>NC_091984.1:142427234-143107907 GCF_044704955.1 Pristiophorus japonicus
CTCCCACCCCCCCCCACACACACATACCCCCTCCCCACCACACACACACACACATAACCCCTCCCACCCTCCCCACACACACACATAACCCCTCCCACCCCCCCATACACATAACCCCTCCCACCCCCCATACACATAACCCCTCCCACCCCCCCCACACATAACCCCTCCCACCCCCCCCACACACACACACCCCCTCCCACCCCCCCCCACACACACACCCCCTCCCACCCCCCTCCCACACACACACCCCCTCCCACCTCCCCCACATACACACCCCCTCCCACCCCCCCCCCACACACACCACACACACACACACCCCACCCCTCCCATCCCCCCCCACTCTCACACATGCACACACACAGACACACACCCTACCCCCCCACACCCATCACTGTCAGATAGAGAGAGAGAGAGAGAGAGAGAGAGACACTACAGAGAGAGACACTGTCAGATACATCTTCCCTTCACATAAAAGGTAGGACTTCTATTTTTTATTGATTGATTACTTATTACTTTGGTCTTGGTGCTTTAGGTGCAGGGTTCCTTCTATTTTTTTATTAATTAATTGCTTATTACTTTTTGTGCTTTGTTTTAGTGCTTAGTGCTTTAAAATGTACTTTGCTTCTGTAATGTTGTTGTGAAGGTGTTTATGGAAAAATCCTCTAACTTCCCTTACCCCCCCCTGTTGTGATGTTGATGTGTCCTTTGTGTTTAATGCTTCCCACCCTCCCCGTCTCTGGCTGTGCCTGCACTAAACTTAACTCTAGGTAAGGTTTTTCAGAACTTACAAAAGTGGACACTTACTCCATCCTAAGTTAGTTTGTAGTAAGTTTTCACTGCCGAAACTTGCAAAACAGGCTTGAGTGGCTGGACACACCCCCTTTTGAAAATAAAAGTACCTTACCTAAAGCCAACCTAAACTAACTCACTAGAACTGGAGCAAATTAATATCTGAGAATTGCAATTTCTAACATACTCCAAACTAAACTAGTTGCTCCAAAAAACTAGGAGCAACTCCACCCGAAACTTGGGCCCAGAATAAGGGGTCGCCCATTTAAAATGGAAATGAGGAGGAATTTCTTCTCTCAGAGGGTCGTGAATCTTTGGAATTCTCTGCCCCAGAGAGCTGTGGAGGCTGGGTCATTGAATATATTTAAGGCTGAGATAGACAAATTCTTGAACTATAGGGGGAGTCGAGGGTTATAGGGAACAGGCAGGAAAGTGGAGCTGAGTCCATGATCAGATCAGTCATGATCTTATTGAATAGCGGAGCAGGCTCGAGGGGCAAGATGGCCGACTCCTGCTCCTAATTCTTATGTTCTTATGTAAAAGATCGTGGAATTTTAAGCACAAATTATGTTCAGCGCAGAGTTTCCGCAATCTTTAATGCTAGTTTAAAAAAAACATAGCGCGAGAAGATGGCCCCGCCCACAAAACCAGCCGCGCCCCCAGATTGAATCGATCACCATGGCGAGTTTCCACTAATTGTGCTCATGTGTTGGGTTTCAGGGAGGCTCGAAAAATTAAGCTGCATCTTTTGGGCACAAGGCCACTAATAGGCACGTTTTAAAAGAACCTGAATACATTTTGTTTAATTTACGAAGAAACAAACTACTGTCCGGCAATATAACTAGCAAATGATCCTGTTTTATAAAGTCATTTTTAGTTATTTAAAATCTTGTTACTCACAGGTGATGGATTAGATATTCTGATTAAAGTGTTTATTTTTTATGATAATCCCATTTTCAGCTGCATAAATCAAACTACACCAAGTTACCACTCAAATATAGCGAGGGATTTTTTGTTAAGCAATATTATTCATTTTTTTAAATGCTGCCCAATTGCACTGGTCAAGGGTCAGGGGTTGGGACGAGGTCAGGAGCATTAACCATCACTTGGGCAGGTGAGGTACCAGGGAGTTGCTGGGGATCCTTGGATCAGGGAGGGAAGCAGAGAAGTGCCAACATTATTTTGAAGTTTCTCCTTCAGGAGTTCTCGTGCAAGATCGTGGCTGGCGGGTTTAGACACTGCCACTCCCCCGGGGGGGGCGAGATGCCCGCCCCCATCACTCCTCCCTCGCAGACTGACACTCTCTCTCCCTACCCCCGCACCCCACCCGGGCATCGAACTTAAACCCCCTCATATCCCCATAGCCACAGTCTGGCCTCTTGCGACCTCCTCCTCACCTCACATCTCGTAACATCTATCCTCCTGCCCCAACCATCAGTGGCTGAGCCCTTGACTGATTCGGGCTTGCACCCTACAGAAACCCCTTGTGTCGCTTCACTGCATCCCTCTCTGCCCAACCCATTGCACGACTCGGTCCCCGTTCCCGGCTTGCTGCCTTTTCCCACGTTACCGGCGCTCTATAAACACACACTTAGTTCCCCCGGCGCAGTACTGCTGCCCACCGGGGCCACGCTTACCTTTGATGGCATTGAGGATCCGGCTGTCCAGTGGTTTCCGACTGGGATCGCAGAGCGAGGACCGGATTCCCGTGCCGCAGCTGTTAGCCAGAGTATTCCTATTGGGATCACATGACTAACCAGTCAAATGGGACGAGGAGAAACAGTGGACGCACTCACACCAAACCAACCGTTGTCTATTGTGACTGAGAATATCTTCCTCAACCTGCAGTGTTCTGTTACTTTAAATCTCCTTCATATCTTATTCAGCATCCTCCTGTTGCAGGCTCTGACTTATCCGCAATCTGCTGTGGGACTAAACGGGCTGCGACTCTCAGCAGTTTGCACTGGCACTTTCCCCCCACGTGGTCCTGGAGTGAGCTCCGTGCTGGGCACTGGCGGCAGGCAAGTGGCCCCATTGGCCAACTTTGTGCTGGGACATCTCTGGGTGTGGCTGAAGTCAAGGATCAGTGATTCAGTGATCCCAGGGCAAGCTGAGCCAGGGTGAACTCAATCAAACCCAGACTGTCCCACTTGACTCGATTTTACCAACTTAGAAAAAATATCAGACAACAGAAGAGAGCTTCAACCTGCTGCCTCCTGGCCTACAGTCAGTGCACATCTCAACTGGGGCCTGAGCAGTTGCGGGAGTGCTTAGCGTTTCATACAGGGTCATGGGGGGTGATTGCTGGCAGTGGCCATTCAGTCTGAATGATGAACGGGGCTGTGAGGTACCTGCGTGTGTGTAGTGGTGGAGGTACGTACCTGGGAAATGGGGGAAGAATGTTTTTAAATCATCCAAATGAACAATGTGGAATCTGGAGCAATGAGATGTCACACCCGGATGGACTGAAGGGCACAGCAGGTGATTTCCAATATTAAACACACCACACTGGGGAAAAGGAAAGTGATTGCCCCCTGCTGGGCTCTGCAACCCAGCAACACGCCCCCTCCTTCAATTCCCAGACCGTGTGCCACCCCCATCCTGAGCTGTTCCCACCCCCCCCCTCATCACCTCCCCACATCCCACCCCCTCCTCTCACGTCCTGAGCTATTCCCCCCCCCCGCCCCCATCCTGAGCTGTTCCGACCCTCCCCGCCGCCCCATTCTGGGGTGTTCTCCCTCCCGCCATCATGGTCTATTACACGCCCCTCCCCTCCCCACCGGGCTGTTCCCCTCCCCATCCCGGGCTGCCATCCTCCCGCCCCATCCCAGGCTGTTCCCCCCCCCCCCCTGCCCATCCCAGGCTGTTTCTCCTCCCCCCCCCCCTCGAGCTGCCGTCCTCCCACATCCCAGGCTGTTCCCCCCCCCCCCCCCACCCCAGGTTGTTTCACCCCCCTCCCCATCCCAGGCTGTTTCTCCTCCCCACCCCCCCTCCTGAGCTGCCGTCCTCCCACATCCCAAGCTGTTCCCCCCCCCCCGATCCCAGGCTGTTCCCCCCTCTCCCCATCCCAGGCTGTTTCTCCTCCCCCCCCCCCTCCTGAGCTGCCATCTTCCCACATCCCAGGCTGTTCCCACCCCCCCATCCCAGGTTGTTTCCCCCCCACCCATCTTGGGCTGTTCCCCCTCCCTCATCCCCCACCGTCCTCCCACATCCTGGGCTGTTCCCTCCCCAATCCCACTTCTTGACATTTGTGGCAAAAATTGGCACTCCTGGCTTTAGCATTATGTCGCAGCTAAAATGGAGGCTGTCAGTTTAGTTCGATGCAAAATGGAAGGCAAGGTACAGTGAGACTCCTCCACACTGCTCCCACATTGTGCCAGTGGGCAGCGTGTCAGCACAGCCCGGCTCGGAGCTTCCCGTGCAATTCTTGTTCCTTTTCTACTGAAGGGTTTTGGACCTTCAGGTGCCTGCTCTTCAGGAGGAATTAGCAAGGCTTACGGAGCGGGAACTGTCCTGAGGCCACTCGCCGGGGACCCTGAGATAAGGATAAAGGTCTCGACACCCTGGATCAGCATGGGGAATGCTGGGTAAGAGAGCATGATGGGTTAAAGTTATGCACAGTGAATGAAGTGCCATCACTTTTGGAACCAAAGTGTCCAAATTTACAGGTGGACTAATTTGGAATCCACAGCCGACCGAAGGACATGGTAGCAAAGGACGACCGATACTTGACCAAAATCAGAGGAAGTGTTGCAGACCAACTGTTGTCTTCCTCAAGGACAAACCTCGTTCCAAACTCGCGGTACGTTCGAAGGACAATGACTGCCCACACCAAGCAGAGAATAACAGAGCAGCTGCTTTGCTGAACTGCGAGAGAGAGAGAGAGAGAATTCGGAAAAACAGCTGAAAGCTCGTCTCCCACGAACAGAACGGAGATATAAAAACACAGGCTTGCAATGGTTTCTCGGTGATCACAGCGAAACATTAACCCTCTCATCCCCCGAAACAGAGGAACTGATCACCCCAAGTTTGGGGTTGCACTCCCCGGATAAGGCTGTACATGGGCATCTTCAGCTGAAATCTGTTGCGTCTTAATGTCAATAAAATGATTTATAAAAATGTTTAAAACCATTCTAACCAGTTTCTAACCGGCTGATTCTTGCCTCTCGTACCTGAAAGAGCTACAAATCTGGACTGGAGAATTTTAGCGATGAGGAAAGATTTGATAGGCTGGAGATTGTTTTCTTTGGAACAGAGGAGGCTGAGGGGAGACCTGATTGAGGTGTATAAAATGATGAGGGGCCAAGATAGAGTGGATAGAATGGACCCATTTCCCTTAGCAGAGGGGTCAATAACCAGGGGGCATAGATTTAAAGTAATTGGTGGAAGGCTTAGAGGGGAGATGAGGAAACAATTCTTCACCCAGAGGGTGGTGGGGGTCTGGAACTCACTGCCTGAAAGGGTGGTAGAGGCAGAAACCCTCACCACATTTAAGAAGTACTTGGATGTGCACTTCAAGTGTCATAACCCACAGGGCTATGGAAAGTGGGATTAGGCTGGGTAGCTCTTTGTCGGCCGGCACGGACATGATGGGCTGAAATGGGCTCCTTCCATGCTGTAAACCTCTATGGTTCTATGAAACCCGACATTGTGTGAACATGCCTCATACTCTTTTTAACCGTCATGATGCCTCAGAATGTTTTATAAATTTATACTTTGTACAGTAGGGGTTCCCAACTCTCCAGGATTGCCCTGGATGCTCCAGGAATTGAAAATAAATCTTCACACCACTGAGAGAAAAAAAACCCAGGAGAAAAATCATAGGGGCTTTTAAAAAAGTTTTTCATTTCCTTTGAACACTTCTGTTTATTAATAAAAACAAGATTGGAGATGGGGGAAAAAAGTTGTTACACTTCGTAGTCAAGCATCATTCAATTGCCTGACAAAGACTCAGTTCCTTTTCCAATTGGCCGTGGGAAGGCAGTGCAGCCAGAGGATGGACCAATGGCGGGGGTTTGGGGATGGGCCTGGTGGTCATGTGATGAAACCTCCAGGAATAGGCACAACCACGGGGTTAGCAACCCGACCATTGAGACGAGAACATCTTTCTGTCAAAGCTCACAGTTCAGCAAGTGCTTAGTTGCACTCACTGAGCATATCCCGGGGATTAATCAAACTCCGCAGAGACCAACAACCAGGCCACAGCTGTCGGCTTCCAACTTACCGGTCAAAAAATGCAGCCAGCAGCCTCCGGAGCAACACTTTGTGTCTCGTCCCCGCACAGATGTGACAGTTCATGAGCTGAGCTCGTGTGATGTACACACTCGTACCTACAGGTTCAACGGCAGCAAGAGCCATCAGTCAGCGGTGTGTTCCCAGCACGCCCTCCCCTTCCCCCTTCCTCTCCCCAAGGATCCTTATTGGGGTACGGTCCCAAGGTAGACTCAGCACTGCCACTCACGGGCAGTCCCGGAAGGTCAGCATCGGCAGGCTACATCAGCCTGGTCTCACCAACGTGCAGGCTCGCACACTTTCCAGTACAGGTCACATCAGGAGCAGGAACCGGGACTGTTATTTCCCTTCCCGAGACAACTTCTGTGTCTTGGGATGCGCATCCATTACTCATTAGTGCCAGCAGTGGCTCAGTGGGCAGCACTCTCACCTCTGGGTCAGAAGGGTTCGTAGTCCTACTCCAGGGACATGAGCACAAAAAATCCAGGCTGACACTCCAGTGCAGTACTGCACTGTCTGAGGTGCTGACTTTCGGATGAGACATTCTGCTCTCTCAGGTGGACGTAAAAGATCCCACAGCACTATTTTGAAGAAGAGCAGGGGAGTTATCCCCGGTGTCCTGGTCAATATTTATCCCTCATAACCTAACAAATAATCAAATGATCTGGTCATCATCACATTGCTGTTTGCGGGAGCTTGCTGTGCGCAAATTGGCTGCTACGTTTCCCACATTACAACAGTGACTACTCTTCAAAAGTATTTCATTGGCTGTAAAGTGCTTTGTGATGTCTGGTGGTCATGAAAGGCGCTATATAAATCCAAATGCCATTTTGATCCCCTGTCCCCCATGATCCCACCTCGTCCGACCCAGGTGAGAACCTGTGGTTGACACCACCACCCCCCCAACTCAGGTTAGGACGGTTTGAGAACATAAGATTTAGGAGCAGGAGGAGGCCATTCGGTCCCTCGAGCCTGCTCCGCCATTCAATGAGATCATGGCTGATCTTCTACCTCAACTCCACTTTCCTGCACTGTCCCCATATCCCTCGATTCCCTTAATATCCAAAACTCTATCGATCTCTGGAATATACTTAAGGACTGAGTTTCCACAGCCCTCTGGGGGTAGAGAATTCCAGAGATTCACCACCCTCTGAGTGAAGAGGTTTCTCCTCATCTCAGTCCTAAATGGCCGACCCCTTATTCTGGGACTGTGACCCCTGGTTCTAGACTCCCCAGCCAGAGGAAACATCCTCCCTGCATCTACCCTGTCAGAATTTTGAATGTTTCAATGAGATCCCCTCTCATTCTTTTAAACACTAATGAATATAGGCCTAGTCTATTCAATCTCTCCTCATAGGACAATCCTCCCATCCCAGGAATCAGTCTGGTGAACCTTCGTTGCACTCCCTCAATGGCAAGTATATCTTTCCTTATTTAAGGAGACCAAAACTGTACACAATACTCCAGGTGAGACCTCACCAGGGCCCTATATAATTGTAGTAAGACATTTTTACTCTTATACTCAAATCCTCTTGTAATAACGGTCAACATACAATTTGCTTTCGTAATTGCTTGCTGTACCGACATGTTAACTTTCAGTGATTGGTGTACAAGGACACCCAGGTCCCTCTGAACACCAACATTTCTCAATCTCTCACCATTTAAAAAATACTCTGCTTTTCTATTTTTCCTACCAAAGTGGCTAACTTCACATTTCTCAACATTATATTCCATTTGCCATGTTCTTGCCCACTCACTTAGCCTGTCTATATCCCCTTGCAGCCTCACAACTTACATTCCCTCCTAGCTTTGTATCATCAGCAAACTTGGATATATTACATTTGGTCCCCTCATCCAAATCAGTGATATAAATTGTGAATAGCTGGGGCCCAAGCCTTACGGCACCCCACTGGTTACAACCTGCCAACCCGAAAATGACCCGTTTATTCCTACTCTGTTTTCTGTCTGTTAACCAATCCTCAATCCATGCTATTATATTACCCCCAATCCCATGAGCCCTAATTTTGTTTAATAACCTCTTGTGTGGCACCTTATCGAATACCTTCTGAAAATCCAAATACACCACATCCACTGCCCCCCACCAATTATCTATTCTGCTAGTTACAATCTCAAAAAACTCTAACAGATTTGTCAAATATGATTTCCCTTTCATAAATCCGTGTTGACTCTGCCCAATCCTATTATTAATTTCTAAGTGCCCTGTTATCACATCCTTAATAATAGATTATAGCATTTTCCCTACTACTGATGTCAAGCTAACTGGTCTGTAGTTCCCCGTTTTCTCTCTCCCTCCTTTGTTAAATAGCAGGGTTACATTTGCTACCTTCCAATCCGCGGGAACCATTCTAGAATCTATGAAAATTTGGAAGATGACAACCAATGCATCCACTATCTCTGCAGCCACCTCTGTCAAAACCTGAGGATGTAGGCCATCAGGTCCAGGGGATTTATCGGCTTTCAGTCCCATTAATTTCTCTAGTACTATTTTTTTACTAATACTAATTTCTTTCAATTCCTCATTCTCTCTCGACCACTGATACTCCACTATTTCCGGGAAGTTTTTCATGTATTCTTCCGTGAAGACAGACACAAAGTATTTGTTTAATTTCTTTGCCATTTCCTTATTCCCCATTATAATGTCTCCTGTCTCAGCCTGTAAGGGACCCACATTTACTTTCACTAATCTTTTCCTTTTTACATACCTATAGAAGCTTTTACACTTTGATGGGTTAGTGCGGTTTAAACCCCCCCCCTGTCCGGGTTAGTACAGTCTGCTCCCCCCCTTCTGGGTTAGTACAGTCTGACCGCCCCCCACCCCCGGGTTAGTACAGTCTGACACCACCCGCCCCTCGGTTAATACAGTCTGACCCCCTCCCCAGGTTAGTACGGTCTGACCCGGTTCCCACTCTGAGCTTGCGATGGTCATGAGTTGATGGACAATGGCCGTGGGAGTTGTAGCTCACCTGTGACCAACTCGAGTTTTTCCGACGGGTCCCCCTCCACGTACAGCTTGGGGTGGCACCGGTGCCCGATCTGGTTGATCAGGTCAGCAGGGAGCACAGCCAGGTCATGCCGGATCCTCATCCTGGAACGGCCATCGACGTGATCGGGCAAGGCCTCCACCCGCTCTGGCGTGGCTTAAAGGGTCAAACAAAGGTCGTGACAGAAAAGTGACGCACAACAGGTTACAAACAGCCCACGGCTGGTCCTGAGGAGACCCAACTCACCCAGTAACTACAGATAATCCCATTCAAAGGCATCGCATCTCTAGGCACACACCATCGCCCCAAGGGGGCAATCTGCAGCCCACTGTCCCTTTAAGAAAGTCCATGTCGTGGGCAAGGCAAGAGCAAAGCTAGGAAGGAAAGGTTGCTGATATTAACCAGGATGTGAGGCCTCTGTCACTCTAAGTGCGATGATCTAAGGGGAATAAAACACCCAACAGAATTAGCCTCAGCAAGAATTAAACAATGAAAGCTTAGTTTTAAAATAGGAGAAAGGACAGATTTGAAGCACAATTCTTAGGGAACTTTAGTTGCCTTGAAGGAGCGGTCCTGTGACCGGGTTTGGATAGGTTTGGCCAAGCATTCTGGAGAGGTCTGTACACACCAGCCTCCAGGTGTAGGGCTACAAGCATGGCTCTGTACATAGTCTAAGATGAATGTTCTGAAACAGCAATAAATGAAACTAATTGTCAGACTTATTACTGTCCCTCGCTTTAAGAAACAAGGGATAAAATGCCAAAAGGCAACAGATATTGGATTTACTCAGCGATGGAGGAAGCAGCGAGACTGAGAATCCAGGACAGAGCGCTCAAACACTACAGCAATAACTATTTGCAGGTAAACAGGCCAGAGGGCGAGCTGGGCTCCCTGGGATCGAGCTCTGAGGTGGGGAACTTTGCTCAAAGAATGAGGGAGATTACGGAAACAACCATTCTGCTGTCCTTTCTCCTTCGTTTAACCTCTACCTGCAAATAGGACGGCTCCCAAAACAGTGCAGACCTGGCTGGTGGTAAGGAGTAAAGGGTTATGGGGAGCGGGCAGGGAAGTGGAGTTCAGCCCAAGATCAGATCAGCCATGATATTATTGAATGGCGGAGCAGGCTCGAGGGGCTAAATGGCCGACTCCTGCTCCTACTTCTTATGTTCTTATGTTGCACACTTCCTGTGGCCTCTGACTTCCAGTGCTCAGCCCTCGGGTCATGCTCTGCAATTACCCAGTTTCCCTGTGGAGAGACACTGGCCAATGGCAGCCTGTAGCATTCACACCTGGCTGCTCGATCTCATCCTCTGTTCGTAGAAGCATAGAATAGAAAATTACAGCACGAAAGAAGGCCATTTCAGCCCATCGTTTCTGCGCCAGCCGACAAAGAGCTACCCAGCCTAATCCCACTTTCCAGCTCTTGGTCCGTAGCCCTGTAGGTTACGGCACTTTAACATAGAAACATAGAAAATAAGTGCAGGAGTAGGCTATTTGGCCCTTCGAGCCTGTGCCACCATTCAATAAGATCATGGCTGATCATTCACCTCAGTACCTCTTTCCTGCTTTCTCTCCCTTTAGCCGCAATGGCCATATCTAACTCCCTCTTGAATATATCCAATGAACTGGCATCAACAACTCTCTGTGGTAGGGAATTCCACAGGTTAACAACTCTGAGTGAAGAAGTTTCTCCTCATCTGCGTCCTGAATGGCCTACCTCTTATCCTGAGAATTTGTCCCCTGGTTCTGAACTTACCAAACATCGGGAAGGAACATTCTTCCTGCATCTAACCTGTCCAGTCCCAGTGCACATCCAAGCACTTTTTAAATGTGGTGAGGGTTTCTGCCTCTACCATTCTTTCAGGCAGTGAATTCCAGACCACCACCACCCTCTGGGTGAAGAAATTTTCCCGTAACTCTCCTCTAAACCTCCTACCAATTACTTTAAATTTATGCCCCCTGACTGTTGACCTCTCTGCCAAGGGAAACAGGTCCTTCCCTCCTTGCTTTTGTAGTCAATGCCTCGGCTAATAAAGGCAAGCATTCTTTATGCCTTCTTAACCACCTTATCTACCTGGCTTGCTATCATCAGGGATCTGTGGACCTGTACTCCAAGGTCCCTTTGTTCCTCTACGCTTCTCAGTGTCCGACCATTTAATATGTATTCCCTTTCCTTGTTAGCCCTCCCTAAAAGTATTACCTCACACTTCTCCGGATTAAATTCCATTTGCCACTGTTCTGCCCACCTGACCAGTTGATTGATATCTTCCTGCAGTCTACAGCTTTCTTCTTCATTATCAACCACTCAACCGATTTTAGTAACATCTGCAAACTTCTTAATCATAGCCCCTACATTCAAGTCTAGATTATTGATATATACCACAAAAAGTAAGGGACCTAGTACTGAGCCCTGTAGAACCCCACTGGAAACATCTTTCCAGTCACAAAAACACCCATCAACCATTACCCTTTGCTTCCTGCCTCTGAGCCAATTTTGGATCCAACTTACCACTTTGCCCTGGATCCCATGGGCTTTTACTTTTGTGACCAGTCTGCCATGTGGGAACTTATCAAAAGCTTTACTAAAATCCATATACACTACATCATCCTGTACTGTTAAGGCCCACACACAGTAGCTCTTTAGTAAGATTGCCAATTACAATATCACCAGCATTAGGGGGCGCACATTACTCTTAACCCACCCTCTTCCTCTTAATATATTTGTAAAAAGCTTTTTGTGTTGTCCTTGTTGCACGCTCTCTCTCGTCTTCACTTTCCCCATACTTGTATCCGTTTGCTGTTTTTGATATCTGAGTCTGCGGGATCTGTACTGTTCTTTGCCTTTATACAAGCCCTTTCCTTTAGTTCGACACCATCTCTTACTTCCCTTGTTGACCAAAGTGGTTTGATTACCCAAGTTGAGCTCTTGTCCTTTGGGGGTGTGTACGGGTCTGGTATTCTAGCAAATACTTTACTGAACATCTGTCACTGTTCACCCGTAGTTTTATCCATCAACAGTTGTGCCCAGTCTATTGTGGTCAATTCCTGCCTCATCTCTCCATAGTCAGCATCACCAAAATTTAAAACCCTTCAAACCGAGTATCAAATTCTGCCATGTTACGGTCACTGTTTGCTAGGTGTTCCCTTGTCATTAGAGGGATGGATGGTGGTCAGGACACAGGGAAGCTCTGCTGCTTTTCATTGGAATAGGACCTTTTACATCCACGGGAGAGAGCTGACGAGGCCTCGGTTTAACATCTCCTCTGAAAGATGCCACCTCCGACAGTGCGGCGCTCCCTCAGTACTGCCCCTCCGACAGTGCGGCGCTCCCTCATACTGCCCCTCCGACAGTGCGGCGCTCCCTCAGTACTGCCCCTCCGACAGTGCGGCGCTCCCTCAGTACTGTCCCTCCGACAGTGCGGCGCTCCCTCAGTACTGCCCCTCCGACAGTACGGCGCTCCCTCATACTGCCCCTCCGACAGTGCGGCGCTCCCTCAGTACTGCCCCTCCGACAGTGCGGCGCTCCCTCAGTACTGTCCCTCCGACAGTGCGGCGCTCCCTCAGTACTGCCCCTCCGACAGTGCGGCGCTCCCTCAGTACTGCCCCTCCGACAGTGCGGCGCTCCCTCAGTACTGCCCCTCCGACAGTGCGGCGCTCCCTCAGTACTGCCCCTCCGACAGTGCGGCGCTCCCTCAGTACTGCCCCTCCGACAGTGCGGCGCTCCCTCAGTACTGTCCCTCCGACAGTGCGGCGCTCCCTCAGTAATACACGGGGAGTACAGAGGGGGTCACTGTGTACCGTTGGCCCCCCGGGGTCACCGCGTACCGTTGCCCCCCCCCCCCCCGCCCGGGGTCAACACGTACCGTTGGGGGCCCCCCCCCGGGGTCAACACGTACTCTTTCCCCCACCCCCCCGGGGTCACCGCGTACCATTGCACTCCCCCCCGCCCGGGTCACCGCGTCCTGTTTGGCCCCCCCACCCCCCGGGTCAACACGTACCGTTGCCTCCCCCCCCCCCCCCCCCCCCGGAGTCACCGTGTCCCGTTGGTTCCCCCCACCCCGGGGTCACCGCGTATGGGCTGCTCACCTACGTGCGGGACGCTCATGATGTTGTACATGCTGCACATCTGGACGTATTGCTCCTCCGTCATATCCTCCAGCCCCTCCTCTTCCCCGCCCCCATCCTCCTCCTCCTCGTTCTGGCAGGAGAAGGGGCTGTCGCTGGGGTGCAGGCTGCTGGCCCCCGGGCTGGCGATGTCGCGGGGGGCATTGGCGGGGCCGCCCTGCCCGCTGGTCCCCTCGTGCGCCAGGCGGGCGGACTTAGCGCTGCTGCCCAGGGCCGGCCCCTCGGCCCCCCTCCGTCCCCGCCCGCAGTCGCTCTGCTCCACCTTGACGCGGGAGGCCAGGGGGAGGGGCAGGGGGAGGGGGAGGGGGGCGGCGGGGCTCTGGGGCTCCCATCCCGGGTCCTCGGCGCTCAGCCCCTGCGAGTCGCAGCGCGGTGAGCTGACCTTGGACAGCAGCTCGGTGCCCCGCTCCACGATGCGCTGGATCTGCAGGAAGCCCGCCGTGTACATCAGCATGAACTGCTCGCCGGCCTTCATGCACAGCCGGCCCGTGTAGCAGAAGTTGAGAATGTTCTGGAAGCTCTGCGGCTGCACCGCCGCTGGCAGTTCGAAGGCCGGGCGCGCCGTCCCGGCGAAGAGCTCGCGGAAGTAGGAGCTGTTGGCGGCCAGCACGGCCCGGTGGGCTTTGAAGGCCTGGCCCTTCACCACGATGGAGGTGTCACAGTACAGGCCCTGCAGCCTCTGCTCGTTCAGGCACTCCAGCACCGTGTTCCCGAAGTTGGGAATCTCCAGCTGCAGCGTCTGGGCCATGGTCGGCAGCACCACTCCGCACCTTCGGAACAAAGGGAGACACAAACCCGCATTAGTCCTCGTCGGTGACCCCACACACTGGTACACCAGAGCGGGCCCTCCGTCTGCAAGGGGGAGAGGAGCTACCCTCATCCCAACCAGCTCAACGATGGTTCATCTCTTACCTCTATATACACACCCCCCACCTCCCCCCCGAACCCCTCGATTAGATTCCAGCCTGTAACTCACTCCCGGGTATCTGTTATTTTATATATAAACCCCCGAACTCCTCGATTAGATTCCAGCCTGTAACTCACTCCCGGGTATCTGTTATTTTATATATAAACCCCCGAACTCCTCGATTAGATTCCAGCCTGTAACTCACTCCCGGGTATCTGTTATTTTATATATAAACCCCCGAACCCCTCGATTAGATTCCAGCCTGTAACTCACTCCCGGGTATCTGTTATTCTATATATAATCCCCCCCGAACCCCTCGATTAGATTCCAGCCTGTAACTCACTCCCGGGTATCTGTTATTCTATATATAATCCCCCCCGAACCCCTCGATTAGATTCCAGTCTGTAACTCACTCCCGGGTATCTGTTATTCTATATATAATCCCCCCCGAACCCCTCGATTAGATTCCAGCCTGTAACTCACTCCCTCCTAGTACAGGAGTCACAGATACAGGGATGGGTTGGGGGTGGGTTTCAGTGCAGAGCAACAGGAGGTGCCGTGGTATGAATGTGTCCTAGCTATGCAGGTTGTGTACACAGAGAATTTGATAGTTTCTGGGCAGAAAGTGGAGTCAGTTTTTCCTGACACAAGGGCCTGTTGGGATAAATGGCCTTTGGCAATCCAGCTGCAGTGTCTGCTCGCTGCCACTGGAAGGGGCGAATGAGCAGTTACATCGCCGCCTGGTGGTGCAGGGCCATTACTGCAGTAGCTCGCTGAACTTTTACACGACTGAGCCTTCAGAATCTGAACCTGAATCAAGTCTCAGTGCCTCAGGCGGGGGAAATGAAAACTGCCTCACTTTAGTCAATCACTATAGGGGAAGGAGCCAGCACGGGCACAATGGGCCCACTGGCCTCGATTCATTAGCGAATTTGATTGAAGTACTGCAGCCGTTTTAACTCAACACAACTTGCATTTATACAGCATCTTGTACAGTATCTTTAATGTAGGAAAGCACCACAAGGTGTCACAGAAATGTACGGTAAAAATGATGTCGGGAAGCCAAAGGAGGACAGACAAGGAGGGGTGACCAAAAGTTGAGTCAAAGTGGGTTTTCAGTAGGTTCTGACAGTAGATAACCATAAAGGTAACCCTAGTGAGCATACGGTGAGTGTACCCTGTAAATATACCACGGAGAGTGTACCCTGTAAATATACCACGGAGAGTGTACCCTGTAAATATATCACGGAGAGTGTACCCTGTAGATATACCAGAGTGTACACTGTAAATATACCACTGTGAGAGTACACTGTAAATATACCATGGAGAATGTACCCTGTAAATATACCAGTGTGTGTGTACGTACCCTGTAAATATACCACTATGAATGTACCCTATAAATATACCACGGTGAGTGGACCCTGTAAATATACCACCGAGTGTACCCTGTAAATATACCACCGTGAGTGTACCCTGTAAAAATACCATGAGTGTACCCTGTAAAAATACCATGAGTGTACCCTGTAAATATACCACTGTGTATGCACTGTAAATATACCACTGTGTATGCACTGTAAATATACTAGAGTGTACACTGTAAATATACCACTGACTGTACCCTGTAAATATACCACTGAGTGTACCCTGTAAATATATTATTGAGAGTGTACCCTGTAAATATACCACTGTGTGTAGACTCTAAATATACCATCGTGAGTGTACCCTGTAAATATACCACTGAGAGTGTGTACCCTGGAATATATCATTGTGAGTGTACCCTGTAAATATACCAGTGTGTGTGCACTGTAAATATACCACTGACTGTACCCTGTAAATATACCACTGACTGTACCCTGTAAATATACCACTAGTGTACCCTGTAAATATACCACTAGTGTACCCTGTAAATATACCACAGTGAGTGTAGCCTGTAAATATACCACAGTGAGTGTAGCCTGTAAATATACCACTGAGTGAGTGTACCCTGTAAATATACCAGAGAGAGTGTACCCTGAAAATATACCAGAGAGTGTACCCTGAAAATATACCACTGTGAGTGTACCCTGTAAATATACCCCCGTGAGTGTACCCTGTAAAGATACCCCCGTGAGTGTACCCTGTAAATATACCGGTGAGTGTACACTGTAACTATACCACCGAGTGTACACTGTAACTATACCACTGAGTGTACCCTCTAAATATACCACTGTGAATGTACTCTGTAAATATATCACCGTGAGTGTACCCTGTAAATATACCACCATAAATATTTCTCTGTAAATGGAGCACTACAGATCTCTGGTTATTACCAAGTGCCACGTGAGGCAGGAGGGTGGGAAGTCCTGCAGTACTCATTCTGAATGTACAGTGACAGTGCTTCCGCACACCCTCACTCACACCGACCAGTGCAGCACAGTTTAATTAACTCTTCTGAGAAAAAGACTTGTGAACCATTACCTTATAACATTGGAGATATCTCAAAGTATTTCCAGAAGCTCAGAGCCCGAGCTGGCTCTCTGAAAGCTATCTACTCGATCCCATTCCTCTCCCTATTCCCGCAGACTTTTAAATGCTCCTTTTTCAAATATTGACCCCCTTTCCTTTCAAAAGCTGCCATGGATTCTGCCTCCACTACTCTTTGTGGCCAGACATCCCATGCCCGAACAGCCCTCGGTGCAAATATTTTCTACAAACCTCTCTCCTTATCACTTCTGAGAGATCCCAAAGCGCTTCCCTCACAATGAATTACTTCAAAGTGCACCACTGTGTCGCAAACATGTCAGCCATTTTGTGCACAGCAGTATCCCACAAGGAGTACTCAGATGAATGGGCAGTTAACTCGTCTCTTGGCGATGTTTTTTGAGGGAGGGTCCAGGATCCCTTCAAACAGTGCTCTGCGATATTTTACACCCACCAAGGCATACTGGGCCTCAGTACAACATTTTAAACACCGCACACCTTTCCTATTCTTGTTCAGAAGGCACTGCCCCTTCCCGGGACACAGGTCCACCAAACTGCCCTTTCCTGAGATTCAGCTCTCACCATCTTTTAATACACATAAATAGAGCTTCTGGGAGTGTTTGATGGGACAATGTAGAGGGAGCTTTACTCTGTATCTAACCCGTGCTGTACCTGCCCTGGGAGTGTTTGATGGGACAGTGTAGAGGGAGCTTTACTCTGTATCTAACCCCTGCTGTACCTGCCCTGGGAGTGTTTGATGGGACATTGTAGAGGGAGCTTTACTCTGTATCTAACCTGTGCTGTACCTGCCCTGGGAGTGTTTGATGGGACAGTGTAGAGGGAGCTTTACTCTGTATCTAACCTGTGCTGTACCTGCCCTGGGAGTGTTTGATGGGACAGTGTAGAGGGAGCTTTACTCTGTAGGTTGCGCTGTTGTAAATGCTGACTGGTCCTGATTTGAATCAGACTAACATAGAAGACAAATGGAAGGCTGACGGAACGACTGACAGGGGGAACCACACTCTGCAGGCCACATCCTGCCGCCTTTACTGACACTACACACAACCAGTGCGCTCGGACAGCTCAAAAACCTGGGGAGCATCAACTAAACAACAGCAAATTGCATTTGGATAGCGCCTTTAATGTAGCAAAACATCCCAAGGCGCTTCACTGGAGCGTTATCAAACAGCGTTTTACACCGAGCTACACAAGGAGATATTAGCGCAGGTGACCATAAGCTTGGTTAAAGAGGTAGGTTTTAAATAGTGTCATAAAGGAGGAGAGAGAGGTAGAGAGGCGGAGAGGTTTAGGGAGGGAGTTCCAGAGCTTGGGGCCCAGGCAAGTGGGGGATGTGCAAGAGGCCAGAATTAAAGAAGTGCAGACATCTCGGGGGTGGTGGGGGTTGTGGGGCTGGAGGAGTTTAGAGAGAGAGGCCATGAAGGGAATTTTATAATCAAGTCATTTCCGGTCCGGTAGCCAACGTAGGTCAACGAGTGCAGGGGTGATGGGTGAACAGGACTTGGTGTGAGTTAGGGCACGGGCAGCCGAGTTTTGGATGAGCTTAACTTTATGTAGGGTGCAAGGTGGGAGGCCGGCCAGGAGAGCGTTGGAATAGTTGAGTCTGGAGGTAACAAAGGCATGGAGGAGGATTTCAGTTGCAGATGAGCTGAGGCAGGGGCAGAGACGGGCGATGTTACAGAGGTGGAAGCAGGCAGTCTTTCGGATGTAGCGGCTATGTGGTCAGATGCTTATCTCTGGGTGCTGAAGTTGCGTTCAGTTTGATGGAATATGAGATAATGGGCAGGAAGGGAGGCTGGAATCTGTGGAGGGGGTACAGAGTTTGTGGCGGGGGCTGAAGACAATGACTTCGGTCTTCCAATGTTTTTACTTGAAGGATCTGTCCGATATCCAGCCTGCTTACATCGCAATCACTCTGACAGCACAGGGGGGGTCGAGGGAGGTAGTGGGGAGGTAGAGCTGGGTGTCGTCAGCGTACATGCAGAACCCGAACCCAGGACTTGAGATGATGTGGCGAAGGGGTAGCATGGAGATAAGGGAGAGGAGGGGGCCTCCAAGGATAGATCCTCTTCTTCAGAATAGTGCCACGGGATTTTTTTTACATCCACCTAAGAGAGCAGACGGGGCCTCGGTTTAACATCTCATGCGAAAGCTTTTGGTCACATGTGCTAATATTCCCTTATGCGGCTCAGTGTCATATTTTGTCTGATAATGTTACTGTGAAGCGTCTTGAGATGTTTTATTATAATAAAGGGGCATTGTAGCATAGTGGTTATATCACTGGACTATAATCCAGAGGCCTGCACTAATGATCGAGAGACACGAGTGCAAATCCCATCACGGCAGTTGGGGAATTTAAATTCAGTTAATTAAATAAATCTGGAATAAAAAGCTAGTGTCAGTAATGAAACTACCAAAAAACCCTATCTGGTTCACGAATAGTCTTTAAGGAAGGAAATCTGCCGCCCTTACCCGGTCTGGCTGATATGTGACTCCAGACACACAGCAATGTGGTTAACTCTTAACTGCTCTCTGAACTGGCCGAGCTCACCATCACCTTCTCAAGGGCAATTAGGGATGGGCAATAAATGCCGGCCTTGCCGGCGATGCCCACATCCCGTGAATGAATAAAAAGAAAATAAGGGCGCTACATAAATACAAGTTGTTGTTGACCCCTCGCCTGCGACCTCGTGTGACAATCCAACACCGAGTCAGGCAGAGGGAGCTGCACTCTGCAGGCAGAGCTACACCGGACCTGGGAATGCTTGCCCTGGTACGGGCTGTGAATTAATGGGCCGGAAACTGTGGCCTCGTCAGGTGCATACTGAGGAGGCCCCGCAAATGCCGGCTCTCGGGGCACGATGAACATGTGCCGAAAACCGCCTTTTCCAATCTGTCAAAATGCCCTTTGACCGATCGCACGCATCCCCACAGGAAGGACATTTGCCGGGCCAAGATTGGGCTATTTGCCCAACAAATCTCCTTCAAACTCTTAAGCCTGGTTAAAACAGGTGTATAGCCTACTTTTACCAACGTAAGAGTTTTATAACATTGATTAAATTTAACTTTTCTCTCATTTTTATATTAAACACCCTGTCCATTCAGGCAAGTTTAATTTGAACACATTTTAAACAAAATTCAAAAAACATTTTCTTTTTAAAACATTCAATTTAAATTAATTTTAAATATGCGAGGTGCTTTTATTTATTGTGCTGTGTTTTACGGGGATTTTCTCATTGATAGTAATGGGAACTTGTACAAATGGAGTCCCCACGATTATCAATGAGAATGAGGACAGACGCACTGTCAGCATCCTCGATCAGGCTAACATCCCCAGCATCGAAGCACTGACCATACTCGACCAGCTCCGTTGGGCAGGCCACATTGTCCGCATGCCCGACCCAAGACTCCCAAAGCAAGCGCTCTACTCGAAACTCCTACACGGCAAGCGAGCCCCAGGTTGGCAGAGGAAACGTTTCAAGGACACCCTCAAAGCCTTCCTGATAAAGTGCAACATCCCCACCGACACATGGGAGTCCCTGGCCAAAGACCGCCCTAAGTGGAGGGAAGAGCATCTGGGAGGGCACTGAGCACCTCGAGTCTCATCGGCGAGAGCATGCAGGAAGCAAGCGCAGGCAGCAGAAAGAGCGTGCGGCAAACCAGTCCCACTCTCCCTTACCCTCAATGACTATCTGTCCCACCTGTGACAGAGACTGTAATTCCCATATTGGACTGTTCAGTCACCTGAGAACTTACTTTTAGAGTGGAAGCAAGTCTTCCTCGATTCCGAGGGACTGCCTATGATGATGATGACAATGAGAATACCACATTGTGATTGGTGGTCCTGGCCTTATATTTCTCTGGGACCACCAGGTATTTTCGTATACATTTTTGGGGTCGGAGGCGTTCGCCTGAAGGAAGCTTCCGACCGCAATTCCACCCCCCCCTCCCCCGTATCTATTTCCCCAGCACCTACATCCTCACAATTGTACAATTGTTCTTTGAACACACCAAAAAATAATTGTACACACAGTTTTAAGCTGCGTGCTTCAAAATTCTCTGCCAGTTCTACGCAGACATTATTTCTATATTTCATACACAGCAGGTCAACTCCTTACTTGACACAGTTAGATAAGCACTGAAGCTCAGCACAGGGACTGCACTCTGATTCTCATCTCCAGACAATGGATGACTTTCTCTTACCTTATCCTCAAAACCTTGGCTCAGTGGGTCGTGATGTCAGCTCTGAGTCAGGAGGCTGTGGGTTCAAGTCCCACTCCAGAGACTTGAGCAAAAAATCTAGGCGGACATTCCCAGTGCAGTGCTGAGGGAGCGTTGCACTGTCGGAGGTGCCGTTTTTCGTTTGAGATGTTAAACCGAGGCCCCGTCTGCTCTCTCAGGTGGACGTAAAAGATCCCACGGCATTATTTCGAAGAAGAGCAGGGGAGTTATCCCCGGTGTCCTGGGGACAATATTTATCACTCAATCAACATAACAAAAACAGAGTCTCTGGTCATTATCATATTGCTATTTGTGGGAGCTTGCTGTGCGCAAATTGACTGCCGCGTTTCCCTACATCATAACAGTGACTCCGCTTCATTGGTTGTAAAGTGCTTTGGAATGTACTGAGGTTGTGAAAGGCTCCATATAAATGCAAGTTCTTTCTATAACGGAAGGATGCCTTATGTCCACGTGTTGACTGTGTATAAATGCCGGACGGATTTTCTGATATTGAAACACACTGCCCGCTGTGGCACTCGGACCTGGAAAACTCCAGGTTCAATTCCCAATCCATGCAGAGTCAACCAGGTTGGTGGTGTTGTGGACATACAACTGCCCTCTCTCAGTGCGCTCTGGGTTAGGCAGTGAGAGCTTAACTCCTCAGTTAGTAGTTTCCAGCTCCTGATCACCTTCCTGTGGCGCCCCCCCCCCCCCTCCCCACGCCCCATGTGTAGATTCAGCTAAGGCCAGGGCCGAGTACAGCGGTGATGCCCCCCCCATGTTGAATAGCCCATTCAGACTCACTGTGTAGGTTTACACATGTAGAATGGCCACGTGGGCAAGGGCTGTGGATGCCCATGGAGCAGGACCTCAGCGGCGAGGGGGAGATGGAAATGTTGCCACTTTCACTCATCCGATAGCCCAAAGTGACAGTAAATGTCCTGTAGCTACAGAACGCTGATTTTCAGTTAAAATTACACAACAGTTAGATGTACCTAAGGAAGTTATACTTGCCATTGAGGGAGTGCAACGAAGGTTCACCAGACTGATTCTTGGGATGGGGGGATTGTCCTATGAGGAGAGACTGAGCAGACTAGGCCTATATTCCCTAGAGTTTAGAAGAATGAAAGGGGATCTCATTGAAATATACAACATTCTTGACAGGGTAGATGCAGGGAGGATGTTTCCTCTGGCTGGGAAGTCTAAAACCAGGGGTCACAGTCTCAGAAAAGACAAGATAAAAGTTCACGGGGTTGGGGGCAATATATTAGCATGGATAGAGGATTGGCTAACTAACAGAGAACAGAGTCGGGATAAATGGTTCATTCTTGGGTTGGCAATCAGTAACTAGTAGGGTGCCGCAGGGATCAGTGCTGGGACCCCAACTATTTATAATCTATATTAACAACTTGGATGAAGGGACTGAGTGTAATGTAGCCAAGTTTGCTGACGATACAAAGATGGGAGGAAAAGTAACGTGTGAGGAGGACACAAAAAATCTGCAAAAGGACATAGACAGGCTAAGTGAGTGGGCAAAAATTTGGCAGATGGAGTATAATTTTGGAAAGTGTGAGGCCATGCACTTTGGCAGAAAAAAATGGAAGAGCAAATTATTTTTTAAATGGAGAAAGATTGCAAAGTGCCGCAGTACAGTGGGACCTGGGGGGGTCCTGGTGCATGAAACACAAAAGGATAGTATGCAGGTACAGCAAGTGATCAGTAAGACCAATGGAATCTTGGCCTTTATTGCAAAGGGGATGGAGTATAAAAGCAGGGAAGTCTTGCTACAGATATACAGGGTATTGGTGAGGCCACACCTGGAATACTGCGAATAGTTTTGGTTTCCATATTTACGAAAGGATATACTTGCTTTGGAAGCAGTTCAGAGAAGGTTCACTAGGTTGATTCTGGAGATGAGGGGATTGACTTATGAGGAAAGGTTGAGTAGGTTGGGCCTCTACTCACTGGAATTCAGAAGAATGAGAGGTGATCTTATCGAAACGTATAAGATTATGAGGAGGCTTGACAAGGTGGATGCAGAGAGGATGTTTCCACTGATAGGGGAGACTAGAACTAGGGGGCATAATCTTAGAATAAGGGGCCGCCCATTTAAAACTGAGATGAGGAGGAATTTCTTTTCTCAGAGAGTTGTAAATCTGTGGAATTTGCTGCCTCAGGGAGCTGTGGAGGCTCAGTCTTTGAGTATATTCAAGATGGAGATCGATAGATTTTTGGATATTAAGGGAGTCGAGGGATATGGGGACAGTGCAGGAAAGTGGAGTTGAGGTAGAAGATCAGCCATGATCTCATTGAATGGCGGAGCAGTCTCGAGGGGCCGAATGGCCTCCTCCTGCTCCTAATTCCAATGTTCACATGTGTGTGTGTGCATGGGTGCACGTGTATATATGTGTTAGTGTGTGTGTGTGCATATATGCATATTTCAGCTAGCAAGTGATAGAATGGCCCAGAAATCCCGGTCAGCTGCTTCCCGCAGGCGATCGAGGGAAAAACTTTAAAAAGATGCGCACTTACCTGTTCCTGCTGCACCCACGCGAGTTCCCGGTCCTGAGGCCTCCACTGACTGCGTGTCGCAGCGCGTGCACGTCGGGACGTGTGCAGGGCTGGAGCTGCAGTCACATGGCTCTGGGCAGCCAATCAAGGTAAAGTATGCTCTCATTCATAATAATGGGAAATCCGTAAGTAGGAGTTCTTATTATTATTATTATGAGAAACCCCCCCCCCCCAAACACACAAAACACTAATTAAAAAATTTAAAAATACACTACATATTTTTATTAATTTAAATTAAAGTTATTTGTGTATTATAAAAAAAATATTTTTCCAATTTTTAAAAAGTTTTTTAAATTATGGTTTAAAATAAATTTACTGTAGTGGGCGTGTTTTCATAATTTTATTTTAAAATGTTTGTGTATTTTAAAACTCTTACACCTGTAAAAGTAGGCTATGTGCCTGCTTTTATCAGGCACAAGAGTTTTCAGGACATTTTCTGGGCAAGATATGGGTAAGTACCGCAATCTTGCCCTTGCAAATGTCCTGGCTGCCGAGATATGGAAGATCTATCAAGCGATCTGTCAGATCGGAAAAGCCGTTTCAGTGCATGCGCATTGTGCGCTGAAAACCGGCTTTTGTGATGCCTTCCCAGGTCCGTAGACACTCCGCGCACGCCCCGCACACGCCCAGGGAGGCCGGGATTTCTGCCCCAATAAACATGCACTTGTGTTTTGCATTGGTTAGCCTGCCTCTGAAGTTACTTATCGCATCACACGCCTCCGTACCGTTTAACTCCCTCTCAAATTCAGCCTTGAAGACACTCGAGATCCCGTGCACTCTCTGCAAATGGACCGCGCACCGTTGCTTCGGCTATCTCCCAGACTGGGATCACAGCCACCCGGGGGCAGCTGTCAGCGACCTGCCAATTCTAGGCCTGCGTAGCTGTCTTACACTCTCAAGCTGCTGTCCCACTTGCCAGCTGGCGATTTGTTCACACGTATGAGGGCAGGACTGTAACCGGAGCAGGACTGACGATTCAGCAGTTACAACGCTTGCCACTTCCTGCTGCCCCCTCTCTCAGCCTCTCTCCAAATTACACTCTTAGTTCATGTCAATCATAATCATTATAGGCAGACCCTCGAATCGAGGAAGGCTTGCTTCCACTCTTTACATGAGTTCTAAGGTGACGGAACAGTCCAATACGAGAGCCACCGTCCCTGTCACAGGTGGGACAGACAGTCGTTGAGGGAAGGGGAGGGTGGGACAGGTTTGCTGCACGTTCCTTCCGCTGCCTGCACTTGATTTCTGCATGCTCTTGGCGATGAGACTCGAGGTGCTCAGCGCCCTCCCGGATGCACTTCCTCCACTTAGGGCAGTCTTTGGCCAGGGACTCCCAGATGTCAGTGGGGATGTTGCACTTTATCAGGGAGGCTTTGAGGGTGTCCTTGTAACATTTCCTCTGCCCACCTTTGGCTCGTTTGCCGTGTCAATATCTATTTTGTGAATGTTGAGTTCATTAATGGAACCTAGTGTGAATATAAAGTATAGTAATATTAAGCAGTCCCTTGTATCAAGGATGACCCACTTTCACACCAAAGAAAGGGCAGTTCACGGGTGTTTCAATGAGGGATCTGACATTCCAGATCCTGAGCTACATCTTGAAGGGTGGAAGATGCCTGTGCATGAATTCTCTTTAATGTGGAGTGGCTGTTGCACACCAGCCACCACATGGGCTTGACAGAGCTAGGTCTTGGTCCAGTAGCAAAGGTTAACCAAGACGACTGGAGACCAAGCTCTGCTGCACGGACCTAATCCATAAGTCGCAGTGTGGGCTGGCCGATGCTGCATCTTCCCTGGTACCCGACCCTGCTGTTGTTATATATCAGGGCAGGTACAGCACGGGTTAGATACAGAGTAAAGCTCCCTCTACACTGTCCCATCAAACACTCCCAGGGCAGGTACAGCAAGGGTTACATACAGAGTAAAGCTCCCTCTACACTGTCCCATCAAACACTCCCAGGGCAGGTACAGCAAGGGTTACATACAGAGTAAAGCTCCCTCTACACTGTCCCATCAAACACTCCCAGGGCAGGTACAGCACGGGTTCGATACAGAGTAAAGCTTCCTCTACACTGTCCCATCAAACACTCCCTTGATTCTTCCCGAAATCTCCTGCCCCTGAAATCTTCTGCACTTTCTGGCTGTTAAGACCCCCTTCTTATACCCTTACTCTCATTCAAAACCTCTGAAGTCCTCCTGAACCAATCACTGGCTGACATCCAAACCCAAAATCTAATCATAAAAATGCCATGTCGGCAGCACCTTGGCTTACGCAGGCCTCTGGTCTAACGACACTCTTGCATCATCTTTCTTTGACCATCAAGACTCATACCTGGGGTAGTTATGGCAATACAAAGGGAAGATGTGTCCACAGGTTGAGGTATGGCCCCTGTTATTAGCCTTTGTTGTTATAATTCACTGCGGCTGTTATAACATTCCAGCACACTGGTAACTGCGCCTAACCCTGGTTCCCAAGCTAACTGCAGTCTATTCAACCATGGTAATCCCTTCATCAGCCCACATTGTCTGGTTACACACTACTCATAGACTTTTAAGCATAAGAAAATGGGTTACATGTCGTACATAATTGAAGTTATCATTGCGTGCAGTTGATGATTACAGACTTCTACATTTAATCCTGACATACGATTATGGATCGGTTCCTGGTGATTATAAGATATTAATGGTTATAAAATAACAAAACAAGTATTCAAAAAAAAACTCACATGCAATTCATAACAATGTTACAGCCCCACCTCTTATCTCAGTCCCTGGAATTCCATTAATTCCCTCAGCTTTTCTCACAGACTGGCTGTTGACTTTGCTAAGCTTGTTGGAGTCTGCATTTTTAATTTGGTCAAGCAAGCCTCTTTCTTCCATTTTAAAATCTCACTGGGTCTACCCTGTCTACAACAGGGTGTACAAGTATGATTGTAAGTGCAGCAATAACAAAATGAAATCTTTAAACTACGATTAGTAATAGAATCAATTGATTTAGTCCAAGTTAGTTAGTAGGCAGAATTTCAAATGGAGATTTCTTAGGATTCTTTAGTGCATGGAGTACGTGATAGGGTGGAGTGTACATGGTGTGTGGGAGGGGGACGGGTCACTGGTTGAAAAGCTCTTTCCCTTTTAACCAGATTATTCCCTCCACTCATGCACCATTTTAAACTTGTTGCTACAGCCTTTAGTTCTCTGATGGGGAGATTGTGTTGCTCGCACCATTACACTAAATTTATCATACTATATCGTGCTACCCACTCGCACCCCACTCTACATCTACTGAAGAGCCATCACGGGAGGAGGACTGCGCGTGATCTAATCGCGATTCGTCAATATCATGTGGCCACTATACTTCAATACTGAGTTACGCGCGGTATAAAATAACGGAGTCACTATTGACAACGTGGCCTGTCCCGTGTCACATTATTGGCAATGCACAATTCAGGGGAACGTGGTTGGGGTTGCGGGGTCGGGAGGGGGGGGGGAAGGGGGATGTGGGGGTCAGTATAAGTGACTAGAGTTTAGAGTTACGGTTAGGGGTTATTGTGTCAGCTGTGGTTCAGTGCGTTGCATTCTTGCCTCTGAGTCAGAAGGTTGTGGATTCAAGTCCCACTCCAGACTTGAGCACAAAAATCTAGACTTGCACTCCCAGTGCAGTGCTGAGGGAGCTTTGCACTGTCGGAGATGCCGTCTTTCGGATGAGATGTTAAAGCGAGGCCCCGTCTGCCCTCTCAGGTGGACGTAAAAGATCCCACGGCACTATTTCGAAGAAGAGCAGGGAGTTATGCCCCGGTGGACAATATTTATCCCTCAATCAACATAACAAAAACAGATTATCTGGTCATTATCACATTGCGGTTTGTGGGAGCTTGCTTATGCACAAATTGGCTGCCGTATTTCCCACATTACAACAGTGACTACATTCCAAAAGTACTTAATTGGCTGTAAAGTACTTTGAGATATCCGGAGATCAGAAAGGCGCTATGTAAATGCAAGTCTTTCTTTCGTTGAGTTAGAAACCATTGTTTTACTATGTATTGTTGTCACTCAATACATTCTGAAAAATACATTTAATTAAAGGGACATAGCCCCCAATTAAAGGGGCCTACCCTGAGCTGAGGTACCTGCTCCTTCATTAATACAGGGACACGTACAAAATAACAAGTCACTCAAAACAGCTGTTTCACTGAACTCACTGGCACAGTGTGCAAAGGTACTGTGTGCTGCTGAGCCCGGGGCAGGGGGGGGGGGTCCTACGTTCCACCCGACCTCCTTGCCCGCCTCCACGCACAGCTGGAGCGGCGATGGGACCGCCGCAATACAGTCGGCCTCAGTGCCCCATGTGAGGGCAGAGAAAGTCTGCCGGGGTTCCCAGTGCATGATGGTTGGGTGAGGCTGGATGGAGATGCTCCCCACAGTTGAAAGTTGGCACAGACTCAGGTGAAAATCTGGGATTTGGGCACGATGTAGGCCCAGCCAGTTTGCCTGGCTCACTCTCACAGCGGGTGGGTCGGGGGTGGGGGGCTGAACCAGCGAACTCGGAAGAACTTGGAATAAGGTTGCCAAAGCAGACGGGGTCTTGGGATGTAACAGAAAGACCTACATTTACATAGCGCCTTTCACAACCACCGGACATCTCAAAGCGCTTTACAACCAATGAAGTACTTCTGGAGTGTAGTCACTGTTGTAATGTGGGAAACACGGCAGCCAATTTGCGCACAGCAAGCTCCCACATAATTACCAGATAATCTGTTTTTGTTATTGAGGGATAAATATTGGCCAGAGCACCGGGGATAACTCCCCTGCTCTTCTTCAAAATAGTGGTCATGGGATCTTTTACGTGGGAGTGTCAGCCTAGATTTTGTGCTCAAGTTCCTGGAGTGGGATTTGAACCCACAACCTTCTACCTCAGAAGTGAGAGTGCAATGCACTGAGCCACAGCCAACACTGATAGGCTTAAAGAGCTGGATCGATGCACATTAGGGCCACATAGACTTCAAGGCAACCTTACAGAGATCTGTAAAATAATTAAAGTGCTGGATTGCATCCCTACTGATAGATTTATTTCAGTTTGAAAGATTGGGGCGGGGAGGGGGGAAACTTGAGTTTAAACTATGCAAGAGTCGGAATAGACTGGATATTAGGTGGTGGTTCTTCCCTGAGAATTGAGAGCTTCTGCAGCTTGTTGCTGGCTGGTGAGGTGGGTGTTGACTCTCTGTATTCCTTCAAGAAGGGGCTGGACAGGTTCCTTCCTGGTACAGGGATTGCATCGTATAGAAGGCAAGTGGATTAAGAGTTAACGTACACATGGTCCCGTAATCCCCTGCACGGGTTTCCATCGACTGAGTCAGAGAGCAAATTTACACATCATTTTCCCTTTGCAGCCCTGCTTTTTCCTCCTGCCCTTTTGCCTCTCCCAGGGGATTACCTGGCCGTGGGGGGCTAGCATGAGACTCGTCTCAATGCTCCAGGCATCATGGTGTATGGGGCAAGCTTGATGGACCAGATGATCTTTTCCTGCCCATCATTTTCATGTGTTCGTATGAGTCGTGGCTTAACCAAGGTTCCAAATGCTTTGGCTGCTGGACTGTTTTAACCCTGCCTCACTTATCTCTACAGTGCAAGACACCGGAGATGGTCTATGTCAGCAACAAGGCCTTGCATTTATATAGCGCCTTCAACATCGTAAAAAGTCCCTCAGAGCTTCATAGAAATGTAATCAGACAAAATTTAATACCGAGCCACCTAAGGAGATATTAGGTAACCAAACGTTTGGTTGAAGAAGTAGGTCTTAAGGAGCGTCTTACAGGAGGAGAGATGGGTAGAGAGGTTTAGGGAGGGAATTCCAGAGCTTGGGGCTCAGGCAGCTGAGGCACGGCCACTGATGTTGGAGTGAAGGAAATCGGGGATGCACAAGAGGCCAGAATTAGAGGAAGAGAGCGATGGAGACGGGCGATGTTACACAGGTGGAAGCAGGTAGATTTGGTGATGGAGAGAATATGGGGTCGGAATCTCAGCTCAGGGTTAATAGGACGGCAAGGTCACAAACAATGTGGTTCAGCCTCAGACAGTGACCAGAGAGAAGGATGGAGTCAGTGGCTAGCGGACGGATTGGAGAAAATTTCTGCTTATCCAGGACTTGATGTCGGACACGCAACGTGACAAATCAGGTTGGACTTACAGCGTGCAAACATGGCTGTCAGGAGAGCTCATCATCATCATAGGCAATCCCTTGAAATCGAGGAAGACTTGCTTCCACTCTAAAAGTGAGTTCTTAGGTGACTGCACAGTCCAATACGGGAATTACAGTCTGTGTCACAGGTGGTACAGACAGTCGTTGAGGGTAAGGGATGGTGGGACTAGTTTGCCGCACGCTCCTTCCGCTGCCTGCGCTTGGTTTCTGCATGGTCTCGGTGACGAGACTCGAGGTGCTCAGCGCCTGATCGAGGATGCTAACATTGGTGTATCTGTCCTCCCAGGGGATTTACAGGATCTTGCAGAGACATCGCTGGTGGTATTTATTTCTCCAGCTATTTGAGGTGTCTACTGTATATGGTTCATGTCTCAGACATACAGGAGGGCGGGTATCACCACAGCCCTGTAGATCATGAGAGCTGCTGGTTGGCCAAATATGCAATCTTATTTACATTACGGATGTAACAGACAACACCAATAGCAACAGAGGTCAGCTCCTCTGCTGCTACAGACAAGACCAGGAGGAGGCCATTCAGCTCCTCGAGAGGGAATTAACAAATCCCTTCACCCCATTCACTGTGGAAACAAGGACCCGAGTGATACTCAGAGTAGGACAAGGTCCTCTCACAGCAAATACAGGGCACAGGGCCATCATGACATGGTCACTGGCTTCCCAGTACTGAGTAAAGAGACTGGATGAAAACAAATATTTTACTTGGCAAGCTTATAAGAATCATGTTTTGTATATAAATATCAGTTTTTAACTTGTTTTAAAAAAAGAGTAAATAAAATTATGGAACGAATGCTATCAAGTATTTTGCTTCACAGTTACTAATCAGATTTCTACCCAACAATGTGCTCGGTGTACTGAGGGTCACTGGACACCTCTCACTGTGCTCACATTACAGTGGACGCTCGACGATAGCCTCACAGAAGCTGGCAACTATGGCTGAGCACAGAGATTTAGGGGTCCAAGTACAGAAAGCACTAAACTACAACAACAACATGTATTTATATAGCGCCTTTAACGTAGTGAAACATCTCAAGGCACTTCACAGGAGTATGAAAAGACAAAACAAAAAATTTCACACCGAGCCACATAAGAAAAAATTACGACAGAGGAGGTAGGTTTTAAGGAGTGTCTTGAAGGAGATACAAGAGATAGAGAGGTAGAGAGGTTTAGGGAGGGAGTTCCAGAGCTTGGAGCCCCAGCAGCTGAAGGCACGGTCACCAATGGTTGAGTGATTACAATCAGGGATGCTCAATAGGGCAGAATTTGAAGAGCGCAGACATCTCGGGGGGGTTGTGGGGCTGGAGGAGATTACAGAGATAGGGAGGGACAAGTGGACAGTTACAAATGTTGGCCTTTATCTGAAGGCGGCTGGAATATAAAGGGGTAAAAGTTATGCTCCAGTTGTATAAAGCTCTAGTTAGACCCCATCTGAGGCGCTGCGATCAATTCTGGACACTGCACCTCAGGAGGGTGTACTGACCCTGGAGAGGGTGCAGCACAGAGCCACCAGAATGATACCGGGCTGGTGTGTGTCCCCTCGAGTTTAAAAGATTATGGGGTGATCTAATGAAAATGTTTAAGATGAATAAATGATTTGATAAGAGTATATAATAGAGAGAAAATTGTTCCTCAGTTACAGAGCAAAGGGGATGAACGTTAAAATTAGGGCAAGGTTGTCCAGGGGTGGTGTCAGGATGTACTTCTTCACAAAGGCCAGTGGGAATCTGAAACTCTCTCCCTCAAAAAGCTGTTGAGGCCGGGGGTCAATTGAAAATGTCAAAACTGAGATTGATAGGTTTTTGTTAGCGAATGGTATTAAGGGTTCCAGAACCAAGGCAGGGTAGATGGAGACAAGACTCAGATCAGCCATGCTCTAATTGAATGGCAGAGCAGGCTCGAGGGGCTGACTGACGACCTTCTGTTCCTAATCCCATCAGTGGACTTTGGTTAGCCACATCCCTCAGCTATAAGCAGCCAAAGTTGAAGCATCAAGCCCCACAGGGAAGCAACAACCAAGACTAAAAGCAAAAGATGAGATCAGTGGGACAGAGTGATTAGAAAGCCTCATGCTTGGGTTTTAACATAGAAACATAGAAAATAGGTGCAGGAGTAGGCCATTTGGCCCTTCGAGCTTGCACCACCATTCAATAAGATCATGGCTGATCATTCCCTCAGTACCCCTTTCCCGTTTTCTCTCCATACCCCTTTCCCACTTTCTCTCCATACCCCTCGATCCCTTTAGCTGTTAGGGCCATATCTAACTCACTCTTGAATATATCCAATGAACTGGCATCAACGACTCTCTGCGGTAGGGAATTCCACAGGTTAACAACTCTCTGAGTGAGGAAGTTTCTCCTCATCTCAGTCGTAAATGGCCTACCCCTTATCCTAAGACTGTGTCCCCTGGTTCTGGACTTTCCCATCATCGGGAACATTCTTCCCGCATCTAACCTGTCCAGTCCCGTCAGAATCTTATACTTTTCTATGAGATCCCCCCTCATCCTTCTAAACTCCAGTGTATAAAGGCCCAGTTGATCAAGTCTCTCCTCATATGTCAGTCCCGCCATCCCGGGAATCAGTCTGGTGAACCTTCGCTTCACTCCCTCAATAGCAAGAACGTCCTTCCTCAGATTAGGAGACCAAAACTGAACACAATATTCCAGGTGAGGCCTCACCAAGGCCCTGTACAACTGCAGTAAGGCCTCCCTGCTCCTATACACAAATCCCCTAGCTATGAAGGCCAACATACCATTTGCCTTCTTCACCGCCTGCTATACCTGCATGCCAACTTTCAATGACTGATGAACCATGACACCGAGGTCTCGTTGCACCTCCCCTTTTCCTAATCTGCCGCCATTTAGATAATATTCTGCCTTCGCGTTTTTGCCCCCAAAGTGGATAACCTCACATTTATCCACATTATACTGCATCTGCCATGCATTTGCCAGCTCACCTAACCTGTCCAAGTCACCCTGCAGCCTTTTAGCATCCTCCTCACAGCTCACACCATCACCCAGTTTCGTCTCATCTGCAAACTTGGAGATATTACACTCAATTCCTTCATCAAAATCATTAATGTATATTGTAAAGAGCTGGGGTCCCAGCACTGAGCCCTGCAGCACTCCACTAGCCACTGCCTGCCATCTGAAAAAGACCCGTTTATCCCAACTCTCTGCTTCCTGTCTGCCAACCAGTTCTCTATCCACGTCAGTACATTACCCCCAATACCACGTGCTTTGATTTTGCACACCAATCTCTTGTGTGGGACCTTGTCAAAAGCCTTTTGAAATTCCAAGTACACCACATCCACTAATTCTCCCTTGTCCACTCTACTAGTTACATCCTCAAAAAATTCCAGAAGATTTGTCAAGCATGATTTCCCTTTCATAAACCCATGCTGACTTGGACCGATCCTGTCACTGCTTTCCAAATGCGCCGCTATTTCATCTTTAATAATTGATTCCAACATTTTCTCCACTGCTGATGTCAGGCTAACTGGTTTATAATTACCCTTTTTCCTCTCTCCCTCCTTTTTTAAACAGTGATGTTACATTAGCTACCCTCCAGTCCATAGGAACTGATCCAGAGTTGATAGACTGTTAGAAAATGAGCACTAATGCATCCACTATTTCTAAGGCCACTTCCTTAAGTACTCTGGGATGCAGACTATCAAGTCCTGGGGATTTATTGGCCTTCAATCCCATCAATTTCCCCAACACAATTTCCCGCTTTATAAGGATATCCTTCAGTTCCTCCTTCTCACTAGACCCTCAGTCCCCTAGTATTTCCGGAAGGTTATTTGTGCCTTCCTTCGCGAAAAAAACCCAAAATATTTGTTTAACTGGTTCGCCATTTCTTTGTTCCCCATTATAAATTCATCTGAATATGACTGCAAGGAGCCTATGTTTGTTTTCACTAATCTTTTTCTCTTCACATATCTATAGAAGCTTTTGCAGTCAGTTTTTATGTTCCCAGCAAGATTCCTCTCATACTCTATTTTCCCCCTCCGAATTAAACCCTTTGTCCTCCTTTGCTATATTACAAAATTCTCCTCGTCCTCAGGTTTGCTGCTTTTTCTGGCCAATTTATATGCCTCTTCCTTGGATCTAACACTATCCTTAATTTCCCTTGTTAGCCACGATTGAGCCACCTTCCCAGTTTTATTTTTACTCCAGACAGGGATGTACAATTGTTGAAGTACATCCATGTGATCTTTAAATGTTTGCCATTGCCTATCCACCGTCAACCCTTTAAGTATCACTCGCCAGTCTATTCTAGCCAATTCACGTCTCATACCATCGAAGTTACCTTTCCCTAAGTTCAGGACCCTAGTCCCTGAATTAACTGTGTCACTCTCCATCTTAATAAAGAATTCTACCATATTATGGTCACTCTTCCCCAAGGGGCCTCGCACAACAAGATTGTTAATTAGTCCTTTCTCATTATACATCACTCGGTCTAGGATGGCCAGCCTTTTTATTTTTTTATTCTTGAGGATGTAGGCATCACTGGCAAAACTGGTATTTACTGTCCGTCCCTAATTGCCCTCGAGAAGGTGGAGGTGAGCCGCCTTCTTGAACCGCTGCAGTCCGTTTGGTGAAGATGCTCCCACAGTGCTGTTCGGGAGGGAGTTCCAGGATTTTGACCCAGTGACAATGAAGGAACGCTGATACACTTCCAAGTCAGGATGATGTGTGACTTAGAGGGGAACATGGGGGTCGTGGTGTTCCCATGCACCTGCTGCCCTTGTCCTTCTAGGTGGTGGAGGTCATGGGTTGGGAGGTGCTGCCGAAGAAGCCTTGGTGAGTTGCTGCAGTGCATCCTGTAGTGCACACTGAAGCCACGGTGTGCCGATGGTGGAGGGAGTGAATATTTAAGGTGGTGGATGGGGAGCCAATCAAACGGACTGCTTTGTCCTGGATGGTGTTGACTTTCTTGAGTGTTGTTGGAGCTGTCCTCATCCAGGCAACTGGAGAAGTTCCATCACACTCCTGACTTGTGCTTTGTAGATGGTGGAAAGGCTTTGGGGAGTCAGGAGGTGAGACACTCGCCACAGAATACCCAGCCTCTGACCTGCTCTTGTAGCCACAGTATTTATGTGGCTGGTCCAGTTAAGTTTCTGGAGACTGTTAGAAAGATGAAAGGACAGAGGCAAAGTTCCAAAGTTTCAATGTCCTGTGAAACCGTGAGCTGGAATACGAGACAGTGCCATCAGTCTTGATTACAACACAGTGAGGATATAGGGAGAAAGAAGAGGAGGTCAGTGAATTTGGAGCTAAGGAACAAGAGAAGTTAAAACAGTATCAACCATTGCTGCAATAGGGGAGACAGGAAGCTCTGTTATACAGATCGGTCTATTGGACAATCTCGCACCTCGTGCAAAGTGCAAGAGCTGTGTTAGAAGAGCCTCCTCAGATATGGGAACAAGAATCGGTTCTTGGGAAAACATGGACATGCCAGAGAGATAAAAGATGCCGAGGGAAAATCAATGTTTGGCTTCTAAGAGGAAGCTGAGCTTCTTGGAGACAGTCCCAGCCACTGAGGTGGTGTGGGAGGTCCACAGGTCAGGCGAGGCAGGGAGGGAGGCCAAGACTGTCAATGTGGTGGACAAAGGGCAGAACCCTCAAGGTGGGAGTTGACACCTGGGAGTGGGATTTGTGAGATACACAAAGAAACTGTCTTTGAAAATGGAAAGGAGCTAGATTGGCTAACTAAGGAAATAAAGGATGATATCAAGTTGAAAAATAATGGCATACAAAGTGGCCAAGACTAGTGGGAGGCCAGAGGATTGGGAAACTTTTAAAAACCAGCAAAGAATGACTAAAAGGGAAGATAGATTATGAAAGTAAACGAGCAATATAAAAACAGATAGTAAGAGTTTCTACAGATATATAAAAAGAAAAAGAGTGGCTAAGATAAATGTTGGTCCCTTAGAGAATGAGACTGGGGCATTAATAACAGGGAACAGGGAAATAGCAGAGACTTTGAACAAATATTTTGTATTGGTCTTCACAGTAGAAAACACTAAAAACATCCCAATAGTGGATAATCAAGGGGCTATAGGGAGGGAGGAACTTAAAATAATCACTATCACTAAAGAAAAAGTACTCGGTAAAATAATAGGACTAAAAGCGAAAAAGTCCCCTGGACCTGAAGTGGCTGCAGAGATAGTGGATGCATTGGTTGTAATCTACCAACATTCCCTGGATTCTGGGGAGGTCCCAGCGGATTGGAAAACTGCAAATGTAACACTCCTTTTTAAAAAAAGGAGGCAAACGGAAAGCAGAAAACTATAGACCAGTTAGCCGAATGCTGGAGTCCATTATTAAGGAAGCAGTAACAGAACATTTGGAAAAGCACAATTCAGTCAGAGTCAGCATGGTTTTATGAAGGGGAAATCAAGTTTGACAAATTTGGAGTTCGTTGAGGATATAACAAACAGGTTGGATAAAGGGGAACAAGTGGATGCGATGTATTTGGATTTCCAGAAGACATTCGATAGGGTGACACATAAAAGGTTACTGCACAAGATAAAAGTTCATGGGGTTGGGGGTAAAATATTAGCATGGGTAGAGGATTGGCTAACTAACAGAAAACAGGGAGTCGGGTTAATTGGCTAATTTTCCGGTTGGCAAACAGTAACTATTGGGGTGCCACAGGGATCGGTGCTGAGGCTTCAACTATTTACAATCTATATTAATGACTTGGATGAAGGGACAGAGTGTAATGTAGCCAAGTTTGCTGATGATACAAAGATGGGTGGGAAACCAAACTGTGAGGAGGACACAAAGAATCTGCAAAGGGATATAGACAGGCTAAATGAGTGGGAAAAAATTTGGCAGATGGAGTATAATGTGGGAAAATGTGAGGTTATCCAGTTTGGTAGAAAAAATAAAAAAGCAAATTATTATTTAAATGGAGAAAAATTACAAAATGCTGCAGTACAGAGGGATTTGGGGGTCATTGTGCATGAAACACAAAAAGTTAGTATGCAGGTACAGCAAGTAATCAGGAAGGCAAATGGAATGTTGGCCTTTATTGCAAGGGGATGGAGTATAAAAGCAGGGAAGTCCTGCTACATCTGCACAGGCCTAGAATACTACGTACAGTTTTGGTCTCCGTATTTAAGGAAGGATATACTTGCATTGGAGGCAGTTCAGAGAAGGTTCACTAGGTTGATTCTGGAGATGAGGGGGATTGACTTATGAAGTTGGGCCTATACTCATTGGAGTTCAGAAGAATAAGAGGTGATCTTATTGAAATATATAAGTTAACGAGGAAGCTCGACAAGGTAGAGAGAATATTTCCACTCATAGGTGAAACTAAAACTAGGGGGCATAGTCTCAGAATAAGGGTCCACCCATTCAAAACGGAAATGAGGAGGAATTTCTTCTCTCAGAGGGTTGTAAATCTGTGGAATTCTCTGCCCCAGAGAGCTGTGGGGGCTGGGTCATTGAATATATTTAAGGCGGCGATAGACAGACTTTTGAGCAATAAGGGAATAAATGGTTGTGGGGAGCAGGCGGGGAAGTGGAGCCGAGTCCATGATCAAACCAGCCATAGAAACATAGAAAATAGGTGCAGGAGTAGGCTATTCGGCCCTTCAAGCCTGCACCGCCATTCAATGAGTTCATGGCTGAACATGCAACTTCAGTACCCCATTCCTGCTTTATCACCATACCCCTTGATCCCCCTAGTAGTAAGGACTACATCTAACTCCTTTTTGAATATATTTAGTGAATTGGCCTCAACAACTTTCTGTGGTAGAGAATTCCACAGGTTCACCACTCTGGGTGAAGAAATTTCTCCTCATCTCGGTCCTAAATGGCTTATCCCTTTATCCTTAGACTGTGACCCCTGGTTCTGGACTTCCCCAAATTGGGAACATTCTTCCTGCATCTAACCTGTCTAAACCCATCAGAATTTTAAACGTTTCTATGAGATCCCCTCTCATTCTTCTGAACTCCAGTGAATACAAGCCCAGTTGATCCAGCCTTTCTTGATATGTCAGTCCCACCATCCCGGGAATCAGTCTGGTGAACCTTTGCTGCACTCCCTCAAGAGCAAGAATGTCCTTCCTCAAATTAGGAGACCAAAACTGTACACAATACTCCAGGTGTGGCCTCACCAAGGCCCTGTACAACTCCCTGCCCCTGTACTCAAATTCCCTTGCTATGAAGGCCAACATGCCATTTGCTTTCTTAACCATCTGCTGTACCTGCATGCCAATGACTGATGTACCATGACATCCAGGTCTCGTTGCACCTCCCCTTTTCCTAATCTGTCACCATTCAGATAATAGTCTGTCTCTCTGTTTTTACCACCAAAGTGGATAACCTCACATTTATCCACATTATACTTCATCTGCCATGCATTTGCCCACTCACCTAACCTATCCAAGTCACTCTGCAGCCTCACAGCATCCTCCTCGCAGCTCACACTGCCACCCAACTTAGTGTCATCCGCAAATTTAGAGATACTACATTTAATCCCCTCGTCTAAATCATTAAAGTACAATGTAAACAGCTGGGGCCCCAGCACAGAACCTTGCAGTACCCCACTAGTCACTGCCTGCCATTCTGAAAAGTACCCATTTACTCCTACTCTTTGCTTCCTGTCTGACAACCAGTTCTCAATCCACGTCAGCACACTACCCCCAAAGTTAAACTTTGCACATTAATCTCTTGTGTGGGACCCTGTTGAAAGCCTTCTGAAAGTCCAAATAAACCACATCAACTGGTTCTCCCTTGTCCACTCTACTGGAAACATCCTCAAAAAATTCCAGAAGATTTGTCAAGCATGATTTCCCTTTCACAAATCCATGCTGACTTGGACCTATCATGTCACCTCTTTCCAAATGCACTGCTATGACATCCTTAATAATTGATTCCATCATTTTACCCACTACCGATGTCAGGCTGACCGGTCTATTATTCCCTGTTTTCTCTCTTCCTCCTTTTTTAAAAAGTGGGGTTACATTGGCTACCCTCCACTCCATAGGAACTGATCCAGAGTCCATGGAATGTTGGAAAATGACTGTCAATGCATCCGCTATTTCCAAGGCCACCTCCTTAAGCACTCTGGGATGCAGACCATCAGGCCCTGGGGATTTATCGGCCTTCAATCCCATCAATTTTCCCAACGCAATTTCCCGACTAATAAGGATTTCTCTCAATTCCTCCTTCTTACTGGAGCCTCTGACCCCTTTTATGATCTTATTGAATGGCGGAGCAGGCTCGAAGAGCCAAATGGCCTACTCCTGCTTCTTATGTTCATATTGTCACTTGCCCATTGAAAGGCAAGAAGGAGAGCAAGAGGCTGCCAGTCAAAGGTGTGTAATCTGAAGGAAGCTGATGAATATGGAGTGGAGTCATCAAGGCATGGATAAGTTTGTTGGGATGTGCATTTTTGTAATAATATATACAAAGGTTGCAGTCCTGTGTCTGTATGCCAAGAATCAATTCTTGGGCACGGACTCAAACACCGAGTCCATGCTCAAGAATTAATCCTTGGCATACAGACACAAGACTGCAACCTTTAAGGCAGTCCATTAAGGATTAAATGAACTGACGGGTACTCACGGCCAACACCAAGATTAGAAAAGAGGTGGAGCTAATTATACCTGATGTGAAGCCAAGAGAGGTGGTGATGTCATAGCCCTGCGGCTGAACTTAAAAAGCAAGACCATCATTGTAAGAAAGAAAAAAGAACTTGCATTTATATAGCACCTTTCACCTCAGGACATCCCAAAGCTCTTTAGAACCAATGAAGTACTTTTGGAGTGTAGTCACTGCTGTAATGTGGGAAATGTAGCAGTCAATTTCCGCACACAAGCTCTCACAAACAGCAATGTGATAATGACCAGACAATCTGTACTGGTGATGTTGGTGGAGGGATAACTATTGGCCAACTTTGCTGCTCTTCTTCAAAATAGTGCCGTGGGATATTTTACATTCACCCGAGAGGGCAGACAGGGCCTCGGTTTAATGTCTCATCCGAAAGACGTCCCCTACGACAGTGCAGCAGTCCCTCAGCACTGCACTGGTATGTCAGCCTAGATTTTTGTGCTCGGGTCTGTGGTGGGACTCGAACTCACGAACTTCTGACTCAGTGGAAGAAAGATAGAAGAAGGAACAGAAGGAGGAGAAAGGAGAGAAGTTCGAGCTCAACCTGCTGTCATGTACGTTTTTCTGTGGCCACATCTCGGAGCGGGGAGGGGGGTGCAGAGAGCATTGAAGGCATGGTGTGATAAATGGATTTTTGGAAGGGTTCTGAAAGCAGAAAGAGAGCTAGAAAGTTGAAGAGAGTTCCCTGGATGGAGAGCTTTAAGCACAAAATCCTACTCAGCCCCCCCCCCCTTCAAGTCCCAGCAGCCAGAGCGACAATCAAACGATGCAGTTCAACCGTGCATAGGATCGCAGCCTTCCATTCTACATGGAACCGTGGGCCAAGGTTGCAAATCAATGCTAAACATGTTGGTTTATAATCAAAGGTGAAGGACAAAGTACCAGGCAACCTGCCAGGAATAAGGTCTTCTGTTGAATTTGGCACTAAATCTCACTCAGAGGCTGACTGGGTGCCTGCCACTGTAGGGGTGGTTTATAGGTTGGACATATTATTGAGGTAGTTTTGCTCTGTGTAAAACCATCACTCTTCCTGAACTGGAAAGGCTTGATGACAACATCTAGTGACTCAAATACAACAACTGGCAGTTATATAGCACCTTTAATGTAGTAAAACATCCCAAGGCGCTTCACGGGAACAACATTTGACAGCGAGCCGCACAAGGATATATTAGGAATGGTAACCGAAAGCTTGGTCGAAGAGGTTAAGGAAAAAAGGTAGAGAGGTGGAGAGGTTTAGGGAGGGAGTTCCAGAGCTTGTGCCTTGGCAACAGAAGGCACAGCCACCAATGGTGGAGTGATTGAAATCAGGGCCGCACAAAGGGCAGAATTGGAGGAGTGCAGAGATCTTAGAGGGTTGTAATGCTGGATGGGGCGACAGAGATAGGGAGGGGCGAGGCCATGGAGGGATTTGAAAACAAGGATGAGGATTTTGAATTTCAGGCGTTGCTTAACCGGGAGCCAATGTAGGTCAGTGAGCACAGGGGTGATGGGTGAGTGGGACTTGGTGCGAGTTAGGACACGGGTCAGTGAGCATAGGGGTGATGGGTGAGCGTAACTTGGTGCGAGTTAGGACACGGGTCAGCAAGCATATGGGTGATGGGTGAGCAGGACTTGGTGCGAGTTAGGACACGGGTCAGCAAGCATATGGGTGATGGGTGAGCAGGACTTGGTGCGAGTTAGGAAACAGAAAATATAGGAAAACAAATAATGTTGAATTTAAAGCCCTAACATCCTTCACCTTGAGACCAAAGTTCGCCCATTTTTGATTTAAGGAGAGTCTTCATATGATACAGTGACTCATATACTTCCAAGTAGACGTTTGTAATCTATCCAATGGAGTGCACATAAACTTCAGTAACATAGGAATTGCTAGTGGAAGAAGACCAAGGGCCATGTAGATCACTGTCAACCATCCTGGCAGTCACAATTCAGGGTCTGTATAAGACCCACTTCCGCCATTTAGCGGCGGCCATGTGGCGGAATCGAGTGGCCACCGCGATGCAGTCCATTGGCCAGCCCAACCCAAATTCAGCTCAGGATTTTTCGGCCTGCCCCAATACTGATGACGTCATCAAAACATGCACCTCCACTCTCCTCACCTGCAGAATACTGTGCCCCAAATTTAGTGGAAGGAATCGTTCCCCCGTCGCGTGGTGCCCCCGACAGCTTCCTCTGTCGGTGCACCTTCTCCTCACCGTGTGGGACCCGGCAGTGCGGCAGCCCTTCAAGGGGAGGTTCCCACTGCCACGGCCGCCATGTCTTTATTTTTGCCGGCCGACTTCCTGATCAGTCGGCAAAATAGTGCCGGCAGGTGCGGCCGGGCCACCAGCCCAGCCAAAACCCTCCCTGGTGGCCCAGTGGGCCGAAATTTAAAAATGCCCGATTCTCCTCCCTTTAACGGAGGGGAGAGAGCGTGGTGAGGTCACCACCACTCCACAGCTGTCCCGATCCCACCCCTCACCAGCACTTACCGCTGCACCTCCGCCCCCACTACGACCGACTTCCGGTCCAATGGGAAAAAAATACTAAGCCCGAAAATCAACGGAAAGGCCGCCTCAACGATCCTGGCGGAAAAAACTTCAAGGAAAAGATAGGTCCGCTAGCTTTCTGGCGGCCTTGAATTTAGGCCCCATCACGTCTCAAATTACTCACATACCGTATTCCATAATGTATTTTTGAAAGAAATCTGTCTAATTTGGTAATGAGTCAACACTAACTGCTTCCACCATCTCCCTAGGGAGCTTGTTACATATTGTCAGCCGTGGCTCAGTGGGTAGCACACTCGCCTCGGAGTCAGAAGGTTTTGGGTTCAAGTCCCACTCCAGCGGCTTTGAGCACAAAAATCTAGGCTGACACTCCAGAGCTGTGCTGAGGTGCCGTCTTTCAGATGAGACATTAAACCCAGGCCCCGACTGTGCTGTCAGGTGGACGTAAAAGATCCCATGGCACCATTTCGAAGAAGAGCAGGGGAGTTATCCCTCGTGCCCTGGCCAATATTTATCCCTCAATCAACATCACAAAAAAACAGATTATCCGGTCATTATCACATTGCAGTTTGTGGGAGCTTGCTGTGCGCAAATTGGCTGCTGCATTTCCTACATTACAACAGTGACTACACTCCAAAAGTACTTCATTAGCTGTACAGCGCTTTGGGACATCTGGTGGTTGTGGAAGATGCTATATAAATCCAAGTCTTTCTTTTTTTGGACACGGTGTCAAGGTCGACATTATCTAGTCCCTTTCGAATCCTAAAATCCTAATCCAATCCCTCCATCCCCTCAACCATTCTGGCTGCCTTCTTCTGCATTCTTGCACGAGCTGCAATATCCCTCCTGTGCTGTGGTGACCAGAACAGTTGCAGTATTTATTGTAAGTGTGATCCCACCAATGATTTATAAAGTGCTAGGATTCTGACAGTCGCAGTAATGTAAGGAAGAGCCAGGGATTGCAGGACATTCAGGGTAATGGAAACATTTTTCATTGACACAAATTATTTAAGAAAGAATATGTGCTTTAACATGCCACTTTTCACAACCCCAGGAGTGCTTTACGGCCAATGAAATATTTTTTGAAGTGTCGTCACTTTTGCAATATAGGAAAACGTGGCATCTGATTTGTGCACAGCAAGCCCCCACAAAACAGCAAATTAGATAAATAGTGGCAGGGGATCTTATACTGCACCTAAGGGCTTTGGTTTAATGTCTCATCTGAAAGATGGCAGCTCCAGCAGTGCAGCACTCCCTCAGTATCAGCCTGAATTGTGTGCTCAGGTCCCTGGAGTTCGAAAACATAACCTCCTGACTCAGAGGCGAGAGTGATACCAACTGAACCAAGCGGACATATCCTTGGTTTTGAATAATACAAGCAGTTTAATACAGATGGCTTGCACCGCTAAGTATTTTTGATAACGTTAGTTTGGCATCTTTTATCAGGGAAAGAGTCGGTCGGCTTTGATCCCCGATAAATTACCCTTTTGAAGAAGGGTCAACCTTAAAGTCTACACTGGGACCAGCGAGATGGGCACCGTGGTCCTTTCCAGTTCTGTACATTCCTTTGTTCCAAGGCATCCGATATGTGGGTTTTTACACATCGTTTCTTTGGGAATATCCTAATGGCCCAGGAGGGAATTGGAAGTGGCAGGGGGGAGAAAGGGGACAGGTCTATCCAAGTTTCTGACCAGAAATTCACCACAAACGGATGACAAGAAACTGTCTGGTAAAGAGATATTGAAACTTGTTGCTTTTTCCAATTTCCATTTAGCCTCTTGTGAACCTAAAACTAGTGAGGCGGGGGAGTAGGGAGACGGGGAAGTAGGGTGGGGAGACGGGGAAGTAAGGTGGGGAGGGGGATATGGGGGGCGTGGGGGAGGGGGACACACACAGGACTAAGGATGGGGGGGTGGGTATATAGGTTGGGTGTTCTTGAACTAATAGTACTCCAAAAGTCTAAAACTGAATGGAATTGATTAATTTCCAGAGGGCAGTTCAAATCTTTCAGTCCCTCCACCCCTCCCCACATAATCCATCATTACCACAACCAGTCAACAGCAAATAGCCTCCAAAATGAAAGGATAGCCAGGTTCCTACATGTCCTGCAATAATATTGGGTGCCTCACATGTACGCTGCAATGCTTATTTATAACTTCCAAAAATCATAGCCACAGTACTGGATTTAAAAAAACGATTGGTATTCATTCGCGAGATGCGGGCCTCGCTGGCAAGGCCGGCATTTATTGCCCGTCCCCAGTTGCCGAAGAGAAGGGGGTGGTGAGCGACCTCCTTGAACCGCCGCAATCCGTGTGGTGAAGGTGCGCCCACAGTGCTGGTCTATGCAGCACTTTGGTACAACTCAGTGTCTCGCTGGGCCACTTCAGGAGGCAGCCAAAAGTCAATCACATTGGTGTGGGGCTGGAGTCACATATAGGCCAGACAGATTTCCTTCCCTTAAGTCCATTATTGAACCAGGTGGGTTCTCAACGACAATCCGATAGATTCATGGTCAGTTTTACAGATGGCAGTTTTTTATTTCCAAATGTTATTCCACTGCTTGCTGACCTACATAAGCAACGTCTCGGTTTCAAAATTCTCATCCTTGTTTACAAACCCCTCCACCGCCTCGCCCCTCCCTATCTCTGTAATCTCCTCCAGCCCCACAACCCCCAGGGGCTCCTCTAATTCTGCCCTCCTGAGCATCCCTGATTGTAATTGCTCAACCATTGGTGGCCGTGCCTTCTGTTTCCTGGGCCCCAAGCTCTGGAACTCTCTGCCTAAACCTGTCTGCCTCTCTTTCCTCCTTCAAGACACTCCTTAAAACCTACCTCTTTGACCAAGCTTTTGGTCACCTGTGCTAATTTCTTCTTATGTGGCTCAGTGTCAAATTGTTTCATCTCACAATACTCCTGTGAAGCGCCTCGGGACGTTTCACTACGTTAAAGGCACTATATAAATTCAAGTTGTTGTTGTTGTAAACTCTATTCTAATTCTCAAACTGCCCTGATGAGATTGCAATTCACGTTCTCCAGTTTAATGGTCCAGGCCTTCGGATTATTGGTCTAGCAACATAACCACTACACCAGCGTACACAATTATGGCCAGAGAAATTGGATGGGACTTTGTTGCCAGAATCTACTATTGTTGTTCTGACCCTTCTGTCAACGTATACCTCCTACACATAACACTGCCTTTAATTAACGTTCATATAATCCAAGGGGAATAGAGCTAAACGTAGAACAGATCTTTCATTGATTCTTTGAGTAGTGCACTTACTTGAACTATTTTAAACATACTCTCATATCATAGAAAATATTAAAAACAATTAAGGTTAGTACTGGGAAGCCACAGGAAGGGCCCGTTGCCATGGTAACTGGCTGGCTTCGCGTCCCCTGTCAGAAAGGTCACCAGGTGCCTCGGGCACAGAGTGTGTAAGAGAAACGGTGCCCTTATCGCTGCTTAAAACAAGTGGACCCTTTGTCCCAGTCGTTCCTGCCTTGGTTGGGCAATTCACTTCCAAGGGAACTGTCAGTGAGGAGAGGAGGCCTCAACTACAGGCCCAGCAAATACAGGCAGCGTCAATGCACTGCGTGAGTGAGGGGGAGGGGTGCGTGCGTGCGTGAGGGGGAGGGGTACGTGCGTGCGTGAGGGGGAGGGGTGCGTGCGTGAGTGAGGGGGAGGGGTGCGTGCGTGAGTGAGGGGGAGGGGTGCGTGCGTGAGTGAGGGGGAGGGGTGCGTGCGTGAGTGAGGGGAGTCTTGGTGGGGGGTACTTATAGAAATATAGAAACATAGAAAATAGGTGCAGGAGGAGGCCATTCGGCCCTTCGAGCCTGCACCACCATTCAATAAGATCATGGTTGATCATTCCCCCAGTACCCCTTTCCTGCTTTCTCTCCATACCCATTGATCCCTTTAGCCATTTGGGCCATATCTAACTCACTCTTGAATATATCCAATGAACTGGCATCAACAACTCTCTGCGGCAGGGAATTCTACAGGTTAACAACTCTCTGAGTGAAGAAGTTTCTCCTTATCTCAGTCCTAAATGGCCTACGTCTTATCCTAAGACTATGTCCACTGGTTCTGGACTTCCCCAACATCAGGAATATTCTTCCTGCATCTAACCTGTCCAGTCCCATCAGAATCTTATACGTTTCTATGAGATCCCCTCTCATCCTTCTAAACTCCAGTGAATAAAGGCCCACTTGATCCAGTCTCTCCTCATATGACAGTCCTGCCATCCCTGGAATCAGTCTGGTGAACCTTCGCTGCACTCCCTCAATAGCAAGAACGTCCTTCCTCAGACTAGGAGACCAAAACCGAACACAATATTCCAGGTGAGGCCTCACCAAGGCCCTGTACAACTGCAGTAAGACCTCCCTGCTCCTATACACAAATCCCCTAGCTATGAAGGCCAACATACCATTTGCCTTCTTCACCGCCTGCTGTACCTGCCTGCCAACTTTCAATGACTGATGTACCATGACACCCAGGTCTCGTTGCACCTCCCCTTTTCCTAATCTGCCACCATTCAGATAATATTCTGCCTTCGTGTTTTTACCCCCAAAATGAATAACCTCACATTTATCCACATTATACTACATCTGCCATGCATTTGCCCACTCACCTAACCTGTCCAAGTCACCCTGCAGCCTCTTAGCGTCCTCCTCACAGCTCACATCGCCACCCAGTTTAGTGTCATTTGCAAAGTTGGAGATATTACACTCAATTCCTTCATCTAAATCGTTAATGTATATTGTAAAGAGCTGGTAGGGTGTGGGGGGCTGTTTATGTAGAAGAGAAGAGATGTCGGTGTGTGTCTAGCGAGGGTGTCGATGTGTGTGGGGAGAGGGTGTGTGTGTGTTTGGGGGGTTGGGGGCGGGTCGGTGTGTTTGTCTAAGGGGATGTTGGTGCGTGGAGAGGGTGTCTGTGTCTGTACAGGGAACATTAAGCAACAACTGATCCCTTTTTAATTGCCAACCTTATTATTTTTTAAGACTGACACTTCAAGTTTTAATTCAACTGGTCGCATCTACAGGCCATGCACATATTACCAGAAACAGATGAGACAGAACACATATCAAGAATTTATCACTCCCACAATTGGCCAAACAGGTTCCTTCGGGTTTATTTGCTCCCCAACCTTAAGGCACAAAAATACACCCAAAACAATCAAGTTCCAGAGAAAGAGCGAGACAAATTGCCCCGGTACGAAGCGTACTGCACCCAAGGAACACATACACGCCTAAACCGTTTGGAAAACAGCCAGCAGCCCTGGGGTTGCTGAAAACAAGCCTGTGAGCCAACACCAAACATTAAACATCCCGAGTGACAACGCAATAGCACGATGGCAAGTAAATCTATTGAAATGCCTTTAAAAAAAAAAATTGTAGAAAATTGGTACCTGTAGCTAAAATAAAATACTGTTTTCTTAATAATCTAAAAAAAATATATGCACTGCAAATAAATTGTACAGGTGGTGGGGTGGGGGGCAAACCTTGGCCTGTCACTCAGCCAATGATGAAAACACTTTTGAATTATGGTTTTTTGGGGGGAGAGGAAGGGGGTAGGAGAGATGTGTTGAACAAGTTGTAAAGTTTCTGCACTTGTGTCTCCACTGTAGGTAAATGCAGTGAACACAATGTATCACATATTGGGTACAGGTTAGGGGGAAATGTATCCAGCAAGTGTGACAATATAATTCCTGCTGGGGCTGGAAAGGCTGGCACCTATACCCACCCCCACAAACCCACCAGCACCCTGCCCCCCACCCTAGGGTGGGTTAGTGGGACTTACCCTCCTCCTGTGCCAGCTGGCTGGGTGGGGGTGTCTCCCCCTCCTCTTCCCCTTGATGTGAACTCCTGGCTTGCTTCCTTCACTCACCCCCTCATTACTGCCGCTCGTTCAAGTGAGGAGAGAGACCGAGGGACTGGCGGGGGAGGGAGGGCCGGGGGCCGGGGCCCGCCGGGACCTGTAGTCCTGCCGCCCGCTCCTCTCAGCGCCGCCGCCCGGTCCCGCACTACAAGTCCCAGCCGCCCCTGCGGCGCCCGGCGCATGCCCAGCAGTGCTGGCAGGGGCTGGCCAGCCTTCTCTCTCTCTCTCTCTCTCTCTCCAGTGCCCATGTTAAATAAGATGGCAAGGGATTGGTAGCCGGGCACAGGCAGGCACAACCAATGGATCTCAAACAAAAAAATGCAAGCACGGCGGAGCGGATAGGGAGGTGACAGAAAGCTTGCCTTGCACTCCAACCAACCAACCAGCAGCAGCCGGTGCAAAGTCCCTGAACTGCCCAACTTGTCCCCTCTCCCCTGCCTGGTGCCATCTTGCCTCTCTCCCCCCGCCCTATATCTATCCAGCAACATTGCACAGGGTATGACCCCCCCCCCCCTCAACTATCCAGCAACATTGCACAGGGTGTGTAATGTTAGCACTTTCAGAGCATTCCAAAAAAACAAATCTCACACCCACCACCCCCCCATGATTTTGCAAAGAAAGAAATACTTGCATTTATATAGTGCCTTTCACGACCACCATGTAGTGTCTCTGTACCTTGTTACAAACTCACACGAGGCATGGATATATCAGACATGGTCACTCTGTGACCTTCACTTTATTCCCAGGACTAAAGAGTGCTGATCCTGGGTGGGACCTCCCTTGGTGAGGAGCTCGCTCCCTGTGGTCAGGGTGTGCATTACAAGGGTATAGGTACAGTATGTATGAGTTACAGTTACATACTTATAGTCATTGCAAGATGGTTACATACATGACATCACCTCTCCCCTTAGGTCTTTTAGTTTCAGAGGTTTAGTCTATTGGGTGGTCAACGCTCTCTCGTGGAGCGCCGCAGTTGTGACTCTGGTGGCTGAGCCTCGGCATGCGTCTCTGTCACTTGAGATGATTCCGGCCTGTCCGGGCTGGCCGCAGGGACTGTGCATGCTGAGGGCTGTCTTTGTTGCTCGTGCGCTGGCAGTGGTGTGGGTGCTATCTCATCATGCTCTTCCTCCGTGTCTGCACTGAACCTTGTCTTTACTTGGTCCAAGTGTTTGCGGCATATCTGTCCATTGTTTAGTCTGACCACCATGATCCTGTTTCCTTCTTTGCCAATTACAGTGCCCTCAAGCCATTTGGGTCCCAAAGCATGGTTAAGAACAAATACCGGGTCATCTATTTCTATACTCCTCCCCCTTAAGTTTCGATCATGGAGCTCGGTTTGGGACTGGCGCTTGCCCTCAACAATGTCTGCCAGGGCTGGGTGGATGAGGGACAGCCGCGTCTTGAGCGTGCGTTTCATGAGGAGTTCCGCTGGTGGGATTCCCGGGAGCGAGTGCGGACGGGACCTGTAGGCCAGCAGGAGGCGCGATAGGCGGTACTGAAGGGAGGGTCCTTGGATGCGTAGCATGCCCTGCTTTATGACTTGGACCGCCCGTTCCGCCTGGCCATTGGAGGCCGGCTTGAACGGCGCTGTCCGGACGTGCTTGATCCCATTGCCCGACATAAACTCCTGGAATTCATGGCTGGTGAAACACGGGCCATTGTCGCTTACCAGGATGTCCGGCAAGCCGTGGATCACGAAAACCGTACGCAGACTCTCCACAGTGATGGATGTCGTTCATGAGTTCAATATGATGCACTCGATCCACTTCGAGTATGCATCGACAACGATCAGGAACATTTTTCCCATGAACGGGCCCGCATAGTCCACGTGAATACGTGACCATGGCCTGGTGGGCCACAGGGAGTGAGTGGGGCCTCCCTGGGGGCATTGCCCAGCTGGGCACACGTCATGCACCTGCGAACCCAGTGTTCCAGGTCTGAGTCAATCCCCGGCCACCACAAGTGTGACTGGGCAATGGCCTTCATTAACACGATGCCAGGGTGCTCGCTGTGGAGTTCCCTAATGAATGCTTCCCTTCCTTTCTGGGGCATGACTACCCGGCTGTCCCATAACAGGCAGTCGGATTGGACAGAGAATTCATCCATCCATCTCTGAAACAGCCTGACTTCCTCAGGGCACGCCCTGTGTGCGGGCGCCCAGTCCCCAGTCAGGACACATTTCTTTATCATGGATAGGAGGGGGTCCCTGTTGGTCCAGAGTTTGATCTGGCGGGCTGTGATGGGGGAGCCCACAGTGTCAAAAGCCTCAACGGCCATGACCATCTCGGCGCTCTGCTCCGACACCCCCTCGGTGGTGGCCAGTGGGAGCCTGCTGAGCGCGTCAGCGCAATTTTCGGTGCCTGGCCGGTGCTATGTGATGTAGTCATACGCAGCCAGCGTGAGGGCCCATCGCTGTTTGCGAGCTGACGCATTAGTGTTGACAGCCTTGCTGTCAGACAACGGGGATGTTAACGGCTTGTGGTCCATCTCTAGCTTGAACCGTCTACCGAAAAGGTACTGGTGCATCTTTTTCACACCATACACACACGCGAGTGCCTCCTTCTCGATCATGCCGTATCTACACTCTGCCTGGGAGAGCGACCTGGAGGCGTAAGCCACCGGTTGGAGTCGGCCGTCATCGTTACCCTGCTGCAAAACACACCCAACCCCGTAGGATGAGGCATTGCATGTTAAAACCAGTTTTTTACAGGGGTCATACAAAGTCAACAGTTTGTTGGAACACAGCAGGTTCCTCGCCTTATTGACAATCCCCCCAAGACCATTCACAACCTTTACCAAGGAGCATGTGTAATGGCTCCAACAATGTGCTTAAGTTCGGCAGGAAGTTCCCAAAATAGTTCAAGAGTCCCAGGAATGATTGCAACTCCGATGTGTTGCCGGGCCTGGGCGCCCAGCGAATTGCCTCAGTTTTTGATTCAGTGGGCCGGATCCCGTCTGCGGCAACCCTCCTGCCCAGGAACTCGACCTCAGGGGCCAAAAACATGCACCTGGCCTTTTTCAGCCGCAGGCCTACCCGTTCCAATCGGCGTAGCACCTCCTCCAGGTTGCGGAGGTGTTCCTCAGTGTCTCGACCCGTTATAAGGATGTCGTCTTGGAACACGATCATTCTAGAGATGGACTTGAGCAAGTTTTCCATGTTTCACTGAAAGACAGCTGCTGCCGAACGAATGCCAAACGGACACCTATTGTAAACAAATAATCCTTTGTGTGTCGTGATGGTGGTCAGAAATTTGGATTCTTCAGCCAGTTCCTGAGTCATGTAGGTCGAAGTGAGGTCCAGCTTCATGAACAGCTTACCACCTGCCAGCGTGGCAAAAAGGTCCTCCGCTCTCGGGAGCGGGTATTGGTCTTGCAGCGACACTCGGTTGATGGTAGCTTTGTAGTCGCCACAAATCCTAACCGAGCCATCTGCTTTGAGGACGGGAACAATGGGACTTGCCCAGTCGCTGAATTCAACGGGCGAAATTATGCCCTCTCTGAGCAGCTTGTCCAGTTCACTTTCAATTTTCTCACGCATCACGTATGGTACCGCTCTGGCTTTGTGGTGCACTGGTCTGGCCTCCGGAATGATGTGTATCACTACTTTGGTGCCCTTGAACATTCCGACACCGGGTTGAAAGAGCGACTCGAATTTTTGCAATACCTGCGAGCATGAACTTCTCTCCACGGATGAAATAGTGTGCACATCCCCCATCTCAGCTATCCAACTCCTCCCCAAGAGTGTGGGGCCATTTCCTGGAACAATCCAGAGTGGCAGCTGGTTCTGTGATCCATTGTGCATTACCACCAAGCTTTCACTGCCCAGCACTGGGATGATCTCTTTGGTGTACGTACGTAGCTGCGTCTCAATGCGTTCCAATTTGGGCCTGCTAGTTCTGTGTGGCCATAGTCTCTCAAATTGTTGGGCACTCATGAGGGACTGGCTAGCTCCGGTATCCAGCTCCATGTGCACTGGGATGCTATTCAGTAAGACTTTCATCATCATGGGTGGCGTTTTGGTGTATGAGCTGTGGACGTCGGCCACATGAACTTTCTGAACTTCAACCACGGTGGTAGTTTCCCAGGCCTCATCCTGCATTTCAGACCCCTCGTCTGGTTCGTCTGTCTCGCAGACTAGCCTCGCTACTGCCTTTTTGCATATCCTGGCCAGGTGTCCCTTGACATTACAAATCCTACAGGTGTAAAGTTGGAGCCTGCAGATTTTTGCAGTGTGTCTGCTCCCACATCTCCAACATGAGCTGAGATTGCTGTTAACAAAAGGACTATTCCCAGGCATTCCTCTCTGATGACTCGTTTGGCTGTTTCTAAGCACTCTAATGGGGGGTGTTAATTGTCCCATCACAGGATGTATTGTTTCTCATGATGGCGTGAATTGCCGATCCCCTTTCCATTGTCCCTGTTGCAGGCCCACCCTGGAGCTACTGGAACTAGTTGCTGCCTGGACGGTGTCGAATTGCCCTTGCCTGCCTGTTGGGTTCTGTGTCATTTTTATAACATTGATTCCCTGGTTCAACGCAACTTTAAAACCAGGGCTGTGTGCGTAGATTAGCTTGGTCTCTTCTTCCCCTGCCATAAAGGTCTGAGCTATCAACGCTGCCCCTTCTAAAGTCAAATCCTTCGTCTTTATGAGCTTCCTGAAAATGCCGGCATGATTAATGCCCTCAATGAAAAAGTCCCTTAACATCTCCCCCCTGCAGGCATCGGAGAACTTACAGAGACTGGCCAAACGGCGCAGTTCCGCCACGAAGTCCGAGATGTTTTGACCCTCCCGACGCCGGTGAGAGTAGAACCGGTGCCGGGCCATGTGTGCGCTACTTGCCGGCTTGAGATGCTCACTGATCAGCTGGCTGAGCTCGTTGAAGGACTTGTCCGCTGGCTTTTGGTGTGCGAGCAGATCTTTCATTAGCGCATACGTCTGTGGACCTTAGCTGATTAGTAGATGCGCACTCCGCTTGTCAGCCGCTGCCTCTTCCAGCCAGTCCTTTGTGACAAAGCTCTGCTGGAGTCTTTCCACAAAGTCGTCCCAGTCCTCACCCACATAGTAACGTTCCTCTGTGCCACCGGTGGCCATCCTCGTGGTTCGATGATTCCCGATTCTCGACGCCAGATGTAGTGTCTCTGCACCTTGTTACAAACTCACACGAGGCATGGATATATCAGACACAGTCACTCTGTGACCTTCACTTTATTCCCAGGACTAAAGAGTGTCGATCATGGGTGGGACCTCCCCTTTTATACCTGGAAGCCCAGGTGAGGAGCTCACTCCCTGTGGTCAGGGTGTGCATTACAAGGGCACAGGTACAGTATGAATGAGTTACAGTTACATACTTATAGTCATTGCAAGATGGTGAAATACATGACACACCGCACATCTCAAAACGTTTTACAGCCACTGAAGTACTTTTTCGAGTGTAGTCACTGTTGTAATGTGGGATACGCGGCAGCCAATTTGCGCACAAGCAAGCTGCCACACACAGCACCGTGATAATGACCAGATAATCTGTTTTTGTGATATTGATAGAGGGATAAATATGGGCTCAGGACACTGGGGATAACTCCCCTCCTCTTCTTCAAAATAGCGCCATGGGATCTTTTACATCCACCTAAGAGAGAGCTGTCATGTATGTAACCTTTATGTAACAACACTGCAATACTGTATATACGTAAGAAATGCACACCTTGACCACAGGGGGTGAACTTGTGGGAGACACTCCTCACCTGGTCATCCAGGTATATAAAGGGAGGTCTCACGCAGGGTCATCACTTCTTGGTCCTGTGAATAAAGGTTCAGGTCATGCAGTGACCTTGTCCATAGAATGTGCCTCATGTGGATTTGTGATATTGTGTAAGGACTTGACATTGGCGACGAGAAACGGGAATCATCGACCCACAAGAATGGCCACCGGCAGCACAGATGAACGGTACTGTGTTGGTGAGGACTGGGATGATTTAATTGAGAGGCTCCAGCAGAGTTTTGTCACGAAGGACTGGCTGGGAGACGCAGTGGCCGACAAGTGAAGGGCTCATCTGCTGACCAGCTGTGGACCTAAGACTTACGCGCTCATGAAAGACCTGCTAGCACCCGAGAAGCCGGCGTACAAAACCTTTGAAGAGCTCAGCAAACTAATCGGTGAGCACCTCAAACCGGTGAGCAGCGTACACGTGGCCTGACACAGATTCTATATCCACCGACATCGGGAAGGACAGAGCATACCGGATTTCATTGCGGACCTCCAGCGCTTGGCCAGCCTCTATAAGTTCACAGACGCCCGCAGGGGGGAGATGCTAAGGGATTTCTTTATTGAGGGCATCGGTCATGCTGGGATTTTCAGAAAGCTAATTGAGACCAAGGACTTGACCTTGGAAGCGGCGGCGTTGATGGCTCAGACTTTTATGACGGGGGGGAGGAGGAAACCAAGATAATATACGCCCCCTGGAGCAATTCTGCCTCCAACGTGGCGATGGATCAGGGAGTCAAGATCATAAACGTGACACAGAGCCCCGCAGGCAGGCAAGGGCAGTTCGAGACACCCCAGGCAGCAATAGACCCAAGAGTAAGTCTCCAACAGAGACAATAGCAGGCTGAACGGACATTTACGCACCCCCCCCACCAGTGAACAATGTGGTATGGGATGGGCCATTGACACCCACTCAAGAGCAGTCAAAGGGACAATCAGCGAGGAATGCCTTGTAACAGCTCTTTTGTTCACAACAATGGGAATCTCAGTTCATGCTGGAGGTGTGGGGGCAGACATGCTGCCAGGACTTGCAGGTTTCAACAGTTTGTCTGCAGAAATTGCAACCTCAGTGGCCATTTAGCGAGAATGTGCAGAAAGCCTGTAACCCGGCTAATATATGAGGCGGATGAACCAGATGAGGGGTCTGAGAGGCAGGATGACGCTTGGGGCAAATCAATGGATGCTGAAGTTCAGCGGGTTCATGTGGCAAACATTCACAGCTCATATACCAAAACATCACTTATGATGATGAAAGTCCTATTAAACGTCATCTCTGTACGCATGGAGCTGGGCACGGGGGCCAGCCAGTCACTCATGAGTTTTCAACAATTTGAAAAGCTGTGGCCACTCAAAACCAGCAGACCCAAATTAGAATGCATTGAGACGCAATTACGGACGTACACCAAAGAAATCATTCCAGTGCTAGGCAATGCAATGTTGGCGGTCACACACAATGGATCGGTGAACCGGCTGCCACTCTGGATTGTCCTGGGCAATGGTCCAACACTGTTGGGGAGGAGCTGGTTAGCTGAGATGAACTGGAAATGGAGGGATGTGCACGCCATGTCATCTGTGGAGCGAAGTTCATGCTCACAGATCCTACAGCAATTTGAGTCATTATTTCAACCGGCGTCGGGACGTTCAAAGGTACCAAAGTAGTAATACGCATCACCCCGGATGCCAGACCAGTGCACCACAAAGCTAGAGCTGTGCAGTATGTAATGCGGCAGAAAATTGAGAGCGAGTTGGACTGGTTGCTGAGAGAGGACATCATCTCATCCATTGAATTCAGCGACTGGACGAGCCCCATCATTCCCATCCTAAAAGCGGATGGCTCGGTCAGGATCTGTGGCGACTACAAGGCCACTATCAACCGGGTGTCCCTATAAGACCAATACCCGCTCCCGAGAGCGGAGGACCTTTTTGCCACGCTGGCAGGCGGCAAGCTGTTCACCAAGTTGGACCTCACTTCAGCCTACATGACCCAAGAACTGGACGACGAATCTAAACTACTGACCACCATCACCACGCACAAGGGACTGTTTGTTTACAACAGGTGTCCGTTTGGTATTCGATCAGCGGCCGTGATTTTTCAAAGAAACATGGAAAGCCTGCTCAAATCCATTCCCGGAACAATTGTATTTCAGGACGACATCCTCATCACCAGTCGTGACACCGAGGAACACCTCCACAACCTGGAGGAGATGTTACGCCGACTGGACCGGGTAGGCCTGTGACTCAAGAAGTCTAAGTGTATGTTTTTGGCTCCCGAGGTCGAGTTTCTGAGCAGGAGGGTTGCTGCAGTTAGGATTCGGCCCACCAAATCCAAAACGGAGGCGATTCGACGAGCGCCCAGGCCTTGCAACACATCGGAGTTGCGTTCATTTCTGGGACTCTTCAACTATTTCGGGAACTTTCTGCCGAACTTGAGCACCTTGTTGGAGCCGCTACACGTGCTCCTGTGTAAGGGTTGCGATTGGTTTTGGGGGGACTGTCAGGAACGGGCTTTCAATCGGGCGCGGAACCTACTTTGTTCAAATAAGTTGTTGACCCTGTACGACCCCCGTAAGAAATTGCTTCTGACATGTGATGCATCGTCCTATGGGGTTGGGTGCGTGTTGCAGCAAGGTAATGCTGAGAGCCAACTACAATCTGTGGTTTATGTCTCCAGGTCGCTCTCTCAAGCTGAACGGGGATATGGGAGGGTTGAGAAGGAAGCACTCGCATGTGTCTATGGGGTGAAAAAGACGCACAAATACCTTTTTGGCAGGAGGTTCGAATTAGAAACGGACCACAAACCGTTAACATCCCTGCTGTCAGACAGCAAGGCCGTCAATGCCAATGCGTCAGCTCGCATACAGCGAAGGGCTCTCACGCTTGCTGCGTATGACTACACCATCCGGCACCGGCCCGGCACGAAAATTGTGCTGACGCGCTCAGCAGGCTTCCACTGGCCACCACTGAGGGGGCAGCGGAGCAAAGTGCTGAGATGGTCATGGCTGTCGATGCCTTTGACAGTGCAGGCTCCCCCATCACAGCCCGCCAGATCAAAATCTGGACCAACAGAGATCTCCTCCTATCCTTGATTAAGAAATGTGTCCTGACTGGGGATTGGGCGCCCGTATACGGAGCATGCCCTGAGGAGGTCAGACCGTTTCACAGACGGATGGTTGAGCTCTCCATCCAAGCCGACTGCCTACTATGGGGCAGCCGGGTAGTCATGCCCCAGAAGGGCAGGTAAGCATTCATCAGGGAACTCCACAGCGAGCACCCAGGCATCGTGCTGATGAAGGCCATTGCCCGGTCACATGTGTGGTGGCGGGAATTGATTCAGACCTGGAACACTGTGTTCGCAGGTGCACGATGTGTGCCCAGCTGGGTAATGCCGCCAGGGAGGCCCCACTCAGCCCGTGGCCCTGGCCCACCAGGCCATGGTCATGTATTCACGTAGACTACGCGGGCCCGTTCATGGAAAAAATGTTTCTCATTCTGGTTGATGCGTACTCGAAATGGATTGAGTGCATCATTTTGAATTAGTGCACGACATCCATCACCATGGAGAGTCTGCACGCGGTCTTTGCGACCCACGGCTTGCCGGACATCCTTGTTTGCGATAATGGCCCATGTTTCACAAGCTACGAATTCCGGGAGTTCATGTCGGGTAATGGCATTAACTATGCCAGGACAGCACCACTATGGCCAGGCGGAACGTGCGGTCCAAATCATAAAACAAGGCATGCTCTGGATTCAAGGACCCTCCCTTCAATGCCGACTATCGTGCCTCCTGCTGGCCTATAGGTCCCGACCGCACTCGCTCACGGGGGTCCCGCCCGCGGAGCTACTCATGAAACGAACACTCAAAACTCGGCTGTCCCTCATTCATCCAGTCCTGTCCGACATTGTTGAGGGCAAGCGCCAGTTGCAAAACGAGTACCATGACCGAAATTTAAGGGGGAGATGTATAGAAATTGATGACCCCATATTTGTTCTCAATCACGCTTTGGGGCCCAAATGGCTTGAGGGCATTGTAATAGACAAAGCGAGGAATAGGGTCATAGTGGTTAAACTTAACAATGGGCAGATATGCCGCAAGCATCTGGACCAAGTAAAAAAAAAGGTTCAGCATGGACACTAAGGAACCTGAGGAAGATCATGAGATGGTATTCACACCACCGCCAGTGAACGAGCAACAAGAACATTTAGCAGCAAGCACAGTCCCTGCGGTCAGCCCAGACAGGCCGGAATCACCACAGGTGACAGACACGCATACCAAGGCTCAACAACCAGAGCCCCAACTGCGGCGCTCCACGAGAGAGCACAGACCACCGGAGAGACTTAACCTATGATCCCAATAAGATGTTGAGGGGGAGGTGATGTCATGTATGTAACCTTTATGTAACAACCCTGCAATACTGTATATACGTAAGAAATGCACACCTTGACCACAGGGGGTGAACTTGTGGGAGACACTCCTCACCTGGTCATCCAGGTACATAAAGGGAGGTCCCACGCAGGGTCATCAGTTCTTGGTCCTGTGAATAAAGGTTCAGGTCATGGAGTGACCTTGTCCATAGAATGTGCCTCGTGTGGATTTGTGGTATTGTGTAAGGACTTTACAAGAGCAGACTGGGCCTTGGTTTAACATTTAATCCGAAAGACGGCACTTCCGACAGTGCAGCACTCCCTCAGCACTGCAGTGGAGTGTGGGCAGGCCACATAGTTCGCATGCCAGATATGAGACTTGCAAAGCAAGTGCTCTAAGTGGAGCTCCTTCACGGCAAACGAGCCAAAGGTGGGCAGCGGAAATGTTTCACGGACACCTTCAAAGCCTCCCTGATAAAGTGAAACATCCCCACCGGCACCTGAGAGTCCCTGGCCAAAGACCACCCTAAGTGGAGAAAGTGCATCCAGGAGGGCACTGAGCACCTCGAAACTCAACGCCGAGAGCATGCAGAAACCAAGCGCATGCAGCGGAAAGAGCGTGCGGCAATCCAGTCCCACCCACCCGTTCGCTCAACAACTATCTATCCCACCTGTAACAGAGACTGTGATTCCCGCATTGGACTGTTCTGCCACCAAAGAACTCATTTCAGGAGTGAAAGAAGCAAGTCTTCCTCAATTTCAAGGGACTGCCTATGGTGATGATGGAGTGTCAGCCGAGATTTTTGTGCTCAAGTTTCTGGAATGGGAATTGAACCCACAACCTTCTGACTTAGAGGCAAAAGTGCAACGCATTGAGCCACAGCCGACACTGTGAAATGATTGACTTTATTTTTCCTCTAATCTCTGTAACTTTTACAGGATGGGTGAACTTTTTGATAACCATTACGAGATCAGAAATGGCGATGTGGTAAAAATAACAAACCAGCCATGCCAAGTTCCCGCCATGCCTTGTCCCTCCTCAAAACGCCAACCCCAAATTTTAAATCTTCAACAACAGGCTACAGTTGTGAGGCTCATTCTGCACCCTTGCATTGTAACGTTTATTTTTAAACACTAATAATAATTGATCGGAGGATTCTAATAAATTCATTGCAAAATTTTCTAATAAAAATTCTTTCCATCCCCCAATCCCCTCCAATTATTTTTTGTGAGGCAGGTGGTGTTCTATCTGTGTTCGCAATTTCAGTTTATGACTGGCACTGAAGAATATTGTTTCAGTTAATTGAGGATGAAACCTCATTTTCTCACTCTCTTTCTCGACACTCCACAATTCCCCTTTCCTTCCCCAGACTTAGCTTTCCCTTCCCTTCCCTCGATATTCGCCATTTCTCCCTCCCCTTACATAAGAACATAAGAAGTAGGGGCGTTACATTTGCGGTTTTCCAATCCGCTGGGAGCTCTCCAGAATCCAGGGAATTTTGGTAGATTGCAACCAATGCATCCACTATCTCTGCAGCCACTTCTCTTAAGACCTTAAGATGTAAGCCATCAGGTCCAGGGGACTTGTCCACCTTTAGTCCCATTATTTTACCGAGTACTACTTCATTAGTGACAGGGATTGTATTAAGTTCCTCCCTTCATATAGCCCCTTGATTTTCCACGATTGGGATGTTTTCAGTGTCTTTGACCGATACAAAATATTTGTTCACTGTCTCTGCCATTTCCCTGTTCCCCATTATTAATTCCCCAGTCTCATCCTCCAAGGGATGAACATTTACTTTAGCTATTCTCTTCCTTTTTATATACCTGCAGAAACTCTTACTATCTGTTTTTATATTTTTTGCTAGTTTACTTTCATAATCTATCTTCCCTCTCTTTATTATTTTTTTAGTCGTCCTTTGCTGGTTTTTAAAAGTTTCCTAATCCTCTGTCTCCCACTAATCTTGACACTTTGTATGCCCTTGTTTTCAATTTGATACCATCATTTACTTCCTCAGTTAGCCACGGATAGTTCTTCCTTCTCTTAAAGTCTTTCCTTCTCACTGGAATATATTTTTGTTGAGAGTTGTGAAATATCTCCCTTTGACAGTCCCCATTTCCCCTTCCCCTTCCATTGACCCTCCCATTTCCCCCTCTCCCTCCCCAGGCACACCCCATTTCCCCTTACCTCGACATTTCCCATTCCCCTCCCCTTCCTTCAACACTTCCCAATCCCCTTCTTCTCCAACACTCCCCATTTCCCCCTTCCATTGACACACTCCCATTTCCGTCTTGTAAAGTCCTGTCCCCTCGGTACAGATTCACACGAGGCATGTAGTGAAGTCAAGGTCACTCTGGACCTGCACCTTTATTTCACAGCTCTGGAATGCTGCACTTGCCTGAGACCTGTCCTTATATACCTGTCTCTTGCAAGTGCACCCCTGGTGGTAAGGTATGCTGGTGGTTACAGGTCATATCTTATTACAGTCATGTATAGCATGTTAGGATACAGTTATATATAATAATGAAAGATACATGACAACACCCTCCCCCAAGATCTTATTGTCTTATAGGTTCAGTCTCTCAGGTGGTCTACGCTCTCGCGTGAAGCATCTGAGTTGTGGTTCAGTTGTTTGCCTTGGTGTCTGTTTTTCTTTGGGTGTGGTTGCTGGTATCTCGCCTGGGCTGTCTGTTTCGATTGGTGTGATTGTTGTTGACTCGCCTGGGCTGTCTGTTGGGATTGCCCTTTCCTCAGGTTGTTCCCTCTGTCTGTCCACCAGGTGTGGTGCGAGTTCCATATTGTAGTCTGCCTCTGGTTCCGCAGTGTTGTTGATAAATCTGCTTTTGACTTGGTCTACATGCATCCGGCAGGTTTTGCCATTGTCCATTTGTACTACCAGTAGCCTGTTTCCTTCCTTGCCCGTTACTGTCCCTGCAAGCCATTTGGGACCCCTGCCATAGTTTAGTACAAACACTTTGTCCCCTATCTTATTCCATCTCCCCCTCGAATTTCTGTCATGGTACTCAGTCAGCTTATGGCGCTTTGCCTCAACGATTTCGTGCATGTCTGGGAGGATTAATGAGAGCCTTGTTTTTAAAGTCCTTTACATCAACAGTTGTGCGGGGGGGGGATCCCAGTCAATGAGTGTGGACGAGATCTGTATGCCAGCAGCAGTCACGACAGGCGACCCTGCAGAGTGGGACCTTGGATTTTAAGCATGCCTTGTTTAATGATTTGCACTGCTCTCTCTGCCTGGCCGTTGGAGGCCGGCTTGAATGGTGCCGACTTCACATGATTTATGCCGTGGTCAATTATAAAATCTTGGAATTCTGCACTGGTGAAGCACGGACCATTGTCACTGACCAATATGTCAGGGATTCCGTGCGTTGCAAACATGGTTGCGAGGCTCTCCACAGTGGTGGAGGTTGTGCTCGAGTTTAAAATGGTGCATTCGATCCACTTTGAAAATGCATCTACAACTACAAGGAACATTTTGCGCATGAATGGGCCCACATAGTCTACGTGCACCCACGACCACGGTTTGGTAGGCCAGGGCCAGTGACTCAGTGGAGCCTACCTGGGGGCATTGCTGAGTTGGGCACAAATGGTGCACCTTCGGACGCAGAGCTCCAAGTCCGTGTCAATACCAGGCCATCAGACATGGGATCTGGCTATGGCCTTCATGAGAACAATCCCCGGGTGCTCGCTGTGGAGCTCCCGGACAAATGCCTCTCTGCCTCACAGAGGCATGACCACTCGGCTGCCCCACATCAGGCAGTCTGCTTGAAGTGATAGCTCATGCATGCGCCTGTGAAAGGGTTTTAATTCCTCGGGGCAGGCATCGCGAGCCTCTGCCCAGTCACCGGTTAGGACACATCTTTTTACTAAGGATAACGTGGGGTCGCTGGCCGTCCAGGCTCTGATTTGGCGAGCCGTCATAGGCGAACCTGTAGACTCAAAGGCATTGGTTACCATGACTATCTCACAGTCCTGTTCATCAGATCCTTCCGTGGTCGCCAGGGGTAGCCTGCTGAGTGCGTCGGCACAGTTGCCTGTGCCTGGTCTGTGCCTTATGGTATAGTCGTAGGACGCCAGCATGAGTGCCCACCGTTGAATTCGCTCCAAGGCGTTGGCGTTTATTGCCTTGCTCTCGGATAGGAGGGACGTGAGGGGCTTGTGGTCAGTTTCTAACGTGAACTTGGCCCCGAAAAGGTATTGGTGCATCTTTTTGACACCGTACACGCACGCGAGCGCCTCCTTCTCTACCATTCCGTACCCGCGCTCCGCCCGCGAAAGTGACCTGGAGGCATAAGCTATGAGTTGTAATTTGCCCGCACTATTTACATGTTGCAAAACGCACCCGACCCCATACGCTGACGCATCGCATGTGAGAACTAGCTTGTTACCTGGATCAAAGAAAGTCAAAACACTGTTGGAACACAGAAGGTTGCGTGCCTTATTGAAGGCGCATTCCTGGGCGTTCCCCCAAAGCCAATCGCACCCTTCCTGAGTAGCACATGAAGAGGCTCCAGCAACGTGTTTAAGTTCTGCATAAAGTTCCAAAAGTAATTGAGCAGCCCGAGAAAGACGTGCAGTTCTGAGACATTCCGGGGCCTGGGTGCCTGCCGAATTGCTTTTGTTTTGGACTCTGTTGGGCAGATTCCATCAGCGGCAATCCTTCTGCCGAAAAATTCAACCTCGGGTGCGAGAAACAGGCACTTGGATTTCTTGACTCGTAGGTCTACCCAATCCAACCGCTTTAGTACTTCCCCCAAATTACAGAGATGGGAGTCGGTGTCCCTGCCCGTGATAAGTATGTCGACTTGAAATACAACCGTCCCCGGGATGGACTTGAGCAGACTCTCCATGTTGCGCTGGAATATGGCAGCTGCCGACCTGATGCCGAATGGGCATCGATTGCACATGAAAAGGCCTCGATGTGTGTTGAAGGTGGTGAGCAGCTTGGATTCCTCGGTCAATTCTTGCGTCTTATACATATGTGAGGTCTAATTTTGAGAAAAGTTTACCTCCAGCCAATGTGGCAAATAAGTCCTCCGCTCTGGGCAGCGGGTACTGGTCTTGTAGGGAGACTCTGTTTATGGTAGATTTGTAGTCCCCACAGATTCGTACGATACATCAGGCTTCATGACTGGGACGATGGGATTTGCCCAGTCGCTAAATTCCACAGGTGATATAATGCCTTCCAGCAGAAGCCTGTCTAGTTCGTGTTCAATCTTTTCCCTCGCCACATGGGGTACAGCTCTGGCCTTGTGATAGACCGGTCTAGCATCCTGTGTGATGTAGATTTTGACTTTGGCCCCTTTGAAAGTGCCCACACCTGGCTGAAAGAGATGTTCAAATCGTTTTATAACTGTTGAGCAGGAGGTACATTCCTCTAATGACATGGCATGGACATCATCCCATTTCCACAGGGGAAGTCGGTTCACTGTCCTTTGTGTGTGACAGAGAGCACGGCGCTGCCGAGGACTGGTACGATTTCTTTGGTATAGGTCCTTAGTTTGGTGTCGACCCTTGTGAGTTTTGGTCTGTCTCTTTTATGCAGCCACAGTTGTTCAAATTGTTGAGCGCCCATGAGAGATTGACTCGCTCCCGTATCCAGCTCCATGCTGACAGGTATCCCGTTGAGTAGGACCCTCATCATTATAGGAGGTGTCCTGATGTAGGAGCAGCGGCCATTGATCGCGTTGACCCGCTGTACATCGGTGTCCCAGGTACTGTCCCCACCGACTTCTGGTCCGCTTTCCGACCCATCCGATTCATATACCAGCCGAGCTACCGTTTTTTTGCACATGCGGGCCAAATGCCCTGTATATTCACAGTTCCTGCAAACAGCCTGCTGAAATCGACATCCCCTTGATGAATGCCCACCCCCACACCTCCAGCACAGACTGCTTCTATTGTTCCCAAAGAATGAGCTGCGTCTGGCTGATCTCTCTTGAGCTTCTCTCAGTTTGTAGTTGATTGCTCGCATTGTGGGTTGATGATGTGTGAACGGCCGTTCCTGTGGCTCTTGATGGCTTCTGGCACCACTGCCTGCTGTCGAGAGCCTGTTCTCCTGGTTTTATCTGTGTGTGGGGCTAGCAGCTTGTTTCATGCTGTGAACTTCTTGTTCCGATATTTTGTTAGTTGTTGTACCTGCATTGTAAATCAACCTCGTTTCTTCTTCCCCTGCCAAGAATGTCTGTGCAACCAGTGCTGCTGCCTCTAAGGTCAGGTTCTTGGTCTCTATGAGCTTTCGGAATATGCCTGTGTGGCCTATTCCTTCAATGAAAAAGTCTCTCAGCATTTCTCTCCTCAGTTCATCGGAGAACTCACATAAACTAGCCAACCTCTGAAGTTCTGCCACGACGTCAGGTATGCTCTGGCCCACATAGCATCTGTGGTTGTAGAACCTGCGTCTGGCCATGTAGGCTGCTCGCTGGCTTCAGGTGGTCTCTTACCAGTGTGCTCAATTCTTCAAACGACTTGCTTGCTGGTTTCTCGGGTGCCAGAAGATCCTTTACTAAAGCGTATGTTTGCGAGCCACAGCTGGCCAAGTGATGGGCTCGTCTCTTGTCTGCTTTGTCGTCTCCTAACCAGTCTTTGGTTACAAAGCTTTGCTGGAGCCTTTCTATAAAGTCCTCCCAATTGTCTCCAGCATTGTACTTTTCATCTGATCCGTTGTTCGCCATTCTGTGGATTCTGTAATCCCGTAACCCATCGCCACTGTAAAGTCCTGTCCCGTCAGTACAGATTCACACGAGGCATGTAGTGAAGTCAAGGTCACTCTGGACCTGCACCTTTTATTTCACAGCTCTGGAATGCTGCACTTGCCTGAGACCTGTCCTTATATACCTGTCTCTTGCAAGTGCACCCCTGGTGGTAAGATATGCTGGTGGTTGCAGGTCATATCTTATTACAGTCATGTATAGCATGTTAGGATACAGTTATATATAATAATGTAAGATACATGACAAGAACGATCCCCGGGTGCTCGCTGTGGAGCTCCCGGACAAAATGCCTCTCTGCCTCGCAGAGGCATGACTACTCGGCTGCCCCACATCAGGCAGTCTGCTTGAAGTGATAGCTCATGCATGCGCCTGTGAAAAGGTTTTAATTCCTCGGGGCAGGCATCGCGAGCCTCTGCCCAGTCACCGGTTAGGACACATCTTTTTACTAAGAATAACGCAGGGTCGCTGGCCGTCCCGGCTCTGATTTGGCGAGCCGTCATGGGCGAACCTGTGGACTCAAAGGCATTGATTGCCATGACTATCTCACAGTCCTGTTCGTCAGACCCTTCCGTGGTCGCCAGGGGTAGCCTGCTGAGCGCGTCGGCACAGTTGTCTGTGCCTGGTCTGTGCCTTATGGTATAGTCGTAGGACGCCAGCATGAGTGCCCACCGTTGAATTCGCGCCGAGGCATTGGCGTTTATTGCCTTGCTCTCGGATAGGAGGGATGTGAGGGGCTTGTTGACAGTTTCTAACGCGAACTTGGCCCCGAAAAGGTATTGGTGCTCTTTTTGACACCGTACACACACGCGAGCGCCTCCGTCTCCACCATTCCGTACCCGCGCTCCGCCCGCGAAAGTGACCTGGAGACATAAGCTATGAGTTGTAATTTGCCCGCACTATTGACATGTTGCAAAATGCACCCGACCCCATACGCTGACGCATCGCATGTGAGAACTAGCTTTTTACCTGGATCAAAGAAAGTCAAAACACTGTTGGACACCGAAGGTTGCGTGCCTTATTGAAGGCGCGTTCCTGGGCGTCCCCCCAAAACCAATCGCACCCCTTCCTGAGTAGCACGTGGAGAGGCTCCAGCAGCGTGCTTAAGTTCTGCATAAAGTTCCCAAAGTAATTGAGTAGCCCGAGAAATGCGCGCAGTTCTGATACATTCCGGGACCTGTGTGCGAGGCGAATTGCTTTTGTTTTGGACTCTGTTGGGCGGATTCCATCAGCGGCAATCCTTCTGCCCAAAAATTCAACCTCGGGTGCGAGAAACAGGCACTTGGATTTCATGACTCGTCGGCCTACCTGATCCAACCGCTTTAGTACTTGATCCAAAGTACGGAGATGGGAGTTAGTGTCCCTGCCCGTGATAAGTATGTTGTCTTGAAATACAACCGTCCCCGGGATGGACTTGAGTAGACTCTCCATGTTGCGCTGGAATATGGCAGCTGCCGACCTGATGCCGAATGGGCATCGATAGTACATGAAAAGGCCTCGATGTGTGTTGATGATGGTGAGTAGCTTGGATTCCTCGGTCAATTCTTGCGTCATATACGCAGATGTAAGGTGTAGTTTTGAGAAAAGTTTACCTCCAGCCAATATGGCAAATAAGTCCTCCGCTCTGGGCAGCGGGTACTGGTCCTGTAGGGAGACTCTGTTTATGGTAGATTTGTCGTCCCCACAGATTCGTACGGATCCATCAGGCTTCATGACTGGGACGATGGGACTTGCCCAGTCGCTTAATTCCACAGGTGATATAATGCCTTCCCGCAGAAGCCTGTCTAGTTCATGTTCAATCTTTTCCCTCTTCACATAGGGTACAGCTCTGGCCTTGTGATGGACCGGTCTAGCATCCTGTGTGATGTAGATTTTGACTTTGGCCCCTTTGAAAGTGCCCACACCTGGCTGAAAGAGATGTTCAAATCGCTTTATAACTGTTGAGCAGGAGGTCCGTTCCTCTAATGACATGGTATGGACATCATCCCATTTCCAGTTTAGTTTTGCCAGCCAGCTTCTCCCCAGCAGTGCTGTGGGGTCTCCGGTGACAATCCACAGGGAAAGTCGGTTCACTGTCCCTTTGTGTGTGACAGAGAGCATGGTGCTGCCGAGGACTGGTACGATTTCTTTGGTATAGGTCCTTAGTGTGGTGTCGACCCTTGTGAGTTTTTGTCTGTCTCTTTTATGCGGCCACAGTTGTTCAAATTGTTGAGCACCCATGAGAGATTGACTCGCTCCCGTATCCAGCTCCATGCTGACAGGTATCCCGTTGAGTCGGAGCCTCATCATTATAGGAGGCTTCCTGTTGTAGGAGCAGCGTCCATTGATCCTGTTGACCCGCTGTACATTGGTGTCCCAGGTACTGTCCCCACCGTCTTCTGGTCCGCTTTCCGACCCATCCGATTCATATACCAGCCGAGCTACCGTTTTTTTGCACATGCGGGCCAAATGCCCTGTATATTCACAGTTCCTGCAAACAGCCTGCTGAAATCGACATCCCCTTGATGAGTGCCCACCCCCACCTCCAGCACAGACTGCTTCTGTTGTTCCCAAAGAATGAGCTGCGTCTGGCTGATCTGTCTTGAGCTTCTCTCAGTTTGTAGTTGATTGCTCGCATTGTGGGTTGATGAGGTGTGAACGGCCGTTCCTGTGGCCCTTGATGGCTTCTGGCGCCACTGCCTGCTGTCGAGAGCCTGTTCTCCCGGTTTTGTCTGTGTGTGGGGCTAGCAGCTTGTTTCATGCTGTGAACTTCTTGTTCCGATATTTCGTTAGTTGTTGTATCTGCATTGTAAATCAACCTCGTTTCTTCTTCCCCTGCCAAGAATGTCTGTGCAACCAGTGCTGCTGCCTCTAAGGTCAGGTTCTTGGTCTCTATGAGCTTTCGGAATATGCCTGCGTGGCCTATTCCTTCAATGAAAAAGTCTCTCAGCATTTCTCTCCTCAGTTCATCGGAGAACTCACATAAACTAGCCAACCTCCGAAGTTCCGCCACGACGTCAGGTATGCTCTGGCCCACACAGCGTCTGTGGTTGTAGAACCTGTGTCTGGCCATGTGTAGGCTGCTCGCTGGCTTCAGGTTGTCTCTTACCAGTGTGCTCACTTCTTCAAACGACTTGCTTGCTGGTTTCTCGGGTGCCAGCAGATCCTTTACTAAAGCGTATGTTTGCGAGCCACAGCTTGTCAAGAGATGGGCTCGTCTCTTGTCTGCTTTGTCGTCTCCTAACCAGTCTTTGGTTACAAAGCTTTGCTGGAGCCTTTCTATAAAGTCCTCCCAATTGTCTCCAGCATTGTACTTTTCATCTGATCCGTTGTTCGCCATTCTGTGGATTCTGTAATCCCGTAACTCGTCGCCACTGTAAAGTCCTGTCCCCTCAGTACAGATTCACACAAGGCATGTAGTGAAGTCAAGGACCTGCACCTTTATTTCACAGCCCTGGAATGCTGCACTTGCCTGAGACCTGTCCTTATATACCTGTCTCTTGCAAGTGCACCTCCGGTGGTAAGGTATGCTGGTGGTTACAGGTCATATCTTATTACAGTCATGTTAGGATACAGTTATATATAATAATGTAAGATACATAACACCTCTCCCCTTCTCTTTCCCCATGCTGTGCACCGTAAAGGCAGGTGCATGAACTGGTTCCCGGTGTCTGTCAACACTCCTTGATATCGGATCACGGGGGCAGACATTTTCAGATCTCTGATCTGATCTCTGATCTGCAGAGTTGTTTGTTATTATTGACACTTTTCCCCCCGTGGTCACACTGTTCTGAAGCTGCCCAATGGGATACAGCAAAACAACAGCAGGGAGAATCTGATTGGTCTTCAGAAATAGGAATAACGGACAATCCAGAAAGACTTGCACACCCTCAGGACGTCCCAATGTCCTTTACAGCCAACAACTTGTAGTCACTGTTGTAAAGTAGGAAATGCAGCAGCCATTTTGTGCAAAGCAAGATCCCACAAACTTGGAGACCAGTGAAGGTTGAAGGTGAAATATTGACCAGGACTCCGGGGATATCTCCCCTGCTCTTCTTCGAATAGTGCCATAGGATCTTTTACATTCACCTGAGAGAGCAGACGGGGCCTTGGTTTAACGTCTCATCTGAAAGACGGCACCTCCGACAGTGCAGCACTCCCTCGGCACTGCGCTGGAGTGTCAGCCTAGCTCATGTCCTTGGAGAAATTTCCTTGGTTACTGAATGGTGGTAGATTCTTGAACCCACGACCTTCTGAGTCAGAGACGAGGGTGGGGCAGTGAGGGGGGAGCGGTCCTCTTGATGGTTCAACTTTGTTGTGAGTCCATCTGGAAAATAAAGCAACCAAGAAGTTTGTGTAAAATCTATTTTTGTGATTCTGCAAAATGAAATTCAGAAATGTAGTACAGGTAAACAGTGAGGAGGATAGTAACAGACATCTGGAGGACATCGACTGACTGGTGAAATGGGCAGACATTTGGCAGATTAAATGTAACACCGAGAATTGGTGCATTTTCGTAGGAAGAATGAGGACAAGCAATATAAACAAAATAATACAATTTTAGAGGGGGTGGCAGAACAGAGAGACCTGTGGTGTACGTACACAAATCTTTGAAGGTGGCAGGACAAGTTAAGAAAGCTGTTGAAAAACATACAGGATCCTGGGCTTTATAAATAGAGGCACTGAATTTATAAATAGAAGCAAGGAAGTGATGCTAAGCTTTATAAAACACTGGTTAGGCCCCAGCTGGAGTATTGTGGCCAATTCTGGGCCCCGCTCTTTAGGAAGGTTGTCAGGTCAGGAAGTATCTGTGGAGAGAAATAGAGTCAAGGTTTCGGGTCGGTGACCCTTCACACACCTGAAACGCTGACTCTGTTTCTCGCTCCGCAGATGCTGCCTGACCTGCTGAGATTTCCAGCATTTTTCTGTTTTTATTTCAAATTCCAGCGTCCGCAGTATTTTGCTTTTGTATCAGGAAGCATGCCAAGGCCTTAGAGAGGGTGCAGAGGAGATTTACTGGAATGGTACCAGGGATGTGGAGAAACTAGAGAAAGTGGGGGTTGTTGTCCTTTGAGCAGAGGAGGTGTAAGAGGAGATTTGAGTAAGTAAATAAGGAGAAGCTCGTTTCGTGGCTCATCCCAAGGTTAGCACCTCTGACAGTCCAGTGCTTCATCAGTTGTCCCAAATAGGGTCAGGACCTCGAGAATCTCTATCTCAAATACCGCCCCCCCCCCCGACTACTGACTGCTGTATCTGGTGAACCAGACTGTGACTCACTCGCCTGGGAGAGGGGATTCGTACCTCAGGCTCAAGTGTGCTAAACCACACCAATAAATCGATATGTTTCAAGAATTGATTATTTTCTCACATACACGTGTCTTACTTCAGGGGGAGCTGAATTGGGTCCATCTCGCGCCAGTCTGAGGTGCCACACGGCCAGTTAAGACTCGAGAATGACGTCCGAGATGCCCGCGTGCACCTCCGATGGGAAGTGTGCAGGACGCCATCTTGGTAAAGGGGGTTTCGCCACATGCAGTTATCGACGGCCGGCATCATACAGTGCCACCAGATTTTAACGTCAATCTGCGTCCAGCGCTGATTCGAAGCCACCGCTGCCATGTCCCAACTGCACACTCCCGACTTCACCCTGTTATAACCTCACACAGCTGAACACAACATCAAACAGCATGAAGGATCCCCCCACCCCAGCAGCACTATTTAAACGGATCATGAAGCATTTACAGGGTAGTTGCTGGTTTATTCCTTCTGGCTGCTGGTGAAATGGTATGCTTTTCGGGCTGAAGTTTGAATAGTCTAGTGAGTTTGAGTGGTCTGGCTGGTCTCAGCAATCCTCCTGATCTGTTGGAGGACAGATTGATGGACCGCTGTGATGCCCCGGAAGCCCCTTTGAACAGTGGTGTCCGGGCCATGATGTCAGCAGTCTGAGCTTCTGCTGCAGCACTCTGATGGAAGCTGTTTGTGCTGCAATGGAACATCGGCCATCAGATGCTGCATCATGGTGGGTTCCACAGGTGTGTTGGTGCAGGAAACCACCCATCTCCATGTGGGAAAGGATGGGCTTCAAGCTCTGCACAAAGCAGTGTGCCAAGTTGCTGCTGGATTCCACTGTGCTCCTCGACATTGAACACAAGCTTTCTGGCAGGCTTTCCAGTGCATCAAGCTTTTGATTATGTACACCATCAGCTGCCTGGGCCCCAAGCTCTGGAACTCCCTCTCTAAACCTCGCCGCCTCTCTTTCCTCCTTTAAGACGCTCCTTAAAACCTACCTCTTTGACAAAGCTTTTGGTCATCTGCCTTAATTTCTTCTTTTGTGGCTGGGTGTCAAATTTATCTGTTTTGTCTTGTAACACTGATGTGAAGCACCTTGAGACTACGTTAAAGGCGTTATATAAATAAAAGTTAATATTATTATGTACACCCATCAGCCTTCTTCTGTAACTTTTATTTTTATTCGTTCATGGGATGTGAGTGTCGCTGGCAAGGCCATTATTTAATGCCCATCCCTAATTGCCCTTGAGAAGATGGTGGTGAGCTGCCTTCTTGAACCGCTGCAGTCCGTGTGGTGAAGATACTCCCACAGTGCTGTTAGGGAGGGAGTTCCAAGATTTTGACCCAGCGACGATAAAGCAACGGCGATATATGTCTAAGTCAGGATGGTGTGTGACTTGGAGGGGAACGTGGAGGTGGTGGTGTTCCCATGTGCCTGCTGCCCTTGTCCTTCTAGGTGGTAGAGGTCGCGGGTTTGGGAGATGCTGCCGAAGAAGCCTTGGCGAGTTGCTGCAGTCATCTTGTAGATGGTACACACTGCAGCCACGGTGTGCCGGTGGTGGAGGGAGTGAATGTTGAAGGTGGTGGATGGGGTGCCGATCAAGCGGACTGCTTTGTGGGCTGGATGGTGCCGAGCTTCTTGAGTGTTATTGGAGCTGCACTCATCCAGGCTAGTGGAATGTATTCCATCACATTCCTGACTTGTGCCGAGATGGTGGCAAGGCTTTGGGGAGTCAGGAGGTGAGACACTCGCCGCAGAATACCCAGCTTCTGACCCGCTCTTGTTGCCACAGTATTTATGTGGCTGGTTTAGTTAAGTTTCTGGTCAATGGTGACCCCCAGGATGTTGATGGTGGGAGATTCGGTGATGGTAATGCCATTGAATGTTAAGGGGCGATGGTTAGACTCTCGCTTGTTGGAGATGGTCATTGTCTAGCACTTGTGTGGCACGAATGTTACTTGCCATTTATCAGCCCAAACCTGAATGTCATCCAGGTCTTGCTGCATGCGGGCATGGACTGCTCCATTATCTGAGGCGTTGTGAATGGAACTGAACACTGTTCAATCACCAGCGAACATCCCCACTTCTGACCTTATGATGGAGGGAAGGTCATTGATGAAGCAGCTGAAGATGGTTGGGCCTAGGACACTGCCCTGAGGAAATCATGCAGCGATGTCCTGGGGCTGTGATGATTGACCTCCAACCACCACAACCTGGCCCATTGACGTCCTCATCTGAGCCCTCTACAGCAGAACTCGTGTGCACCCTCGCCCTCCAGCGAGCTGGCACCTGCGCGAACCTTACCCCCTACCCTGGCTCTTGAGCACTTGTGCCCGGTGTCTCACCTCCTCTCTCCTAGCCTCTAAAATACCCATGGTGTCAGTCTCTGACTGCGCGTGTCAGATCGAATGATGGTGTATTTTCATCTTCACTGTCTTCTTCCTCTTCCTCCACCGACGGGGAAGGCTCCAGTTCTTAGCTATATGAATTGAAAAAGGGACAAGGGTTGGGTTGTGGTGAGGCGAGAGCAGAAAGTTAGAAGTGCGTACTTACGTCATCCACAGCATGTGTGTGAGAAGAGATTGTGGGATGAGGGAGAACTGGGAAGAGAAGGAGGATTAGTTATGTAGATATCCACATCATCGATCCCTCCAGCCCCCACCAGTGGCCACGGCCTCAGAGATGACCCTTCCCATGATGGCCATCACTGTCTCCTCCATGACGGTTAAAATATGCAGGTGCTCTTGATCTCCTCCAGTTCTTTCTTACTGGCTCTGGTTATGTGTTGCCTTCTCCTGCAAAAAAGAAGGAAGTGTGTCAGTGAGTGTCGTGCAATATGTTTGGGTGATGTGGCTGTCATGGTTGAATAGCTGTGTGTGAGGGTGAGATAAACCGCATGAATTGCAGGGTTGAGTAACAATTGACAGAGATTCCTGGTTGGTGAGTTAAGGGGGTGCAGTGAATTGAGCAGTGGATGAGGCTCGTGGTGCAATTGGTAGGCTATGCCATTTGAAGATTGAACGCGCACACCTTGACAACTCATGTCAGATCGTTAAACTTCTTCCTGCACTGCATCCATGTTCTTGGAGCAACATTTCTGGTATTGATCTCCGCCGTTACTTCTTCCCACTGCCCCCTCAGTATATGTCTGGAGGGTCTCCTGCCCCCTCCAGATAGGGGGCCGAAATTGCCCTCCGCCCAAAAAGTAAGCGCAATTACTGATCTTGTAGTTTTTTTTCAAATCCATGGGGCGGAGATCGTGCCAATATTCTGCTCTTTGTCATGCATTGCTCCGGTTGGGGTGAAGTGTAAACATTTTTAGTATAAGGGGTGTTGCAGTGGTGTGGAGCGGACTGGTGGGGTTAGGTGCTCTTTGCCTTTCCATCATTGTTCATGTGTTTGTATGTAACCTTCAGGGCTGCTAACAAAGGGCCATGTGGCTTTTTGTTGGCCGGTTCAGACACGATGGGCCTAAATGACCTCCTTCTGATCTGTAAATTTCTATGTTTCTATTTCCGGTTGGGGCGCTGCTGAGGGTCAGAGGTGTCCTTGCAGCAGGATGGCTGCCGCTGCCGTGTCACAAAGTCCTCCACCTTCAGTTAAAGGGGCGGGCTGCTGCGAGCTCTGCATGGGGGTATAGCTGGGCCCACTGGACCACCAGGGAGGGTTTCGGCCGGGCCAGCCTAGCCACCATTGTTGGGCCGACCTTGGAGCCAGCCGACAATTAAATGGAGGCACCGGAAGTGCGCACGCCCTTCCCTTAAAGGGTGGACGCACCGCCCAGCCACACACAGCTTCCCGCCGGGGAAAGCTCTCAGTGGCACCGACCGCCGGCGCTCCGCTCCTGCGGGGCAATTTCCCGCGAGGGTCGGAAAGGGGTCGCCACGGGTCGGTGTGGGGTCGGCGCATGCCCGATGGGCGGAAGCATGTTTGGCGCGGAAACCCGTTCCCGTCGCTCCCGGCACGGGGGCAATTATAGGACGGGTCGGCCCATCTGTCTGCCCCCGCTCGGTAAAGCTTCTCTGCTCCATCGCCGCTTCTGGTAATGGAGCTTAAGAAGGGGGGCAATTTCGGCCCCAGGGTGTCTCTCCTTCTCTCCATGCCGTGCACTAAGTCCTTCAGTGCAGCATCAGGGAACTATGATGCATGCTGTCTCATCGGTTCAGCCATTCTTCAAAGTATCACAGCACAGAATCACTTTTCAAACAATTTCCACCACCTCTTGCAGCCACAATGCACCCCCCCCTCCTTTAAGAGGTGCGGGCTGCCTTTAAGTCGTGCTGGCCACTTGCGATATCGTGCCCTCTGCTGATGCGGCCAAAGGATAGTGTGGGAAGCTCTGGCTTCACGCAGCAATCGTTTAAATCTTCAGGCAGCACATATTTAACGTGCTGCCTGCTGCAATAGGGACGGGTGCGGGCTAACTACGTACCACGATCCCCAGGCCCGTTTTTGGGGGTTATCCAATATCATCCCCCAGGTGTCTTAATTCAGCGCAGACAGGCAAATCGCAGAACAATTTACAACAGCATTGGAGCCAAATCTATTCTGGCTTACCCGTGATCCATCCATCACCTGTAGACCAATCGTTCACCCAGAGATCAATTAATCGCCCACACGGGGTACATTAGCACAGCAGTTATATTACTAGATTAGTAACCCAGAGGCCTGGGCTAATGATCCAGAGACATGAGTTCAAATCCCCCAGCTGGGGAATTTAAATTCAGTTAATTAAATAAATCTGGAATAAAAAGCTTTTGTCAGTAATGGTGACCACAGAACCACTGGATTGTAATTAAAAACCCACCTGCTTCATTCATGTCCTTCAGGGAAGGAAATCTGCCTTACCCGGTCTGACCTGTGTGTGACCCCGGATCCATAGCAATGTGGTTGACTCTTAACTGGCCTCTGAAATGGCCTAGCAAGCCACACAGTTGTGCCAAAGGGCAATTAGGGATGGGCAATAAATGCTGGCCTTTCCAGCGACGCTCACATCCCGTGAGTAAACAAAAGATAAATCGATCACCTTTAGATCAATCAATCATCTGTAGATCATTTGATCATCCATGGATCAATCAATGATCAACTCAGGGTCATCTGACTCAGTCAAGAGGGTTCATACCCCATTCTAACTGGCAGCTAGGTCCTATCATATCCCACAAAGCCACTTACTGATTACATTTGCTCAATCCTCTCCAAGTATTAATTATAGTTTCAGGTTCTCTGTTACAAATTTACTTCTACTATTATTCAGAACCCCACACTCGCATTTCCACTACAAGTTTTAGTTCTACAGAAATCACACTTCAGTATGGTTAATCCGTTATCAGTCTTTACAATCAAACTATGCCCGGATCAGAGAACATATTTGTATGTGTTTGTGTCTTTCCATAGCACATGGGTGATTGTGGTCAAACGTTCTAGCCTGCTTCGAAAGGAAGTGGCCCTTTTCTAAATCGGTCACTGTAAATTTTAGTCACCTGCAAAGAGGGAGTGAATAGGGGTTAACTCTTACTAAGTCAATTCATCGCTCCCTCAGAATCATTCACATTCTCATATGAACACATTAAATGTAATGCAGAAAGTGCAGCTTGCCGATCACTTTGGTACTGTCAACTGTACAGGACGATCACAGAATCAATCACGTGACACAGCACAGCGCTGAGGTGTCAGCCTGGATTAGATGCTCAAGGCTCCAGAGTGGGACTTGAACCCACGACCTTCTGACTCCGGAGGCGACAGCTGCCCACTGAGTCAAAGCTCACAGTCAGTAGAGGTCAGGAGTCTGCTCACTCCTGACCTTCCTGGGCTGGTGATAATGATTGGGAGGGGTGGGGAAGAGTGAGGCTGCAAGGATAGGTGGTGTAATGAATGTAACCACAATGTAACACCACTGTATTACTGTATACACACAACCTAGATGCACACCTTGACCACAAGGGGTGAACTTGTGGGAGACACTCCTTACCTGATCTCCCAGGTATATAAAAGGAGGTTCCATGCAGGGTCATCACTTGTGGAGACCTGTAAATAAAGAGTTGAGGTCACAGAGTGACCTTGTCCCCAGAATGTGCCTCGTGTGGTTTCATACTGTAGAGTAAGGACTTTACATTGGCGACGAGAAACGGGAACTCACGACCCACGAGAATGGCCACCGGTAGCACAGAGGAACGGTACTGTGTTGGGGAAGACTGGGACGATTTTGTCGAGAGGCTTCAGCAAAGCTTCGTTATGAAAGAATGGCTGGGGGATGCAGCGGCCGACAAGCGAAGGGCTCAGCTTTTGACCAGCTGCGGACCAAAGACTTACGTGATCATGAAGGATTTACTGGCACCCGAAAAGCCATCGGACAAAACCTTTGAAGAACTTAGCAAATTGATCGGGGAGCACCTCAAACCGGCGAGTAGCATACATATGGCTTGACACAGATTCTACACCCACCGACATCGTGAAGGACAGAGCATACCGGACTTTGTAGCGGACCTCCGGCGTTTGGCCAGCCTCTGTAAGTTCACAGACGCCTGCAGGGGGGAGATGCTAAGGGAATTCTTTATCAAGGGCATCGGTCATGCAGGAATTTTCCGCAAATTAATTGAGACCAAGGATTTGACCTTGGAAGCGGCGACGTTGTTAGCTCAAACTTTCACGGTGGGGGAGGAAGAGACGAAAATAATATACGCGTGCAATTCTGCCTCTAACACGGCGATGGGTCAGAGAGTCAACATCATCAATGCGACTCAGAGCCCCGCAGGCAGGCAGGGGCAGTCCGACATTCCCCAGGCAGCAAGAGACCCCAGAGTAGGACTTCAACAGAGACAATGGCAGGCTGAACGGACATTCATGCCATCACAGCGGACAAAACAGCCCGGGATGGGGCCATTGACACCCACTAATAGTGTACTTAAGAGCAGTCAAAGGGACAGTCAGCGCGGAATGCCTGGCCATAGTCCCTTTGTCCCCAACAATGGAAACTTTAACTCATGCTGGAGGTGTGGGAGAAAACACTCAGCTAGATTTTGCAGATTTCAACAGTTTGTCTGCAGGAACTGCAATCTCAGTGGCCATTTAGCTCGAATGTGCAGGAAGACTGCAACCAGACTAATATATGAGGCGGATGGACCAGAAGAGGGTTCTTTGAGGCACCAATGATGATGAGGGTTTTATTAAATGGCATCCCAGTACGCATGGAGCTGGACACTGGGGCCAGCCAGTCACTCATGGGCGTTCAGCAATTTGAGAAGCTATGGCCACTTAAAGCCAGTCGACCCAAATTATCACGTATTGAGACACAATTACGGACTTACACTCAAGAAATCATTCCGGTGCTAGGCAGAGCAATGTTGGCTGTCACACACAATGGGTTAGTGAATCGGCTGCCGCTCTGGATTGTCCCGGACAATGGTCCCGCGCTGTTGGGGAGGAACTGGTTAGCCGAGATGAACTGGAAATGGGGGGGATGTTCACGCAATGTCATCTGTGGAGCGAAGTTCATGCTCACAAGTCCTACAACAATTCGATTCACTATTCCAACCTGGCGTCGGGACTTTCAAAGGCACCAAAGTAGTAATACACATCACCCCGGACGCCAGGCCAGTGCACCACAAAGCCAGAGCTATGCCGTATGCGATGCGGGAAAAAATCGAGAGCGAATTGGACCGGCTGTTGAGAGAGGGCATCATCTCGCCTGTTGAATTCAGCGACTGGGCGAGCCCCATCGTTCCCGTCCTAAAAGCGGATGGCTCTGTCAGGATATGTGGCGACCACAAGGCCACCATCAATCGTGTGTCCCTACAAGATCAATACCCGCTCCCGAGAGCGGAGGACCTTTTCGCCACGCTGGCAGGCGGCAAGCTGTTCACCAAGTTGGACCTCACTTCAGTCTATATGACCCAAGAACTGGCCGACGAATCTAAACTACTGACCACCATCACCACGCACAAGGGACTGTTCGTTTATAACAGGTGCCCGTTTGGCATTCGATCAGCGGCCGTGATTTTTCAACGAAACATGGAAAGCCTGCTTAAATCCATTCCTGGAAAGATCGTATTCCAGACGACATCCTCATCACGGGTCAAGACACCGAGGAACACCTCCACAACCTGGAAGAGGTGCTACGCCAACTGGACCGGGTAGGCCTGTGACTCAAGAAGCCTAAATGTGTGTTTTTAGCTCCTGAGGTTGAGTTTCTGGGCAGGAGGGTTGCTGCAGTTAGGATTCGGCCCACCGAATCCAAAACAGAGGCAATTCGACGAGTACCCAGGCCCTGCAACACATCGGAGTTGCGTTCATTTCTGGGACTGTTGAACTATTTCGGGAACTTTCTGCCGAACTTGAGTATGTTCTTGGAGCCGCTACACATGCTCCTGTGTAAGGCTTGCAATTGGTTTTGGGGGGACTGTCAGGAACAGGCTTTTGATCGGGCGCAAAACCTACTTTGTTCAAACAAGTTGTTGATCCTGTACGACCCCTGTAAAAAATTGGTTCTGACATGTGATGCATCGTCCTATGGGGTTGGGTGCGTGTTGCAGCAGGGCAATGCTGAGGGTCAACTACAACCTGTGGCTTATGTCTCCAGGTCGCTCTCTCAAGCAGAACGGGGATATGGGATGGTCAAGAAAGAAGTGCTCGCATGTGTCTATGGTGTAAAAAAAATGCATCAGTACCTTTTTGGCAGAAAGTTTGAATTAGAGACGGACCACAGGCCATTAACATCCCTGTTGTCAGACAGCAAGGCTGTCAATGCCAACGCATCAGCCTGCATACAACGATGGGCTCTCACGTTGGCTGCTTATGACTACTCCATCCGGCATCGGCCCGGAACTGAAAATTGCACTGACGCGCTCAGCAGGCTTCCACTGACCACCACTGAGGGGCAGCGGAGCAAAGCGCTGAGATGGTCATGGCTGTCAATGCCTTTGACAGTGCAGGCTCCCCATTCACAGCCCGCCAGATCAAAATCTGGATAAACAGAGATCCCCTCCTATCCCTGATTAAGAAATGTGTCCTGACTGGGGATTGGGCGCCCGCACACGGAGCATGCCCTGAGGAGGTCAGACCATTCCACAGACGGATGGAAGAGCTCTCCATCCAAGCCGACTGCCTACTATGGGGCAGCCAGGTAGTTATGCCCCAGAAGGGCAGGGAGGCATTCATCAGGGAACTCCACAGCGAGCACCCAGGAACTGTGCTGATGAAGGCCATTGCCCAGTCACACGTTTGGTGACCTGGAATTGATTCAGACCTGGAACACTATGTTCGCAAGTGCACGACGTGTGCCCAGCTGGGTAATGCCCCGAGGGAGGCCCCTGGGCGCTCAGCCCGTGGCCCTGGCCCACCAGGCCATGGTCATGCATTCATGTTGACTACGCGGGCCCGTTCATGGGAAAGATGTTCCTTATTGTGGTAGATGTGTACTCGAAATGGATCGAGTTTTTTTTAATTTCAAAATATACTTTATTCATATAAAAATGTGTACAGTACATTCAAAAGCAGTTCAGTACATTTAGCTGCGGTCAGCAATCCCATACACTACATTTGGGAGCTGACGGCAGTTCCGTTCGATACATTTCCTTGCTTTTCAGTTCAAGTACAATTCGGTACAATACGGGATACATTGTAGTACATTCAACATATTACATTACATGTGTCACTATACAGTACACTGAATGGGTGACAGTACATTTACACTTTTCCTCTCCAACGTGCATCACGAAACAGACCTTGCATTGTACATGGCACTACATAGGTGTTTACAGATCATGGTGCGCCATGTACACAAAAAAGAAGTTACAAATACAGCCCGAGGGAGGTTTGTACTGATTCCTGCCCCTGGGTTTACCATGGCAGAAGGGCTTTAAACTGTGGCCCTTCCACACCGTGCCTTTGCGGCGGCTGCACCAATTTTCAGTGCGTCCCTCAGCGCGTAATCCTGGATCTTGGATTGTGCCAGTCTGCAACACGCAGACGTGGACATCTCCTTGCTCTGGAAGACCAGCAAGTTTCGGCAAGACCAAAGAGCGTCTTTGACCGAGTTGATGGCCCTCCAGCAGCAGGTGATGTCTGTCTCAGTGTGTGTCCCTGGGAACAGCCCGTAGAGCACAGAGTCCTGTGTTACGGAGCTGCTCGGGATGAACCTCAACAGCAACCACTGCATCTTTTTCCAAACCTGCCTTGCGAAGGCGCAATCCTGAAGGAGATGGGTGACAGTCTCGTCCGCCCCGTAGCCGACTCGAGGGCACCGTGCCGTGCTGCTGAGGCGTCGGCTGTGCATGAACACTCTGACGGGTAGGGCCCTCCTCACCGCCAACCAAGCTACGTCTTGGTGCTTGTGTGACAGCTCTGGCGATGAGACGTTCTGCCAAACGAGTTCGACAGTCCGCTCAGGGAACCACCCGACAGGGTCCACCGTCTCCTTCTTTCGTCAGGCGTCCAGGACCTTACGCGCTGACCACTGTTTGATGGCCTTGTGGTCAAAGGGGTTTTTTGTGAAAAACTTTTCCACGAAGGACAGGTGGGCAGGCATGGTCCAACTGGTGGGGGCGTCTCGCGGCAGCGTGGCCAGACCCATCCTTCGCAACAAAGGGGACAGGTAGAACCTCAGCATGTAGTGACACTTGGTGTTTGCGTACTGGGGGTCTGTGCACAGCTTGATGCAGCCGCACACAAAGGTGGCCATCAGGATGAGGGCCACGTTCGGAACGTCCTTTCCACCACTGTCCAGAGATTTGTACATTGTGTCTCTGCGGACATGTTCCATTTTGGACCTCCAGACAAAGTGGAAGACGGTCCGGGTAACTGCCGTGGCACAGGAGCGAGGGATGGGCCAGACCTGTGCCACGTGCAGCAACAGAGAGCACCTCACTCCTGATGACCAGGTTCTTTCCTGCAATGGCGAGGAAGCGCAGCTTCCACCATCCCAGTTTTTGCTTCACATTGGCGATACGCTCGTCCCAGTTTTTGGCGCACGCCCTGTCCGCTCCGAACCATATTCCCAACACCTTCAGGAAATCTGGCTTGACGGTGAAGGGAATGGAGGCTCGGTCGGTCCAGTAACCAAAGAGCATAGCCTCGCTCTTGCTGCGATTGACCTTTGCTCCCGAGGCCAGTTCAAACTGGTCGCAGATTGCGAGCAATCTGCGGACCGATTGCGGATCCGAGCAAAAAGCGGCGACGTCGTCCATGTACAGGGAGGTCTTGACCTGAGTGCCTCCGCTGCCTGGGATCGTCACCCCTCTAATGCACGCATCCCTCCTGATGGACTCGGCAAAGGGCTGGATACAACACACAAACAAGACAGGGGAGAGAGGGCAGCCTTGCCTGACTCCAGATCTGATTGGAAAGCTTTGAGTTTCCCACCCATTGATTAGAACTGCACTACTGATGTCTGTGTAGAGCAGTTGGACCCAATTGCAGATACCCTCCCCAAACCCCATTTTGGAGAGCACGTCCATCAGGTATGTGTACGATATCCTGTCAAAGGCTTTCTCCTGGTCTAAGCTGATTAAGCAGGTGTCCACCCTCCTGTCCCGCACGTAGGCGATCGTATCCCTGAGTAGCGCGAGGCTATCAGAGATCTTCCTGCCTGGGACAGCGCAGGTCTGGTCCGGGTGGATCACCAGCTCAAGAGCAGACTTGACCCTGTTGGCGATGACCTTTGACAGGATCTTGTAGTCCACATTGAGCAGCGAGATGGGCCGCCAGTTTTTGATTTCCTCCCTCTCCCCCTTCTGCTTATAGATGAGGGTGATGATGCATTTCCTCATCGATTCTGACATGCTGCCGGCCAGAAGCATACCCCCGTACACTTCCAGCAGGTCTGGGCCCATCCTGTCCCACAGAGCCGAATACAACTCGAACGGTAAGCCGTCGCTTCCGGGAGTTTTATTCATCTCGAAGGACCGGACGGCCTATGTCAGCTTGTCCAGAGTTAGCGGGTGGTCCAGACTCTCCCGTTCGCTGTCGTCTAAGACCTCCGAAATAGATGACAGGAAAGACTGGGAGGCCGCGCGGTCTGTGGGCTTGACATCGTACAGCCCGGCATAGAAGGATTTTCTGATCCTCTGCATGTCAGGCTGCGAAGACGTCACAGAACCATCTTCTTCCTTTAGGCTGGTGATCACAGAGCTCCCCCTGTGTACCTTTTGGAAGAAGAAGCGCGAGCACGTCTCATCCTACTCGACGGAGCTGACTCTGGAGCGGAAGATGATCTTGGAGGACTCTGAGATAAAGAGCGAGGCTTGCTGGCCCTTCACCTCTTCGAGTTCCTCCGCGACATCGACCCTCATTGACTGCAGCAGGAGCAGGTTTTGCATATTCGTCTGGAGTTGGGACAATGCCCTTTGTTTCCCTCTCGCCTCCTGAACACCTTTGAGGATGAAGAACCTCTTGATGTTCATCTTGATTGTTTCCCACCAGTGCATCAGGGAATCGCAGAGGGGTTTTACGGTTCTCCAACCTTTGTAATCCCTCTTGAGTTCCTCAACGTTTTCCGGAGTCAACAGTTTCACGTTCAGCTTCCATATCCCCCTGCCAACTTTCTGGTTTTCCTGTGGGTGACAGTCGAGTGCATAATTCTGAATTCATGCACGACATCCACCACCGTGGAAAGCCTACGTGCGATCTTTGCAACCCATGTCTTGCCGTACATCCTGGTTAGTGATAATGGCCCATGCTTCACAAGTTACGAATTCCGGGAGTTTATGTCGGGCAATGGCTTCAACCATGTCAGGACTGCACCGTTCAAACCGGCCTCCAATGGCCAGGCGGAATGTGTGGTCCAAATCATTAAGCAAGGTATGCTCAGGATTCAAGGACCCTCCCTACAATGCTGCCTATCGCGCCTCCTGCTGGCCTATAGATCCCGACCACACTCCTGCCCGCAGAGCTCCTTATGAAATGGACATTCAAAACCCGGTTGTCCCTCATTCACCCAGTCCTAACCGACATAGTTGAGGGCAAGCGCAAGTCACAAAACGAGTACCATGACCGCAATTCGAGGGGGAGATGTATAGAAATAAATGATCCTGTATTCGTCCTCAATCACGCCATGGGGCCCAAATGGCTTGAGGGTACTGTAATTGACAAAGAGGGAATTAGGGTCATCGTGGTAAAACTCAACAATGGTCAGATATGCCGTAAGCATCTGGACCAAGTAAAAAAAAGGTTCAGCATCGACACGGAGGAACCTGAAGAAGACCATGAGATGGAGCTCACACTACCACCAGTGAACGAGCAACAGAGCAATCAGAAGAATGCACAGTCCCTGCGGTCAGCCCGGAATCACCACAGGTGACAGACACTCATGTCAGTGTCCAACAACCAGAGCCCCAACTGCGGCGCTCCATGAGGGAGCGTAGACCACCTGAAAGATTAAACCTATGATCCTAACAAGACTTGGTGGGGTGGGCGGGCGGGGGGGGGGGGGGGGGAAGGTGATGTTATGTATGTAATCACAATGTAACACGACTGTATTACTGTATACACACAACCTAGATGCACACCTTGACCACAAGGGGTGAACTTGTGGGAGACACTCCTTACCTGATCTCCCACGTATATAAAGGGAGGTCTCACACAGGATCATCATTTGTGGAGTGCTGTGAATAAAGAGTTGTCCCCAGAATGTGCCTCGTGTGGTTTCAGACTGTAGAGTAAGGACTTTATAGGTGGATATGGGGAACATTACTCATAATGACAACCACAGTTCCATCTCAAACTACCTGGGCTCGAGATTAAGTCATAGAGCACAGGAACATGGCTAGATGAAGAATGACCAAGGTTCCCCTAGTTGGTGTTCCACCCTTCAGCCACCCAAGCCCCACGCAATACAATTCTCTCCCTAAACTCTTTTGCTCAACCATCTCCCTCTCCTCCTTTAAGGCAATTCTTAAAACCCACCTTTTTGACCAAGCTTTAAGAACATAAGAACTAGGAGCAGGAGGAGGCCATTTGGCCCCTCGAGCCTGCTCCGCCATTCAATGAGATCATGGCTAATCTTCTACCTCAACACTTTCCTGCACTGTGCCCATGTCCCTTGATTCCCTTAATATCCAAAAATCTATCGATCTCTGTCTTGAATATACTCAAAGACTGAGCCTCCACAGCCCTCTGGGGTAGAGAATTTCAGAGATTCACCACCCTCTTAGTGAAGATGTTTCTCCTCATCTCAGTCCTAAATGGCAGACCCTTTATTCTAAGACTGGTTCTAAACTCCCCAAACAGATGAATCATCCTCCCTGCATCTACCCTGTCAAGAATTTTGTATGTTTCAATGAGATCACCTCTCATTCTTCTAAACTTTAGTCACCCTTCCCAATCTCTCCATTTTTAATTCCCCTTACACCTCTGGGACTTTTTCTACACTGCCAGGACCTCAATGGAAGTTGTAACGGTAGCTCATGTAACTGTAGAAAGTAAGGACACTAGAACAGTGAGTTGATGGGGAAGAGGAAAGGGGTCATTTTCATTCAGAGCAGGAACATTTTCCAAGGAAAGGGGGAGGAAGAGTTAACGAAAACCAAAATGATGGTAAGTAATAAGCTCAGTTAGACTCTACGGTCTAACTACAGTCCGGGGAATGAGGGCTCCACAGAATTACATAGAAATTTACAACACAGAAGCAGGCACAGGCAAACCAGACTGTGTTGGGTTATGTCCTGCATGCAGCAGTATTCATAATCTCACATGCCTTCACTGCTCCTGTTCTTTGGATGAAACATTAAACTGTATCCCCACCTGCTCTCTCAGGTGGACGTAAAAGATCCCATGGCCCGATTGGGAAGAGGGGCAGGGGCGTGCTCCAACATTTCTCTCTCACCCAACACCACTGAAACAATAGATAAGAACTGTTATATATGCAACCCTATGTAACCTGCACACTACCGCCACCAGAGCGGGTATCTGTTGGGGTCCCAAGGGATCCCAGCATCCCTTGGGAACACTGTATATAAGCAGGCCTCCCATGCTGTACCAGTATTCTGGAGTTAGAATAAAGAGACTAAGGTCACACTTACTCATGTTCTACAGTACTCAGTCACATTGCTTTATTCAAGACATAACAGGAACACAGGGATTGCTAGTTGGAGAAAGACCACAGTCCAGCTGGTTGGTCTTCTCCCATCACCTGACATGACGATAATGGAGTCATTGACCAATCACAGCGACCAATCTCCATCAACAGACCCAGACATGAGGTGAGGAAGCCCCCAGTGATGGAGAGCTTTGGGACCCATAGGCTGGATTTTCGGCTTTGGTGATTTCGGGGCGGTAATGGCGGCGGGGCGGTAAAGTTTGCGCCTGGGAACAGTTTGTGCCTCAGTCAGTAACATTGGGCAGCTGGGCCCTGAGTGTGGGGTGGAGCACTAAGGGAGGCGTTGTACACCTCTCTTAGGGCGCTAGGCCGGCTGAGCATGGGAAAATCCCGAGCTAAACAGCCGGCCCGGGAGCGCTCTGAGAGAGTCCTGGGGAGAAAAAAAACCTGGGAAAAAAACACCAAAAACATTCCCAATACATAGCCCACGCACCACTACATAAATCTAAAAAAAAATTAAAAGAAAAAAACAATCACGCTTACCCGAGGTGGATATTACTCACCTCGCCGCTGTCGATACTGTCGGACCGCCCCGTTTCCCAGGTGGTCACTGCGGGGCGCACTGCGGGGCGCGCTGCGGGGCGCGCTGCAGGGCAGACGGGTCGGGCGGGAGTTAAAACTCGCGCCGGTGTCGCAACCAGGGGTGTTACACACCGGGTGCAGCTCTTCCGGGCGGTGCTGCTTCGCGCCGTCGCTAAACCGGACCCAAGGATCGCTGCGGGGCGCTGAAGGCTGACCGCCCGCCCAGAACACCTCACCGCCGCCATTGCCGCCGCTCCGGGGGCGTAAAACAGAACGGAGAACACCGGAAAATCCAGTCCATGGATCCAACGTCACCTGTTCCTCCCCAGCACTTACCACACGTCATGTTTCAAATTACTCGTGTACCACACTCCAAAATGTTATTTTCTGAAAGAAATCTGTCGAATTTGCATTTGAATGATTCAATAAGTACTGCTTTCCCCGTCTCCCTCAGGAGCCTGTTCCACAGATTGACCACTCCCTCACAGGAATACTGTTTCCGTGGATTCATTGTGAATTTACCCCGCTTTGAGCACAGGCCACAGAATCTAGGTTTGTCCTCATGGAGGGTTGGAGGGAGGGGGGGCAGGGGGCAGAGTGGGAGGACGGGGGAATCTGAATGCCTGTCTCCCAGGAGCCATTCCGATGTACGTTACAGAAACAATAGCAGAGGTTCGAATGAAAGGTTTGGCTCAGCAATGGTGTGTAAGTAAAAGAAAGGATGTGCGTTTATATAGCGCCTTTTACAACCTCAGGAATTCCCAGAGCGCTTTATAGCCAATGAAGTACTTTTGAAGTGTAGTCGCTGTTGTCATCATCATAGGAATCGAGGAAGACTTGCTTCCACTCCTGAAGTGAGTTCTTTGGTGGCTGTACAGTCCAATACGAGAACCACAGTCCCTGTCACAGATGGGACAGATAGTCGTTGAGGGAGGGGGTGGGTGGGACTGGTTTGCCGCACGCTCCTTCTGCTGCCTGCGCTTGATTTCTGCATGCTCTCGGCGATGAGACTCGAGGTGCTCAACGTCCTCCCGGATGCACTTCCTCCACTGGCCAGGGACTCCCAGGTGTCAGTGGGGATGTTGCACTTTATCAGGGAGGCTTTGAGGGTCTCCTTGAAATGTTTCCTCTGCCCACCTAGGGCTCGCTTGCCGTGTAGGAGTTCCGAGTAGAGCGCTTGCTTTGGGAGTCTCGTGTCAGGCATGCGGACAATGTGGCCTGGTACTGTGGGAAATGCGGCAGGCAATTTGTGCACAGCAAGCTCACATAAACATCAATGTGATAATGACCAGATAATCTGTTTTAGTGATATGAGTTGAGAGCTGAATATTTTCCCTGCTCTTCTCAAAAGAATGCCAATCCCAATATAGCCACCGTTCCATCAACATGTTAAGTTCAAGTTTTTGTTAACCATTGTTTCAGTACTTTTTTGGTAGGTTTTCCCCATTCCCCCTCCCCTCCTCTCCCCCTCCCCCTCCCCTTCTCCTCTCCCCCTCCCCCTCCCCTCCCCTTCTCCTCTCCCCCTACCCCTCCCCTTCTCCTCTCCCCCTCCCCTCCCCTTCTCCTCTCCCGCTACCCCTCCCCTTCTCCTCTCCCCCTCCCCCTCCCCCTCCTCTCCCTCTCCCCTCCCCTTCCATCTCCTCTCCATTCCCCCTTCTCCATTCCCCCTTCTCCATTCCCCCTTCCCTTCTCTCTTCCCGTTCTCCTCCCCTCCTCCTTCCCTCCTCTTGCCCCTCCCCTTGCCCCTCCCCTTTCCTCTCCCCCTTCCACTCCCCCTTCCCCATCCCCCATTCCCCTCCCACTTCTCTCTACCCCCTCTCCTTCTCCCCTCCTCGCCCCTTGCCACTTCGCTTTGCCCTTCTCCCACTTCCCCACAAGGGGCTGGGCTATGGCTCTATGGGTGTTGGCAACCGCCACCCTGCGCCCTCCCCCCAAAATCCCATCAACCCTACACCTCCTCCCCACTTACTCACCGAACTGCCGAGTCCTTGTGCTCTAGCCTGCCTGCTGAGTATCAAGTGGGCTATTCAACCATGGGGGAAACACGCTCAGCTGACTTCGGCACGGGCATCGTTAGGCAACAAGCACTGAATGGTCAGGAAGTTGGTTAGTTTCACACACCCTCCTCCCCACCCTCCCTGGCCCAAGGGTACTGAGGCCTGCTGAGATCAGCTCACAGAGCCTGCTGCTTAGGGCTCAGTGTAACACAGGACGGTGCCATTTCGCAATAGACCAATTCCTCCCTCATAATGGCCCTGAAATTCCGATGTCCCGGGTCTGTACGAAGTTCCTGCGCATGCTCTGAAAACCGACTTTTCCGATCTGTCAAGTTTCTGGCTTGACAGATCTCACGCATATCGGGAGCAAGGACACTTGCAGGGCAAGATTTCTGATATTTACCCATATTTTGCCCAGCAAATGTCCTCAAAAATCTTGCGCCTGAAAAAGCAAGCGAATAGCCGACTTTTATAGGCGCAAGTGTTTAAAAATACACATAAACATTTTAAAATAAAGTTATAAAAACACATTTTATTTTTAAAAAACCTCCCCACTACGGTAAGTTTATTTTAAGGCTTAATTAAAAAAACTTTTTAAAAAGTCGGGAAAATATTTTTTTTATAAGTACTTTAATTTAATTGAATGTTAAATATGTAGTTTATTTTGTATTTTTTATTGTGTTTTGGGTGTTTGGCGGGGGGTCTGGGGGGCTTTCTCATTCATAGTAACAGGAATTCCGGACTTACAGAACTCCTATTACTATGAATGAGAAAATGTACTAACCTGATGGCTGCTGTCACCAGATCCCGGCCTGCGCACTTCCCCACGTGCACACGCTGCGATGCGCAGTCACCAGAGGTCTTCGGCTCGGAAGTTCCAAAGGGCGCAGCAGCAACAGGTAAGTGCGCATCTTTTTTCCCTATTTCACTCGTTTGTCTGCGGGAAGACCTCAATCGGAATTTCAGGCCCAATTGTCACCCTCCCGATGCTTGACCTGACACCTGGGCAGCCGTGGGTCGGGCGGGGGGAGGGGGCGGCGGGGAGGGGGGCGGCGGAGGTGTCATTACAGCCGGGCGCTGGGAGAACTAGCCCAGAGTGCCGACTCCCTCCTTATGCTTCTCCTCCATTTCCCTGCGGGGAGACACTGCCAGATTCACACAGCTCCAACTTAGTTCAAAAGAAAACTCGCCCACTGGTTTCATGGTGTCCCGTGCTGATGACCTCTTCATGTCGGTGTTGTATAGCATTGGCGTCCAATAGAGATCTCTGAGTGGCCACAGGTGCTGCTGTGGCGACACCGTTTTAGCTGCATGCACCAATTTCAGTAGAAAATATCTTACACGCTGTAATGTATTTGCTTCATGGGTTCTTTGCTTAAGAATTCATAGCAACACATTGCTATTAAGAACCAGTTGGTTTATTAGCAAAGGTTTAACAATCACACTACACATTACCAGTTTATCACCACCTGTCTCATTGTGGATCCCCCGAACCCAACTGGCTGGGGCTTTATTGAGTCTTGTGAACATCACGTGACTGGCTAAGCCACTCCCAACTCAACAGCTCCACAACTATTTTGTGTAGGACCATAAATCAAGTGCCCCCTTATTAATGGGGGGGCACTAAAACTGACAATTAAACCAATTAACTTTTAATCAGGAACATAAATCAATCACAATGTGTTTTCCGTGGGTTATGATGCACTCCAGTCCCTCCGGCGCCCACCTCTCGTGGAAGGCCGCGAGCGTACCGGTGAACACCACGTGCTCCATCTCCAGGGACACCCGGGCTCGGATGTAACCACGGAAGAGAGGCAGGCAGGGGCTGAATGACCCCCTCGACCACCCGCTGCCTGGACCAGGTGATGGCCACCTTGGCCATGCCCAGGAGCAGTCCTACGAGGAGGCCTTCCGACCTGCCTGCTCCCCTCCGCACAGGGTGCCCAATGATCAGGAGTATGGGACTGAAGTGCAACCAGAATTTGAGGAGCAGACTCTTCAAGTAATGGAAGAAGAGCTTCAACCTCGCACATACAACATATACATGGAACACGGACCCCTCTAGACCGCAGAAATTACAGGCGGCCTGGGAGTCCATAAATCGACGTAAAAACTTATTGCATGGGACTGCTCCGTGCATCACCCTCCAGGCCAAGTCCCCAATAAATAAGGGGAGGACTCCCGCGTAGAGAGCACTCCATGGTGCGCCATGGCGTGTCCGCATGGCAGACGAGGATGGCAACATGGAATGTGTGCAAGAGCAGCCCGTACGGGAATCCTCTCCGTGCAGTCAACAGCTCTACAAACCTGCAAGCATACTCACAGGTGCATACATGACACACACAATACAGGTAAATGTAATGCACATATCAAATATCTAGCACCCTTCAGTAATTAAGAAAGTCTCTCCATGGACTTGAGCCCATAATCTAGGCTGACACTCCCAGTGCAGTGCTGAGGGAGCGTTGCACTGTCGGAGGTGTCGTCTTTCGGATGAGATGGTAAACTGAGGCCCCGTCTGCCCTCTCAGGTGGATGTAAAAGATCCCATGGGACTATTTCGAAGAAGAGCACGGGAGTTATCCCCGGTGCACTGGTCAATATTTATCCCTCAATCAACATCACTAAAATATATGATCTGGTGATCATAGAGTCATAGAATGGTTACAGCACAGAAGGAGGCCATTCGGCCCGTCGAGCCCGTGCCTGCTCTCTACAACCAACACTTCAGCCAGTCGCACTGCCCCCGCCCTTTCCCCGTAGCCCAGCAATTATTTTCCTTCCTAAACTTATCCAATTCCCTTTTGAAAGCCACGATTGAATCTTCCACCTCTACCCTTTCAGACAGTGCATTCCAGATCCTAACCACACGCTGCGTAAAAAAGGTTTCCCTCATGTCGCCTTTGGCCAATCGCCAATGTGATTATTGCATTGCTATTTATGGGATCTTGCTGTGCATGAATTGTCAGTCCATTTTTCACAATCTGACAAAGCCTCCTATTTGTGTAACCGCCTCCAGCCCTCCAATCCAGGGTACAGTAGCATAGCGGTAATGTTACGGGACTAAGAGTTCAGTGGCCTGGACCAGTAATGTGGAAACGTGAGTTTGAATCCCATCATGGCAGCTGGGGAATTTAAATTCAATTAAATAAATCAGGAATGAAAAACTAGTATCAATAATGGTGACCATGAAACTGGTGGATTGTTGTAAAAACCCAACTGGTTCACTAATTTCCTTTTGGGAAGGAAATCTGCCATCCTGCCTAAGCCCAAACCTCTGACCTCTCTTTCCTCCTTCGAGACGCTCCTTAAAACCTGCCTCTTTGACCAAGCTTTTGGTCACCTGCGCTAATTTCAAATTATGTGGCTCGGTGTCAACTGTATTTGTTTTGTCTTATAACACTCCTGTGAAGCGCCTTGGGACATTTTACTCCATTAAAGGCGCTATATAAATACAAGTTGTTACCCTGGTCTGGTCTATATGTGACTCCAGACCCACAGCAATGTGGTTGACTCTTAACTGCCCTCTGAAATGGCCTAGCGAGCCACTTAAGGCCAACTAGGGATGGGCAAGCAATCTTGGCCTTGCCAGCGATGCCCACATCCCGTGAACGAATAAATAAAAATAAAACAACAGTGACTACACTTCACAAAGTACTTCATTGGCTGTGAAGCGTTTTGGGACGCCTTGAGGTTGTGAAAGATCCGATATGTAGACACTAGTTTTTCCTTTTTCTGTTAAAGCGCTCACAACAATCAAAAAAGCACTCACACGCTCTACTTTCCATCTTACCATTTTACCAACAGATGCACAGAGAGGTTAAATAGTAGGTGAGTGGACTAATTGGAGAGCTCTTTCAAAGAGCCAGCACAGGCATGATGGGCTGAATGGCCTCCCTCTGTGCTGTAAGCTTCCATGATACACTGTGTGAATATGTGTACCGAGATCAGTTACCCAAAGACGGTGTCTATTACTCATTTTTTATTTGTGAATCAGTCGTGCAATTAGCCACACCGAGATTCACAAGGAGCCACCATCATCATCATCATCATCATCGGCAGCCCCTCAGAATCAAGGAAGACTTGCTTCCATTCCTGAAGTGAGTTCTTTGGTGGCTGTACAGACCAATACGAGAGCCACAGACTCTGTCACAGGTGGGACAGACAGTCGTTGAGGGTAAGGGAGGGTGGGACAGATTTGCCGCACGCTCCTTCCGCTGCCTGCACTTGATTTCTGCATGCTCTCGGCGACGAGACTCGAGGTGCTCAGTGCCCTCCCGGATGCACTTCCTCCACTTAGGGCGGTCTTTGGCCAGGGATTCCCATGTGTCAGTGGGGATGTTGCACTTTATCAGGGAGGCTTTGAGGGTGTCCCTGTAACCTTTCCTCTGCCCACCTTTGGCTCGTTTGCTGTGAAGGAGCATCGAGTAGAGCGCTTGCTTTGGGAGTCTCGTGTCTGGCTCTTGTGAGCCACATGTGCCGAGTGGCTGACATACAGGGCGACACACTGTTATACAGGCCAACTGTGCAGGGACAGTCATGGTGCTCTACCTAGTGGCGTTGATATGCATTACGCTGCCCCGAGCTCTCACTTGTCACGGTACAGTGCGCAGAGAATGGACAAGTTTACGTTCCAGGTGCAGACCCTTGTATAGAAACTCGGCAGGAGAAAATAAATGAGTCTGTTCTCCCCGCAGACTTTTTATCTGTTTTAGCTCCAGATTTCCACCACTTTCAGTATTTTGCAGAAAGTAAGATAAGAACGTAAGAACATAAGAAATAGGAGCAGGAGTGGGCCATTTTGCCCCTCGAGCCTGCTCTGCCATTCAATAAGATCATGGCTGATCTAATCCTGGGCTCAGCTCCACTTCCCTGCCCGCTCCCCGTAACCCTTGACTCCCCTATAGTTCAAAAATCTGTCTATCTCCACCTTGAATATATTCAAGGACCCAGCCTCCACAGCTTTCTGGGACAGAGAATTCCAAAGATTCACGATCCTTTGAGAGAAGAAATTCCTCCTCATTTCCGTTTTAAATGGGCGACCCCTTATTCTGAAACTATGCCCCCTAGTTCTAGATTCCCCCATGAAAGGGAAACATCCTCTCTGCATCCACCCTGTCAAGCCCCCTCAGAATCTTGTATGTTTCAATAAGATCACCTCTCATTCTTCTAAACTCCAATGAGTATAGGCCCAACCTGCTCAACCTTTCTTCATATGACAACCCCTTCATCTCAGGAATCACCGTAGTGAACCTTCTCTGAACTGCCTCCAATGCAAGTATATCCTTCCTTAAATGAGAAGATCAAAATTGTACACAGTACTCCAGGTGTGGTCTCACCAATGCCCCGTACAGTTGTAGCAAGACTTCTCTACTTTTATACTCTATCCCCCTTGCAATAAAGGCCAACATTCTATTTTGCCTTCCTAATTACTTGTTGTAGCTGCATACTAACTTTTTGTGTTTCATGCACAAGGACTCCCAGATCCCTCTGTATTACAGCATTGTGTAATATCTCTCCATTTAAATAATAATTCTCTTTTTTATTCTTCCTACCAAAGTGGATAACCTCACATTTTCTCACATTATACTCCATCTGCCAAATTTTTTCCCACTAACTTATCCTATCCATATCCTTTTGTAATTTCTTTGCATCCTCCTCACAACTTGCTTTGCCACCCATCTTTCTATCATCAGCAAATTTGACTACATTACACTCGGTCCCTTCATCCACGTCATTAATATAGATGATAAATAGTTGAGGACCCAGCACTGATCCCTGTGGCACCCCACTAGTTACAGTTTGCTAACCGGAAAATGACCCATTTATCCCGACTCTCTGTTATCTGTTAGTTAGCCAATCCTTTATCCATGCTACTATATTACCTGCAACCCCATGAGCTCTTATCTTGCACAGTAACCTTTTAGGTGGCACCTTATCGAATGCCTTCTGGAAATCCAAATACACCACATCAACCTCTTGATCCACCCTGCGCGTTACATCCTCAAAGAACTCCAGCAAATTTGTCAAACACGATTTCTCTCTCATAAAACCATGCTGACTCTGCTTGACTGTATTATGATTTTCTAAATGTTCCGCGAATGGCCTCCAGCATTTTCCCAGTGACAGATGTTAGGCTAACTGGTCTATAGTTTCCTGCTCTCTGTCTCCCTCTCTTCTTGAATAGGGGCATTACATTTGTGGTTTTCCAATCCACTGGGACCTCTCCAGAATCCAGGGAATGTTGGTAGACTACAAACAATGCATCCACAATCTCTGCAGCCACTTCTTTTAAGAACCTAGGATGCAAGCCATCAGGTCCAGGGGACTTGTTCAACTTTAGTCCCATTAGTTTGCCTAGTACTTTTTCTTTAGTGATAGTGATTGTTTTAAGTTCCTCCCTCCCTATAGCCCCTTCATCCATTATTATTGGGATGATTTTAATGTCTTCTTCCGTGAAGACCAATACAAAATATTTAGAAACATAGAAACATAGAAAATAGGTGCAAGAGTAGGCCATTCGGCCCTTCGAGCCTGCACCACCATTCAATAAGATCATGGCTGATCATTCACCTCAGTACACTTTCCTGCTTTCTCTCCATGCCCCTTGGTCCCTTTAGCCGTAAGGACCATATCTAACTCACTCTTGAATGTATCCAATGAACTGGCATCAACAACTCTCTGCGGCAGGGAATTCCACAGGTTAACAATTCTGAGTGAAGAAGTTTCTCCTCATCTCAGTCCTAAATGGCTTACCCCTTATCTTTAGACTGTGTCCCCTGGTTCTGGACTTCCCCAACATCGGGAACATTCTTCCTGCATCTAACCTGTCCAGTCCCGTCAGAATTTTATACGTTTCTGTGAGATCCCCTCTCATCCTTCTAAACTCCAGTGAATACAGGCCCAGTCGATCCAATCTCTCCTCATATGTCAGTCCTGCCATCCTGGGAATCAGTCTGGTGAACCTTCGCTGCACTCCCTCAATAGCAAAAACGTCCTTCCTCAGATTAGGAGACCAAAACTGAACACAATATTCCAGGTGAGGCCTCACCAAGGCCCTGTACAACTGCAGTAAGACCTCCCTGCTCCTATACTCAAATCCCCTAGCTATGAAGGCCAACATACCATTTGCCTTCTTCACTGCCTGCTGTATCTGTTCGCCAACTTTCAATGACTGATGAACCATGACACCCAGGGCTCGTTGCACTTCCCCTTTTTCTAATCTGCCGCCATTCAAATAATAGTCTGTCTCTCTGTTTTTACCACCAAAGTGGATAACCTCACATTTATCCACATTATACTTCATCTGCCATGCATTTGCCCACTCATCTAACCTGTCCAATTCACCCTGCAGCCTTTTAGCGTCCTCCTCACAGCTCACACCGCCACACAGCTTAGTGTCAGCTGCAAATTTGGAGATATTACACTCAATTCCTTCATCTAAATCGTTGCTGTATATTGTAAATAGCTGGGGTCACAGCACTGAGCCCTGCGGCAACCCACTAGTCACTGCCTGCCATTCTGAAAAAGACCCGTTTATCCCGACTCTCTGCTTCCTGTCTGCCAACCAGTTCTCTATCCACGTCAGTACATTACCCCCAATACCATGTGCTTTAATTTTGCACACCAATCTCTTGTGTGGGAACTTGTCAAAATTTTTTGAGGGTGTAACTAGCAGAGTGGACAAGGGAGAACCAGTGGATGTGGTGTATTTGGACTTTCAAAAGGCTTTTGACGAGGTCCCGCACAAGAGATTGGTGTGCAAAATCAAAGCGCATGGTATTGGGGTTAATGTACTGGCGTGGATAGAGAACTGGTTGGCAGACAGGAAGCAGAGAGTTGGGATAAACGGGTTCTTTTCCAAATGGCAGGCAGTGACTAATGGAGTGCCGCAGAGCTCAGTGCTGGGACCCCAGCTCTTTACAATATACATTAACGATTTAGACGAAGGAATAGAATGTAATATCTTCAAGTTTGCGGATGACACTAAACTGGGTGGCGGTGTGAGCTGTGAGGAGGACACTAAGAGGCTGCAGGGTGACTTGGACAGGTTAGGTGAGTGGGCAAATGCATGGCAGATGCAGTATAATGTGGATAAATGTGACGTTATCTATTTTGGGGGAAAAACGCGAAGGCAGAATATTATCTGAATGGCGGCAGATTAGGAAAAGGGGAGGTGCAACGAGACCTGGGTGTCATGGTTCATCAGTCACTGAAAGTTGGCACGCAGGTACAGCAGGCAGTAAAGAAGGCGAATGATATTTTGGCCTTCATAGCCAGGGGATTTGTGTATAGGAGGAGGAGGTTTTAATGCAGTTGTACAGGGCCTTAGTGAGGCCTCACCTGGAATATTGTGTTCAGTTTTGATCTCCTAATCTGAGGAAGGACATTCTTGCTATTGAGGGAGTGTAGCGAAGGTTCACCAGACTGATTCCATGGATGGCTGGCCTGTCATATGAGGAGAGACTGGATGAACTGGGCCTTTATTCACTGGAGTTTAGAAGGATGAGAGGGGATCTCATAGAAACATATAAGATTCTGACGGGACTGAACAAGTTAGGTGCGGGAAGAATGTTCCCGATGTTAGGGAAATCAAGAACCAAGGGACATAGTCTTAAGATAAGGGGTAGGCCATTTAGGACTGGGATGAGGAGAAACTTCTTCACTCAGAGAGTTGTTAACCGATGGAATTCCCTGCCGCAGAGAGTTGTTGATGTCAGTTCATTGGATATATTGAAGAGGGAGTTAGATATGGCCCTTACGGTTAAGGGGATCAAGGGGTATGGAGAGAAGGCGGGAAAGGGTTATTGAAGGAATGATCAGCCATGATCTTATTGAATGGCGGTGCAGGCTCGAAGGGCCGATTGGCCTACTCCTGCACCTATTTTCTATGTTTCTATGTAATAAATGATTCCAACATTTTCCCCACTACCAATGTCAGGCTAACTGGTGTATAATTACCCGTTTTCTCTCTCCCTCCTTTTTTAAAAAGTGGTGTTACATTAGCTACCCTCCAGTCCACAGGGACTGATCCAGAGTCGATAGACTGTTGTAAAATGATCACCAATGCATCCACTATTTCTAGGGCCACTTCCTTAAGTACTCTGGGATGCAGACTATCAGGTACCGGGGATTTATCGGCCTTCAATCCCATCAATTTCCCCAACACAGTTTCACGCCTAATAAGGATTTCCTTCAGTTCCTCCTTCTCACTAGACACTCGGTCCATTAGTATTTCCGGAAGGTTATTTGTGTCTTCCTTCGTGAAGACAGAACCAAGGTATTTGTTCAACTGGTCTGCCATTTCTTTGTTCCCCATTATAAATTCACCTGAATCTGACTGCAAGGGATCTACATTTTGTCTTCACTAATCATTTTCTCTTCACATATCTATAGAAGCTTTTGCAGTCAGTTTTTATGTTCCCAGCAAGCTTTCTCTCATACTCTATTTTCCCCTTCCCAATTAAACCCTTTGTCCTCCTCTGCTGAATTCTAAATGTCTCCCAGTCCTCAGGTTTGCTGCTTTTTCTGGCCAATTTATCTGCCTCTTCCTTGAATTTAACACTATCCTTAATTTCCCTTGTTAGCCATGGTTGAGCCATCTTCCCAGTTTTATTTTTACTCCAGACGGGGATGTACAATTGCTGAAGTTCATCCATGTGATCTTTAAATGTTTGCCTTTGCTTATCCACCGTCAACCCTTTATCTATCATTTGCCAGTCTATTCTAGCCAATTCACGCCTCATACCATCGAAGTAAGCTTTCCTTACGTTCAGGGCCCTAGTCTCTGAATTAACTGTGTCATTCTCCATCTTAATAAAGAATTCTACCATATTATGGCCACTCTTCCCCAAGGGGCCTCGCACAACAAGATTGCTAATTAGTCCTTTCTGATTACACATCACCCAGTCTAGGATGGCCAGCCCTCTAGTTGGTTCCTCAACATATTGGTCTAGAAAACTGTTGTGTATCTGTAAAGCATGCATTCCCATGTTCCACCACCAGGGAGTGCATCCCCTGAAGTCCCAAGGGATCCCAGAATCCCTTGGGCGCACTGTACATAAGCCGGCCCCTAAGGCCTGTTCCTCACTCTAGAGTGTCTTAATAAAGGCTGAGGTCACTGTTACTTTAACCTCCTTGTGTGCAGTCTCATCTGTGTTAGGAACACAATAACTGGCGACGAGTATACGAATCCAACGCAAAGATACAGCAAACTGTGGGCATCCTGGAGAAGTTGTCGGAGGGTGAGGATTGGGAAGCCTATGTCGAATGGCTAGACCATTATTTTGTAGCCAACGAGCTGGACGGAGAAGGAAGCGCTGCAAAAAGGAGAGTGGTCTCCTTTTTGGTCCTCCTCACGGTCTGCGGGGCACCAACCTACAGCCTCATGAAGAATCTTCTTGCTCCGGTGAATCCCACAGATAAGTCGTATGAGGAGCTGTGTGCTCTGGTTCAGGAGCATCTTAACCCGAGGAAAAGCGTGCTGATGGCGAAGTATCGGTTCTACACGTGCCAGCGATCTGAAGGTCATGAAGTGGTGAGCTACGGCGCTGAGCTAAGGCGACTTGCAGGACAATGTGAGTTTGAGGGAAACCTGGAGCAAATGCTCAGAGACTTTTTTGTACTGGGCATTGGCCACGAGACCATCCTATGAAAACTTTTGACTGTAGAGACACCGACCCTCAGTAAGGCTATTGTGATAGCACAGGTGTTTATGTCCACCAGTGATAACACCAAACAAATCTCTCAGCGCACAAGTGCTAGCAATGTTCATAAATTAACTGGAACTGTGTTTGCGGGCAGAAATGTACAGGGCAGAAACCACGAGTCTGCAACTGCCAGCAGGCCTCAGGTGACCCAGATGACTCAGAGTCCGCAACAAAGGATGAATGCAAGGCAATTCACACCTTGTTGGTGTTGTGGAGGCTTCCATTCAGCCTATTCATGCCGTTTCAAAAGAGTATGTTTGCAAGAGCTGTGGAACAATGGGGCACCTCCAATGAGCTTGCAGACGAGCTGCAAGCTCTGCAAAACCTGCTAACCAGCAAGTGGCAGAAGAAGATCGGTCCATGGTGGACCAAAGCAATTTCGAGCCTCAGAGAGAGGAGGCAGATGCTGAAGTACACGGGATGCACACATTTTCGATGAAATGTCCAGCTATAATGCGAAATGTAAAATTGAATGGCTTACCCGTAGCCATGGAACTGGACACTGGCACTAGCCAATCCACCATGAGTAAAAATCCACACAAAACTGAGAACATACACGAAATAGCTTATCACTGTCCTGGGCAGCGCCATGGTCAAGGTCACCTACGAGGGCATGGTGCACGAATTGCCACTCTGGATTGTCCCGGGAGATGGCCCCACACTACTTGGAAGGAGCTGGCTGGGCAAAATCCTCTGGAACTGGGATGACATCCGAGCGCTATCACATGTCGATGACGCCTCATGAACCCAGAATCTTAACAAACTTCCTTCCCTTTTTGAGCCAGGCATGGAAACTTTTCCAGGGTGAAGGTGCGGATCCACTTGGTCCCAGAGTCACAACACATTCACCACAAGGCGCAAGCGGTACCTCACATGATGAGGGAGAGAGTGGAAATCGAGCTGGACAGGCTGCAATGCGAGGGCATCATCTCCCCAGTGGAATTCAGTGAGTGGGCCAGCCCGATTGTTCCAGTACTCAAAAGTGATGGCACGGTTAGGATTTATGGTGATTATAAAGTAACTATTAATCGTTTCTCGCTACAGGACCAATACCCGCTACCTAAGGCAGACGACCTATTTGCGACGCTGGCAGGAGGCAAGACGTTCACCAAGCTCGACCTGACTTCGGCCTACATGACGCAAGAGCTGGAGGAGTCTTCGAAGGGCCTCACCTGCATCAACACGCACAAGGGACTGTTCATTTACAACAGATGCCCGTTTGGAATTCGGTCGGCTGCAGCGATCTTCCAGAGAAACATGGAGAGCCTACTCAAGTCGGTACCATGCACAGTGGTTTCTCAGGACAACATATTGGTCATGGGACACCGTCGAGCACCTACAAAACCTGGAGGAGGTCCTCCAGCGACTGGATCGCGTAGGGCTGCGGCTGAAGAGGTCGAAATGCGTCTTCATAGCAATAGAAGTGGGTTTTTTGAGGAGAAAGATCACGGCAGACGGCATTCGGCCCACAGACGCCAAGACAGAGGCTATCAGGAACACACCCAGGCCACAGAGTGTCACGGAGCTGCGGTCGTTCCTGGGACTTCTCAACTATTTTGGTAACTTCCTACCGGGGTTAAGCACCCTCTTAAAGCCCCTACATGTGTTATTGCGTAAAGGTGAGAACTGGGTATGGGGAAAAAACCAAGTAATCGCTTTTGAGAAAGCCAGAAACATTTTATGCTCCAACAAGCTACTTGTATTGTATAACCCATGTAAAAGACTTGTGCTAGCATGTGGCGTTGTCGTACAGAGTCGGGTGTGTATTACAACAAGCTAACGTTGCGGGGAAGTTGCAACCTGTCGCCTATGTCTCCAAGAGCTTGTCTAAGGCCGAGAGGCCCTACAGCATGGTTGATAAAGAGGCATTAGCGTGTGTGTTCGGGGTAAAGAAAATGCATCAGTACCTGTTTGGTCTCAAATTTGAGCTGGAAACCGATCACAAGCCCTTCATATCCCTGTCGCTGAAAACAAGGGGATAAATACTAATGCCTCAGCCCACATACAAAGGTGGGCACTCGCGCTATCAGTGTATAACTATACCATCCGTCACAGGCCAGGCACCGAGAACTGTGCGGATGGTCTCAGTCGGCTACCGTTGCCCACCATAAGGGTGGAAATGGCTCAGATCGCAAACTTGTTGATGGTGACGCAGCCCGCAGACTTGTTGATGGTCATGGAAGCGTTTGAAAATGATAAATCACCTGTCACGGCCCGCCAGATTAGGACTTGGACCAGCCAAGATCCTCTGCTGCCCCTATTAAAAAACTGTGTACTGCATGGGAGCTGGGCCAGCAACCCCGTTGAAATGCAGGAGCTAATCAAGCCATTCCAGCGGCGAAAGAACGAGCTGTCCATTCAGGCAGACTGCCTGTTGTGGGGTAACCGCGTAGTGCTACCCCAAAAGGGCAGGGAGACATTCATCTCGGATCTCCATACCACACACCCGGGTATAGTACTGATGAAAGCGATAGCCAGATTCCACGTGTGGTGGCCCGGTATCGACTCTGACTTAGAGTCCTGTGTACGGCAATGCAGTGTGTGTGCTCAGTTGAGCAACGCGCCCAGAGAAGCACTACTAAATTTATGGTACTGGCCCTCCAGACCATGGTCGAGGATCCATGTCGACTATGCGGGCCCATTTCTTGGTAAAATGTTCCTGGTGGTGGTGGATGCTTTTTCAAAATGGATTGAATGTGAAATAATGTCGGGAAGGACCCCACTCGCTCACAGGGGTGCCCCCGGCTGAGCTACTCATGAAAAGGACACTTAAAACCAGAGTCTCGCTGGTTCACCCCAACTGCATGATCAGGTAGAGAGCAGGCGGCAGCAACAAAATGTAAATGATGGTCGCGCCACTGTGTCATGGGAAATTGATCTGAATGACCCTGTGTATGTGATAAACTATGGACATGGTCCCAAGTGGATCGTGGGCACGGTGATAGCTAAAGAAGGGAGTTGGATGTTTGTAGTCAAACTAGACAATGGACAAATTTGCAGAAAGCACCTGGACCAAACGAGGCTGCGGTTCACAGACTGCTCTGAACAACCCACACCACACAACCAACCCACAGCAGACACCATCTTTTTCGAGCCCACAACACACACCCAAATGATCAACGACACCACCCGGGACCAGGAAATCGAACCTGATATGTCCTTACTATAAATGCACACGAGGCCCATACTTGAGAGAAGGTCACTCTGTGACCAGTTACCTTTATTACCAAGGACTCAAGAGGCAGACGGTGGGTGGAGCTTCCCCTTTTATACCGGAAAGTCCAAGCAATTACTTGTTTTTTTTCCCCATACCCAGTTCTCACCTTTACGCAATAACACATGTAGGGGCTCTAAGAGGGTGCTTAACCCCGGTAGGAAGTTACCAAAATAGTTGAGAAGTCCCAGGAACGACCGCAGCTCCGTGACACTCTGTGGCCTGGGCGTGTTCCTGATAGCCTCTGTCTTGGCGTCTGTGGGCCGAATGCTGTCTGCCATGATCTTTCTCCTCAAAAAATCCACTTCTATTGCCATGAAGACGCATTTTGACCTCTTCAGCCGCAAGTTAGGAGTGTCTCCCACAAGTTCGCAGCCTGTGGTCAGTGTTCTCAAGGTTTACAACTTAGGTCAGCTTATACATGGGTTACAATGACAGTTGAATGCATGACATCACCTCCCCCCAAATTCTTATTGGGATCACAGGTTAAGTCTCTCTGGTGGTTTACGCTCCCTTGTAGAGCGCCTGAGTTGGGACTCCGGTTGTTGGGCGCTGGCCTGAGTGTCTGCTGTTTGCGGTGCCTCAGGCCTGTCTAGACTGCCCACATGACTGGGCTCTCCTCCACTTGGTTCCGGTGTTCAGTCATCTGCGGTGAAGTAAACTCTACGTCGTGTTCTTCTTCTGCTTCTTCCATAGGGTTGCTGAACCTCCTTTTAGTTTGATCCATGTGTTTGCAGCAGATTTGTCCATTGGTAAGTTTAACTACCAAAACCCTATTCCCCTCTTTGGCAACCACAGTGCCTGCAAGCCATTTGGGCCCTGCAGCGTAATTAAGGACAAAAACAGGGTCATTGACATCAATACATCGTGCCCTCGCATTCCTGTCATGGTAGTCACATTGTGACTGACGCTTGCTCTCAACAATTTCTTTCATTGCAGGGTGTATAAGGGATAACCTGGTTTCGAGCGTCCTTTTCATTAACAGCTCTGCGGGTGGAACCCCTGTGAGCGAGTGTGGTCGGGATCTATTGGCCAATAGGAGGCGTGATAAGCGTCTTTGTAGGGAACGCCCTTAGATTCTGAGCATTCCGTCTTTGATTATCTGCACTGCTCATCCGCCTGGCTGTTTGAGGCTGGCTTGAACGGTGCTGTTCTGACATGGTTAATTCCATTGCCTGCCATGAAGTCCTGGAATTCAGTGCTTGTGAAGCATGGGCCATTGTCACTGACCAAGACGTCCGGTAGACCATGGGCGCAAACATTGCCCATAGACTTTCTACCGTGGAAGAGGATGTGCTTGAATTTAAAATGGCACACTCAATCCATTTGGAGTAGGCGTCTACTACAACCAAAAACATCTTTCCCATGAAAGGACCTGCATAGACCACATGGATGTGTGACCAAGGCTTGGTGGGCCAGGACCAGGGGCTAAGAGGGTATTCCCTGGGTGCGTTGCCCAGCTGGGCACATGTGTTGCACGTGGGAACACAAAGTTCCAGGTCTGCATCTATCCCTGGCCACCAAACGTGTGACCTGGCAATTTCCTTCATCATGACAATGCCCAGGTGCAAATTGTGAAGTTCTCTGATAAACACCTCTCTGCCCTTCTGGGGCATGACTACTTGGTTTCCCTACAGTAGGCAATCAGCCTGAATCGAGAGTTCATCCTTGCGCCTATGAAACGGTTTAAACTCCTCAGGGCATGCCCCGTACATGGCTGCCCAGTCCCCATTCAGGACACATTTCTTAACTAAAGACAGTAGCGGGTCTTTATTTGTCCAAACTTTAATCTGACGGGCTGTCACAGGTAAGGCTTCGCTTTTGAAAGCTTCAACAGCCATAACCATCTCAGCATCATGCTCAGCTGCCCCCTCAGTGGTGGCTAGTGGTAGCCTGCTGAGTGCATCGGCACAGTTTTCAGTGCCCGGTCTGTGCTGAATTGTGTAGTCATAGGCGGCTAACTTAAGTGCCCACCTCTGTATGCGGGCCGATGCATTCGCATTTATGGCCTTGTTGTCGGCGAAAATGGACGTTATGGGTTTGTGATCCGTCTCCAGCTCAAATTTCCTGCCAAACAGGTACTGGTGCATTTTCTTTACCGCATATACACATGCTAGCGCTTCCTTTTCTACCATCCCGTAGCCCCTTTCTGCCTGGGACAGACTTCTGGAGGCATAAGCTATCGGCTGTTACTGACCATTGGCATTCACATGCTGCAACACACACCCGACCCCATAGGACGACGCATCACACGTTAAAACTAGTTTCTTACACAGGTCATATAACGTTAACAGTTTGTTGGAGCACAACAAACTGCGTGCTCTATCAAAAGCCTTTTCCTGGCTGTCCCCCCAGACCCAATCGCGACCTTTGCGTAGGAGCATGTGTAGCGGCTCTAACAGCGTGGGAAGAAAGTTGCCAAAATAGTTCAGGAGCCCCAGGAATGAACGCAGCTCCGTCGTGTTACGGGGTCTGGGTGCTCTCTGGATCGCTTCCGTTTTGGACGCAGTAGGTCTGATCCCATCTGCTGCTACCCTCCTCCCCAGGAATTCTACCTCTGGAGCTAAGAAAACGCACTTCGCCTTTTTCAATCGCAGCCCTACCCGGTCCAGTCTGCTTAGCACCTCCTCCAGTTTGTGGAGGTGTTCTTCAGTATCGCGACCCGTGATGAGGATGTCGTCTTGAAAAACCACCGTCCTTGGAATCGACTTGAGGAGGCTTTCCATATTTCGTTAAAAGATCGCGGCGGCCGAACGAATCCCGAACAGACATCTATTGTACTTAAACAACCCCTTGTGTGTCGTGATGGTGGTCAGCTTCTTCGACTCACTCGCCAGCTCCTGGGTCATGTAAGCTGAGGTCAGGTCCAATTTTGAAAAATGTTTGCCACCGGATAGCGTCGCAAAGAGGTCCTCCGCTCTCTGTAGCGGGTACTGGTCTTGGAATGACACCTGATTGATGGTGGCCTTGTAATCGCCACATATCCTGACCGACCCATCCGCCTTGAGCACCGGCACGATCGGGCTCGCCCAGTCACTGAATTCTACTGGCGAGATGATGCCTTCCCTCAGCAGGCGGTCCAATTCACATTCTATCTTTTCCCGCATCACATACGGCACCACTCTGGTGTTGTGGTGTACTGGCCTGGCATCCGGGTTTATGTAAATCACTACCTTGGTCCCCATGAAAGTGCCAATGCCGAGTTGAAATAATGAATCAAATTTCTCCAGGACCTGTGAGCATGATACTCGCTCCACAGAAGAAACTGCATTGACATTGCCCAATTTCCAGTTCATGACAGCAAGCCAACTCCTCCCCAGAAGTGCGGGACCATCCCCCGGGTCAATCCAGAGTGGCAACCTGTTCTCCGAATCTTTGTGGGTCACGACTACCATGCGCTGCCTAGCACCGGAATGATCTGCTTTGTATATGTCCGTAGCAGTGTGTCAATCGGCAATAATTTTGGCCTCCTGGCCTTGGACACTCACAACCTTTTGAACTGTTTGATACTCATCAGGGACTGGCTGGCCCCCCGTGTCTAGCTCCATTAATACTGGGATGCCATTGAGGAACACTTTCATCATTATCGGTGGTGTCCTGGTATATGAACTGTATATGTGCTCCACATGAACTCGCTGAACTTCAGTTTCCAGCGATTTCCCCCAGTGTCCATTTGGCCTCATAGGGCTTACATCGGGCCCATCCTCCTCGTACATCAACCTGGCTGCAGGCTTCCTGCACATACGCACCAAGTGACCGCTGACGTTGCAGTTTCTGCAGGTATATTGCTGATACCTGCAAGCTCTGGTTGGGTGTTTGCCTCCACACCTCCAACATGAGCTAGAGGCCCCATTGTTGAAAACAAAAGGTCCATTACCAGTCGATCATCTCTGACTGTCTCTGTAAATATCCTTAAGCGCTCCATTAACAGGTGTTGATGGCCCCATAACTGGCCGCATTGTCTATTGCGAAGGTATGAATTGCCGTTCAGCTAGCCATTGTCTCTGTTGAATTCCCCCTTTGGGTTCGACTACATGCTGGGGCATGTCCGATTGTCCTTGTCTGCCTAGAGAACTGTGTGCCGCGTTAACAATGTTGACTCCCTGGTCGTTTGCCGCATTTGAGCCAAGATTTTTGCCATAAATCATTCTGGTCTCCTCCTCCCCTGAGATGATTGTCTGGGTTATGAGAGCCACCGCTTCCAAAGTCAAGTCTTTGGTCTCAGTCAGTTTCCTGAAAACCCCAGCGTGCTCGATGCCCTCAATAAAAAAGTCTCGCAGCATCTCCGCTCTGCATGCATCTGGGAGCTTACATAGGCTCGCCAGTCGCTGGAGTCTGAAACGGTTTGCCCTTCTCGCCGCCGGTGCGTGTAAAATCGGTGTCTTGCCAAGTGCATGCTGCTCGCTGGTTTAAGGTGTTCCCCGATCAACTTACTGAGCTCTTCGAACGCCTTGTCTGCCGGCTTCTCTGGAGCTAGAAGGTCTTTCATCAGGGAGTACGTTCTGGATCCACAAACCGTCAGGAGATGAGCCCTGCATTTGTCGGCCGAATCCTGTCCCAACCATTCCTTTGTGACAAAACTTTGCTGTAGTCTCTCAATAAAGTCGTTCCAATCATCACGTCTCTTCTGTGCTGCTAGTGGCCATGCTCGCGTGGTTTAAATCCCAGTTTCTCGTCACCAATGATATGTCCTTACTATACAGTATAAATGCACACGAGGCCAATACTTGAGAGAAGGTCACTCTGTGACCAGTTACCTTTATTACCAAGGACTCAAGAGGCAGACGGTGGGTGGAGCTTTGCCTTTTATATCGGAAAGTCCAGGTTAGGAGTGTCTCCCACAAGTTCGCCCCCTGTGGTCAGTGTTCTCAAGGTTTACAACTTTGGTCAACTTATACATGGGTTACAATGACAGTTGAATACATGACATAACCCATCACGCCCAACAGCCCAGCAAAGCCAGGCTCACCCAGCAGCCCTGCAGGGCCAACAAAACGCCAGCCGAGCGAGGGCACAGCCAGCACACCAGAACAGACATTTGTACCGAGGCGTTCCACCAGGGAAAGAAAGGCTCCCAACCACCTCACCTTGTAAATAGTTTTCACTTTGACTTTGTGGGGGAGTGATGTTGTGTATCTGTAAAGCATGCACTCCCATGTTCCGCCACCAGGGAGTGCATCCTCTGAAGTCCCAAGGGATCCCAGCATATATAAGCCGGCCCCTAAGGCCTGTTCCTCACTCTTAATAAAGACTGAGGTCACTGTTACTTTAACCTCCCTGTGTGCAGTCTCATCTGTGTTAGGAACACAATAAAAACCATCCCTAACACAACTCCAGGAAATGCTCCTCCACCGTATTGCTACCAGTTTGGTTAGCCCAATCTATATGTAGATTAAAGTCGCCCATGATAGCTGCTGTACCTTTTTTGCACACACCCCTAATTTCTTGTTTGATGCTGTCCCCAACCTCACTACTACTGTTTGGTGGTCTGTACACAACTGCCACGAACATTTTCTGCCCTTTGATATTCTGCAGTTCCACCCATACTGATTCCACATCATTCAAGCTAATGTCCTTCTTTACTATTGTGTTAATTTCCTCTTTAACCAGCAACGTTACCTCACCTCCTTTTGCTTTCTGTCTATCCTTCCTGAATATTGAATACTCCTGGATGTTGAGTTCCCAGCCTTGGTCACCCTGGAGCCATGTCTTCGTGATGCCAATTATATCATATTCATTAATTGCTGTCTGTGCTTTTAATTCGTCCACCTTATTACATATACTCCTCGCATTGAGGCACAGAGCCTTCAGGCTCGTCTTTTTAAGACACTTTGCCCCATTATAATTTTGCTGTAATGTGGCTTTTTTTGATTTTTGCCTTGGGTTTCTCTGCCCACCACTTTTACTTTTCTTCTTTCTATCTTTTGCTTCTGCTCCCATTCATAGAAACATAGAATCATAGAAAATAGGTGCAGGAGCAGGCCATTCCGCCCTTCGAGCCTGCACCGTCATTCAATGAGTTCATGGCTGAACATGCAACTTCAGTACCCCATTCCTGCTTTCTCGCCATACCCCTTGATCCCCCGAGTAGTAAGGACGACATCTAACTCCTTTTTGAATATATTTAGTGAATTGGCCTCAAAAACTTTCTGTGGTAGAGAATTCCACAGATTCACCACTCTCTGGGTGAAGAAGTTTCTCCTCATCTCGGTCCTAAATGGCTTACCCCTTATCCTTAGACTGTGACCCCTGGTTCTGGACTTCCCCAACATTGGGAACATTCTTCCTGCATCTAACCTGTCTAACCCCGTCAGAATTTTAAATGTTTCTATGAGATCCCTTCTCATTCTTCTGAACTCCAGTGAATACAAGCCCAGTTGATCCAGTCTTTCTTGATATGTCAGTCCCGCCATCCCGGGAATCAGTCTGGTGAACCTTCGCTGCACTCCCTCAATAGCAAGAATGTCCTTCCTTAAGTTAGAAGACCAAAACTGTACACAATACTCCAGGTGGGGCTTCACCAAGGCCCTGTACAACTGTAGTAACACCTCCCTGCCCCTGTACTCCAATTCCCTCGCTATGAAGGCCAACATGCCATTTGCTTTCTTTACCACCTGCCGTACCTGCATGCCAACCTTCAATGACTGATGTCCCATGACATCCAGGTCTCGTTGCACCTCCCCTTTTCCTAATCTGTCACCATTCAAATAATAGTCTGTCTCTCTGTTTTTACCACCAAAGTGGATAACCTCACATTTATCCACATTATACTTCATCTGCCATGCATTTGCCCACTCACCTAACCTGTCCAAGTCACTCTGCAGCCTCATAGCATCCTCCTCGCAGCTCACATTGCCACCCAACTTAGTGTCATCCGCAAATTTGGAGATACTACATTTAATCCCCTCGTCTAAATCATTAATGTACAATGTAAACAGCTGGGGCCCCAGCACAGAACCTTGCGGTACCCCACTAGTCACTGCCTGCCATTCTGAAAAGTACCCATTTACTTCTACTCTTTGCTTTCTGTCTGACAACCAGTTCTCAATCCACGTCACCACACTACTCCCAATCCCATGTGCTTTAACTTTGCACATTAATCTCTTGTGTGGGACCTTGTCGAAAGCCTTCTGAAAGTCTAAGTACACCACATCAACTGGTTCTCCCTTGTCCACTCTACTGGAAACATCCTCAAAAAATTCCAGAAGATTTGTCAAGCATGATTTCCCTTTCACAAATCCATGCTGACTTGGACCTATCATGTCACCTCTTTCCAAATGAGCTGCTATGACATCCTTAACAATTGATTCCATCATTTTACCCACTACCGATGTCAGACTGACATATAATTCCCTGTTTTCTCTCTTCCTCCTTTTTCAAAAAGTGGGGTTACATTGGCGACCCTCCACTCCATAGGAACTGATCCAGAGTCTCTGTAATGTTGGAAAATGACTGTCAATGCATCCGCTATTTTCAAGGCCACCTCCTTAAGTACTCTGGGATGCAGTCCATCAGGCCCTGGGAATTTATCGGCCTTCAAACCCATCAATTTCCCCAACACAATTTCCTGACTAATAAGGATTTCCCTCAGTTCCTCCTTCTTACTAGACCCTCTGACCCCTTTTATATCCGGAAGGTTGTTTGTGTCCTCCTTAGTGAATATCGAACCAAAGTACTTGTTCAATTGGTCTGCCATTTCTTTGTTCCCCGTTATGACTTCCCCTGATTCTACTTCCCTCTGTCTCCCAGCTTAGGTTCCCATCCCCCTGTCATATTAGTTTAACCCCTCCCCAACAGCACTAGCAAATACTCCCCCTCGGACATTGGTTCCGGTCCTGCCCAGGTGCAGACCATCCGGTTTGTACTGGTCCCACCTCCCCAGAACCGATTCCAGTGTCCCAGGAATTTGAATCCCTCCCTTCTGCACCACTCTTCAAGCCATGTATTCATCTGAGCTATCCTGCAATTCCTGCTCTGACTAGCACATGGCACTGGTAGCAATCCTGAGATTACTACCTTTGAGGTCCTACTTTTTAATTTAACTCCTAGCTCCCTAAATTCAGCTTGTAGGACCTCATCCAGTTTTTTACCTATATCGTTGGTACCTATATGCACCATGACAACTGGCTGTTCACCTTCCCCCTCCAAAATGTCTTGCAGCCACTTCGAGACATCCTTGACCCTTGCACCAGGGAGGCAACGTACCATCCTGTAGTCTCGATTGTGGCCGCAGAAACATCTATCTTTTCCCCTTGCAATCGAGTCTCCTACCATTATAGCTCACCTATTCTTTTTCCTGCCCTTCTGTGCAGCAGAGCCACCCACGGTGCCATGAACTTGGACTTTGTTCAAAGTCTCTGCCATTTCCCTGTTTCCTATTATTAATTCCCCAGTCTCATCGTCTAAGGGACCAACATTTACTTTTGCTACTCTCTTCCTTTTTATATACCTGTAGAAGCTCTTACGGTCTGTTTTTATATTTCTTGCTTGTTTACTCTTATAATCTACCTTCTCCCTCTTTATTATTTTTTTAGTTGTCCTTTGCTGGTTTCTAAAAATTGCCCAATCCTCTGGCCTACCACTAATCTTCCCAACATTGTGTGTCTTTGTTTTCAATTTGATACCATCCTTAGCTTCCTTAGTTAGGCACGGATGGTTCATCCTTCTCGTCGACTCTTTCTTACTCATGAATAAATCTTTGCTATGAGTTTTGAAATATCTGCTTAAATGGCTGCCACTGCTTATGTACTGTCTTACTCTTTAATCTATTTCCCCAGTCCACTTTAGCCAACTCTGCCTTCATACCTTTGTAATTGCCTTTATTTAAGTTCAGGACACTAGCTTGATTTCTCACCTTCAAACTGAATTTGTAATTCTGACATGCTATGATCACTCTTCCCAAGAGGATCCTTTACTATGAGATCAGTAATGTATCCAGTCTCATTAAACATTACCAGATCTAAAATAGCCTGCTCCCTGGTTGGTTCTACAACGTACTGTTCTGAGAAACCATCCCGAATACACTCTCTGAACTCTTCCTCAAGGCTACCTTTGCCAATTTGATTTGTCCAATGTATATGAAGATTAAAATCACCCGTGATTATTGCAGTACCTTTCTTACAAGCCCCCATTATTTTTTGATTTATGCTCTGTCCTACAGTGTAGCTACTGTTTGGGGGCCTATAGACTAACTCCTACCAGTGACTTCTTTCCCTTATTGTTCCTTATCTCCACCCAAACTGATTCTACAAGTTGATCTTATGAGCCAATAATGAACAAAGCCAGTAACTTGCATTCATAGGGTTGCCACGCCACCAAGAATATCCTTGAGTCTTCACTGGAGGTCAGTGAGCACAGTGAGTGATGGGCGAACGGAACTTGGTGCGAATTAGGACATGGGCAGCCGAGTTTTGGATGAGCTCATGTTTACGGAGGGTGCATGGTGGGAGTGCATTGGATTAGTCGAGTCTCGAGGTAACAATGGCATGGATGAGGGCTTCAGTGGCGGATGAGCTGAGGCAAGGGCGGTGTCAGGCGATGTTAAGGAGGTGGAAGTAGGCATTATTAGTGGTGGAGAGGTTATGGGGTCAGAAGCTCAACTTGGGGTCAAATAGGGCGGCACAGTTACGATCGGTTTGGTCCAGCCTCAGACAATTGCCAGGGAGAGGGATGGAGTCGGTGTCTAGGGAACGCAGTTTGTGGCGGGGACCGAAGAGAATGGCTTCAATCTTCCCAATATTTAGTTGGAGGAAATTTCTGCTCATCCAGAACTGGATGTCAGACAAGTAGCATGAAAAATCAGAGACAGCGGAGGAGTTGAGAGAGGTGGCGGTGAGGTAGAGCTGGGTATAGTCGATGTACATCTGGAATCTGAAAGGTCCATGCCAGTGTTTATGCTCCACACGAGCCTCCTCCCACACCTCTTCATCTCACCGTATCATCATACCCTTCGATTCCTTTTTCCCTCGTGTGTTTATCTAGCTTCCCCTTAAATACATCTATACTATTCGCCTCAACCACTCCCTGTGGCAGTGAGTTCCACATTCTCACCACTCTCTGGGTAATGATGTTTCTGCTGAATTATTTATATTATTTATTAGTGATTATCTTATCTTTAGGGCCCTTAGTTCTGTTCTCCCTCAAAGTGGTAACATCCCTCTATGTCGACTCTATAAAATTCATAATTTTAAAGACCTCTGTCAGGTCACCCCTCAGCCTTCTCTTTTCTAGAGAAAATAATTCATAACTATTTTGTGGCACCCTGAGCTTCCCACAGTATCTCACTTTGGCAGCAGTGTTTCTGCCTCTGGTTAACACCTTTCTATGTGCAGAGAAGAAGAAAACTTACATTTATATAGCGCCTTTCACGACCAGCAGACGTCTCAAAGCGCTTTACCGCCAATGAAGTACTTTTTGAGTGTAGTCACTGTTGTAATGTGGGAATCCCGGCAGCCAACTTGCGCACAGCAAGCTCCCACACACAGCAATGTGATAATGACCAGATAATCTGTTTTTTGTTATGTTGATTGAGGAATAAATATTGGCCAGGACACCCACAAGAGATCAAAGACTTCCGAACATAATGTTTATCAATTGCCTAGCCAGGCTAATAGATTGCGTATTATTTACAGGCTATAGGGAAACAACATCAACTTGTTATCTCAGTGCCATTTCGTTTAAGTTGCCTGAGAAAACTATGCTCTAAAATGCAACATTAAAAGTAAATCTTTTCCAAAGTCCCCGCCCCCAAAAGAATTCCCAAAATATGACCAGGCATTTTGACCTTTCTCACGTTTCTTCAACAAAGCCTTTCCACCATCTACGAAGCACAAGTGTGATGAAATACTCTCCACTTGCTTGGATGAGGGCAGCTACAACAACACTAAAGAAGTTCAACACCATCCAGGACAAAACAGCCCACTTAATTGGCACCACCCACCACCTTCAGCATTCATTCCCTCCACCACCGGGGGCACACCGTGGCTGCAGTGTGTACCATCTACAAGATGCACTGCAGCAACTCGCCAAGGCTTCTTTGACAGCATCTCCCAAACTTGTGACCTTTACCCCTTAGATGGACAAGGACAGCAGGTGCATGGGAACACCATCACCTCCAGGTTCCTCTCCCAGTCACGCACCATCCTGACTTGGAAATATGTCACTGTTCCTTCATCACCGTTGGGTAAAATCCTGGAACTCTCTACATAACAGCAGTACCTTCAATTTATGGACTGCAGCGGTTCAAGAAGGTGGCTCACCACCACCTTCTCAAGGAAAATTAAGGAGGAGCAATAAATGCCGACTGTGCCAGCGACGCCCACTACCCATGAATGAATTTTTATAAAAACAATAGCAGAATTCCAACATGATGTACAAGACATTCTTCTTCGTGATTCCGAACAGCTAGACAAGGAACACTGACCTGAGAAACCTGGGGCGGCGGGGAGGGAAGTCAACCTCATGGTGGGCTTTGCCAAAGCTCCTCAGATGAGGTCCTGGATTAACCAGTTGGTGAGGAATAAACCTGGTACATGGCTCTGAACCTAGGCATCTAGACCATCTGGGTAGCTGGCCTAATGCAGGCTACTTTATGCAGGTCCTTCCATTTGCTTTTTTGATGAGGTAACAGAGGGTTGGTGAGGGCAATGCAGTTGATGTGTGTACATGGATTTCCAAAAGGCATTCGACAAAGTGCCACACAATAGGCTTGCCAGCAAAATGGCAGCCTGGATATGAAATTAGCTAAGTGACAGGAAACAGAGAGTAGTGGTGAACGGTTGTTTTTCGGACTGGAGGAAGATATACGGTGGTGTTCCTCAGGGGTCAGGTTTCTCGATCTGTATTAATGACTTGGACTTGGGTGTACAGGGTACAATTTCAACATGTGCAGATGACACAAAACTTGGAAGTATAGAGAACAGTGAAGAGGAGAGTGCCATAGAGTCATAGAGTCATTACTGCACAGAAGGAGGCCATTCGGCCCATCGAGTCCATGCCAGCTCTCTGTGGAGCAATCCAGTCCGTCATATTTCCCCGCTCTATCTCCGTAACCCTGCAAGTTTATTTCCTCAAGGGCCTATCCAATTTCCTTTTGAAATCATTGATCATCTCCGCTTCCACCATCCTCGTTGGCAGCGAGTTCCAGGTCATTACCACTCGCTGCACAAAACAGTTCTTCCTCACATCGCCCCTGTATCTCTTGCCCAAAACCTTAAATCTGTGTCCCCTAGTCCTTGTAACATCAGTTAATGGGAACAGCTTTTCTTTGTCTACATTATCTAAACTTGTCATAATCTTGTACACCACTTTCAAATCTCCCCTTAACCTCCTTTGCTCCAAGGAGAACAACCCCAGCTTTTCCAACCTAACCTTGTAGCTAAAATCCCTCATCCCTGGAACCATTCTGGTAAATCTCCTCTGCGCCTTCTGAAAGACCCTCACATCCTTCCTAAAGTGTGGTGACCTGTACTACAGTTGTGGCCTGACCAGAGCTTTATAAAGGTTCAGCATAACTTCCCTGCTTTTGTATTCAATTCCTCTATTTATGAAGGCCAGGATTCCATATGCTTTGCAAACTACTTTCTCAATATGTACTGCCACCTTCAAAGATCTATGCACGTGAACCCCCAGGTCCCTCTGTCCCTGGACATTCTTTAAAACTGTGCCATTAAGTCTATATTGCTCTGCCTATCCCTTCTGCAAAAATGCATCACCTCACACTTCTCTGTATTAAATTCCATCTGCCACTCGTCTGCCCATTCAGCCAGCCTAGCTATGCCCTGTTGCAGTTGATTGGTATCATCCTCACTCTTTGCCTCACCTCCAAGTTTGGTATCATCAGCAAATTTTGAAATTTAACTCTGTATTCCAATATTCAATTCATTAATATATATAAAAAAAAGCAGTGGTCCCAGCACTGACCCCTGAGGACCTCCACTGCCCACCATCCTCCAGTCTGAAAAACAACCATTCACCAGGACTCGCTGTGTTCTGTCCTGAAGCCAATTTCTTATCCAAGCTGACACTGACTCTCAATTTTGTTAACCAGCCTTTTATGTGGCACTTTGTCAAATGCCTTCCTAAAATCCATATAGACAACATCCACTGCATTCCCTTAATCAACCTTCTCTGTTACTTCATCAATAAATTCAATTAGATTAGTCAAACACGATCTGCCTTTTTACAAATCCGCGCTGGCTCCCCTTAATTAACTTAAATTTGACAAATTTGCTGGAGTTCTTTGAGGATGTAATGGGCAGGGTGGATAAGGGGGAACCAGTGGATGTGGTGTATTTGGATTTCCAGAAAGCATTCGATAAGGTGCCACATAAAAGATTACTGCACAAGATAAAAGTTCACGGGGTTGGGGGTAATATATTAGCATGGCCTGCTCAGCCTTTCCTGGTAGTTCTCGACTCTCCAGCCAGGGGAAGCTGCCAGGAAAGGCTGAACAGGTTGGGGGTCCTTTCTCTGAAACAGAGACGCCTGAGGAGTTAATGATAGAGGTCTTTAAAATTCTGAAGGGGTTTGATAGGGTAGACGTAGAAAAGATGTTTCCAGTTATGGGCGAGTCCAGAACTAGGGGCAATAGATATAAAATAGTCACTAATAAATCCAATAGGGAATTAAGGAGAAACTTCTTTACCCAGTGAGTGATAGAATGTGGAGCTCAGCACTCACAGTTCACCAAGTGTGGTCTAACCAAGGTATATATTCACATTTGATACAACTTCTCTGCTTTTCAGTTCTATCCCGCTAGAAATGAACCCCAGAGCTTTGTTTGCTGTTTTATGGCTTTATTAACCTGTGTGATTTGTGTCTCAGTGTGGCAGTCCTGACCTGCAAGAACCATCAGCAGGGTGGGGCCTTCAAAGGAGCAGCGTGGCAACATACCACTTCAAGGTGCAGCGCGAGCCAGTTCAGGAGGACGATGGCTGTGAAGAGGGCGACTGGATTGGACGTCACCAAGCTCCAGGTCGCTGATTGGAGTGTGGGCAGGTACTGCAGAAGCGACAATGTCGGGGCGAAGGAGCAGCAAGTGATCGTGGAGCGACGTGATTGGGGCCCAGGAGAGGCGAGAGTTTGGGGCCCTGAAGAGGCGAGGGCCCAGGGGCAGCACTGGACCAGCCCACACTGTGATATGTACGCGCACTAGGTCCATGCAGCAGACTGGTCTCCAGTCGTCTTGGGCAATCCTTGCCACTGGACTAAGACTTGGTCATGTCAAGCCCGCGTGGTGGCTGGTGTGCAATGGTCACTACGCGTTAACAAAATCCATGCACAGGCATCTTCCACGTTTCAGGATGTAGTACAGGACCTGGAATATTAGGTCCTTCATTGAAACACCTGTGACCTCATCCCTTTTTGGCGTGGAAGCAAGTCATCCTCGATACGAGGGACCGCCTATGATGATGATGATGATTAGCATGGATAGAGGATTGGCTAACTAACAAAAAACAGAGCGTCAGGATAAATGGGTCATTTTCCAGTTGGCAAAGAGTGACTAGTGGGGTGCCGCAGGGATCGGTGCTGGGTCCTCAACTATTTACAATCTATATTAATGACTTGGATGAAGGGACCGAGTGTAATGTAGCCAAGTTTGATGATGATACAAAGATGGGTGAGAAAGCAAATTGTGAGGGGGACACAAAAAATTTGCAAAGGAATGTAGACAGGCTAAGTGAGTGGGAAAAAATTTGGCAGATGGAGTATAATGTGGGAAAATGTGAGTTTATCCACTTTGGCAGAAAAAATAGAAAAGGAAATTATAATTTAAATGGAGAAAAATTGCAAAGTGCTTCAGTACAGAGGAATCTGGTGCATGAAATACAAAAAGTTAGTGTTATGTCTTGAATAAAGAGTCAGACTAGATACTGCAAGCTCAAAGTAAGGTGTGACCGTAGTCCTTTTTTACAGATCTCAGAGTGCCTCTCCCGCCTGTGAGGCCTCCTTATATACAGGTGCTCCCAAGGGATTGTGGGATCCCTTAGGGCTCCAGGGGATAAGCCCTCTGGTGGTTACACATGGTATTTACAGGTTTACATGCACAACAGTTAGTATGCAGGTACAGCAAGTAATCAGGAAGGCAAATGGAATGTTGGCCTAGTGATTAGACATGGTAATTACAGGTTTACATACACAACAACACTCCCCCCCCCACCCCCCCAAAGTCAATCGTGTAACTACTTACAATGTGAGTCGATCTGGGGTCTTCCTTTCCCTGGTTGATCGCCTCGTGCAAATGCTGGTGTTGGTGAGTCATTTGTTGGGCCCTCGCTGGGCTGCTGCGCAGCTGGCCTCGCTGGGCTGCTGGGGGTGGTGAGTCTTGCTGGGCTGCTGCGGGTGATGGGTTCTGCTTTGTGGTCAACTGCTGGGTCGGTTGCCACTTGTGTGTGTGTTGGAGGGTCGAAAAAGGTAGAGTCTGTTGTGGGTTGTTCTGGATAATCCATAAATCTGAGTTTGGTTTGGTCCAAATGTTTCCGGCAGGTGAGTCCATTTGTGAGTTTGACCACAAACACCCTACTCCCCGCTTTGGCCAAAACAGCGCCAGCAATCCACTTGGGACCTTGTCCATAGTTCAACACAAATACAGGATCATTGATTTCAATTTCGCATGACACATTTGCGCGATCATGATATGTATTCTGTTGAAGCCGCCTGCTCTCTACTTGTCCATGTAGATCAGGGTGGACTAACGAGAGCCTTGTCTTAAGTACCCTTTTCATGAGCAGTTCAGCGGGAGGAACCCCAGTGAGCGAGTGGGGTCTTGTGCGGTAACTAAGCAGGACTCGGGATAAGCGAGTCTGCAGTGAGCCTTCAGTTACCCTTTTCAAGCTCTGCTTGATTGTTTGAACTGCTCGTTCTGCCTGAACATTGGACACTGGTTTAAATGGGGCAGACGTGACATGTTTGATCCCATTGCGGGTCATGAACTCCTTGAATTCGGCACTGGTAAAGCACGGCCCATTGTCACTTACAAGGACATCAGGCAGGCCGTGCGTGGCAAACAGGGCCCGTAGGCTTTCAATGGCGGCAGCGGACGTGCTTGCCGACATTATCACACATTCAATCCATTTGAAGTACGCATCTACAACCACTAAAAACATTTTTCCCAAGAATGGGCCTGCATAGTCGACATGGACCCTGGACCACGGTTTGGAGGGCCAGGACCATAAACTTAGTGGCGCCTCCCTGCATGCATTGCTTAACTGGGAACACGTATTGCATTTGTGCATGCAGAACTCCAAGTCTGCATCGATACCGGGCCACCACACGTGGGATCTGGCTATCGCTTTCATCATTATGATGCCTGGGTGGGTACTGTGGAGATCACTAATGAAGGTGTCCCTGCCCTTTTTTGGCACAACTACCCGATTACCCCATAGGAGGCAGTTTGCCTGTATAGACATTTCATCTTTGCGCCGCTGGTACGGCTTTATTTTTTCCTGCATCTCTAACGGGACACTAGACCAACTCCCGTGGAGCACACAGTTTTTTTTTACTAAGGACAGTAAGGGGTCCTGGCTCGTCCAGGTTCTAATCTGTCGGGTGGTAACAGGTGATTGTTCACTCTCGAATGCTTCCATTACCATAACTAGATCTCCACCCTGTGGCGGGCAATGGTAGCCTACTGAGAGCATCGGCACAGTTTTCTGTCCCTGCCCTGTGGCGGATGGCGTAGTTGTATGCGGACAACGTGAGAGCCCATCTCTGGATGCGGGCCGATGCATTAATATTTAGCCCCTTACTTTCAGAAAAGAGGGAGATAAGCGGCTTATGGTCGGTTTCCAATTCAAATATTGATGCATTTTCTTTACCCCGTAAACACATGCTAACGCTTCTTTTTCGATCATACTGTAGGCCCTCTCAGCCTTAGACAGACTTCTGGATGCATAAGCAACCAATTGAAATTTCCCAAATTCATTAGCTTGTTGCAATACACACCCGACCCCGTACGACGATGCATCACATGCTAGTACTAAACGTTTACATGGATCGTACAACACAAGCAATTTGTTTGAACGTAACAGCGTCCCAGCTTTCTCAAAGGTATTTTCTTGGCTTTTACCCCATACCCATTCATCGCCTTTATGCAGTAAAGAGTGCAGGGGTTCTAACAATGTGCTAAGACCCAGTAAGAAGTTACCAAAGTAGTTCAGGAGTCCTAGAAACGACCGCAGCTCCATCACGTTCTGTGGTCTCAGTGCGTTCTTGATTGCCTCCGTCTTCGAATCGGTGGGCCTGATGCCGTCCGCCGCGATTCTTCTCCCCAGGAACTCCACTTCAGGTGCCAGGAAAACGCACTTAGCCTGAGCCCCACACGGTTAAGCTGGCTAAGAACCTCCTCCAGGTTCTGCAGGTGCTCGACGGTGTCCCGACCTGTAACCAAGATGACGTCCTGGAAGACCACGGTGCGCGGGACTGACTTCAGCAAGCTTTCCATGTTCCTCTGGAATATCGCCGCAGCCGATCGAATCCCAAACGGACATCTGTTGTAAATGAAGAGACCTTTGTGTGTGTTGATGCAGGTGAGGCCTTTCGATGATTCCTCCAGCTCCTGCGTCATGTAGGCCGAGGTCAAGTCCAGCTTCGTGAACGTTTTCCCTCCCGCCAGCGTCGCAAATAGGTCATCTGCCTTTGGTAGTGGGTATTGATCCTGCAGTGAGAAACGATTGATAGTTACTTTGTAATCACCACAGATTCTGATGGTGCCGTCTCCCTTGAGGATTGGAACAATCGGACCGGCCCACTCATTGAATTCGATCGGCAAAATGATGCCCTCTCGTTGCAGCCTGTCCAGCTTGATCTCCACCCTCTCTCTCATCATGTACGGTACTGCTCTCGCCTTGTGATGGATGGGTCGCACCCACGGAATCAAATGGATCTGCACTTTTGCTCCTTGGAACGTCCCGATGCCGGGTTCAAACACGAGGGGAACTTGCTTAGGACCTGGGCACATGAGGTGTCGTCGACGGACGAAAGTGCTCGGACGTCATCTCAGTTCCAGCGTATCTTTCCCAGCCAGCTCCTGCCGAACAGCATGGGGCCATCGCCCGGTACCACCCAGAGTGGTAACTCGTGCACTGCTCTATCGTAGGAGACCTTTATGGTAGCAATGCCAATTACGGGAATCAGTTCCTTTGTGTACGTTCTCAGTTTAGTACGAATGGGAGTCAGGACTGGCCTTGAAGCCTTGCTGCACCACAATTTATCAAAAGTCTTTTTGTTCATTATGGACTGGCTTGCGCCCGCGTCCAGCTCCATGGACACCGGGAGTCCATTTAATTCAACCTTCAGCACTATCGGGGGACACTTTGTGGTAAATGTATGTACCCCATATACCTCTGCCTCCTCGGTCTGAAGCTTTGGTTCGTCGTGATCCACCGTGGATCTGTCCTCCTCTGCAACATGGTGGTTTGCAGGATTAACAGAGTTTGCAGCTCGCCTGCACATGCGTTGGAGGTGTCCCATTGTTCTACAGCCCTTGCAAACGTATCATTTGAAGCGGCATGAATGGAAACGATGATCACCCCCGCAGCGCCAACAAGGTATTAATGGCTTTGTATTCACCACCCTTGATGGTGGACTCTGAGTCATCTACGGACGTGCAGCTGCAGGCGTGTAAGTCCTGCCATGTACAGTTCAATTCGAAAACAAAGTTACTTTGTTCGCAGTACTTGCAGCAGCACTAGTGTGCTGAGAAATTTGTTTGGTATTTTCACTGGTGGCGATAAATGCCTGGGCTATCGCTATGGCTTTACTCAAGGTTGGTGTCTCAGCAGTCAAAAGTTTGAGAAGTATAACTTCATGGCCAATGCCAAGTACAAAAAAGTCCCTGAGCATGTGCTCCAAGTGTCCTTCAAATTCGCAATGTCCTGCAAGGTGCCTTAGCTCGGCGACATAGCTCGCCACTTCCTGGCCTTCAGACCTCTTGTACGTGTAGAACTGATACCTCGCCATCAGAACACTTTCCTTCGGGTTTAGGTGCTCCCAGACCAGTGTGCACAATTCATTGTACGACTTGTCAAAGGGTTTTGCTGGAGTGAGCAGGTTTTTCATGAGGCCATACGTTGGTGCTCTGCAAACAGTGAGGAGGATCGCCCTTCATTTGGCAGCGTTCGCTTCTCCTTCCAGCTCATTGGCCACAAAGTATTGGTCGAGTCACTCCACAAAGGTTTCCCAATCATCTCCCTCCGAAAATTTCTCCAAGATGCCCACAGTTCTCTGCATTGTTGCGGTGGGGTTCTTCTTCTGTATCTCGTCGCCAGATGTTATGTCTTAAATAAAGAGTCAGACTAGATACTGCAAGCTCAAAGTAAGGTGTGACTGTAGTCCTTTATTACAGATCTCAGAGTACTTCTCCAGCCTGTGAGGCCTCCTTATATACAGGTGCTCCCAAGGGATTGTGGGATCCCTTGGGACTCCAGGGGATAAGCTCTCCGGTGGTTACACATGGTATTTACAGGTTTACATGCACAACAGTTAGTATGCAGGTACAGCAAGTAATCAGGAAGGCAAATGGAATGTTGCCCTTTATTGCAAGGGGTATGGAGTATAAAAGCAGAGAAGTCCTGCTACATCTGTACAGGGTATTGGTGAGGCCACACCTAGAGTACTGCATACAGGTTTGGTCTCCGTATTTAAGGAAGGATATACTTGCATTGAAGGCTGCTCAGAGAAGATTCACGAGGTTGATTCCAGAGATGAGGGGGTTGACTTATGAAGATTGGTTGAGTAGGTTGGTCCTATACACATTGCAGTTCAGAAGAATGAGAGGTGATCTTATCGAAACATATTAGATAATGAGGGGGCTCGACAAGGTGGATGGAGAGAAAATATTTCCACTCATAGGGGAAACTAAAACTAGGGGACATAGTCTCAGAATAAGGGGCCACCGATTTAAAACTGAGATGAGGAAGAATTTCTTCTCTCAGAGGGTTGTAAATCTGTGGAATTCTCTGCCCCAGAGAGCTGTGGGCCATTGAATATATTTAAGGCGGAGATAGATTTTTGAGCGATAAGGGAATAAAGGGTTATGGAAAGCAGGCAGGGAAGTGGAACTGAGTCCATGATCAGATCAGCCATGATCTTATTGAATGGTGGAGTAGGCTTGAGGATCCAGATGGCCTACTCCGGCTCCTATTTCTTCTGTTTAAACCGTGCCAAGTGCTTGTTAATTTTTTCTTGATTATTGTTTCTAAAACCTTACGCACCACTGATGTTAAACTGACCAGCCTGTAGTGACTAGGAATGTCCTTACACCCTTTCTTGAACAAGGGTGTCACATTTGCCACTTTCCAATCCTCTGGCACCTTCCCCACATCTGGGGAAGATTGGAAGATTATGGCAAGTCCTTCCGCTATCTCTACCCACTTCCCTTAGCAGCCTGGGATGCAAGCCATCTGGATCAGGCAACTTATCCACTCTCAGCATATCCAGCCTTTCCAGTACATCCTGCCTATTAATTCACCCCATCCATTACCTCCACCATCTCCGCTGCTACCGATATTTTGTCAGCAGCCTCTTCCTTAATAAACACCGATACAAATTACTCATTAAGTATTCCAGCCTTGCCCTGCACCTCTAAGCATATATCAACTTCTTTGTCCCTAATAGGCCCCACCCCGCCTCTTACTACCCGCTTACTATTTACATGCCGGTAGAAGATTTTTGGGTTCTCTTTCATGTTAACTGCCATTCTATTCTCATATTGTCTCTTTGCCAGTCTTATTTTCCTCTTCACTTCCACTCTCAACTTACCGTATTTGGCCTGGGTCTCGCTTGAAGAATTCACCTGACATGCATCACACACCCTCTTTTTCATGATCCCTATCTCCCTCGTCATCCAAGGCTTTGGTTCCCTTACCTTTCTCTCTTGTTGGAATGTACCTCGCCTGTACCTGAAACATCTCTTCCTTAAAGATCACCCACTGTTCCGTTATGTTTTTTCTGTCAATCTTTGGTCCCATTTTACCTGGAATGATAGACTTCAGGAAGACATAGACAGGCTGGTGAAATGGGCGGACATGTGGCAGATGAAATTTAACGCAGAAAAGTGTGAGTGATGCATTTTGGTAGAAAGAATGAGGAGAGGAAATATAAACTAAAGGGTACAATCCTAAAGGGGGTGCATGAACAGAGAGACTTAGGGGTATGTGTGCACAAATCATTGAAGGTGGCAGGGCAGGTTGAGAAAGCGGTTAAAAAGTGTGATCCTGGGCTTCATAAATAGAGGTATAGAGTACAAAAGTGTGGAAATTATGATGAACCTGTATAAAACACTGGTTCAGCCTCAACTGGAGTATTGTGTCCAATTATGGGCACCACACTTGAGGAAGGGTGTGAAGGTCTCAGAGAAGGTGCAGAGGGAATTTACAAGATGATTCCAGGAATGAGGGACTTCAGTGACATGCATAGACTGGAGAAGCTGGGGTTATTCGCCTTGGAGCAGAGAAGATTGAGAGGAGATTTGATCGAGGTGTTCAAAATCATGAGGGGTCTGGACAGAGTAGATAGAGAGAAACGGTTCCCATTGGCCGAAGGGTTGAGAACCAGAGGACACAGATTTAAGGTGATTGGCAGAAGAACCAAAGGCGATGTAAGAAAAAACTTTTTTACGGAGCGAGTGGTTAGGATCTGGAATGTACTGCCGTAGGTTACTGCACTTCAAGTGCACATCCAGGTACTTTTTAAATGTGGTGAGGGTTTCTGCCTCTACCTCCCTTTCAGGCAGTGAGTTCCAGACCCCCACCAGCCTCTGGGTGAAGACATTTCCCCTGAAATCCCCTCTAAACCTTCCACCCATTACTTTAAATCTATGCTCCCTGGTTGTTGACCCCTCTGTTAAGGGAAATAGGTCCATTCTATCCACTCTATCTAGGCCGCTCATAATTTTACACACCTCAATAAGGTCTCCCCTGAGCCTCCGCTGTTCCAAAGAAAACAAACTCAGCCGATCCATCTTTCTTCAATCTTTCCTCCTTTAAAATGAATTTAAAATCGTCTGTGTGGTTGATAATGAAGAGGAAAGCTGTCGACTGCAGGAAGATATCAATGAAAGGGCTACGGACCGTAGGATTAGGCTGGGTAGCTGTTTGTCAGCCGGCGCGGACACAATGGACCGAAATGGCCTCCTTCCATGCTGTAAATTTCTATGATGCTCTGGGACCGAAATTCAGCTTCCCAGTAAGGCCTGTTACTGCCCATTTGCGACGACCATGCGGCGGATTTGAGCGGCTGCTGATTTCTGGTAGAATGGAGCTGCACGCTAAATTCAGCTTGGGGGGTTTTCTGGCGGTCCCCACTTCCGCCCCGGCCGTGAGTACTTCACCAGTGTGCGACCGCAGGCAATCCCCACCTCCCGCAAAATGTACCGAGCAAATCTTATTGCCGCTGAGCGGTGCCCCCGAAAACTTTTTCTGTCGGTGCACCTTGAATGCTCTTTCTCTGCCCTGGCTGTGCGGCAGCCATTAAAAGCGAGGGCCCAATGCTGCGGCTGCCATTTTACTTTTTTTGCCGGCCGACTTCCATGTTGGCCGGACTATTGTGCCCCCGGGTTTGGCCGGGCCGCCAACAGGCAGCCTGGCATCCCCTCTTGGTGGCCTGGCCGAAACCCTCCCTGGTGGCCCAGTGTCCGATCGCGACTGATGGCCGATTCTCTCCCCTTTAACGGAGGCGAGATACCTGGTGATGCACACGTGCAATGACGTCACCACCGCTCCGCTGTTGAGTGACAGCGGAGGAGAATCCATCCCACCTCCACTTCCGCCCCTCACCAGCACTTACCGCTGCACTTCCGCCCCCTTTATGACTGACTTCCTGGCCGATTGAAAAAAAAAGACAAAGGGCTAGACTTTTGGCTTAGATCGCTACCGCCCATATATGGGCGATATTTCTGACGGTAGTGTTTGTCCCACCTTTAAGAACCGCCAGAATATCGCCCATTTTAATAACCACTCGTTCCGCCTTTTTTATTTGGGTGGTAGCAATAGCGATCTGAAGTGGGTGATAGCGATGTATTCAGTCGTGCAAGGCCAGCATCCATAGCAATAGCCGTTCTGCGCATGCGCAATTTTGTTTTTTGGCACTTAATTTTCCCGAGATTGGGGAGGTCAGAAGTCATTTGTGCATGCACAGAAGAGGAAGGGAGGGAGATAGAGAGAGCGCGAGACACTAGTTTGCAGCCAGATCAAGTGGAGGTAGAATCTTTGAGGCTTTTAAAGTTTGAAAAAAATTATCATCCATTTCAATGAGAAATTATGGATTGGTGGGTGAGGTGGCTGAGGTTGGAGGGCGAAAAAGCGGCAAGCGATTTTCAGATGAGGCCAACGCAGCCTTGGTCCATGAAGTGGAAAGCAGGTGGAGCTAATTGACCCGGGGTGGGCATGGGAACCCCCCCACCCAAATGTGTACCAATTTATACGGGTGGCAATCTCGGAGGTGGTGTCATCGGCCGTGCATGATTATCATCAGCCGAGCCAGTGCCGCAAGCGCTGGAATGACCTGGTTGCGTCTGCGAGAGTAAGTGCTAACTTTAATAACTTTAATCATGCACTGACTCATTACTTAAAATGTAAATCTGCTATATTGTAATTAAGTTTGGTAAGCTGGGTAAGCTTGGTGTCACGCATTACTTCCTATCCACGATCTTATTACATTGCTTCTCTGAACGTAGACGTGTTAATCATGCATCAATTGCATCCAAACTGTATTAGCATATAACATATAATCTTAATGGGACATTGATGAAAAGCATTGGTGATGACTAATTGTGGATATCTATCTGTGTGTTCTGTAATAGTACCTGGGCAATTAGCTTATACCATGCTCTTGTCACCTTTGCCGAAGAAGATATCTACAAATTGCGGCAAGCGTCGGCGCACGGGAGGAGGGCCTGCAAGATTGGCAGAACTCACCAAACTGGAGGAGCGGGCCGCAGCCCTCATTGGGGTCGAAAATCGCTCCGCCACCCATGGTGGTGCAGATCCGGTTGTGGCTCCATGTAAGTAACGTATAACCCCCGGGTAATTTAATGTAATTTAATGCTATTTGAGTACAATATATGAAATGTTATGTAATTAATGCTGGGATCATCAAATCTTATTTTAATGCCATGTAGTTTCTGTACTTTCTGTTCATGTTAATTAAATGTAACATCTGTTGGTGATCTCTAATGCAGTAGTGTTGCTCCTCCTACATATGCCTGCACAGCGTAAGCATTCTCATGCCATCCTGGCCCTCCCCATCTCTTCTACTAACCTCTCATGTTACGTTTTCTAGTTGCCCAGGAGCATCGGAAACCTTTGGAGCCCCCTGGAGCGTCACCCCTGTTAGTTCAAGTGATGCTCACCACCAGAGACAATACCACAGAGGAGGAGGATCGTCTGGATGACCCTCAACCCAGCTGCTCAACCCAACATGTGGAGGAGGGAGACTCGGGGACTCAAGGGTCCAATCTACCTGCAGCCACCTCTTCCTCAACCGAGGAAGTAGCGGGGCCAAGCGGCTTGCAGCAGGGTGCACCGAGTGGTCCAGCACCTACGCCGAATCCGCAGAAGATGGTTCGGTGAGGTAGACATGCTCAGAGACAGGCAGACGACAATCTGGACATGGTCTCACTGTTGAGGGCGAGTGTGGACATCGGTCGAGAGCTCCTCCAGGTGATAGGTGGGTTAACCAGCAACATCGGCACACTCTCAGCTCGTCATTCGGAGGACATGGCGCAGCTGATTGTGGTGATGCGGCGAACTGCCGTTTCCGTCGATGCCATGCGGCAGACGATAGTCTTGGGATACGGCACTGCATCCCATGGTGCCGTAAGGTCGGGGAGTGGGGGGGCAGTAGAGGCAGAGGCAGAGGGAATGGTGGCCGCAGGAAGAAATGTTGCCTAGTTGCGGGGCGGGGGGGGGGGGGGGAGGAGGGGTGAGGGGCAGGGTGGGTGCTGTTGTTGTTGTTAGAATTTAAATTGCTATTAAAAAATTTGTTGACTGTTGGGCGGGGGGATGGGGGTGCGGAGGGGGGCGGGGGGAGATATCTGTTATTTGTTTTATCCCGTTTAAAAATGTTATATATGCGTCTAAAATTTCTAAAAAAAGGTTTCTTTCAATTGCTAAATTACAAAATATTTTTTATTATACTTACAATTGTTGTGCAGTGTCTTTTACAAACAGAAGGTTAGCCATCAATACAAGGGTTGCAAACAATGGCCAGGCCAGGCAAGGATGAAACATAACATAATGTAACTGTCATCAACGTTACTTCAAGCAAAACGTTCATTTATGAGCTGCTGACGCAACAGTCTTGCAGTTGAGTAATTAGCATGGGGTCTCTCCTATGGTGTGGGGGGAGGGGGCGGGGGGGTGGCGCGGGTGGGGTGGTGGGGCCATGGGTTCATCGCCAGGCTGATTGTCCTCCCCGAGGTCTTTGTCCTCCTCCACCTCCCCTCTCTCCTGAGGTGGACCGGCAGTCCCATCTGGCAATTCCTGGCCCCTCCTGATAGCTAAGTTATGCAACATGCAGCACACCACAATGAACTCAACGACCTGCTCAGGGGGGTATTGTCGGCTGCCTCCAGAGTGGTCTAGGCATCTGAAGCGCTGCTTCAGCACTCCAATTGTCTTTTCGACAGTATTGCGTGTGGCTATATGACTCTGATTGTAGCGATGCTCGGCATCTGTCTGGGGCTTACGGAGGTGGGTCAGGAGCCAGGTAGTGAGGCCGTATCCTTTGTCACCCAGCATCCAGCACTGACCTTGTGGCTGACTGTTAAGCAGGACGGAGACAGTGCTCTCACACAAGATGTGCGCATCATGAATGCTCCCTGGAAAATTAGTGTTTACTGCCATGATTATTTGCTTGTGGTCAACAACGAGCTGCACGTTCAGGGAGTGGAATCCCTTTAAGTTACAGTAAACCTCTGACTCCTCTAAAGGTGCTCATATGGCGATGTGCATACAGTCTATTGCACCCTGGACCTTGGGGAAGTTTACTATTCTCGAGAACCCCAGTGCCCTCTCACTCAGCGCCTCTCTGGTTATAGCAAAGTTTATAAAGTCCATCCCGCGTGCGTAAAGGGCTTCAGTCACCTGTCGAATGCAGCAATGTGTAGCGTGCTGAGAAATGCAGCAAACCTCACCTGAAAGGAGTCCAATGCATAGAATGAAAGTGCCGCAGTAACCTTAACCTCAATGGACAGTGCGGTCCTGATGGTGCTGGTAAGCTGCAGATCTTCCTTAATTAGCTGGCATATCTCACCGATGACCTCCTTTCGGAAGCACAGCCTCCTAACGCACATGTTATCGGACAGGTTCCGGTATGATCGCTTATCTCTGTAAATTTGTTAGGTGTAAGGTCTCCTCCTCCTCAGCAGTCTGCCACCTCTTTGATTGGACACATAATGCTCTTCAATGAACCTTCTCCCAACTCTATTCTGCAGACTGTGAGTAGTCAGCAATACTGTCTGAGAAATTACAGACCACATTACTATAAATGCCCTAATCTGTCTTCAAAATTCTTGAATTGTCCTTAAACAACCACAAGTTTACTCAAAATTGACCACAATGTGCTCAGATGATAGTCAAGATTTTAAAAAGCTCTTAAAATCACTCACAAATTACTTCAATGCTCCCAACAACTTGAAGCTGCCTTTTCTTCAATTTCATCTGATTTACAACATGGCGTCCACACCGCCGGGTTAAGGCCAGGTGAGGGCAACTTTTTCTGAGCGTTTTATTGGCCAAGGCGGTAATTTGGGCGGTATATGGACGAAATGCCGAAAGTAGTAGCGCTTGGCGATAATTTGGGCAGTATTTGGGTGGTAGTTTCCATTATAAACAACCTTCTGGGTGGTACATGGATGTTGACGTCAGATTTTAGAAAAAAAAATGGAAAAGCAGTTTCGCTCATCTCCGGCGGTAATTGAATGCCGAATGTACTGCTGGTGATAAAAGGACAGTAATTTCCATTTATACACAAATATGGGCGGTAAAGAGCTTCTTGGCGGTAATATGGGCAGTAAATGGACGGATGGATGCCGAAAGTCTAGCCCAATTTAAAGAGCTGAATTTCGCGAAAGAGGGCACCTCTTCCGAAACGGCGGTAAAAACTCTTCAAAAAAGGGAGGAGCGCCTGCTTTCCGGCGGGATTAAATTTCGGCCCCTATGAGTTCCTAGTTTCTTACCTTTTAGAACATACTCCGATTTGTCTTTCTTTGGATTCAAAGTTTTGCCTACTTATGTAATCTATCAATGTCCTTTTGTAACTTTCTGCTTCCATCCACACGACTTACTATCCCTCCTAACCTGGACACACAGCTCTCTACTCCTTTCATCCAAGTACCCTGAGGAGCACCCCTTGTCTCATCCCACCAATCAGAGGGCATACCCATTATCCCTACTCTCTCTCTCTCTTACCTCTTGACCAATTTTCAACCCCACACCGTAAAGTTGCCTCTAGTTCCGTGCACTCGCATTATTGCCAATAATTTCTTCTCTGGCACCTTTGGGGTCGAGTTGGCTCCAATGCTTTATACTCGCAGCTCGAAACCAAGTCAGCTCTCAGTGGCTGGCTCGATATCCCGCTACCCTAACCAGGCTGGTCCCCAGTACTCCAGGATCCTTTGTTTTATTAATTCCTGGGATGTGGGCATCGCTGGCAAGCCCAGCATTTATTGCCTATCCCGAAATGCCCTTGAGAAAGTGGTGGTGAGCCGCCTTCTTGAACCGCTGCAATCCATGAGTTGAAGGAGCTCCCACATTGCTGTTAGGGAGGGAATTCTAGGATTTTGACGCAGCGACGCTGAAGGAATGGCGATATACTTCCAAGTCAGGATTGTGTGTGACTTAGAGGGGAACTTGGAGGTGATGGTGTTCCAATGTGCCTGCTGCCCTTATCCTTCTAGGTGGTTGACATCGCGGGTTTGGGAGGTGCTGCCGAAGAAGCCTTGGCGAGTTGCTTGTAGATGGTACACACTGCAGCCACGGTGTTGTCCTGGATGGTGTTGAAATTCTTGAGAATTGTTGGAGCTGCACTCATCCAGGCAAGTGGAGAGTATTCCATCACACTCCTGACTTGTGCCTTGTAGATGATGGAAAGGCTTTGGGGTGTCAGGAGGTGAGACACTCGACGCAGAATACCCAGTCTCTGCCCTGCTCTTGTAGCCACAGTATTTATGTGGCTGGTCCAGTTAAGTTTCTGGTCAATGGCGACCCCCCAGGATGTTGATGGAGGGGGATTCGGCGATGGCAATGCCGTTGAATTTCAAGGGGTGGTGGTTAGACTCGTGCTTGTTGGAGATGGTCATTGCCTAACACTTTTGTGGCATGAATGTTACTTGCCACTTATCAGCCCAAGCCTGAATGTCATCCAGGTCTTGCTGCATGTGGGCATGGACTGCTCCATTATCTGAGGAGTTGCAAATGGAACTGAACACTGTGCAGTCATCACCGAACATCCGCACTTCTGACCTTGTGATGGAGGGAAGGTCATTAATGAAACAGCTAAAGATCATTGGGCCTAGGACACTGCCCTGAGGAACTCCTGCAGCGATGTCCTGGGGCAGTGATGATTGTCCTCTAAACACCTTTGTGCTCGGTATAACTTCAGCCAATGGAGTGTTTCTCCCTGATTGTCATTGACTTCAGTTTTACAAGGGTTCCTTGATGCCACACTCGGTCAAATGCTGCCTTGATGTCAAGGGCAGTCACTCTCACCTCACCTCTGAAATTCAGCTCTTTTGTCCATGCTTGGACCAAGGCTGTAATGAGGTCTGGAGCTGAGTGGTCCTGACGGAACCCAAACTGGGCATTGGTGAGTAGATTATTGGTGAGTAAGTGCTGCTTGATAGCACTGTTGGTGACACCTTCCATCACTTTGCTGATGATTGAGAGTAGACTGATGGGTGTGTGTGGGGGTAATTGGCCGGATTAGATTTATCCTGCTTTTTGTAGACAGGACATACATGGGCTGTGTTCTGCATTGTCAGATAGATGCCAGTGTTGTAGCTATACTGGAACAGCTTGGCTAGAGACGCGGCTAGTTCTGGAGCACAAGTCTTCAGCACGACAGCTGGGATGTTGTCCCATAGCCTTTTCTGTATCCAGTGAGCTCAGCTGTTTCTTGATATCACGTGGAGTGAATCAAATTGGCTGAAGACTGGCTTCTGTGATGGTGAGGGCCTCAGGAGGAGGCCGATATGGATCATCCACTCGTCACTTCTGCCTGAAGATACTTGCAAACATTTCAGCCTTGTCTTTTGCACTCACGTGCTGGGCTCCGCCATCATTGAGGATGGGGATATTCATGGAGCCTCCTCCTTCTGTTAGTTGTTTAATGGTCCATGACCATTCATGACTGAATATGGCAGGACTGCAGAGCTTTGATCTGATCTGTTGGTTGTGGAATCGCTTACCCCTGTCTATAGCAAGCTGCTTCTGCCTTTGAGCATGCCTGTAGTCCCGTGTTGCAGCTTCCCTAGGCTGGCACCTCACGTTTAGATATGCCTTGTACTGATCCTCGCATGTTCTTCTCCACTCCTCATTGAATCTGTTGATGATTGACCTGCCAGCTTGGCTCACTAATGGAACGTGGAGAGGTGGACCTGTCACTGGGGTCTGGGATTCTCAGGACGGCCTGAAGTGTTTCACAGCCAATGAAGTACTGTTAAAGTGTAGTCAATGTAGGTAAATGCAGCAGGCAATTTGTGCACAGCAGCTCCCACAAACAGCAATGTGATAATAGCCAGATAATCAGTTTTTGTTATGTTGATTGAGGGATAAATATTGGCCAGGACACCGGAAGATAACTCCCCTGCTCTTCTTCAAAATACAGTAGTGCCATGTGATCTTTTACTTCCACCTGAGAGGCCTCGGTTTAACGACTCATCCGAAAGACGGCACCTCAGACAGTGCAGCACTCCCTCACTACTGTACAGGGAGTGTCAGCCTAGATTATGGGCTCAAGTCCCTGGAGAGGGGTTTGAACCCACAACCTTCTGACTCAGAGGTGAGTGTGCTACCCACTGAGCCACGGCTGACAAGGTGGGTACAGATTAATCAGTGGCAGATTCTGAAACATAGTGATTGCTGTCTGAAAAATAGAAACATAGAAACATAGAAAATAGGTGCAGGAGTAGGCCATTCGGCCCTTCGAGCCTGCACCACCATTCAATAAGATCATGGCTGATCATTCAGCTCAGTACCCCTTTCCAGCTTTCTCTCCACACCCCTTGAATCCTTTAGCCGTAAGGGCCATATCTAACTCCGTCTTGAATATATCCAATGAACTGGCATCAACAACTCTGCGGCAGGGAATTCCACAGGTTAACAACTCTGTGAGTGAAGAAGTTTCTCCTCATCTCAGTCCTAAATGGCCTACCCCTTCTCCTTAGACTGTGTCCCCTGGTTCTGGACTTCCCCAACATCGGGAACATTCTTCCCGCATCCAACCTGTCCAGTCCCGTCAGAATCTTATACTTTTCTATGAGATCCCCTCTCAGCCTTCTAAACTTCAGTGTATAAAGGCCCAGTCGATCCAGTCTCTCCTTATATGTCAGTCCAGCCATCCCAGGAATCAGTCTGGTGAACCTTCGCTGCACTCCCTCAATAGCAAAAACATCCTTCCTCAGATTAGGAGATCAAAACTGAACACAATATTCCAGGCAAGGTCTCACCAAGGCCCTGTACAACTGCAGTAAGACCTCCCTACTCCTATACTCAAATCCCCTAGCTATGAAGGCCAATATACCATTTGCCTTCTTCACCGCCTGCTGTACCTGCATGCCAACTTTCAATGACTGATGAACCATGACACCCAGGTCTCGTTGCACCTCCCCTTTTCCTAATCTGCCGCCATTCAGATAATATTCTGCCTTTGTGTTTTTGCCCCCAAAGTGGATAACCTCACATTTATCCACATTATAATGCATCTGCCATGCATTTGCACACTCGCCTAACCTGTCCACGTCACCCTGCAGCCTCTTAGCGTCCTCCTCCCAGCTCACACCGCCACCCAGTTTAGTGTGATCTGCAAACTTGGAGATATTGCACTCAATTCCTTCATCTAAATGATTAATGTACATTGTAAAGAGCTGGGGTCCCAGCACTGAGCCCTGCGGCACTCCACTAGTCACTGCCTGCCATTCTGAAAAGGACCCGTTTATCCCGACTCTCTGCTTCCTGTCTGCCAACCAGTTCTCTATCCACATCAGTACATTACCTCCAATACCATGTGCTTTGATTTTACACACCAATCTCTTGTGTGGGACCTTGTCAAAAGCCTTTTGAAAGTCCAAATACACCACATCCACTGGTTCTCCCTTGTCCACTCTACTAGTTACGTCCACAAAAAATTCCAGAAGATTTGTCAAGCATGATTTCCCCTTCATAAATCCATGCTGACTTGGACCGATCCTGTCACTGCTTTTCAAATGTGCTATTTCATCTTTAATAATTGATTCCAACATTTTCCCCACTACTGATGTCAGGCTAACCGGTTCCCTGTTTTACCTGTTTTCTCCCTCCCTCTTTTTTTAAAAAGTGGTGTTACATTAGCCACCCTCCAGTCTATAGGAACTGATCCAGAGTCAATAGACTGTTGGAAAATGATCACCAATGCATCCAGTATTTTCATGGCCACTTCCTTAAGTACTCTGGGATTCAGACTATCAGGCCCTGGGGATTTATCAGCCTTCAATCCCATCAATTTCCCTAACACAATTTCCCGACTAAGAAGGATATCGTTCAATTCTTCCTTCTCACTAGACCCTCGGTCCCCTAGTACTTCCAGAAGGTTATTTGTGTCTTCCTTCGTGAAGACAGAACCAAAGTATTTATTCAACTGGTCTGCCATTTCTTTGTTCCCCATTATAAATTCACCCGAATCTGACTGCAAGGGACCTACATTTGTCTTCACTAATTTTTTTCTCTTCACATATCTATACAAGCTTCTGCAGTCAGTTTTTATGTTCCCAGCAAGTTTCCTCTCATACTCTATTTTCCCCCTCCTAATTAAACCCTTTGTCCTCCTCTGCTGAATTCTAAATTTTTCCCAGTCCTCAGGTTTGTTGCTTTTTCTGGCCAATTTATATGCCTCTTCCTTGGATTTAACACTATCCTTAATTTCCCTTGCTAGCCACGGTTGAGCCACCTTCCCCGTGTTATTTGTACTCCAGACCGGGATGTACAATTGTTGAAGTTCATCCATGTGATCTTTAAATGTTTGCCATTGCCTATCCACTGTCAACCCCCCAAGTATCATTTGCCAGTCTATTCTAGCCAATTCACGCCTCATACCATCGAAGTTACCTTTCCTTAAGTTCAGGACCATAGTTTCTGAATTAACTGTGTCACTCTCCATCTTAATAAAGAATTATACCATATTATGCTCACTCTTCCCCAAGGGGCCTCACACAACAAGATTTCTAATTAGTCCTTTCTGATTACACATCACCCAGTCTAGGATGGCCAGCTCTCTAGTTCGTTCCTCGATATATTGGTCTAGAAAACCATCACTAATACACTCCAGGAAATCCTCCTCCACCGTATTGCTACCAGTTTGGTTAGCCCAATCTATATGTAGATTAAAGTTGCCCATGATAACTGCTGTACCTTTATTGGACGCATCCCTAATTTCTTGTTTGATGTTGTCCCCAACCTCACTACTACTGTTTGGTGGTCTGTACACAACTCCCACTTGCATTTTCTGCCCTTTGGTATTCCGCAGCTCCACCCATACCGATTCCACATCATCCAAGCTAATGCGCTTCCTTACTATTGCGTTAATTTCCTCTTTAACCAGCAACGCTACCCCACCTCCTTTTCCTTTCTGTCTATCCTTCCTGAATGTTGATTACCCTTGGATGTTGAGTTCCCAGTCTTGGTCACCCTGGAGCCATGTCTCTGTGATGCCAATTATATCCTATTCATTAATTGCTGCCTGTGCAGTTAATTCGTCCACCTTATTACGAATACTCCTCGCATTGAGGCACAGAGCCTTCAGGCTTGTCTTTTTAACACACTTTGCTCTTTTGGAATTTTGATATAATGTGGCCCTTTTTGATTTTTGCCTTGGGTTTCTCTGCCCTCCACTTTTACTTTTCTTCTTTCTATCTTTTGCTTCTGCCCCCATTCTACTTCCCTCTGTCTCCCTGCATAGGTTCCCATCCCCCTGCCATATTAGTTTAACCCCTCACCAACAGCACTAGGAAACACTCCCCCTAGGACATTGGTTCCGGTCCTGCCCAGGTGCAGACCGTCCGGTTTGTACTGGTCCCACCTCCCCCAGGAGGTTCCAATGTCCCAGGAATTTGAATCCCTCCCTTCTGCGCCACTCCTCAAGCCATGTATTCATCTGAACTATCCTGCGATTCCTACTCTGACTAGCACGCGGCACTGGTAGCAATCCTGAGATTACTACCTTTGAGGTCCTACTTTTAAATTTAACTCTTAGCTCCCTAAATTCAGCTTGTAGGACCTAATTCCGTTTTTTACCTATATCGTTGGTACCTATATGCACTACGACAACTGTCTGTTCACCCTCCCGCTCCAAAATGTCCTGCAACCACTCCAAAACATCCTTGACTCTTGCACCAGGGAGGCAACATACCATCCTGGAGTCTCGATTGCGGCCGCAGAAACGTCTATCTATTCTCCTTACAATAAAATCCCCTACCACTAAAGCTCTCCCACTCTTTTCCCTGCCCTCCTGTGCAGCAGAGCCACCCGCAGTGCCATGGAGGTTGGCTGCTGCTGCCTTCCCCTGATGAGTCACCCCTCCCAACAATACCCAAAACGGTGTATCTGTTTTGGAGGGGGATGACCGCAGGGGACCTCTGCACTACCTTCCTTCCACTGCTCTTCCATTCCCATTCTGTCTGTGTAACCCTTACCTGTGGTCTGACCAACTCACTAAACGTGCTATTCATGATATCCTCAGCATCGCGGATGCTCCAGAATGAATCCACCCGCAGCTCCAGTGCCACAATGCGGTCTGTCAGGAGCTGCAGCAGGACACACTTCCCGCACATATAGTCGTCAGGGACACTGGAAGCGTCGCTGAATTCCCACGTAGTATAGGAGGAGCATAACATGTGTCCGAGCTCTCCTGCTATGACTTAACTCCTAGATTAACTCAATTTGGCAACAGCAATGATAAAGGTTACCTATCGATAAGGAAAAGAAAAACTACTCACCAATCACCAGCCAGTCACTTATCCCCTTGGCTGTGATGTCACCTTTCGATTTCTTTCTACTTCTCTGTTTACCTTCTGCCCTTGCAGCTGCACCGTCTGGCCTCCTCCTCGAACTCCCCGGACTCCCGACTGTTGGGCCTTTATAGGCCGCTAGCTGCTTGAACTCCCGCCTCTTCCTCGAACTCTGCTTCTGTTAAGATGCCCAAAACAAAACAGTAAATGGTGCAGAAAAGGCACTTCAAGCTAAGCCATGCCAAGGTCTCAATGGAACCTGGTTCAAAGTAGTAATCGGCAAATTTCGGGTGATATCAGGGAAATCGTCACACCAAGAATAGTCGACACCTGCAACGGATTTCTGGATTGGATAGTGCAGTCGTCCAAGGAAATCGCTGCCGAGCGACCGGTGTTGCTACGGAGATTCTGTTTTACCTTTTATTGGCCAGCTCTTTATCACTAATTGAAAGGAGCATGTTCCCCCTTCTTAAAGGGGTACATCCCATGAACTGTAACTTAAACAAAATTTAAATGAAACTTAACAAAATCAAATTAAAATTCTGTTCTGGGAGGTGAAGAAGCACTTCAGTCCCTCCGGCGCCCACCTCTCGCGGAAGGCCGCGAGCGTACCGGTGGACACCGCGTGCTCCATCTCCAGGGACACTCGGGCTCAGATGTAACCGTGGAAGAGAGGCAGGCAGTCGGGCTGAATGGCCTCCTCCACTGCCCGCTGCCTGGACCGGCTGATGGCCCTCTTGGCTGTGCCCAGGAGCAGTCCTATGAGGAGGCCTTCCGACCTGCCCGCTCCCCTCCGCACAGGGTGCCCAAAGATCAGGAGTGTGGGACTGAAGTGCAACCAGAATAGTGGAGGGAAGAAAGAAAGAAAAACTTGCATTTATATAGCGCCTTTCACGACCACCGGATGTCTCAAAGCGCTTTACAGCTAATTAAGTACTTTTGAACAAAAGCAAAATACTGCGAATACTGGAATCTGAAATAAAAACAGAGAATGCTGGAAATCACAGCGGGTCAGGCAACATCTGTGGAGAGAGAAACAGAGTTAAAGTTTCGGGTCAACGACCCTTCGTTAGACGTGTAGTCACTGTTGTAATGTGAGAAATGTGGCAGCCAATTTGCGCACAGCAAGCTCCCACAAACAGCAATGTGATAATGACCAGATAATCTGTTTTTTTGTTATGTTGATTGAGGGATAAATATTGGCCAGGACACCGGGGAGAACTCCCCTGTTCTTCTTCGAAATAGTGCCGTGGGATCTTTTACATCAACCTGAGAGAGCAGGTCTAACATCGCATCTGAAAGACGACACCTCCGACAGTGCAGCACTCCCTTAGCAATGCACTGGAGTATCAGCCTCAATTTCTGTGCTCAAGTTCCTGGAGTGGGACTTGAACCCACAACCTTCTGACTCAGAGGCAAGTGTGCTACCCACTAGAGGGGCAGCAACATTACACTTCAAGTATACATGAAACACGAGCTCTTCCAGACTGCAGAAATTGCAGGCAGCCTGGGAGTCTGTGAATCTGCTTCAATATTGAATGCAATATTGTGTGCAATACTCTCCACCCCAGATCCCCAATGGAAAAGGGGGGGGGGACCCTGTGTAGAGAGCCCTCCACTGGTATCCCTCCTCCTCCGGATGGCAAGATGGTATGCCAGGGCATGTCTGGAGGTTGGACGAGGATGATGAAGTGGAGAGTGTGCAGGAGCAGTAGCGGTACGGGAAAGACCTCCGCACAGAGTGGAAAGGCATGAAGGGAATTTCTGAGAGATGGTTCAACTTGTGCGGTGCCGGCTCCCGAGGGAGGTTTTGGGTTCTGGTGCCGATGGGAAATTTCCTCCGAACAGGGGTTAGTTCTGACGGGATTGCTCCACCGCTTGAGCCTCTTCAACACACCTAGTGGGGTCAGGGGCGAGTGCCGCTTTTAGCATCTTGATGGCTTCGGCCGTGAGCCGGCATTGCCCTAGGACATACGCTGTGCCAACTCCTCTGGTGACATTCAGCCCGCCCCCCTCGCTATCCAGCAAATCCCTGACACTGGTTGGAATGCTGCATAACTAACCTGACCAGCCACCATGACTTCCGGGTGGTTTCTCCCTGGTCAGGAAGGTATATGCTTACATTTTTGTAAACAGGAGGTGGGTGGGATTGGTGACCCATCCACCTCCACGGAGGTGTGTGGGGGACCTGACCCATCCACCTCCATGGCACGAACCTGGTATTGCAGTACTTCCAGGAACGGTGCAGTGGCTCTAGGCCTTTTGGCTAAGAGCATTGGCGCAGAGTGATCCTTGACTGGTGCAGGGTGACCTCTGGCGTTTGACAAAGAATTGTAACGATTGGATAACGATTGGACATGAATTTAAAAAAAAAAAAAAAAAAAATATAGCCTCCTTTTGGCTAAGATCTGCATAACTAACCTGACCAGCCACCATGACCTCCGGGTGGTTTCTCCCTGGTCAGGAAGGTATATGCTTACATTTTTGTAAACAGGAGGTGTGTGGGGGACCTGACCCATCCACCTCCATGGCACGAACCTGGTATTGCAGTACTTCCAGGAACGGTGCAGTGGCTCTAGGCCTTTTGGCTAAGAGCATTGGCGCAGAGTGATCCTTGACTGGTGCAGGGTGACCTCTGGCGTTTGTGACTTGACAAAGAATTGGAAACGATTGGCTACGAATTTATAATAAAAAATAAAAAAAAATTATAATAGGAGGTGGGTGGGGTGGATTGATCCATCCACCTCCACGGAGGTGTGTGGGGGGCCTGACCCATCCACCTCCATGGCACGAACCTGGTATTGCAGTACTTCCAGGAACGGTGCAGTGGCTCTAGGTCTTTTGGCTAAGAGCATTGGCGCAGAGTGATCCTTGATGTGTGCAAGGTGACCTCTGGCGTTTGTGATTTAACAAAGAATTGGAAAGATTGGCAACGAAAAATTAAAAAAAAAAAAATTATAATAGGAGGTGTGTGGGGGGCCTGACCCATCCACCTCCATGGCACGAACCTGGTATTGCAGTACTTCCAGGAACGGTGCAGTGGCTCTCGGCCTTTTGGCTAAGAGCATTGGCGCAGAGTGATCCTTGATGTGTGCAAGGTGACCTCTGGCGTTTGTGATTTGACAAAGAATTGGAAAGATTGGCAACGAAAAATTAAAAAAAAAAAGAATGTATTATACAATCCCTGACTCTGGTTGGAATGCACACTGGTTTGTAGAGCTGTTGATTCCTGCCTCTCTTCCGCAGTTACATCCGAGCCAGGGTGTCCCTGGAGATGGAGCAGGCGGTGTCCACCAGTACGATCGCGGCCTTCAGCGAGAGGTGGGCGCCGGAGGGACTGGAGTGCATCATCACCCCCGGCAACCAAATTTTGATTTGACCTGATAGTGTCTAAAGTTTATTTTGTCTATGTTTGTCGGTTTTAGTGCCCCCCCACTTTTAGCCAGGGGGCACTTGTATAATTTGTGTTTTTGTGCCCTCAAAAAAAACTCCCCAAAGAAACAAAAAAAAAAACAAGGGGCCACTTGAAAAGTTTTTGGAGTGTGCCCCCCCCTTTAATCAGGGGGCACTTGATTAAAGTGCACAACTAAAATAGTTGCAGAGCTGTTGAGTTGGGAGTGGCTTAGCCAGTCACATGATGTTCACAAGACTCAATAAAACCCCAGTCAGTTGGGTTCGGGGGCTCCATGATGAGGCAGGTGGTTGTGAGCCTGGTGGATGAACTGTAATGTGTAGTGTGATTGTTAAACCTTTGCTAATAAACCAACTAGTTCTTAATAGCAATGTGTTGCTAGGAATTCTTAAGCAAAGAACCCATGAAGCAAATACATTACACTGGTCACCTTGCCAGACAGGGGCCTCTCCTCCATCAGCCACCTTAATCCATGCTCGGAATCATCATCATAGACAGCCCCGAAATCAAACAAGACTTGCTTCCACTCTAAAAATAAGTCCTTCGGTGACTGAACAGTCCAATACAGGAATTACAATCCCTGTCACAGGTGGACAGATAGTCGTTGAGGGTAAGGGTGAGTGGGACAGGTTTGTCGCACGCTCTTTCCGCTGCCTGCGCTTGATTTCTGCATGCTTTCGGCGATGACACTCGAGGTGCTCAGCGCCCTCCCGGATGCACTTCCTCCACTTAGAGCGGTCTTTGGCCAGGGACTCCCAGGTGTTGGTGGGGATGTTGCACTTTAGGGCTCGCTTGCCATGTAGGAGTTCCGAGTAGAGCGCTTGCTTTGGGAGTTTTGTGTCAGGCATGCGAACTATGTGGCCTGCCGAGTGGAGCTGGTCGAGTGTGACCATGATCGTGGCTGTTTGGTAAAGACAGGCGGATGCTGTGTGAGCGCTGGCGATGTATTTCTTCCTCCAGCTGCATGGCCTCAATTATGACATGCAGTTCCTATTTGTGGGGGCAAGTGTGCCTCATTGCAGGAGCTGCCTAGCTTTACCAGGAACTGATCAGGATCTGGAACATGGTCATTTCCAGCAGGAGTTCTCCACGGTCAGGAGTGGCAGCTATCCTCCAGGAGCCGTTGCTCAGGAATCCGCGCATCCACATGCGCGGGTTAAGATGGCTGACGGAGGATCCTCGACACACAGGTATCTCTGCAGGACACCGTTTTAGCCACACGCACTACACGTCTTACTCACAATACAGGGCGGTCAATGTATTTCACAAGCATCTCCCACCATTCAGTAACCAAGGACGAAAAGCACCCACAACAGTCAGAAATCACACTGCTTTTGTCTCACCATTTTGCCAACAAACGCACAACAACAACAACATGTGTTTATATAGCACCTTTAATGTAGTGAAACATCCCAACGCGCTTCACAGGAGTATTATGCAATAAAAGTGTTGATACCGAACCGCATAAGAAGAAATTAGTCCAGATGACCAAAAGCTTGGTCAAAGAGGTGTGTTTTAAGGAGCGTCTTGAAGGAGGAGAGAGAGGTAGAGTGGTGGAGAGGTTTAGGGAGAGAGTTCCAGAGCTTGGGGCCTAGACAACAGAAGGCACGGCCACCATTGGGTGAGTGATTATAATCAGGGATGCTCAAGAGGGCAGAATTAGAGGGGCACAGACACAGAAAGGTTAAAGTTCACATACACACAGCATGCGAATATGTGCACTGAGATCGCAGGCCCAACCGTGTCCATTACTCATTCTTTAATTATGAATCAGTAATGCCATTAGCCACATCTAGATTCCCACTTCGCCACATGTGGCCCGTGGCAAAAGCCTATTTGTCACTGTAATTAGGGCAGGAGACAGTCGGGTCTTTCTGTAAGGTTGAGTCCGATGACCATCCTTCATCCGAATCCATCTTCTGATCTTACCCAGCCCTTCTTGTCTGTTGTTTAAGACCTTTTTAAAGTGGGTTCTGAGGATGAAAGTCACTCAGGCCACCAGGGGGAGCCAGTGCCACACCGCTTCCCAATTCATCATCATCATAGGCAGTCCCTCGGAATCGAGGAAGACTTACTTCCACTCTAAAAATATGAGTCCTTAGGTGGCTGAACAGTCCAATAAGAGAACCACAGTCCCTGTCACAGGTGGAACAGATAGTCATTGAGGGAAAGTGGGGGGGGGGGCGGTGGGACTGGTTTGCCGCACGCTCTAAGTTACCGGGCAACTATGCCGGTGTGGCGTTCCGGCCTGTCGCTGTTGGAGTTGTCCAGGAGGGTCCTGACGTTCCAGGTCCTGAACTTCATGTTAATGGGGTGGAAGATGCCTGTGCGTGAGTTATTTTAACGTGGGGTGGCCGCTTCACACCGACCACCAAACGGGCTTAGCTGAGCAAGGTCTTGGTCCAGTGACAAGGGGGGTCCAAGACGACTGGAGTCCAGGCACTGCTGCATGGGCCTAGCTGCCAACTCATTTGGGTGATAAAGGTGCTCGGCGAGGCCGGCAGAGAATCTCCAGCAGCGGGTGGTGAACTGGGGTACTCACAGCCCACACTCACCGGGAAAGACCACCTCCAAGCCCCGAGAGCGAGAGGGCACAGATCACCACAGGACACCTTTCACAGCACAAAACGTGAGAAAACTTCGGAAACACAAAGAGATGGGGTGGATGGAGTTTCCGCTTTGGGCACAATCGGAAATTTGTATGAGTGTGTGTGTGAGTGAATGTGTATGACTGAGTGAGAGTGTGACTGTGTGTGTGTGTGTGTGTTTGTGTGAGTGAGGTGAATGAGTGAATGTGTGTGAGAGTGAGTGAATGACTGTGTGTGTGACTGAGTGAGTGTGTGAGTGAGTGAGTGTGTGTGTGTGAGTGTGTGAGTGTGTGTGTGTGAGTGTGTGTAAGTGAGTGAGTGAGTGAGTGTGTGTGTGAGTGAGTGAGTATGTGACTGAGTGTGTGTATGTGTGAGAGTGTGTGTGAGTGAGTGTGCGTATGTGTGAGTGAGTGAGTGAGTGAGTGTGTGTATGTGTGTGTGTGTGTGTGTGTGTCAGTGAGTAAGTGTGAGTGTATGCATGAGTGAGTGTGTGTGTGAGTGTGTGTGTGTGTGTGAGTGTGTGTGTGTGAGTGTATGTATGTGTGTGAGTGAGTGAGTGATATGAGTGTGTGTGAGTGAGTGAGTGAGAGCGACTTTGTGTGTGTGAGTGAGTGTGAGTGAGTATGTGTGTGAGTGATTGTGTAAATGAGTATGAGTGTGTGAGTGTGAGTATGTGTGAGTGTGTGTGAGTGAGTGAGTGAGTGAGTGAGTGTGACTGTGTGTATGTGTGAGAGTGTGAGTGAGTGAGTAAGTGAGAGTGACTTTGTGTGTGTGTGAGTGAGTGAGTATGTGTGTGTGAGTGATTGTGTAAATGAGTATGAGTGTGTGAGTATATGTGTGTGCGATTGTGTGAGTGAGTATGAGTGTGTGAGTGTGTCTGTGTGTGAGTGAGTGAGTGAGTGTGACTGTGTGTGTGTGTGAGAGAGTGAATGAGTGAGTGTGAGTGAGTGTGGAACTATTCACCAGTAAATATCAGGTACGGAGTGGGGGAAAAGCCCCTTGCCCCAAGAGAGGAGCAAAGCAGTGAGAGTGAAGCCGTTGTCCTGAGTGCTAACAGCAGCAAACTGATCCATGTGTTTGCACAGAGTCACAGGGGGATGAGGTAATAGTGAGCATGTCCACAAACATCAGCTGATAGCTTTCCACCGCAGACCACAGCACAGAGAGCTGGCACTGATCGGCAGAAAGGCCCGGGGCTCACTGGAACCAATATGCCCTAACTTGCCCTCGCCTTTTCGTGCCTCACCCATCTTCCAACTGCGATTGACAAACTGCTTGGAAGTAGGAATCATGGTAGTCAATCTGCGCACAGCAAGGTCCTGCAACAGCAATGAGATAAATGATCAGATAATCTGTTTTAGGTGTCAGTTGAGGCTTAGATATTGGCCAGGACACCGGGGATAACTCCCCTGCTCTTCTTCCAATCGTGCCATAGGATCTTTTATGTCCACATGAGAGGGGGCCTCGATTTAACATCTCATCCGAAAGACGGCACCTCCGACAGAGCAGCGCTCCCTCAGCACTGTCCTTCCGACAGTGCAGCGCTCCCTCAGCATTGCCCCTCCGACAATGCAGCACTCCCTCAGTACTGCCCCTCCAACAGTGCAGCGCTCCCTCAGTATTGCCCTCCAACAGTGCAGCAAACCCTCAGTACTGCCCCTCCAATAGTGCAGCGTTCCCTCAGTACTGGCCCTCCGACAGTGCAATGCTCCCTCAGTACTGCCCCTCCGAGAGTGCAGCGCTCCCTCAGTATTGCCCCTCCAACAGTGCAGCACTCCCTCAGTACTGCCCCTCCGACAGTGCAGCACTCCTTCAGCACTGCACTGGGAGTATCAGCCTAGATTTATGTGCTCAAGTCCCTGGAGTGGGACTTGAACCCACAATATTCTGACTCAGAAGAGAGTGCGCTGCCCACTGAGCCACAGCTGACCTCCGTCCCTTTAGGGCCTGTTCACCATAATCCCGTCTGTTTCAAGCCACCCCACTGACTCACCCAGACCTTTCTTTCCAATTTTCTCCCTCCAGTACCTCCCCTGAGTGACCATTTCTTTATGTTCATTCCTTACTCCACCCCTCTTCTCCAGCTCGCCAAGGCTTCTTCGGCAGCACCTCCCAATCCTGCGACCTCTACTATCCAGGACCAGAGCAGCAGGCACATGGGAACACCACCACCTCCAAGATCCACTCCAAGTTACACACCATCCTGACTTGGAAATATATCAGCTGTTCATTTATCATCGCTGGGTCAAAATCCTGGAACTCCCTCCCTAACAGCACTGTGGGAGCACTTTCACCACACGGTCTGCAGCGGATCAAAAAGGCGGCTCACCATATTCTCCAGGGCAATTAGAGATGGGCAATAACTTCCAATGACATCCACATTCCGAGAATGAATTTTTAAAAAGCACTGCAGCTAGTTGGAGTGCCCCGGCCACAGATCAGCTATCCGATCGACCTCAAGGGGCTAACCCTTCAATATGTAGGGCCCCTACAATTCTGTTCATCTGGATTGGGAGTCTTCTCTGCTTCGGTGCTGTGGCTCGGAGGGCAGCACATTCGCCTCAGAGTCAGAAGGTTGTGGGTTCAAGTCCCACAAAAATCTAGTACTGAGGGAGTGCTGCATTGTTGGATGGGACGTTAAACCGAGGCCCCGTCTGCTCTTTCAGGTGGACGTAAAAGATCCCATGGTGCTATTTCGAAGAAGAGCAGGGGAGTTACCCCCGGTGTCCTGGGCCAACAGTTATCCCTCAATCAACATCACAGTACAACAGATTCTCTGGTCATTATCACATTGTTGTGTGTAGGAGCTTGCTGTGCGAAATTTGCCTGCTGCGTTTTGCACATTACAACAGTGACTACACTCCAAAAGTACTTAATTGGCTGTAAAGTGCTTTGAGACGCCTGGTGGTTGTGAAAGGCGCTATATAAATGCAGGTCTTTCTTTTCTTTTTCAATATGCAGGGCCCCCTACAATACTGCTCATCTGGACTGGGAGTCTTTCCTGCTTCCATTTCTACCTGCTTCATTCCACCATCCACGTCAGTGGTGAGCTGTGCATCTGCTTGTTCGGTCCCACATTAAATGCCCAGTCTGTGCTGTGTTAGCTGGGGGACTGGGTGGATGTGGAATTAGCCCCTGGCTGACCGAGTGTCCAGGGTTTCAACCCCTGATGGTCATCCAGTGATCCCTGCTTAACAAAAGTGGGAATCAGGCGAGGAGAGGGGCAGGTTATTGGTGGAGAGTAGAGTGAGAATTGCCTCACTCATGCGCAAAGCTGTGTGGTAGCGGGCTCTTTTGTACTGTATGTGCTGGGTGCCAGTGCGGCAGCCATAAGCAATGAGCTGTGGTTGATATGAAGGTATATCATGAAGGCTTGTATGGGAAGCGGGGAGGGAGAGGGAATATGTCACATTCCACACATCCCTCTATGTCTTTTAGGAATTTCAGGCTTGCATGCATGATAATTCCTGGAAAAATTCTCTTTATTAAGTGGCACTATCGTCATAGATTTATACAACACATCAGCTGGCCATTGGGCCCATCAAGCCTGTGCCAACTCTTTGAAAGAGCTATCCACTCCCCTGCTCTTTCAACATAGCTCTGTATTTATTTTACTTTTCAAGTATTTATCCAATTCCCTTTTGAAAGCTACTATTAAATCATTCCCTACATTACAACAGTGATGATGCTTGAAGAAGTACTTCATTGGCTGTAAATCGCAGGAGGGCGTTCTGAGATTGTGAAAGGCGCTATAGAAATGCAAGTCCTTTCTTTCATTTAATCCCTACTAGAGCTAGTCCAGAAATGACCAGATAGTCCCACAGTCAGATGGTACTCTCAGATTCACATTGATTTACATAGAATATATGGTACAGAAATCGTCCATTCGGCCCAACTAGTCTGTGCTGGTGTTTATAATCCACACGAGTCTCCCCCGCCCCCCCCCCCCGCCCCCATTCCATCTACTCCATCTCAGCCTTTCAGCCTATCTTTCTAATCCTTTTCCCTCATGCACATGTCTTGTTTCTTTTTGAAAGTTTACAATAACTCCTCAAGACTGAGTACTGTAAGCTTAAACTGATGTGTCCTTAGTCTCTTGAATAAAACTCCAGAGTGCCAAAGCAGCATGGCAGACAACCTTTTATACTCGCTTGCATGAGATGTCCAGGTGACCTTTGGGTCTCCCACAGGTACGCCTTCTGGTGGCAAGTCTTATAATGTTTACATACATAACATCACTCCCCGTCCACCCCCCCCCTCCCCAAAGTCTTTGATACCAGTTATTTACAAGTTAAGGCAATTTGGGGCCCTTTGCTCCCTGGTCGATCACCTGAGTTTGAACCTTGGCATGGGTGTGTTGGTCGGGCCATTGCTGCACTGCAGCGTGGCTGGTCTGACCGGACTGTTGGGCATGGTGGGTTCATCCTCGTGGTTGACCGCGAGGTCAATTTCTGGTTGGATGTGTGTTGGTGGATCGATGATGGTGATGCCCTCTTCGAGTTGTTCTTGGTTGTCAGTGAATCGCAGTTTGGTCTGATCCAAATGCTTTCTGCACGTTTGTCCATTCCATAGTTTGACAATAAACACTCTATTCCCCTCCTTGGCCAAGACAGTGCCAGCAACTCATTTGGGACCATGATCATAATTAAGAACAAACACAGGGTCGTTGAGATCAATGTCACACGATACAGCCGCACGATCGTGATACATGTTTTGCCGGTGATGCCGGGTTTCCACATGATCATTAAGATCCTGGTGGACTAAGGAGAGCCTGGTTTTGAATGCTCTCTTCATTAACAATTCTGCCGAGGAACCCCGGTAAACGAGTGGGGTTGCGTCCGGTAGCTGAGCAGAACATGAGATAAGTGGGTCTGCAGGGAGCTGTCCGTCACGCGTTTCAAGCTCTGCTTGATAGTTTGGACTGCCCGTTCCGCTTGACTGTTGGATGCAGGCTTAAACGGGGCAGACCTGACATACTTAATGCCATTACAAGTCATAAACTCATTGAATTCCGAGCTGGCGAAACACGGTTCATTGTCACTGACAAGGACGTCGGGCAAGCGAACATGGCCCGGAGGCTTTCAATGGTGGCGGTGGACGTGCAGGATGACATGATTACACATTCAATCCATTTAGAGTAAGCGTCCACTACTACTAAGAACATCTTTCCTAGAAAGGGGCCAGCAAAGTCTACGTGGATCCTGGACCACGGTTTGGAGGGCCATGACCACAGACTCAGTGGAGCCTCCCTTGGTGAGTTGCTCAACTGTGAGCAAGTGTTACATTGGTGTTTGCATAACTCCAATTCCAAGTCAATGCCGGACCACCAAACATGCGACCTGGCAATAGCCTTCATCATGACTATGCCTGGGTGGGTACTGTGTAGGTCACGTATAAACGTTTCCCTGCCTTTTTTTGGCAAAACCACTTGATTACCCCATAGGAGACAATCCGACTAGATGGACATTTCATCTTTGCGTCGGTGAAACGGCTTGATTTCTTCTTGCATTTCCCCAGGAACAGCCGACCAGCCCCCATTGAGAATGTAACTTTTTACTAGTGATAGCACAGGATCCTGGATGGTCCAGATCCTGATCTGGCGAGCAGTGACGGGTGACCCCTCGCTTTCAAAAACATCCATGACCAGAAGCAAGTCTGCGGGTTGCACCATTTCCACCCCGGTGGTGGGCAATGGTAGCCGACTGAGGGCATCACTACAGTTCTCCGTGCCAGGTCTGTGGCGGATAACATAGTCATCGGAGGGCAATGTTAGTGCCCATCTTTGGATGCGGGACGAAGCATTGGTGTTTACACCTTTGTTTTCTGAAAACAGTGAAATGAGCAGTTTGTGGTCGGTTTCAAGCTCGAACCGGAGTCCAAATAGGTATGGGTGCATTTTCTTAACCCCATATACACATGCCAACACCTCTTTCTCAACCATACTGTAGGCTCTTTCAGCATTAGATAGACTTCTAGATGCATATGCATCTAGTTTGCCTGATACATTAGTTTGCTATAACACACACCCGACCCCTACGAACATTTATACGATACAAGTCATACAATACAAGTAACTTATTAGAACATAGCAGGATTCTGGCCTTCTCAAAGGCTGTCTCTTGAGATTTACCCCAAACCCAGTCATCACCCTTACGTAGCAACATGTGCAATGGTTCCAGCAAAGTGCTCAACCCGGGTAGAAAGTTACCAAAATAGTTGAGGAGTCCCAGGAATGAACGCAGCTCCATCACATTCCGTGGTCTGGGTGCATTCTTGATGGCCTCCGTCTTTGAGTCTGTGGGTCTGATGCCATCTGCCGCAATCTTTCTCCCCAAAAATTCAACTTCTAGCGCCAGGAAAACACACTTGGAGCATTTCCGCCTGAGTCCTACTCTATCTAGTCGACTTAGAACCTCTTCCAGGTTGTGCAGGTGTTCGCTGGTGTCACGACCGATGATCAGGATATCGTCTTGAAACACAACGGTGTGTGGAACCGATTTCAGCAGACTCACCATGTTCCTCTGGAAGATGGCAGTAGCCAAACGAATCCCAAAAGGGCATCTGTGGTATATAAACAGTCCTTTGTGCGTGTTGATGCACGTCAATCTTTTCGAAGAGTCAGCCAGCTCCTGTGTCATGTAAGCGGAGGTTAGATTCAATTTGGTGAATGACTTCCCCCCCTGCTAACAGGTCATCCGCCTTGGGTAGTGGATACTGGTCCTGTAATGAGACTTGATTGATCATTACCTTGTAGTCTCTGCAGATTCTGACCGTGCCATCACTTTTCAACACTGGAACAATTGGACTGGCCCACTTGCTGAACTCAATTGGCGATATGATTCCCTCTTGCTGAAGTCTGTCCAGTTCGATCTCATCATATATGGAACTGCTCGAGCCTTGTGATGAACAAGCTGTGCTTCTGGGACAAGATGGATCTGCACCTTGGCACCTGTGAAGTTGCCGATGCCTGGATCAAATAGCGACGGAAATTTGCTCAGCACTTGAGCACACGAGGCATCATCCACCAAAGGTAGTGCTTTGATGTCATCCCAGTTCCATCAAATCTTTCCTAGCCAGCTTCTGCCGAACAGCGTTGGGCCATTGTCTGGTACAATTCACAGTGATAAGTCATGCACAGCTCCATCATACGATATCTTCATTGCCGCACTGCCAATGACTGGTATGAGCTCTTTGGTGAAAGTGCGCAGCATTGTATAAATCGGGCTCAGTCTGGGCCTTTGTGTCTTGTTGCCCCACAATTCCTCAAAAGCCTTCTGGCTCATAATTGACTGACTCGCCCCCGTGTCCAACTCCATGGAAACTGGAATGCCATTTAATTTGACTTTCAGCATTATAGAAGGGCTCTTGGTAGTGAAGGTGTGTACCCCATACACTTCTTCCTTGGCCTCAGGTTGAGTTGCCGCTCATATTCACTCTGCGTGATCCGCTTTGGATCGACCATCTTCTGCCGACTGCCACGTGGTGAGTCGCAGCACGTTTGCACATTTGCTGGAGATGCCCCATTGTTTCGCAGCCTTTGCACACATAGTGCTCGAATCGACATTGATGGGCTCCATGATTACCCCCGCAGCATCAACATGGTGTTAATGGTTTCGCATTCACGCCGCATGGCGGACTCCGAGTCATCCTAGGTCTTGCAGCTGCAGATGGGTAGACCCTACCATGTACAATTCTGCCTTCTAACAGCGTTATTTTATGCACAGTACTTGCCGGTGAGCTTCGATGCTGAGAAGGTATCTGTTTCGCATTATCGTTTGTGGACATGAAAGCCTGGGCTATCATGATGGCCTTGTTTAGGTCTGGAGATTCGGCAGACAGCAGCTTGCGAAGAATGACCTCGTGGCCGATTCCAAGCACGAAAAAGTCCCGCAGCATATCCCCAAATATCCAGCACGGTCCCGCAAGGCTTCTTAGGTCAGAGAGATAGATCGTCACGTCCTGGCCCTTGGAGCGATGGTGCGTATAGAAGTGATACCTGGCCATCAGGATGCTCTCCTTCAGCTTGAGGTGTTCCCGAACCAGCGTGCACAACTCTGCATATGCATTTTCCGTTGGTTTTGTCAGTGCTAGCAGATGCTTGATAAGGCAGTATGTTGTCGACCCACAAAGGGTGAGGAGAATCGCCCTGCGCTTGATCGCTATATCGTCTGCATCCAGTTTGCTGGCCACGAAGTAGTGGTTGAGGTGTTCAACGAAGGCTTCCCAATCATCACCCTCTACAAATCGCTCAAGAATACCAACGGCAGCCATAACCACATGAAAGTTCGTGATCTATTACTCGTTGCCAATTGTTACATTTAGAACGACTCCACAAGACTGAGAACTGTAAGCTTAAACTAATGTGACCTTAGTATCTTTAATAAAACTCCGGAGTGCCAAAGCAGCATGGCAGACAACCTTTTATACCTGCTTGCATGAGGTGTCCAGGTGACCCTTGGGTCTCCCACAAGTACGCCCTCTGGTGGCAAGTATTATAATGTTTACATACATAACAGCAAGCATCTCAGCGATTTGCCTCAAGCACTTCCTGTGGTGGCGAGTTCCACATTCTAACCGCTCTCTGAGTAAAGAAATGTCTCGTTATTCCCCTATTGGACTCATTCGTAACTATCTTGTATTGACGGCCCCTAGTTTTGGGTTCTCCCACAAGTGGAAATACTCTCTCCACATCTACCTTGTCCGACTCATTCATCATTTTGAAGACCTCTATCGGGTCACCTCTAAGTCTTCTCTTTTCTAAGGAAAAAAGCCCCAACCTGTTCAATCTTTCCCGATAGCTGCAATCTCTCAGTTCTGGCATCATTCTTGGAAATCTTTTTTGTACTTTCTCCCGTTTATAGTATGGAGACCAGAACTGTGCACACTACTCCAAGTATGGCCTGACCAGGGTCCTTTCCACGTTTAACATAACTTCACTACTTTTGAATTCTATACACCTAGAAATAAACTCTAGTGCTTTGTTAGTCTTTTACTTGCTTTGCTGACCTCCGATGCTGCTTTTAATGATCTGTTCACCTGTATCCCTAGATCCCTTAGCTCTTCTGCCCCATTCAGTTTATTTTCTAAGCTGTAGGTGATGTTTCTATTTGTCCTACAAAAGTGTATCGCCTCACATTTATCTGTGTTAAAGTTCATTTGCCACTTAACTGCCCAGTCTACAAATTTTCTAATGTCTTCTTGTCTTACGTTGCATTCTTCCTCAGTGTTAGCTATCTCTCCACCCCCCTCCCCCTCTCCCTCAGTTTGGTATCATCTGCAAATATTGATATTGAGTTACTTATTCCCAAGTCCAAATCATGAATATAAATTATGAACAGTGGTCCCAACACTGATCCTTGTGGACACATTGCTTTCTACCTTCTTCCAATCTGAATAACTACCCTTTACCTGAACACTCAGCTTTCCATTTTTTAGCTAATTTGCACAGAGTTACATTGTTACACAGAAACAGGCCATTCAGCTCAACAAGTCCATGTGGTGTTTATGTTCCAAACGACCCTCCTCTCCTCATCTAACCTCATCAGCATATCATTTCTCCCTCATGTGTTTATCTAACTTCCCCTTAAGTGCATCTATACTATTCACCTCAACCATTCCCTGTGGTAGTGAATTGCACATTCTCACCACTCTGGCTGAAGAAGTTTCTCCTGAATTCCCTGTTGGATTCATCAGTGACTATCTTATATATTTATGACCCCTAGTGGGGCCGAAATTCAGCCCCGCCTGAAAACTGGCGCACCTACCATTTTAAAAGTTTTTTTTACCGCCGTTTTGGAAGAAGTCTCCTCTTTCGCAAAATTCAGCTCTTTGTCTTTTTCTTTTCCAATCGGCCATGAAGTCGGTCATAATGAGGGCGGAAGTGTGGTAGTAAGTTCTGGTGAAGGGTGGAAGTGGAGGCAGGACAGATTCTCCGCCGCTGTCACTCAGCAGCGGAGCGGTGGTGACGACAGTGTGCATCTGCGTCGCAACATATCTTGCCTCCGCGAAAGGGGAGAGAATCTGCCATCAGTCGCGATCGGACACTGGGCCACCAGGGGGGTTTCGGCTGGGCCAGCGGCCTGGCACCCAAGAAGGGAGTGCCAGGCTGCCTGTTGGTAGCCCGGCTGAACCCAGGGGCATAATAGTCCATCCGACATGGAAGTCGGCCGGCAAAAAAAAGTAAAATGGCGGGCGTGGCATTGTGCCCTCACCTTTAATGGCTGCCGCACAGCCAGGGCAGAGAGAGAACATACAAGGTGCACTGACAGAAAAAGCTGTCGGGGGCACCGCTCAGCGGCAATAAGATTTTGCTCAGTACATTTCGCGGGAGGTAGGAGTTGCCGGCAGTCGCACACTGGTGACGTACGCACGGCCAGTTGGAAGCAGCGGGGCGGAAGTGGGGACCACCAGAAACTGCGCCCCCCCCCCCCCGCCCTGAGCTGAATTTAGCGTGCGGCTCCATTCTACCAGACTCCGTCGCATGGTCGCCGCAAAAGGGCGGTAACGGGCTTTTCTGGGGAGTTGAATTTCAACCCCAGTGCATCAATTCAAATATAAGCATTGTATGTTTTCTTTTGTATATGTGTTTAATTGGCAGCTCTTTGCATTTGAGACGTGTATTTCAATTTCCTTTGCCCTGGTCACTTTTTAAAAGTTAATCACAACTTGTCTTATTAAAATTGGGTAGTTCACCCAAAGTCATTTATTAGTGACTATCTTATATTTATGGTCCCTAGGTTTGGACTCCGCAAAAGTGGAAACATCTTCTCTTTGTCTATCCTATCAACCCCCTTTCATAATTTTAAAGACCTCTATCACGTCACCCCATAGACTTTTCTTTTCCAGGGAAAAGAGGCCCAGCCTGTTCAATCTTCCTTTATAGGCATAACCTATAGATCCTTGTAAATCTTTGTTTGCTCCTTCTCCAGTGCCACTATAACCTTTCTATAATATGGAAACCAGAATTTTTCACAGTATGTCAAGTGTGGTCCAACCAAGGTTCTATACAAGTTTTACCGTGGCTGCAGTGTGTACCATCTACAAGATGCACTGAAGCAACTCGCCAAGGCTTCTTCGGCAGCACCTCCCTGGGTCAAAATCCTGGAACTCCCTCCCAAACAGCACTGTGGGAGCACCATCATCACACGGACTGCAGCGGTTCAAGAAGGCGGCTCACCACCATCTTCTCAAGGGCAATTAGGAATGGGCATTAAATGCTGGCCTTGTCAACGATGCCCACGTCCCGTGAACAAAAAAAACCTCATAATTTCCCTGCTTGTCCCTTTCATCCCTCTAGAAATGAACCCCAGTGCTTGATTTACTATTTTTAATGGCCTTATTAACCTGTGTTGCTACTTTTAGTGATTAGTGAATCTGTACCCCTAGTACCCTTTGCTCCTCTACCCCATTTAAACTCATGTTTTCCAAGGAGTATGTGCCCTATATTTGTAGGCAATTCAGGTCAATAGATTGCATAGCGCCGGCGTGGGATTGTGAAATGCCTGTTGGAGTCGGGGGAGAGGGTAGAGAGAGGGGGAGGCAGCAACTGGTAACAGCTGACTCAACAGGGGACAGCTGCACTGCGCTGTGTTCCCAGACGAGAAACAAACTTCCATATTCAGCTGGTGCTAAGTTTAGGTGCTGGATTTAGTTACCTTTGCACTAAGGCTGTGAGGATTTGCGGGGCACTGAGCTTTTAAGCAGTCAGTCGTGGGTGGATCAATTCGAGTTCTTGCTTTTATAAGAACATAAGAAATAGGAGCAGGTGTAAGCCATTTATCCACTCGAGCCTGCTCCGCCATTCAATAAGATCATGGCTGATCTGATCATGGACTCAGCTCCACTTCCCTGCCCGCTCCCCATAATCCTTGACTTCCCTATAGTTCAAAAATCTGTCTATCTCTGTCTTAAATATATTCAATGACCTAGCCTCCATAGCTCTCTGGGGCAGAGAATTCCAAAGATTCACGACCCTCTGAGAGAAGAAATTCCTCCTCATCTCTGTTTTAGATGGCGACCTCTTATTCTGAAACTATGCCCCCTAGTTCTAGATTCCCCCATGGAGGGGAAACATCCTCTCTGCATCTACCCTGTCAAGTCCCCTCAGAATCGAATACATTTCAATAAGATCACCTGCTATTCTTCTAAACTCCAATCCTATCTGGTCAATCTCTCTTCATAATACAACCCATTCATCTCAGGAATCAACCTCGTGAACCTTCTGTGAACTGCCTCCAATGCAAATATATCCCTCCTTAAATAAGGAGACCAGAACTGTACGCCGTACTTCAGGTGTGGTCTCACCAACTTCCCTACTTTTATACTCCATACGTTTCCTACTTTTATACTCTTCTATCCCGGCTGATTCACAGGAAGGGCAGGAGGCCATTCAGCCCCTCGAGCCATTCAATCAGATCAGGACCAATCTGAACCTCAACTGTATTTACCTGCCTTTGATCCCTAACCATCAATACCCTTCCCCAACAATAATCTGTCAATCACAGCCTAGAAATGTTCAATTGACCCCCAGTCTCAGCAGCTTTTTGGGGGAGGGAGTTCCAGATTTGCACTACCCTTCGTGTGTAGACATCACCCCTGAATGGCCGAGCTCTAATTTTAAGATCGTGCCCCCTTGTTCTGGATTCACCACCGGAGGAAATAGTTTTTCACCATCTACCCTATCAAACCATTTAATTGTTTTCAACACCTCGATTAAATCAACGAGTCACAGAGTACAGAGTGCCTTGTAGGGTCGGGGGTGATCGCGTGGGGTCGGGGATAGATCGGGGGCAGAGATGGGGGGTCGGATACCGCGGAGAGGGTCCGATCGTGGTGGGGAATCAGTGATCGCGGGGGAGGGGGTGCTGATCATGAAGGGTGGCTGGTGATCACGGGAGCGGGGGGGGAGGTCCGATCATAGTGGGGGAATCGGTGATCACTTCTCCTGGCCCACAAGCAGCGCTGGAATGGCACTTACCTTTTCCAGGCAGCAGTCCTTGCCTCCCTTCAGCTGCCGGGTTTCCCGAGGCCCAAAAAACCTGGCCAGTGTTAAACCTAAAATGGAGATAAAATCTGAATCACGCAGCCTCATTAAAACATTTAAATAAGAGCCGCCTCCTGGGAGCAGGTTACTTGCTCATCCCCTTCAATTTAAAGCGGAAGTGGGCGGTTTCAAGGCGGGTTGGCTTCAAGTTTGAGATTTTAATTTTTTTACATTCCACCGACCGAAATCCACCTGTTTTTGGGGGTTAACATTTTCCTCGATGTGTGTAAAATTTTCTATACCACTGACATTAGGCTGACTGGCCTGTAGTTGACTGATTTATCCCTCTCTCCTTTTTTGAAGAGGGGTGTAACATTTGCAATCCTCAGTCCTCTGGCACCACTCCCATATCTAAGGAGGATTGGAAGATTGTGGTCAGAGCCTCTGCGATTTTCACCCTTACTTTCCTCAGCATACTAGGCTCTGAGCTAGTTAGAGTGGGTGAGAGCGCAGATGAACAGGACCCCAAGAAAGAATGCAAAAGGCAGGAGACAACAGAGCAGAGTAGCACTGGGGTAAGTGTAAACCATAAGGTGATAGGAAGAGACAATATATATGAAGATAAAGGGGCTGCAGGAGGGGTCAAAACTAAAAATCATGGTTTAAAAGCTCGTATTAAAACACTCTACCTAAACGCACGCAGCATTCGAAATAAAGTAAATGAGTTGACGGCACAAATCATTACAAATGGGTATGATTTGGTGGCCATTACAGAAACGTGGTTGCAGGGTGGCCAAGACTGGGAATTAAACATACAGGGGTATCTGACAATTCGGAAGGATAGACAAGAAGGGAAAGGAGGTGGGGTAGCTCTGTTAAAAAAGGATGATACCAGGGCAGTTGTGAGAGATGATATTGGCTCGAATGAACAAAATGTTGAATCATTGTGGGTGGAGATTAGAGATAGTAAGGGGAAAAAAATCACTGGTGGGCGTAATTTATAGGCCCCCAAATAATAACTGCATGGTGGGGCGGACAATAATCAAGGGAATAATGGAGGCATGTGAAAAAGGAACGGCAGTAATCATGGGGGATTTTAACCTACATATCGATTGGTCAAATCAAATCGCACGGGGTAGCCTGGAGGAGGAATTCATAGAATGTATACGGGATTGTTTCTTAGAACAGTATGTTACAGAACCTACAAGAGAGCAAGCTAGCTTAGATCTGGTCCTGTGTAATGAGACAGGAATAATAAACGATCTCCTAGTAAAAGATCCTCTCGGAATGAGTGATCACAGTATGGTTGAATTTGTAATACAAATTGAGGGTGAGGAAGTAGTGTCTCAAAGGAGCATACTATGCTTAAACAAAGGGGACTACAGTGGGATGAGGGCAGAGTTGGCTAAAGTAGACTGGGAACACAGACTAAACGGTGGCACAATTGAGGAACAGTGGAGGACTTTTAAGGAGCTCTTTCATAGTGCGCAACAAAAATATATGCCAGTGAAAAAGAAGGGCGGTAAGAGAAGTGATAACCAGCCGTGGATAACCAAGGAAATAAAGGAGAGTATCAAATTAAAAACCAATGCGTATAAGGTGGCCAAGGTTAGTGGGAAACTAGAAGATTGGGAAAATTTTAAACGACAGCAAAGTATGACTAAGAAAGCAATAAAGAAAGGAAAGATAAATTACCAAAGTAAACTTGCGCAAAACATAAAAACAGACAGTAAAAGCTTTTCCCGATATATAAAAAGGAAAAGAGTGACTAAAGAAAATGTTGGTCCTTTAGAAGATGAGAAGGGGGATTTAGCAATGGGAAATGTGGAAATGGCTGAGACCTTAAAATTTTGCTTCACAGTGGAAGACACAAATACCATGCCAAAAATTGCTGGTCACGGGAATGTGGGAAGGGTGGACCTTGAGACAATCATTATCACTCGAGAGGTAGTGCTGGATAGGCTAATGGGACTCAATGTAGACAAGTCCCCTGGTCCTGATGAAATGCATCCCAGGGTATTAAAAGAGATGGCAGAAGTTATAGCAGATGCATTCATTATAATCTACCAAAATTCTCTGGACTCTGGGGAGGTACCAGTGGATTGGAAAGCAGCTAATGTAACGCCTCTGTTTAAAAAAGGGGGCAGACAAAAGGCAGGTAACTATAGGTCGGTTAGTTTAACATCTGTAGTGGGGAAAATGCTTGAAGCTATCATTAAGGAAGAAATAGCGGGACATCTAGATAGGAATAATGCAATCAAGCAGACGCAACATGGATTCATGAAGGGGAAATCATGTTTAACTAATTTACTGGAATTCTTTGAAGATATAACGAGCATGGTGGATAGAGGTGTACCGATGGATGTGGTGTATTTAGATTTCCAAAAGGCATTCGATAAGGTGCCACACAAAAGGTTACTGCAGAAGATAAAGGTACGCGGAGTCAGAGGAAATGTATTTGCATGGATAGAGAATTGGCTGGCTAACAGAAAGCAGTGAGTTGGGATAAATGGGTACTTTTCAGGTTGGAAATCGGTGGTTAGTGGTGTGCCACAGGGATCGGTGCTGGGATCACAACTGTTTACAATATACATAGATGACCTGGAAGAGGGGACAGAGTGTAGTGTAACAAAATTTGCAGATGACACAAAGATTAGTGGGGAAGCGGGTTGTGTAGAGGACACAGAGAGGCTGCAAAGAGATTTAGATAGGTTAAGCGAATGGGCTAAGGTTTGGTAGATGTAGGAAAATGTGAGGTCATCCACCTTGGAAAAAAAAACAGTAAAAGGGAATATTATTTGAATGGGGAGAAATTACAACATGCTGCGGTGCAGAGGGACCTGGGGGTCCTTGTGCATGAATCCCAAAAAGTTAGTTTGCAGGTACAGCAGGGTAATCAGGAAGGCGAATGGAATGTTGGCCTTCATTGCGAGAGGGATGGAGTACAAAAGCAGGGAGGTCCTGCTGCAACTGTACAGGGTATTGGTGAGGCCGCACCTGGAGTATTGCGTGCAGTTTTGGTCACCTTACTTAAGGAAGGATATACTAGCTTTGGAGGGGGTACAGAGACGATTCACTAGGCTGATTCCGGAGATGAGGGGGTTATCTTATGATGATAGATTGAGTAGACTGGGTCTTTACTCATTGGAGTTCAGAAGGATGAGGGGTGATCTTATCGAAACATTTAAAATAATGAAAGGGATAGACAAGATAGAGGCAGAAAGGCTGTTTCCACTAGTCGGGGAGACTAGAACTAGTGGGCACAGCCTCAAAATACGGGGGAGCCATTTTAAAACCGAGTTAAGAAGGAATTTCTTCTCCCAGAGGGTTGTAAATCTGTGGAATTCTCTGCTCAGGGAAGCAGTTGAGGCTAGCTCATTGAATGTATTCAAATCACAGATAGATACATTTTTAACCAATAAGGGAATTAAGGGGTATGGGGAGCGGGCGGGTAAATGGAGCTGAGTCCACGGCCAGATCAGCCATGATCTTTTTGAATGGCGGAACAGGCTCGAGGGTCTAGGTGGCCTACTCCTTCTTATGTTCTTATATCCCACTATTTGAAGGCCTGTTGTATACAACCTGCAGCTTAACAGCTCCTCTATTGTTCCTTAATTCTAACCAAATAGACACTGGGGGAGAAGTTTGGTCGCACCTCTGTTGCAGCGTTAATCCAGGCAGAGTGGTACATTTAACACCGTGAAAAAGTTTGCGTCTCCGGTCCAGAAATTCGTCAGAATCGGTCGAAGAGCTGACAGGGGTTGATAAATCAGCCGTTGCACACCAGAGCTGGGGAGGGGGGAGAGGGGCGGGGGGCGATAACGAAAGTTTTCTTGGTACATTTTGCAGTCCCATTGCGCATGGGTGGAAATCCGATTCAGATCCTGGTAAAAGCCGAGTCTTAAAGGCACAGCATAGTAATGCACCCATTAAAGTTTTCAAAATCACTTGTTATCAACCTGTACTGTTATGTCTGTGTGCTGCTGCAAACTCGGAGGCTCACACACCATGCTGTGTGTAAACATTGCACTGACTGTGACCTCCGTGGGAAGCGTTTTCTCATCCCTTTAAGTAGCCACCAGTTAACGACTCAGCGAGCCTGTACCCACTGTTTTTCCAGACGTTGTTATTTGCGGGCGCTCAACAAGGCAGCTGCACCTAATTTTCCGACTGGGGCGCAAGCGTGTGCGTTGCACCAGGAATACGTCATGATCGGTGTGATCATCAGCAGCCAAGCACTAATGGTTTGCACCCCCGGTGAGCCTCTAATGGCAGGGCACTAAACGCTGCGCGCCCGGTCGCTAAGCTCCAACGTTCGCCCCCTTTGGCCGCTAACTGAGGCGAGAGACACCCGAAAATCCAGCCCTCAGACTTTGCATCCTAAACTACACCCTCCCTTTCTAGTGGTGTAGCAGTATCTTTGATCAATACTGCCACCAATGTTCCCATTAAGTTGCAGAGCCGCGCAGTCCAGTGCAGCCGACTTGCGGCTTTTAAATAGAAAACTGCGCATGCTAGGTATGCTGAATGGGCCGCAAAGCTATTAAAAGGGCCTCGCGGCCCCCCAAAAAATTACAGGAAACATTGACTGCCAGCCACCCCTTTTTATTTCCTTCCCCATCTTTCCTGAATACATTGTAGCTGGGAATACTAAGTGCCCATTGATCCCCTTGTTTGAGCCAAGTCTCCGTAAATAGCCCATGGACACATACCACAGAACTGCCATTCGGGTGAGGTAGCTGTGAGCTCCTGCTCTTTGTGGATCTACACTTCAGAAAGAATCAAGAGAGGGAAGAGGAGCAGGTTGGGAAAAGAACCCTTTGAAGAATTGGGATTGTGTGACACTAAACGTGTCCTTGTTGGGTTGAGGTGGGAGAGCTGTGGTAGATGTGAAGGATGGCTCACAGTACATGAGGATGAAATAGTCCTGGTTTCTCTTCCTCCCCTCCTCCCATCATTGCTATGGGTGTTAATCTATATTCTCCCCTCTCCCTCCGTCTCCTCAGGGCATACGACCAGTGCCAATTTGTCCCGGGAGCTTCTCCACTGCAGGGCTACAGACGAATTTCCACAACTCAAAGCAACAGCTTGTTCAGAGCTTCTGTCCCTGGCCGCTGCTTCAAATCTCAGAGATACGTGGACACCAGCAAATGAAATCGATGTCCCACTGTTACCGGTTTTCACATCCAACCTCAGGCAGGACTGTCCCTTTAAGTGGGATTGCGTCTTATTCCTGGCAGTGTTTGGAAATTTCCCCGAATCTTTTATTGGAGTGACAATTGTAAGGTGGCCATATTTTCTAACCCGAATCCGGAGTACAGCAAAGTAGCCAGGTCGGAAAATGAAGGTTGAGCAGCGTGGTGAGGCAAATTTTTTTAGCTGCCTATACTTTAATACTAGAAATGCAAAACCAAATGTGCATATAATTACCGTGCATGTGACGTCACAGTATTGAAGCGCATTCAGACATCTGGCTGAGGTCACACCTGGCCCCTCCCAGTGACTGAGGTCACACCTGGCCCCTCCCAGTGACTGAGATCACACCTGAACCCACACCCAGAGACTGAGGTCACACCTGACCCCACCCCCAATGACTGAGGTCACACCTGGCCTCTCACCCCCAATGACTGAGGTCACACCTGGCCCCTCCCACTGACTGAGGTCACACCTGACCCCACCCCCAGTGACTGATGTCACACCTGGCCCCTCCCAGTGACTGAGGTCACACCTGGCCCCTCCCAGTGACTGAGATCACACCTGAACCCACACCCAGAGACTGAGGTCACACCTGACCCTACCCCCAATGACTGAGGTCACACCTGGCCTCTCACCCCCAATGACTGAGGTCATACCTGGCCCCTCCCAGAGACTGAGGTCACACCTGACCCCACCCCGAGTGACTGAGGTCACACCTGGCCCCTCCCACTGACTGAGGTCATACCTGGCCCCTCCCAGAGACTGAGGTCACACCTGACCCCACCCCGAGTGACTGAGGTCACACCTGGCCCCTCCCACTGACTGAGGTCACACCTGACCCCACCCCAGTGACTGATGTCACACCTGGCCCCTCCCAGTGACTGAGGTCACACCTGGCCCCTCCCACTGACTGAGGTCACACCTGGTCCCTCCCAGTGAGAGGTCACACCTGACCCCACCCCGAGTGACTGAGGTCACACCTGGCCCCTCCCACTAACTGAGGTCACACCTGACCCCACCCCCAGTGACTGAGGTCACACCTGGCCCCTCCCAGTGACTGAGGTCACACCTGGCCCCTCCCACTAACTGAGGTCACACCTGGCCCCTCCCGGTGAGAGGTCACACCTGACCCCATCCCAAGTGACTGCGGTCACACCTGGCCCCTCCCACTGACTGAGGTCACACCTGGTCCCTCCCAGTGAGAGGTCACACCTGACCCCACCCTGAGTGACTGAGGTCACACCTGGCCCCTCCCACTGACTGAGGTCACACCTGGCCCCTCCCGGTGAGAGGTCACACCTGACCCCATCCCAAGTGACTGCGGTCACACCTGGCCCCTCCCACTGACTGAGGTCACACCTGACCTCACCCCCAGTGATTGAGGTCACACCTTGCCCCTCCATCTGACTGAGGTCACACCTGACCTCACCCCCACTGACTGAGGTTACATCTCACCTCACCACCACTGACTGAGGTCACACCTGGCCCCTCAACCCCACTGACTGAGGTCACACCTGGCCCCTCACCCCCAGAGACTGAGGTCACACCTGGCCCCTCACCCCCAGAGACTGAGGTCACACCTGGCCCCTCCCATTGACTGAGGTCACACCTGACCTCACACCCACTGACTGAGGTCACACCTGATCTCACCCCCAGTGACTGAGGTCACACCTGGCCCCTCCCACAGTGTCTAGGATTAGCCCTCCCCCTTCCCCCAGTGACTGTGACCAAGCCCTCCCCCCACGACCTCTCCCTCACACACTCCATTTTCTGTGCTCCTCGGCACGTCCGCCGCCGACAATCCAGCAGCACGAGCCCAGCCGGATTCTCTGAAACAACCAGCTCATGCGCAGAAAGACCGTCTGGTCACCCATGTGCAGCGAGTCACCATAGCCAATGTGCAAGTTGTTGCTTAATTTAACCTTGGAGCCGCAAACTGACAGCTTGGGGGTTAGGAGTACACTCACTGCCCAAGAATACACTTCAGGGACGTGTTGTGTGAACCGGGGACTCTTCAGGGACATTGTTTGCCCAGGGACACAGTACCTCATCCGGGGACTGTCCCCGGAAAACAGGGATGGATGGTTAGCTTAGATTTTTCACACCGCACGATTTAGGGTTTAGGATTGGTGGTTATCATATCCTGTATGGATATGCCTGGAAGATGTACAGAAAGCACCTCAAGTCGCTGGAGATATATCACCAACGATGTCTCCGCAAGATCCTGCAAATCCCCTGGGAGGACAGGCGCACCCACATCAGTGTTCTCATCCAGGCTAACATCCCCAGTATTGAAGCACTGACCACACTCGATCAGCTTCGCTGGGCAGACCACATAGTTCGCATGCCAGATACGAGACTTCCTAAGCAAATGCTTTATGCGGAGCTCCTTCATGGTTAACAAACCAAAGGTGAGCAGCAGAAACGTTACAAGGACACCCTCAAGGCCTCTCTGGTAAAGTGCGACATCACCAGTGACACCTGGGAGACTCTGGCCGAAGACCGCCCGAGGTGGAGAAAGTGCATCCGGGAGGGCGTTGAGTTCTTCGAGTTTCAACGCAAAGAGCCTGAAGAGATCGGGCGCAGACAGCGGAAGGAGCACGCGGCAAATCAGCCTCACCCACCCCTTCCCTTGACAAATATCTGTCCCACCTGTAACAGAGTCTGTGGCTCTCGTATTGGACTGTTCAGCCACCAGAGAACTCACTTTAGGAGTGGAAGCAAGTCTTCCTCGATTCTGAGGGACTGCCTATGATGATGATGATCATTAGGGTTAGAGTTAGTAGTTAGGGTTAATGGTAAGCGTTAGTGGTAAGGGTTAGGGTTAATGGTAAGGGTTAATGGTTAGAGTTAGTAGTTATAGTTAGGGTTAATTGTAAAGGTTAGGGTTAGTGGCTAGAGTTAGTAGTTCGGGTAAATGGTAAGGGTTCGGGTTAATGGTTAGGGTTAACAATTAGGGTTAGGATGTAAGGTTTGGGCTAGTGGTTGCGGCTAGAAACTATAAAAAAATGACAGTTAGGTTGTCATTGTATGTGTCCATATTTTTCTTCGATGAAGACAAGCAGCCATGTTATGCACAGTCTGTACGAGTTCCATGCCAAACGGGCCTGCGGTTTCTAATTTAATAACTGTCTTTTCTTTTAGGCCCTTTATCTTGACCTTTTGTAGGCTGCTCTTTAGTTCCGCGCTGCTACCATCTTCCTCTACATGAATGCAGCACACTAGTGAAAGTTCGACAAAGAAGATCAGGAAATGGTTGGAACAAACTAGCCAGCACGAAACAAGAAGACAGACAAAAAATAAAACCTTCAAATGTGTGACTGCACTCATCGGCCCACCTCACTGGATTTTTACAAATGTTCCAGCCAATTGGTGGCCCTGCTCCTCCTCTCCTGAAGGCGCAGAGCCGTGCTGGGCTCGGTCCGATAATGTGGGCTCTTAGTGTTCTCCTTTACAGCTTACTGTCCCACCGAGCTTTGTATTGTCAGCAAATGTGGATAAATTGCACTCAGTCCCATCATATAAGTTATTAATATAGATTGTAAATCATACAATCATAGAAATTTACAGCACGGAAGGAGGCCAATTCGTCCATCGTGTTCGCGCCAACCGACAAAGAGCTATCCAGCCTAATCCCACTTTCCACTCTATCTAGGCCCCTCATAATCTTATACACCTCAATGAGGTCTCCCTTCAGCCTCCTCTATTCCAAAATGCAATCACATCTTTCCTGTAATGGGGTGACCAGAACTGCACGCAGTACTCTAGTTGTGGCCTCACCAGTGTTTTATACAGTTCAAGCATAACCTCCCTGCTCTTGTATTCTATGCCTCGGCTAATAAAGACAAGTATCCCATATGGCTTCTTAACCACCTTATCTACCTGGCCTGCCACCTTCAGGGATCTGTGGACATGCACTCCAAGGTCCCTTTGTTCCTCTACACTTCTCAGTGTCTTACCATTTAATGTGTATTCCCTTGCCTTGTTAGCCCTCCCCAAATGCATTATTTCACACTTCTCCAGATTAAATTCCATTTGCCATTCTCTGCCCTCCTGACCAGTTCATTGATATCTTCCTGCAGTCTACAGCTCTCTTCTTCATTATCAACAACACAGCCAATTTAGTATCATCTGCAAACTTCTTAATCATACCCCCTACATTCAAGTCTAAATCATTGATATATACCACAAAAGCAAGGGATCTAGTACTGAGCCCTACGGAACCCCACTGGTAATAGCCTTCCAGTCACAAAAACACCCATCAACCATTACCCTTTGCTTCCTGCCTCTGAGCCAATTTTGGATCCAATATACCACTTTGTTCTGGATCCCATGGGCTTTTACTTTCGTGACCAGTCTGCCATGTGAGACCTTATCAAAAGCCTTACTAAAATCTGGATACACTACATCATACGCACTGCCCTCATCGACGCTCCTGGTTACCTCCTCGAAAAATACAATCAAGTTAGTCAGACACGAGCTTCCCTTAACAAATCTATGCTGACTGTCCTTGATTAATCCGTGTCTTTCTAAATGAAGATTGATCCTATCCCTCAGAATTTTTTCCAATAATTTTCCCACCACCGAGGTTAGGCTGACTGGTCTATCCCTTTCTCTCTTTTTAAACAAAGATACGTTAGCAGTCCTCCAGTCCTTTAGCACCACACTTGCAGCAAGAAAGGATTTGAAAATGTTAGTCAGAGCCTCTGCTTTTTCCTCTTTTGCATTTCTTAGTAGCCTGGGATACATTTCATCCTGGCCAGGGCATTTATCTACTTTCAAAGCTGCTAAACCCTATAATACCTCTTCTCTCACTATGTTTATTTCATGTAACGAGACCTGAGTGCAACGAGACCTGGGTGTCATGGTACATCAGTCATTGAAAGTTGGCATGCAGGTGCAGCAGGCGGTGAAGAAGGCAAATGGTATGTTGGCCTTCATTGCGAGAGGATTTGAGTATAGGAGCAGGGAGGTCTTACTGCAGTTGTACAGGGCCTTGGTGAGGCCACACCTTGAATATTGTGTACAGTTTTGGTCTCTTAATCTGAGGAAGGACATTCTTGCTATTGAGGGAGTGCAGTGAAGGTTCACCAGACTGATTCCCGGGATGGCAGGACTGACATATGAAGAAAGACTGGATTGACTAGGCTTATATTCACTGGAATTTAGAAGAATGTGAGGGGATCTCATAGAAACATATAAAATTCTGACGGGATTGGACAGATTAGATGCAGGAAGAATGTTCCTGATATTGGGGAAGTCCAGAACCAGGGGTCACAGTCTAAGGGGTAAGCCATTTAGGACCGAGTTGAGGAGAAACTTCTTCACTCAGAGAATTGTGAACCTGTGGAATTCTCTACCGCAGAAAGTTGTTGAAGCCAGTTCGTTGGATATATTCAAAAGGGAGTTACGGCTAAAGGGATCAAGGGGTATGGAGAGAAAGCAGGAATGGGGTACTGAAGTTGCATGATCAGCCATGATCATATTGAATGGCCGAATGGCCTACTCCTGCACCTATTTTCTATGTTGCTATGTTTCTATCTAATATTTCACACTCCTTCTCCCTAATTGTAATGTCTGCATCGCTTCTCTCTACTGTGAAAACAGACACAAAGTATTCATTAAGAACCATACCCATATCCGCCTCCACACACAGATTACCTTTGCGGTCTCTAATAGGCCCTACTCTTTCTTTAATTATTCTCCTGCTCTTCATGTATTTATAAAACATCTTTGGGTTTTCCTTGATTTTACTTGCCAAAATGTTTTCATGCCCTCTCTTTGCTTTCCTAATTTCCTTTTTAATTGCACCCCTGCACTTTTTATACTCCTCTAAAGTTCCTGCAGTATTGAGCCCTCGGTATCTGTCATAAGCCTCCCTTTTTTACTTTATCCTATACTGTATTTCCCTTGACATCCAGGGGCCTCTAGATTTGTTAGTCCTACCCTTTTTCTTTAAGGGAACATACTTTCTCTGAAACCTCCAGATCTCCTCCTTGAATGCCTCCCACTGCTCTGACACTGATTTACCTTCAAGTAGCCGTTTCCAGTCCACTTTGGCCAAATCTCATCTCAGCTCAGCAAAATTGGCTTTTCCTCAATTGAGAACTTTTATTATCTGTACTTTTCCATAACTACTCTAAATCTAACTGAATTATGATCATGAGCACCAAAATACTCTCCCACTGATACCCCTTCCACCTGCCCCTCTTCATTCCCCAAGACCAAGTCCAGAACTGTCCCCTCCCTTGTTGGGCTTGTTACATACTGGCTAAAAAAGTTCTCCTGAATGCATTTTAGGAATTCTGCACGCTCCATGCCTGTAAATAGCTGAGGTCTAAGCATTGATCCTTGCAGTACTAGTGACAACCTGGCAACTGGAAAATGACACATTTATCCCTACTGTAATAACTCAAGAATCTGGTTACTGTAAACTCACTCAGGTACAATGTGATCCGGCTTTATTCCAGCCCAAGAGTGTCTGTGTGACAAAGACACCCAGCTTATATACAGGTGACCAAGCACACATGCCACAAGCGTACAGCCCAATGACCTCCGACCGCGTCGCCCTCTGGTGTCGGTTTTTAGTCCCATTAGTTTCTCAAGCCATGGAAGAAAGGCAGGTAGTCAGGCCGAACGACTGTTGGCTGCCTAAACCTGTTCATGGCCAGGTCCAGAAGCAGGCTCACGAGGAGGCCTTCTGACTTGCCCGCTCCCCTCTGCACTGGATGGCCAACGGCGTGGGACTGAAGTGGAGCCAGAAGTTGAGGAGCAGCCCCTTCAAATACTGCAAAAGAGGCTGCAACTTCTCACACTCCATGTACACACGATTCACGGACACATCCAGATTGCAAAAGTTCCAGGCGATCTGGGAGTCTGCTTAAACATCTACTGCACAGGATTGCTCCGTGCAACACTCTCCACCCCAAATCACCAATGGTGCATGGGAGGACTCCCACGTGTAGTGAGCCCGCCACTGAGGACACACGTCTCCGTCAGACAACAAGATGGCGTGTCCAGACGGAAGATGAAGGCAGGAAATGGAGAGTATGCAGGAGCAGCCCGGGCAGGAAATCAATCCACGCAAAGTGGAAGGGCATGGAGGGAATTTCCGAGAGACAGCTCAAGTTGTGAGGTGCTGGAACCCGTGGGGGAAATTAACTAATGAACGAACTAAGTAACTAACTAGCTAAAGGTCACTGACCTGAAATGTTAACTCTGTTTCTCGCCCCACAGATGCTGCCTGACCTGCTGAGTATTTCCAGCATTTTCTGTTTTTATTTCAGATTTCCAGCAACTGCAGTATTTTATTTTTGTGACTTTTTCATTGTCTTTTTTCTTTCTGTTTTTCTATCTGTTTTTTTTTCTTTCTGCCTCTATTTGTTTTTCTTTCTTTGTTTTTCTTTCTTTCTGTCTATCTTTCTGTTTTTCTTTCTATCTGTCTTTCATAGAAACATAGAAAATAGGTGCAGGATTAGGCCATTCGGCCCTTCGAGCCTGCACCACCATTCAATGAGTTCATGGCTGAACATGCAACTGCAGTACCCCACTCCTGCTTTCTCTCCATACCCCTTGATCCCTTTAGCTGTAAGGGCCACATCGAACTCCCTTTTGAATATATCCAACGAACTGGACTCAACAACTTTCTGTGGCAGATAATTCCATAGGTTCACAATTCTCTGGGTGAAAAAGTTTCTCCTCATCTCGGTCCTATATGGCTTACCCCTTATCCTTAGACTGTGACCCCTGGTTCTGGACTTCCCCAACATCGGGAACATTCTCCCTGCATCTAACCTGTCCAATCCCGTCAGAATTTTATATGCTTCGATGAGATCCCCTCTCATTCTTCTAAATTCCAGTGAATATAAGCCTAGTCGATACAGTCTTTCTTCATATGTCAGCCCTGCCATCCCAGGAATCAGTCTGGTGAACCTTCACTGCACTCCCTCAATAGCAAGAATGTCCTTCCTCAGGTTAGGAGACCAAAACTGTATACAATACTCAAGGTGTGGTCTCACCAAGGCCCTGTACAACTGTAGTAAGATCTCCCTGCTCCTATACTCAAATCCTCTCGCTATGAAGGCCAACATGCCATTTGTATTCACCGCCTGCTGTACCTGCATGCCAACTTTCAATGACAGATGTACCATGACACCCAGGTCTCATTGCACCTCCCTTTTTACTAATTTGTCACTATTCAATAATAATCTGCCTTCCTGTTTTTGCCACCAAAGTGGATAACCTCACATTTATCCACATTATACTGCATCTGCCATGCATTTTCCCGTTCACCTAACCTGTCCAAGTCACCCTGCAGCCTCTTAGCATCCTCCTCACAGGTCACACCGCCACCCAGCTTAGTGACATCTGCAAACTTGGAGATATTACATTCAATTCCTTCATCTAAATCATTAATGTATATTGTAAATAGCTGGGGTCCCAGCACTGAACCCTGCGGCACCCCACTAGGCATTGCCTGCCTTTCTGAAAAGGACCCGTTTATCGCGAGTCTCTGCTTCCTGTCTGCCAACCAGTTCTCTATTCACGTCAGTACATTACCCCCAATACCATGTGCTATAATTTTACATCTTTCTTTGTTTTTCTTTTTCTGTCTATCTTTCTGTTTTTCTTTCTATCTGTCTTTCTCTCTGTCTGTCTGGCCTTCTCTCCCTCCCCGTTTCCTCGGTGACAACTCGGGCCTGCTCTGAGCCGGCTGCACGGTTTGGCGGTGACGTCACGCGACCCCGCCCCCTGGGGGCGGGACCCCAGGCTCCGCCAGTCTCGCGAGAGCCGGCGCGCAGGAGCGGCTAATGGCGGCGGGACGGGGCGCCGGGAGCGCGCGCTGCTAACGGTCAGTCCCCGCTACAGGCGGCGGGCGCACAGCACCGGGCCCCGGGACACACAGGCCCCGGGACACACAGGCCCCGGCCCCGGCCCCCTCCATCCCGGGCAGCGGCATGCAGCGCCACACTCGGCGGCAGGTAAGCGAGCGGGAGGTGGAGGAGGGCGGCGGCTGGACTGGTGCCCCCGGGCTTGGCTCGGGCCTGGCGGTGAGTGTGCCCCCCGGGTCGGGGGTAGGAGGGAGTTGAGGAAGTGGAGTTGCAGTACCGGCATTGCCCGGTGTTGAGCGGGGGCTCCAGCCCCAGCCCCCGGAGGGCGCTCCGCAGTGCTGGGGCCCGCCAGCCGTGGACGGGCTCTGGCGGAGTGGCTGTTTACACCGGGGTTGGGAGGCTGGGCCCCGGGAGGGTCAGTGACTGAAGCACCGACCCTGCCAGCGGTCAGAGAGACGGCTGGAGGAAAGGTGGGTCAAGGGAGATCAAAGCAAGACATACTGGCATTTATATAGCGCCTTTCACGACCACTGGACGTCCCAAAGCGCTTTAAGTAAAGTCTTGCATTTAAATAGCGCCTTTCACGACCACTAGACGTCCCAAAGCGCTTTAAAGAAAGACTTGCATTTATATAACACCTGTAATGACCACCCGACATCCCAAAGCACTTTAAAGAAATAAAAGATTGCATTTATATAGCGCCTTTCACAACCACCGAACACCTCAATGTACTTTACAGCGAATGAAGTACTTTGAGTGTAGACACTGTTGTAATGTGGAAAACGTGGCAGCCCTTTTGCGCACAAGCAAGCTCCCACAGCACACACAGCACTGCACTTGAGTGTCAGCCTAGATTTTTTATTGTGCTCAAATTGAACCCGCAACCCTCTGACTCGGAGGCGAGTGTGCTACCCACTGAGCCACAGCTGACACTGGGGGAAAAAAACTCGTAAGAACTTCCATTTCTGTAACTCCTTTCACCGCCTCAGGACATTCCACCCGCTCCCCCCCCCCCCCCCAATCACAACCAGTGAAGTTCTGTTTGAAGTACAGTCACCGTTGTAATGTAGAAAAGGTGACAGTGGATTTGTACACTGCAAGCTTCCACAAACAGCAAATGGTCAGGTCAGGCAGTGTTGTGGTTGTCACGCTCGATTTACAAGTGATGAGTGTCCGAGCTCAGACACTTCATTTTGGGAGGAACAGGTGACTTTCGATCCATGATTCACAAAGCATCCTACCACTGAGAGCTTTCCTCATCTCGAATTTGGGTCTGATGTAGACAAATCGATTGCCACGCTCAGTCAATAACTCCATTATTGTTGTATCATGCGACAACCACGATGGTAGAAGGCGAACTAGATGGATTGTGGTCCTTTTTTCCATTAGCAATTCCTATGTTCCTAACTGTTTTAAAATTCTCATCCTTGTTTTCAAATCCCACCATGGCCTCACCCCACCCTATCTCTAATCTCCTCCAGCCCCACAAACCCCCGAGATATGTGCGCTGCTCTAATTCTCTCCGAGCATCCCTAATTATAATCATTATTGAGATTATCATCAGGGATTGTTGAGCATCCCTGATTATAAATGCTCAATCTTTGGTGGCCGTGCCTTCAGCTGCTTGGGCCCTCAGCTCTGGAACTCCCTCCCTAAACCTCCCCACCTCTCTTTCCTCCTTTTAAGATGCTCCTTAAAACCTACCCCTTCCCCTAATTTCTTCTTGTGTGGCTCAGTAACAAATTTTGTTTGATAACGCTTCTGTGAAGTGCCTTGGGATGTTTTACTACATTAAAGATGCTATATAAATATAAAGTTGTTGTTTGTGGCGTTGGTTGAGGGAACAATATCGGAGAATTCCCCTGCTCTTTGACATAGTGCCATGGGATCTTTTACGTCCAGCTGAGAGAGCAGATGGGGTCTCAGTTTAATGTTTCATTCAAAGAACGGGAGCAGTGAAGGCACGTGAGATTATGAATAATGCTGCATGCAGGACATACCCCAATACAGTCTGGTTTGCCCGTGCCTGCTTCTGTGCTGTAAATTTCTATGTAATTCTGTGAAGCCCTCAATCCCCGGACTGTAGTTAGACCGCATTATCTGGGGTAGAGTTTCCGCTTTGGGCCCAATTACTGATTCCAGCATAAATTGCGCCTGTTTTGAAAAGTGTTCCCCTCCCCGAATTTCTGCTCAAACTCATTGAATATCGGCGGATGCAGAATCTTCCATGGACCAGTGCAATCGGGCAGCGTTTTCAAGCATAATTAAATAAAAATTTGCTTTAAAGAATTTTCCTTCATATATTTAAAAGTGGTAACTTGAAGTTTGATTAAACAGCTGAAAATAGGGTTAATCGGTGTCAGTCCACCACCTCTGTGTAACCCGATTTTACATTACTGAAATTCACTTTTCAAAAAATATCTCAAACTATTTTCTAGTTCTGTAGGTCTTAGTCTTAGTAAATTGAAACAAAAATTACATTGAAAAGCTTTTGGAACTTACTTTTTAGTGTCCTCGTGCAAAAAAACAACAATCTTAATTTTTAAAGCCTCCCTGAAGGTCTGCAAACGAGCGCAATTATCGGAACTCCCAAGGGTAATTAATTCATCCCAGAGTGTGGCCAGATTTATAGGCTTGGCCTGCTTCAAGCACAATGTTTTGAAAACTGGCGCAAAAAATCGCAAAAACTCCAGTTGATCCGAGCACAAATTACGGTTAAAGTTCCGCGATCTTTTGTGCTGGTTGTTCCAATTTCTGCTGAATTGTGCCAAAAAACCCAGCACAATCGAGTGGAAACTCCAGGCCTCTGAGCTTATTCCTTACCATCATTTTGGTTTTCATTAACTCTTCCTCCCCCTTTCCTTGGAAAATATTCCTGTTCTGAAGGAAAATGATCCTTTTCCTTCTCCCCATCAACCCACTGTTCTATTGCCCTTATTTTCTACAATTACATGAGCCACCGTTACAACTTCCATTGATGTCCTGTCAATGTAGGAAAAGTCCCAGAGGTGTAAGGAGAAATAACAATGGAGAGATTGGGAAGGGTGATGGAAAGCTTGGTCAAAGAGGGGTTTTTAAATGTCTTGAAGGAGGAGAGGGAGGTGGTTGAGCAAAAGAGTTGAGGGAGGGAATTGCATCGCTTGGATGGCTGAAAGCAAGGCTGCCAATGATGGGGGAAGGCTGTATGCGGCTGAACTTGGAGGGAGAGAGTTGTACGGCCTGAGGAGGCTACAGAGATATGTAGGGATTTAAAACCAAGCTCGGCTTTTTAAATTTGAGATGTTGGGCCAGTAACCGATGCAGGTCAGCTACAATGGACAAACGGATTTGGTATGGAATCGGCGACAGTTTTGTTTCGCTCAAATTTAGAGAGGTTGGAGGCCGGCCAGGGGAACATTGAAATAATCAAGTCTGAAGGTGGCAAAGGTGTGACGAGGGTTACAGCAGTAGATAGGCTGAGGTAGGGACGGAGGTAGAAGCAAGTGGTCTTTTTGATGGAGAGAATATGGCAGGGGGCTGGAGTCCGTGGCAAGGGTACCGGCTGCATGGCGGGGAGCTGATGACGATGGCGGACGGTGATGTCGAGCAGCAGCATACTGATGAAGAGCAGAGGACCAAGGGTCGATCCTTGGGGAACTTCTGGGATGGCAGTGTGGGGTGGAAAGCATTGTTTCTTCGATCATCCTTCACCTTGAAAGTTTGGCTGGAATCCATGATCACCTGTATCGACTTCGGCATCGCTAGTCGTCTTCCTGTATCTGTTTTGCAGTTCATAGCTCTGTTGTTGTCAGATGATTTATTTGTTACTATCTTACAAATCAAAGCCTTTGGGCCCCTTAAGGATTTTCAAAACATAATTACCATCATGTGGCTTTCCACCAAAGCTTTGTTTATAGCTATCGAGTATTTTCTCAACATCCGTGTTACCTGCACTGCAGTTAATGGTTCCTCCACCCACTCCCATCAGTTTCTGTTTCTCGGGGCTCTGACCTATTTCCCACGCTGTTTCTTCACCATATTCATGACTTTCTGCACTAATCACCCAGCCTTATTCACCCTCTATTCATCACCATCCTTCAGATCGCACACCACCCTCTATTCATCTCACACTGCAGTGGCTGAATCTCGGCATCTGGAACTCCACCGTATTTTTGCGCAATGAAATCCTGCTGCGTTCAATTCTTGAAAGACACGGTTGTTGCATTTCTGTTACAAATCCAATAAACCGCAGTCACCTCTTGTGGTTATCCTTCATCTGATGCTGTTGGATTCACTATCTCCTTATATTTCAAATGGAGCTCTTGCATCTCCTTCAAGAAGTTTGGTTTCCTCGCTGTTTATCCGATCAAAAATATTTTATTTTCTAGAATGTCAGAAGTAAATACTGCTGTCACATCTATGCTGCTCTTATACGTCTCTCGTGTGTTCCTGGTGGGGTGCATGTTGTTGTCTGAGAGACGATGCTTCTCTCTTTGTCGCTTCATCACATCCTATCTATTTTATCGATGGCCATTGCTGCTCTGAATTTTACGCCCTTGTTTTTCCTAAATTCCACTGCATGTCGTCTTACACCCTGCATCCTTAACGTGTCGTAGCAAATACTTGTCATCTCCTGCTCCAGCTCACGAGAAAACCTAGATACGAAAGAATTGAGAGCGTAGTCTGGGTCTTGGAGTGCAGGAAGAGAATGTCCCACGGATCGATCCCTGCAGTACGGATAAAATAGCTTGCGCCTGTTGCTTCCGCTATGCATGGATTGTGGAGGTTCTGTCAGAACAGAGTGCAATGTCTCCAGGTTACTTCGTACGCAGGTTTAGTCTTTGACACAGGGAAGCTTGAGGATTTAAAATCTGGCATATAGTGTTTTAATGGTTGTACACGGTCGCTGGTCCTGGAAGTGCTGAGCACTTACGCCAAGCTTTTTATTTTCGGTCTAATTGTCCTGACTGACACACACATGCAAATCAGATCATTGTTTTACACTGCAGCGCACAATACTGGATATGCAAAAACAGGTTCCCAAGCTTTAGTTTCCTTGGTGATAGTATTTCGTTAGCATTTAACCTCCAGTTTCAAGCTTGTTTTCTTATTGATCTGCATGGTTTGTGACAGTAAATTACAGGACTGGACGTTTTTGTTTTTTTTGGTGGAGCTGAAATAGTTCTGGTTGTGTTGGCTTAATCCCAAACAGGACAGTAGGTTGGATGGTGCGACTAGTCTGATACAGGCCCTCGAGCCTGCTCCGCCATTCAATTAGGTCACGGCTGAACTGTACCTCAACTCTATTAAGTGCAACATCCCCACCGACACCTGGGGAGTCCCTGGCCAAAGACCGCCCTAAGTGGAGGAAGTGCATCCAGGAGGGCGCTGAGCACCTCGGGTCTCACCGTCGAGAGCATGCAGAAATCAAGTGCAGGCAGCGGAAAGAGCGTGCGGTAAATCTGTCCCACCCACCCCTTCCCTCAACGACTATCTGCCCCACCTGTGACCGGGATTGTGGTTCTCGTATTGGACTGTTCAGCCACCTAAGGAATCATTAAGAGTGGAAGCAAGTCTTCCTCGATTCCAAGGGACTGCCTATGATGATGAGGTTATGGCTGATCTGTACCTCAACTCTCTTCACCTGCCATTGCTCCATATCCCTAAGTACCCTTTCCCAACAAAAATCCTTCACTCTCAATCTTGAAAATTTCAATTTGTCCAGCATTCACAACCATCTGGGGGAAGAGAGTTCCAGATTTCCACTACCCTTTGTGTGGAAAAAGTGCTTCCTCATTTCACTCCAAAATGACCTGGTTCTAATTTTAAGGTTATACCTCCTTGTTCTGGACTCCCCCGCAAAATAGAATAGTTTGCCTTTATCTACCCCATCAAATCCTTTTAACATTTAAACCACCTAGATCAGATAACCCCTCAATCTTCTGACCTCAAGGGAATGATGTAACTCTCTAATCCCCGGTTTCATTTTGAAAGTCTGGTACAGTCAGAGGCCCTAGCTTAGGGAGGCAACAAGAATCGAGCAGGTTTCCAATGACTCCTCCTGGAATGTGCGTGGGTTTATATGTCAGATGAGAACCAGAATCAGTTTGTCTGTGATGTCCTCATGGTCAAATAACTCACTAACATTCACTTCCAGGCTTGCACAACAAAATGGCCTCTTGGAGTGAGGTGCCCAGGGAGTGTGTCAGTATTTACAGCAGATGTCTGGGAGTATGTCAGTATGTACTGGGTGTCCCTGGGAACGTGTCAGTATTTATTTGAGGGGGGCGGGAGTGTCAGTATTTACAGGGGGTCCCCAGGGTTGTCTGTATTTACACAGGCCCCTGGGAATGTTGGTATTTACAGGGGGTCCCCGGGAGCATGTCAGTACTTAAGGGATGCCCCAGAAGTTGTGTGTTTGGGGGGGGGGAGTGGCAGGGGCAGGAGTGTGTCGGTCTTTACAGGACGTCCCTGGGAGAGTGTTCATAATGTTCTCATAGAAAAGCCATTGATTTTTTGATCAGCTGCCATCTCAAGTCATTTTATTGGTTGCTCTTCTGACTTCACCTATCCCACTCTTCCAGAAGGCGGTTAGCATCCCATCCTACTCGTCTGTCACCCTCTGACCTTACTGACCTCCATTGGCTCTTGACCCCTCAGCACATCGGTTTCAAAATCATTGTCCTCTCCTTCAAATCCCGCCACAGCTTTGCTCCTCCCAACTTAAAACCCAGGCTTTGAAAAGTGCCTTTGTCCTACCCTTCCCTCACCTCCCTCCTACTTTTAAGATTTTAATACATTTGCTTTATAAATGTGAGTTGTTCACCTGCTCGCTGATGTACTCTGCGTGATTGTGTAATTTTAATTTTTTACCATAAATTGATGCGGAGTCTTGTAACTCAGCTGATTGTCTGTTAAAATCCTTGACATAATAAAATTGAGACAAGGCACGTGTTTAAATAAATCCCCCTCAGTAACAATGTACCGAATATATCCGATGAGGAAGAGACTTGCAATGATTTTATGAGGTAAATTGGACCTGAAAAAAAGTTGCTTGAAAGGGGGGCTTTTCCCGATGGCTCTAACTAAATGCCTTGTATGGTGAGGTACAAATATGAAAGATTCCAGGGTCTATATAAGGTGTGTGCCATTTAACTGACATACAGAAATGAAGCATAAGAATCATTTGCTATGTGACACCACTCCGTTTCGAACTCTAACTGATTCTGATTGTTTAGAATGCCTTATTTTACCGAATTTTCTTGTGTTTTCTGCATTCTGGTACCATGTCCAATTAACTGTCAGTAGGTCATTGAAACTTGCACAGCAGAGCCCTATCCATTCCTTGTGCGCACTTTCTAGCACCAGTCACTTGGATGACTTGTTTTCTCTTCCCCACCACCGGCCTCCCTTCCATAGCTTGTCCATAGCTTGTGGACCCTGAGGCCGGGGTGTCCCTCCCAGCTGGGATAAGTTAACGCAGCACAATACAAGTTCTGCTGGAGAAAGTGAAGCTGCATTGTTGAGCCAATCAGTGTTGCATGACCGTCCTATTGCCCTTACAACTTCTGAATATTAATTTGGATGTGGTCAGCCAAGCCGGTGGGGAAGTGGCTCTGACTTGCCATTTCCTGGTCGAGTCCCTCCCGCTCACGGACGGGACCCTGCAGTGCTGCAATTGTTTTTTGATTGTATTGTCTGAATCCAGAACTGCAGTTGACTGTTGACATTTGTGGCGGGCGATGTTCCCTCCAATCTTTTTTTCCGTGCGCGGTCCCTGAATTGTGCGGCTGCGCTGGCATGGCGTCTTCTTCAGCGCCAACAGCTGGTGAGCGGCCCGCGAGGGACCTCCCGATCAATGCACAGCTCGGGGAACATTGCTGCCAAGTATTTTGGAATTTCGGCTTATTAGATGCGCAGTTGTCACACATTTACTGGCTGAATGCATTCCACGTGAATGGAGGACCCATTCAGCAAGAATTTGTATGAATACTTATATAGAAACAGGAAACGATACAGCACAGAAGGAGGCTGTTCAGCCTATCGTGGCCATGCTTTGAAAGAGCGATCCAATTAGTCCCACTCCCCTGCTCGTTCCCCATAGCTCTGCAAATTTTTCCCCTTCACATATTTATCTAATTCCTCCAGGCAGTGCATTGAAAGAAAAAAAAGACTTAGATTTATGTCATCTCTTTCACGACCACTGGACGTCTCAAAGCGCTTTACAGCCAATGAGGTACTTTTTGGAGTGCAGTTGCTGTTGTAATGTAAGAAACGCAGCAGCCAATTTGCGCACAGCAAGCTCCCACAAGCAGCAATGTGATAATGACCAAATCATCCGTTTTTTGTTATGTTAATTGAGGGATAAATATTGGCCAGGACACCGGGGAGAACTCCCCTGCTCCTTTTCAAAATCGTGGCCATGAGATCGCTTACATCCACGTGAGAGATGTAAATCGGTTTAATGTCTCATCTGAAAGACGGCACCTCCAGCAGTGCAGCGCTCCCTCAGCACTGCACTGGAGTGTCAGTCTAGACTTATGTGCTTAAGTCCCTGGAGTTGAACCCACGACCTTCTGACTCAGAAGCAAGTGTGCTACCCATTGAGCCACAGTGACACTCTTAAAAGTTGCAACTCTTAAGTTTTTAAAAGGTACTTCTCACCTTTTTTTGTAGTTACATTTTATTATGATATGGAATGCTGCCTACAGGTAACATCGATTGAGGTAACATTTATTCCCTCCGGTAGCCCATTTGTGACAGTGAATGCTGGGAGATTATTTGACTTTGGGGAGCATCGCATCCTAATCCTGACCTCTGCACATGCATTGTTCAGCAGGAGTCTCTGGGCACCAATTAGGAGTGGGAATCTTGGCTGCTTTTTTTCTGAGTTAAGTCTCCCTACCCAGTTGTTGAGGTCAATAGTGTCCTGCTAAATGCTGCCTTGACTGAAACCAACTGATTTGGCACAGACCAGGGCTTGAACTTGGGACCTTCTCGACAGTTTAGTGATACACTGGGTCTAGTACATAAGGACATAAGAAATAGGAGCAGGAGTAGGCCACCTGGGCCCTCGAGCCTGCCCCGCCATTTAATAAGATCATGGCTGATCTGATCATGGACTTGGCTCCACTTCCCTGCCCACTCCCCATAACCCTTTATTCCCTTATAGCTCAAAAATGTGTCTTATCTCTGCCTTAACGATATTCAATGACCCAGCCTCCACTGCTCTCTGGGGTAGAGAATTCCATAGATTTACAATGCTCTGAGAGAAGAAATTCCTTCTCATCTCAGTTTTAAATGGGCGGCCCCTTATTCTGAGACTATGTCCCCTAGTTTTGTTTCCCCTATGAGTGAAAATATCCTCTCTGCGTCCACCTTGTTGAGCCCCCTCATTATCTTATATGTTTCGATAAGATCACCTCTCATTCTTCTGAACTCCAATGAGTATAGGCCCAACCTACTCAACCTACCTTCATAAGTCAAGCCCCTCATCTCCGGAATCAACCTAGTGAACCTTCTCTGAACTGCCTCCAATGCAAGTATATCCTTCCTTAAATATGGAGACCAAAACTGTACGCAGTACTCCAGGTGTGACCTCACCAATACCCTGTACAGATGTAGCAGGACTTCTCTGCTTTTATACTCCATCCCCCTTGCAATAAAGGCCAACATTCCATTTGCCTTCCTGATTACTTGCTGTACCTGCATACTAACTTTTTGTGTTTCATGCACAAGGATCCCCAGGTCTCTCTATTGCAGCACTTTGCAAGTTTTCTCCATTTAAATTATAATTTGCTTTTCTATTTTTTTCTGCCAAAGTGGATAACCTCTCATTGTCCCACATTGTACTCCATCTGCCAAATTTTTGCCCACTCACTTAGCCTGTCTATATCCCTTTGCAGATTTTTTGTGTCCTCCTCACAATTTGCTTTCCCACCCATCTTTGTATCATCAGCAAACTTGGCTACATTACACTCGGTCCCTTCATCTCAGTCATTAATATAGATTGTAAATAGTTGAGGCCCCAGCACTGATCCCTGCATCACCCCACTAGTTACTGTTTGCCAACCGGAAAATTACCCATTTATCCTGACGCTCTGTTTTCTGTTAGTTAGCCAATCCTCTATCCATGCTAATGTATTACCCCCAACCCTGTTGGCTTTTATCTTGTGCAGTAACCTTTTATGTAGCACCTTCTAGAATACCTTCTGGAAATCCAAATATACTGCATCCACTGGTTCCCCCTTATCCACCCTGCTCGTTACATCCTTAAAAGAACTCCAGCAAATTTGTCAAACATGATTTCCCTTTCATAAAACCATGCTGACTCTGCTTGAATTGAATTATGCTTTTCCAAATGTCCTGCTGCTACTACCTTAATAATGGACTCCGGCATTTTCCCAACGACAGATGTTAGGCTAACTGGTCTATAGTTTCCTGCTTTTTGTCTGCCTCCTTTTTTAAATAGGGGCGTTACATTTGCGGTTTTCCGCCCCAGAATTCAGGGAATTTTGGTAGATTACAACCAATGCATCCACTATCTCTGCAGCCACTTGTTTTAAGACCCTAGGATGTAAGCCATCAGGTCCAGGGGACTTGTCCACCTTTAGTCCCATTATTTTACCAAGTACTACTTCTTTAGCGACAGTGATTGTATTAAGTTCCTCCCTCCCTATAGCCCCTTGATTATCCACTATTGGGATGTTGTTAGTGTCTTCGACTGTGAAGACTGATACAAAATATTTGTTCGCCGTCTCTGCCGTTTCCCTGTTCCCCATTATTAATTCCCCAATTTCATCCTCTAGGGGACCAACATTTACTTTAGCCACTCTTTTTTCCTTTTTATATACCTGTAGAAACTCTTATCTGTTTTTGTATTTCGTGCTAGTTTACTTTCATAATCTATCTTCCCCCTCTATCATTTTATTAGTTCTTTGCTGGCTTTTATGGTCATGGTTCTGGACGAGCAAGCCAGAGGCCGAGGGTTCAAATCCCACCTTGAATTCAATGCATCTGGTAATCTGTGGGCTCGTGTCAGGGAATGACCATGAAAGCTGCCGGATTGTTGTTAAAACAAATGTCCTTCATGGGAAGGGAACCAGCCCTTCTTGCCCAGTCTGGCCTACAAGTGTTTCCAGTTCCATACCAGGTGGTTAACTCTTGATGCCCTCAGCGCAACTAGGGATGGGCCACATCTGACTTGCCAGCATTGCCACCACCCCAAGAACATTATTTAAAAAAAAACACAACCGATTTATGTGTTTACCCACTTGGCCAAGGAAGGATGGCATGCATCATGCTGACGTATTGTGGAAACGTGGGCGCATGAGGATGCTGTGCTCTCGTTCACTGTCCAGTTGATGCTGTTCTAGAGTCTACCTGTTAAATGGGTCCATGAGGGCATTGAATTTCTGTAATTGTTGATTTACTAGCACACTATTTCTGTTGCTATATGCTTTAGATAATCTGGTACTGTTTTATTCTTCCAGTAGCTGAGTACTGCCTTCAGAAATCAGGGTCCCGGGAGTGTGTCAGTATTTACATGGGGTTCCCCAGGGGGGTGTGCTAGTATTTACAGGGGGTCCCTGGAGTGTGTTGGTATTCAATGGGGTTCCCCAGGAGTGTGTCGGTATTTAAAAGGGGCCCCTGGGAGTGTGTCAGTATTTAATGGGGTTCCCCGGGAGTGTGTCGGTATTTACAAGGGGTCCCCGGGAGTGTGTCGGTATTTACTGGGGCTCCCCAGGGGTGTGTCAGTATTTACATGGTGGTCCCCAGGAGAGTGTCAGTATTTACAGGGGGGTCCCCAGGGGTGTGTCAGTATTTACAGAAAGGTCCCCAGGGATGTGTCAGTATTCACAGGGGGGTCCCCGGGAGTGAGTCAGTATTTACAGGGGGTACCCGGGAGTGTGTCAGTATTTACAGGGGGTCCCCGGGAGTGTCAGTATTTACAGGGGATCCCCAGGACTATGCCGATATTTACGCGGTATTTGAAAGCTACCATTCCAGATGGAAACAATTACCTGCAGAAATTGTACCCAAAGCAGATGAGAGAAATTGAATGGGCTCCACATGACTTATCCCATTTTCCCAAAGCTGCTTTGTTGAGTTTGTGTTGAGGTAGCTTGTTTGTGCCACTTGCCATACTGGGTCAGGATTGTTTTAAACTCCGGTAATTTAATACATTTTTGGTCATTTCCTAAAGGAAGTTGTTTGATCTGAGGCTTAGTGAATAAGGGTGGTGACTTTGGACCCAGCGAGTTGTTGAGGAACCGGGTAATTCAGGCAATGTCCCGAGAGAAATTTCTCTTCCAAGAGTGAAAGCTTGCCAACTGCAAATTTTACATCACAGAAGGAGGCCTTTGGCTATCCATTTAGTCCCAATTTCCCTGCACTTCCCCGTAACCTTTATAAAAAAGAAATTATAAAATATTTATCCATTCCCCTTTTAAAGGCTCCCATGGGCCCTATTCCTGCCATCGTTTCTGGTTGGTTATTAATCTCAACCCCTCTTGTTCATTCTGTTGATGGCCTTGAACTTATTTCCTCTAGTAACCAACGTACTGATCAGGAGAAATAGTTTTGCCGCTTTTACTTGATCAAACTCTCAATTTTGAACACCTCTATCAGATCTTCAACCTTCCCGGCTCCAGTGACAAGAACCTCAGTTTCTCTGAAGCAAAATACTGTGGATGCTGGAAATCTGAAACAAAAACAAAAAAAGCTGGAAATACTCAGCAGGTCAGGCAACATCTGTGGAGAGAGAAACAGAGTTAACGTTTCAGTGCCGAATAGAAAGATAGGTGCTGTTCCAATGAAGTTCAAAGTGACCTCGAGGAACAGCTCCTCATCTTTCTATTGGGCACTTTACAACCTTCTGGACTCAACACTGAGTTACTGAGTTCAACAATTGCAGATCACAACCTCTGCCCCCATATTTTCAGATATCTGCGTGGCCCTCGGCCTGCGAGCACCATCGGAGCAGGCCGGGGAGCGGAAGGAGCAGCATGGCAGCATACCACTCCAGGGAACAGCACGTGCTGGAGCAGGAGAGCAACGGCTGTGAAAAGGGGCGTCACCAAGGTCCAGGTCGGTGATTGGAGCATGGGCGGGTACAGCAGGAGCGGTGAGGGCGGGTATAGCAGGAGCGGTGAGGTCGGGGCGAAGGAGCGGCGAGAGATTGTAGAGGGACGTGATCGGGGCCCAGAAGAAGCGAGGGCCCAGGGGCAGCACGGGCCAGCCCACACCACGATATGTGTGCGCACTAGGTCCGTGCAGCAGAGCTGGTCTTCAGTCGTCCTGGTTAACCCTTGCCACTGGAGCAAGACCCAGCTCTCAAGCCCGTGTGGTGGCTGGTGTGCAACGGTCACTACACGTTAAAAAAATCCACGCACAGGCATCTTCCATACTTCAAGATTTAGTTCGGGATCTGGAATTTTAGGTCCTTCATTGAAACACCTGTGAACTTTTTGACATGGAAGCAAGTCATCCTCGATTCGAGGGACCGCCTATGATTCTGATATTCCCATTTACACCTCCTAGACCCATCTTTTGTTATTTTACTTGTCCCATTACCATCTCCTTTCGCCTCGCACCATCACCCTTTTGTCATTGAATCTCTCCTGTCTTCCACCCTATCACAGAGCTTCCCATTTTGTTCTTTCCTCCCGTCCTTCCTTGCCTCTGCACTTGCTTAAAACCTGTTGCGTCTCTAACATTTTCCAGTTCTGATGAAATGTCACAGACCTGAAACATTAACTCTGTTTCTCTCTCCACAGATGCTGCCTGACCTGTGTGAGTATTTCCAGCATTTTCTGTTTTTAATCCCAGTTTCTATAGTTCCTTCTTTCAAAGATGCTTATCTCTGGTATCATGATAAATCTCTCTGTAGCACCCCAGGGCCTTGACATCCTTAAAGTAGGACAACTATATTTTAACTGGTCTATCCAATAATTATATAAGCTTATCAAATGGAGAAAAAAAACTGAACAAAACATATTCTTATGATGCCCGGAGTGTTTTTTTAAACATGTTATTTTGTCTTGTTTTGAGTAACATGGTTGGGTTTAGGCTCGTAAAAGTGGGACAAGCTACTGGTGTACATAGATGGTAACGTTACCAGAGCCCCATGGTGCTAGTTTGTATTTAGCTTATTCCTTGAGGACGCTGAATGCAGATTAAAGAGGAAGGTGGGCAGTGTCCATGATTTCAGTAATCAGATGATTTGACAATTAAATTTGGGTCCGTACAGTGCCAGTTTTCATATAAAGCTGAAAATCATATTCACATTACATGATGTGCACAGGTACAAAAAGCAATTACAAAGACTAATGGAGAGTTGGCCTTTCTGTCGGGGCGGGGGGTGGGGGGGGGGGTGTGGTTGTTGGAATTCAAAAATGAAGACAATTATTCAGTTGTGCAGAGCCTTAGACCCCATCTGGCGTACTGTGTTCAGTGTTGGGCACCTCAGGCAAGGCGTATCGGCCTTGAAACAAAAACAGAAAAAGCTGGGACTACTCAGCAGGTCAGGTAGCATCTGTGGAGAGAGAAACAGAGTTAACGTTTCAGTGCCTAATAGAAAGATGAGGTGCTGTTCCAATGAAGTTCAACGTCAGTGCAGATTCACCAGAATGACACTGGGGCTTAAAAGGTTAAATTATGAGGACAGGTTGCATAAAGGTTTGTATTCCCTTGAGTATCCAAGGTTGTGGAATCGAGGTGTTTAAAATGATTAAGGCATTTGATGCAGAGAAACTATTTTCTCTGGGGTATACAGAATTAAAATTAGAACCAGACCATTCAGGAATGAAATCAGGAAACACTTCTTATACAGAAGGTAGTAGGAATCTGGAGCGCTCTCCGCATAAGGCTGTGGATGCTGGGGGTCAATTAATATTTTTAAGTCTGAGATGGATACATTTTTGTTAGGTATGGGTATCGAGGGATATGGAGCTGAGGTACCGATCAGCCATGATCTAATGGAATGGCGGAAAAGGTTCGAGGGCGAAATGGCCAACTCCTGCTCCTGTATTTCTTGGTTTCAAAGAAGTGTAAATTCAGTCATACAGTTGAGTTTTTGTTCCTCTGTTCTGCAGAGAGCATTGATTATCAGTAAAAGTTTATTTTCCTGTCTGCAAACACATTGCCGTGAAAGGTCATAATACTGGGCCAGAATTTGCTCAACATGTCGAACTAATGGGGAATGCCGTGAGATGTCTGCTCCACCAAAAGCTGGCCAATATTGTAAAGCAAGCTTTGCTGTCAGGAGCGGCACTTGCCTGCTAGAAATAAATCTGAGGAACTCTTATCAGCAGCACATTTCTCCCCCATCCAGGTGGGCCTGGACAATGAGCATCAACAACAATAACTTGTATTTATATAGCGCCTTTAATGTAGTAAAACGTCCCAAGGTGCTTCACAGGAGTGTTATAAGACAAAACAAATAAATTTGACACGGAGCTACATAAGAAATTACGGCAGGTGACCAAAAGCTTGGTCAAAGAGATAGGTTTTAAGGAGCGTCTTAAAGGAGGAAAGAGAGGCGGAGAGGTTTAGGGAGGGAGTTCCAGAGCTTGGGGTCATGGCATCTGAAGGCACGACCACCAATGGTTGAGCGATTATAATCAGGGATGCTCAAGAGGGCAGAATTAGAGGAGTGCCGATATCTTAGTGGCGAGCGGGGGTGGTTGTGGGGCTGGAGGAGATTACAGAGATAGGGAGGGGCGAGGCCATGGAGGGATTTGAAAACAAGGATGAGAATTTTGAAATCGAGGCGTTGCTTAACCGGAAGCCAGTGTAGGTCAGCGAGCACAGGGGTGATGGGTGAATGGGACTTGGTGCGAGTTAGGACTCGGGCAACCGAGGTTTGGATCACCTCTAGTTTACGTAGGGTGGACTATGGGATGCCAGCCAAGAGTGCGTTGGAATCGTCAAGTCTCGAGGTAACAGGCATGGAAGGAGGATGATCAGCCTGTTAGATCATAACCATCACAGCTGAGTCCGTATTATCTTCACCTCATTCACACACGAGCACTTTTCAGGCTAGTGGATAGTGATCAGGAATAGCGCCCAGTGGTGATTATTTCTCTGCTCTTTTCTCTCCATCTCTGACTCTTCTCCCCTCTCCCCCCTCCCCCCCACCCCCCTCCCCCCCAAACGCCCTAACCGACCCCAACCAACCAGCAATTACTGAGATTAAATGCTGGAAATAGTCAGCAGGTCAGGCCGCATCTGTGGAGAGAGAAAGAGTTAACGTTTCAGGCTGATGACCTCATGCAGAACATTTCTCAGCGAATACGGAGATCAGTTATGAGCTGGGGCCTAGTCTGTATGACTCAGTATCACAGCCCACACTGCACCTCATGAGGCATGCGGTGGGGTGCAGGAGTGATCCTGTTGGGATTCTAAAAGTTGCGATGAGGGCCGTGCAAAGCCACACAATGAAAGGAATACTGCAGGAAGGGACCATCCAAAATAATTATTCTGGAGCATGTGCCAGTATCTGCCATTTCTCCAAGCAATGTGTCTGACTGCTGCTCAGAGTGCGGCCATTAGATGAATTCCATTGGCGATTTTCAACATTTGCATAGTGTAGGGCATTGTGACGGTGTTGGTTCCTCTCGGCACTGGGTTAGACAGTAATGCAAAAATCAAGTTTGATGCTCTCCCATTGAGCACACAGTAGAGATTCACCTTTCCTGCAGTGTTTGTGTTTTTAAGGACTGTCACCTAGCCGATGACTGGACTTGGCTGGGAAACGATTCATGAGCAGTGCTGCTTATTTGTTGTTAGTACACTGCCTAGCTTCAAGCTGTTGGAAATGAAGTACCTATTTTTATTCATAAAAATTCAAGTGTGCTAGTATTAAACCATCCCGTTGATAAATGGTTGACCATTCCATCAGCTGCTTTCCCCTCTACAGTTAGGATCCTTTCTACCAGCTACCTTCCATGGCTCAGTACTCCTAGCCGTACAGACTGGGGATGCCTGAGCCTCGATCCCTGCCCTGTACTGAATTAGCCCATCTCAAATGGATCAGTGGCAGGACACTGCAATTGGCCTCAGTTCCCCTCAGCCCAGGTTCCCACTCATGATAACTACCAGTGAATGCTGCTGGAAAGTGAGTGAGAGTGTGGGTGAGGAAGGTTCGGAGGCCACTGCTGTGAAACAGATTTGTGCTACTCACTGTCTCGATTTGCGTGTGATGAGTGCTCACGTGGGGGGCAGGGGGTGCTACCAGTGCCCATGGGATCGTACCCGAGCTCGAGCAGTACTGCAGGAATGGGAATAAAAGAATTGTCGCTTGGGCAAGTGTGTCTGTGTGCACACCACCTTCCCTGCCAGACACCAGTACATTGTCCACTTCCATTGCGATCGACAAGCTCAGCATTGCGTGACTTTGTGCCGTCGGATGCTCCAACACGTTCAGCAGTGATGTGACGAATATGAAGAGTACAGCCACAGTTTTACAGACACATGGAAAGCTGATGTTCCTACCTACAGTTGGACCTCTCTGGTCCGGCATCCTCAGGACCTGACCAATGTTGGAACAGAGAATTTTCCGAACCACGTGAGGTCACTCTTGTCGTTAACGCCTGGGCTCCTATGTGCTGGCAGCCTGTGGGTGGCTCCCTCAGCCAATTGCCGAAAACACTCACTGACTGACAGCCGATTGCCGAACGCACTCACTGACTGACAGCTACTCTATCATCATCGTCATCATAGGCAGTCCCTCGAAACGAGGATGACTTGTTTCCAGGCCAAAATGGGATGAGTTCACAGGTGTTTCAATGAAGGACCTAATATTCCAGATCCCGAACTACATCCTAAAGGGTGGAAGATGCTTGTGCGTGGATTTTTTTAACGTGTTGTGGCCGTTGCACACCAGCCATCACACTGGCTTGACAGAGCCAGGTCTTGGTCCAGTGGCAAGGATTGCCCAAGACGACTGGAGACCAGCTCTGCTGCACGGACCTAGTGTGCACACCTATCGCAGTATGGGCTGGCCCGTGCTGCCCCTGGGCCCTCGCCTCTTCTGGCCCTGAACTCACGCCTCTCCTGGGCCCCGATCATGTCCCTCTACAATCTCTCACCACTCCTTTGCCCCGACCTCGCCGCTCCTGCTGTACCTGCCCGCACTGCAATCGCTGACCTGGACCTTGATGACGTCCCTCTTTGCTGCCGTCACCCTCCTGCACCAGCTCGCACTGTACCTTGCAGTGATATGCCGCTATACTGCCCAGGGGCTGCCGCTCCTTTTATGGCACCAACCTGCTGCTGATGGTCTCTCGGAGGTCGGGGCTGCCACTCCAACCGATCGCCGAACGCACTCACTGACTGACAGCCACTCCAGCCAAACAAAACTATAAAAAAAAATGAACCCTCCTCTCTCTCAGGCCCAACTAATACCAAACCACGGATTCGAGAGTCCCAGACTGGAGCGGTACAACCTGTAGTGCTAGTTATGCAAAACTCGCCTTACAAAACGGCAGCGAAAAAACAAAACGTTGCCAACACTTTGAAGTTATAACCGAGATGAGTGTGTTCCGGGACAGTGACTACCACTGGAGACTGGCCTCGAGTGTAGAGCTTTCAAGATACTCATACAAGCTCATTCAGCATGATTACTCACCTAAGTTTTCCTGCGCAAACCCTATTTGGGCTACGCTCAATCCTATAAAAACTGTTCATGTTCACTCTAGTGCTCTGCGACGCTGTCCTCAAAAGACAGTATTGTACAGATAATGCAGAGAAGATTGCAAGCTTCTATCACAATTTACCTCTTACAATCATGTTGGATTCAGAATTTTAGGAAGCTGCAGTCTTCTGGAAATCTGTCTGAATGCATAGTAGAAATCGGTGTGTGGTGAGCTGATGGTTTGAATTTACTATAGTATTGGCAGATCATTGTTCATAGTATGTCCAGTACATAGTGTTTTATAGTGTTACATCATGTACTACAGAGTATTATTTTGCGACAGTGGCACTGATCCTCTTTAAGGCAGGATTATCTACCCTCCTAATAATTCAGCTCTTCAAGCCCAGACAACCCAGTTCTGTTTGTGCTATGCCTCTTATTTGCTGGTTTGTTTGCAATTTGTGGGCCTAGAGGTTTGGAAAGAGTGGTTCTTCGTATTGGCTCATTAGTGGAAAATACTGAATCAAAAGCACAGATCGGTTAGTATCAGGAACCTGATTTATATGCAAATCAATATGAACATGTATTTAAACTTTATGGCCTAGAGTATCCTCTGCATGTGCCCAGATACTCAAAATTGCCCCCATCATAAGTAGTGGTATACAGCTCAAAATATTCTCACCACACACATCCCACATTCAGAAGGACCAAATCTATCTTTACACAGCCTCGGTGCTTTCAGTGCTAATGGACACATCAAATTCATACACCCATCATTGTACTTTCTGAAGTCTGAGTGACAACTGTTGAAGGTTTTTTCCCCAGCTATTGAATATAAACAGTTCACGTAATCCTGCATTATGGAATATGGTGCTCTCATTCTCAAATACAACGTCTGGAATAGAGTTGAACTGTGAATGTGCACTGCAGCAACGCCTTAAACCTGTGCCCTTTTCAAAAGGTTGCTTTTTGCATACTGCATTTTTTTTAAAAACAGCTCTCAAGCAAATGCATTTAAATTGGCCTGTTTGTTACCTGTCTAATTCAAATTCTTGCTGGTTTGTTCTGCCTTACCCACAGTGTAGTTATTTAACACTGTTTTGCATGTATTCTACTTCAGACAGAGAGGAGTTCAAATGGAACTAAATTCACTTTCCAGTGTAAACAAACCAGCTATTGATGGTTAATAAATCTTCCTCACACAGGCTAATCTGGTAAAGTGTGAAGGGGAACTTATCATCATTCGTTTCTTTGCCGAAAGGATTTGGGAATGAGCTTTTTTTTTGAAGCAAAGTACATTTGCAAAAGATTTTTTAAAAAGCCTCTGGTTACAGTCATCGAAGTGTATACTAAAGCTGGACAAGCTAGTTTGTGGGAAGTTGCAGCTCACTGTCCACTTCAGATGGAGATGCCTTCTACTTTCCTGATACAAGGATAATGGAGTTGTTGACTAATCGCAGCAATCAATCTCCATCAGTTCGTCTACAACAGCCCCAGACACAAGGCGAGGAAACCCCCAGTGGTGGACAGCTTTGGGATTCTTGGGTCCAAAGATGCCGGTTCCTCCCAATGCCATGCCATGTTTCAAATTACTCGTTATACCGCATCGCAAAATATTGGCCCGGAATTTGCTGTCCGCGTGATGGCGATCTGCAACCATTCGCCATCGTTCCATCTTTGAAACGGACCGTAACTTCGGGATTTAGCATCCTGACGCTGCGGTCAGTGCTTGACAGCTCCAAAAGCGGCTGCACTATGAAACCAACCCCCGCCCCCCCCCCCCCCCACACACACAGAGCCGGCAGTCTGTGTAATCATCCAGATCATTGGAACTGACAGAAGCTTCAACTCTTCCTCAGTAGGTATGCTGTTAAGTTGCGCACTGAAGGGATGAGGTTTAACTGGGATTTTGACAGCGTTAGTACTGCTAAACAAAGGTTAGGGGCCTGGAAAACTAATTTTAATTTTGTACAGTGTGAAATTTGTCTATTTTAATAAACTTTTCAGTTTAAAAAAAAAGTGTATCTATCTTTATTTGAGGTTTGCCTTTTCCCCATGTGAGAGCCCCAATCTTTGTTTTGCTAGTTAACATTTTTTGAAGTTAGAATTTTAAGAGATTACTCACTCACTCGTACGCTGTCTGAGAATTCTGCGTTTTGATTGGCTGTTTAGACAGCCTGCTCGCACAAGGAAATCCCCATTAACTTCTGTTACTTGAATTGAAGGTTGGAAAACTTGAAGTTTTCGACTCTGGTATTGCTGCTGACTGCAAATTCCGGGCCATTATTTTCTGAATGAAATCTATCAATTTGCATTTGAATTAATCATTACGAAAGGCTCCACGAGGAAGCCTGTTCCATAGATAGACCACTGGTTCACCGAAATAATGTTTCCTCAGATTAGTTTTGAATTTACCCCCAGTTTATGGAATTAACATCAGGCCTTGGGTCGCTAAATGTCCATTCCTCTTTCAGAAGGATTGGAGAAGTGCATATGAGGCGTCAATATTGAGTTCAGGTTGCAAAATGGTCTTTGTTACACCCTGATCATATCATTAGCTTTTGGTAATTGTAGACAAACTCCTGAACGCAAGACACATGACACGTCAAGTGAGTGACTAGGCGTACCTGAGAGAATGTAAAGCAGAGTCGAAAGTGCTGTGATTACACAGTGGGTCTGTCAGCGTGTGAAGACAGGTTGAAGTGCCAGGGATAGATCCTTCATCTATACTCGAAGCGGTAACCTGTCTGTAAAGTGTCTAAAAAGAATGAGAGGTGATCTTATCGAAATGTATAAGATTATGAAGGGGCTTGACAAGGTGGATGCAGAGAGGATGTTTCCACTGATGGGGGAGACTAGAACTAGGGGGCATAATCTTAGAATAAGGGGCCGCCCATTTAAAACTGAGACGAGGAGAAATTTCTTTTCTCAGAGGGTTGTAAATCTGTGGAATTCGCTGCCTCAGAGAGCTGTGGAAACTGGATCATTGAATAAATTTAAGGCAGAGATAGACAGTTTCTTAACCGTTAAGGGAAGCGGGCAGGGAAGTGGACCTGAATCCATGATTGGATCAGCCATGATCGTATAAAATGGCTGAGCAGGCGTATGGCCTACTCCTGTTCCTATTTCTTATGTTCTCTTTTCACATGATGACTGACCTGTGTATGCTCTCTCTTAATCTGACTCTCGGCATTTGCAATATTCTTTTTCAACAACTTGCACCTATGTTAGGCCTATAGCGCCTTGTTATCAAAAACAAAATTTGTCTCACAGCCATTCATGATGATGGGACAGATGACCAAAAGCTTGGTCAAAGAGGTAGGTTTGAAGGAGCGTCTTAAAGGAGGAAAGAGAAGTGGAGAGGCTTAGGGAGGGAATTCCAGAGTTTCGGGCCCAGGTAGCTGAAGTCACGGCGGCCAATGGTGGAGTGATTAAAATTGGGGATGTTCAAGAAGCCAGAATTGGTGCAGCGCAGAGATCTCGGGGGATTGTAGGGCTAGAGGAAATTTGAGGTAAGGAGAGGCGAGGTCGTGGAGGGATTAAGGATGAGAAATGTAAAATCGAGGTGTTGCTTAATTGGGAGCCAATGTAGGTAGTGAGCACTGGGGTGATGGATGAACGGGACTTGGTGTAGACAGGAGGTAGTAAAAACAGTGAACAGTGTGGTCACATTTACGCACAGTATTTCAAGTGTTGAGTGTGCGCGCCTTGGAAGGTGATGTGACTGGAACCAATTCAGTTGCACATTCACGCAGGGTTTAAGCTGCTAGTTGAGTTAGCACACTGAACTGGAGAAATTTTGCATGCTTTCTTTGTCTCTCAGAAATGTCTCGGAGCCTTATGTGCAATGAACTACTTTGCAAACACAACAGCCAATTTATGCACTGGAAGATGCCACATGCTGTGATGGAATCTATATTTTGTGGGTTCAGGTTGAGGAAGAAATATCAGCCAGCGCACCAGAAGAACTTCCTAATCTTCAAATTGTCCCATGGAATCTTTAACCTCGACCTGCATCGCCAGAACAGGTGGGTGGGGCCTCGTTTTAACATTCCATTTGAAGGGTGGTATCTCAAAGTGCAACAGTGCTGCACTGGCGTGTCTACTAGATTATGTGCTCCTGCCTTGGAGTGAGGTTTGAAACCAGAACCTGGTGACTCTGGCAAGAGCGCTGCCAACTGAGGTTAACTGGCATTTTGAAGAATGGTAGCTTGGGCAAATTTCTGGATGACCCCTGGAACGGTACTCCAGAATGAGTCAAACGATTGCAAAGAGAAGGAAGCAAAAATGGCTTTTAAAGATTCTAGCTCTTGTCAGCCTGAAGTTAGAAAGACATTCAGGTTGTGCAGTGGAGCCAATTGTTTGAAATCTGTTTGGGTAATTAATTGCTATGCTGATCTTTGCTCCCATCCCCAGGTGCTGTCTGTGTGACCATCGGGAGCGTTGAAGTATAGAGCGGGGCGAATGGTGCAGTTGAACAAACCCATCTGTTCCTGAAATTGACCTCTGCTGCGATACTTGATGGTGCATTTATACTGCAGCTGCTGTTGAGAGACTCGTAGCTGCAGAATTCAGGAGTGTCTGCACTTTCTCAACATTTAAATCAGCTGCTGCCAGGCAAAGCGTTTACACCGCTGGTTGGAGCCGCAAGTCTCCTCCCCAGGGGAGAGCTCTGCTTGTACGCCTCGCTCAGCAGTTAACATCGTTACTTTTTCGAGAGCACTGGTGGGAGTGTCTGCACTCTATAAACAAGCTGTCAAATCGAATACAATCTATTCCCTTCATCATCTTATAAAGCTCGATCATATCACCCCTAAGTCTGCGCTTCTCTAAAGTAGAGAGTCCACTATGCAGGTCGGTGATTGGAGTGTGGGCAATACAGCAGGAGCGGCGAGGTTGGGGTGCAGGAGTGGCGAGTGATCGTGGAGCAATGTGATTGGGGCCTAGGAGAGGCGCGAGTTCGGGGCCAGAAGAGGCGAGGGCCCAGGGGCAGCATGGGCCAGCCCACACTGCGATATGGACCTAGTGTCTGTGCAGCAGAGCTGGTCTCCAGTCGTCTTGGGCAATCCTTACCATTGGACCAAGACCTAGCTCTGTCAAGCCTGTGTGGTGGCTGGTGTGCAATGGCCACAACACGTTAAAAAAATCCACCCACAGGCATCTTCCACCCTTCAGGATGTAGTTTGGGATCTGGACATTAGATCCTTCATTGAAACACTGTGAACTCATCCCTTTTTGGCATGGAAGTGAATCATCCTCACTTCGAGGGACTGCCTATAATGAAACATTGAAATTGACTCCAGGTACATTGAAAGATGGAGGACCCCTGAGCATCCCGAGTGTCCAACCCAAGCAGCGTGAGACGGCCTCTTCCAGGGAGCCTTGACTGCTTCTTTCTGGCGATGTACTGCACACTTTCACGTTGTTGTGAAGTGAGAACCACTTTGCACTAATACTTATTGAAGTTGCAGTGTAAAGACACCCCAATTATCTGCTTTGTCGGTGACATTGGTGCGATGTATTGCATTCCAGTGCACTGTCACAGAATGGTGAGGTGCGAGAATCGAATGGATGCCAGTTATTTGGCCATTCTGCTGTGGCACTCCCATTGGCAGCTCCTTTGAGCACAACATTGGGAAAAATCTGGCGGCTTGTTTGCCCAATTGGAGAGGGATGACACACAAAGTGGGAGCCCCCAAAAAAGAGGACATGAAATGTAACTGAAGCGTGCCTCCAGCATAACATTTCTCAATGTTTGTCTCCCTTTTCCTGCCCAACCCCATCGTCCTTGCCCAGCTGAAGCTGTCCAGGTATCCAGCTTCAGGCTCTGCCAACTGACTCAACTCTCCAATCCTTGCAAGTGCTTCCTTCAATTGTCTTTCCTAGGGTCCAAATTGTGTACCTTCCCCAGTGATGCGGCAAAACTGTATATCTCCCCCATAGTGGATTATGAATTGAGGGCTTGTTTTTTTTTCCCATGTGATAGGATTTATATAAAATTAGCAGTGAATTGATTTAATATAGTTTGACTTCATTTGCTCTCATCACAAAGACCACCTACTTTCACCTCTGTAATATCGCTCACCTCCGCTCCATGCTTTTGTCACCTCTTTTGTGTGCTCCCTTGGCCGGCCTCCCATCTTCCACCCTCCCTAAACTAAACTCATCTAAAACTCTGCTGCCTGTCTCCCAACTTTCACCAAGTTCCATTCACCCATTAAAAAGAAAAATCAAGACTTGTATTTATAAAGCACCTTTCACGACCAACGGACATCTCAAAGCGCTTTACAACCAATGAAGTACTTTTCAAGTGTAGTCACTGTTACGATGTGGGAAAGGTGGCAGCCAACTTGCGCACATCAAACTCCCGCACACAGCAATGTGATAATGACCAGATAATGTGTTTTTGTTATGTTGATTGAGGGATAAATATTGACCAGGACACCAGGGAAAATTCCCTTGCTCTTCTTTGAAATTGTAGCATGGGATTTTTGAGAGTTCACCTGAGGGGGCAGGCAGGACCAACGTCTCATCCGAAAGACGGCACCTCTGACAGTGCAGCACTCCCAGTGCACTAGAGTGTCAGCCTAGATTTATGTGCTCCAGTTCCAACCTTCAGACCCAGAGCCACAGCTGACACTGTGCTCACTGATCTACATTGGCACTCGGTCCAGCAATGCCTTGATATTAATATTCTCATCCTTGCGTTCAAATCCCTCAATAGATTCGCCCTTCCTTACCTCTGTAATCTCCTCCAAGAACTCTGCGTTCCCCCACTACCTTCGCTTCACCATTGGTGGCTGTGCCATCAGCTGCTGAGGCCCCAAGCTCTGTGATTCCTTCCTTAAACCTCTCTGCCTCTTTACCCCCCTTCCTCCTTTTAAGATGCACCTTAGAACTACCTCTTTCACCTAACCACCTTTGGCTTGGTGCCAATTTTGTGTTGGCGCTCTTGTGAAGCGCCTTGGGATGTTTTACCATGGTAAGGGCGCTATTTAAATGTAAGTTGTATTAGCTCTTCTTACAGTTCGGCAGGTGGGACGGGGGATGAGGAATAATCCTTTGATAATTGTGTAGCACTGAAACTTTAAAGTGGTTCATTAGTATTATCTGTGGCAGAGTGTTTTGCAGCAGCAGTGATTTCATGCCCTTCATGTGTACAGGGGGTGCTGTCTCGAGTGGAGTTGGGTTTGGTGATATAAGTAGAGTAACAGATGTCTGGATGTGTTACAAGTCCAGGGAGGGAGGTGTTTGACAAAGTGCTTGTGATTTCTGTCATTACCAGAACCCGTCTGTATTGCCGTTTAAACCACCCCACCATCTGTTAAATGATTGAATACTTGGATATGACACATTGTTAGGGGATGAAATACAAGATGGCTAAGAGCATTAGGCCTCTAACAGCCCACCACTGGTGCGTTCATTTGCTGAACGTATCTTTTGCCTGTATTGTACTGTTGCTGTTTAATCGAAATTGCACAATAATATTCCCACCAACTTTCATTTTTTTTTAAGCAAGCTACTGATTTCCTTAAATAATGCTGGAGTTCGACTACATCAAGCCGGCAATGGTGAGGGAGCGGCGGTGTCTGTCCAAGTACGGATAATGTGTGCATTGGAGCTGATGGTGTTCCTATGACATGGTTCTCTAGTAGTGGGAAAAGTATCTTTGAAGATTTGCCTGTGCATCAAATAATGTGACAGGGTCAGTGTTTGTGCCAAACTGCAAACTGAATTGAGAAATCGGAAGAAAATAAAGTGCTGTGTTGCAAGCACATTCACTGTGTTTTTAATATAAAAAGAGGAAGATTCTGGAGATTTTATGTTAGCAACCTCAGTTTTCTTGGAAGTGAGAGAGCATTTTTTTTTAAAGTTTCCTTCCCTTTTCTGCCTGCCCTGACTGGTACTTTGCCCAAGTGATGACTCTTAATTTCAGAGCCCAGATAGTGTGTTGCCAGGCAATTTGGGGAGGGGATCACAACCAGGCCCAATCCTTTCCACAGGTGCAGCTGGGGTCACTGGGTAGTGACAGAGATCTTCTGCCTAAGTTGAGGCCAATCTTTCTGACCCAACTGAGGTGGACTCAGCTTGGGGATTGAACCCAGAACCTCCATCCGTATTGCTCAGTACCACACTGGTGCATTCGAAGAACTTTATTGAACGACGTTTTCTGCATTGCAGAATTGCACGTGGCCAATCGCAAAGGATTGAGGAGAAAGGGGATAGAATATCCAGGCCCATCAGGTCCTCACTGACCGTTAGACCATGCAGTCCATGCATCCTCCTCCCTGACCGATGGGCAATTTTAGAGTAACCTCTGGGCATTCCTGCTTGATTCCATGGGGCAAGCTACTGACTGGCTCCTTTACCCATGACCTATCACTACCCTTAAAGTACGATATAGCATCCCTACTTAATGAGTCTGTCGTTAACCTGAGAGTGTTTCTGGTAACTCTCAAAAGCAGCAGCTACTGTTATTTCACCTGACTATTTTGTAGGCAGGTCCCTCTTGTCCTTCTATCACTGTCCATTTTGAATATCCGATCCAAATTTGCATCAAATCTTTTTACAATTTTAAAAACCTGAGTTATATCTTCTCCCTCGAACTTGCATTTCTTCCACGTGATTACTCCATGCACTCTCACCAGAAATCTGAGTTTAACTATACCTGTTGCCCTCCCCTGCACCCTCTCTAGTCTCAATATCCATCGCTGTTCACTGAGTATTCTTCAGCAACGTGAGGTAACTACAAGAACAGGAAATGGGGATCTTGGAGGTAATGTTGGGTCAATAAAGTACAAAACTAGGAGCACTGTACTTGGGTTACTGGATGCTTTGGTACATCCAAACTTGAAGTATTGTGCCTAGTTTTGGTCCCAACATCTGAAAGAATAAAGAAAAACTTAACAACCTTGGGACGTCTCAAAGTGCTTTATAGCCAATGAAGTACTTTTCAGTGTTGTAATGTAGGAAGCGCAGCATCCAATTTCAGCACAGCAAGATCCCACAAACACCAATGTGACAATCAGAATATTTTGTTTGTGATAAATATTCGCCAAGACACCGGGGAGAATTCCCTTGCTGCTCTTTGAAATAGTGGCCATGGGATCTTTTACGTCCACCTGAGAGGGCAGACGGGGCTCGGTTCAACTGACGAGACCTCTGACAGTGCAGCGTTCCCTCAGCACTGCACTGGATTGTCAGCCTGGATTATGTGCTCACATGACTCGAGCTACTTCTGAGCTACAGCTGCCATCTGGCCAGCGACTATCCCATTGCCCTTTCCTGTTCTTACAATGTGTGGCACAGCTGTGCTTCAAGTGCCCTGTGTGCATAATGCAGTTCTCCATATTAGAAACATAGAAAATAGGTGCAGGAGTAGGCCATTCAGCCCTTCTAGCCTGCACCGTCATTCAATGAGTTCATGGCTGAACATGCAACTTCAGTACCCCATTCCTGCTTTCTCGCCATACCCCTTGATCCCCCTAGTAGTAAGGATTTCATCTAACTCCTTTTTGAATATATTTAGTGAATTGGCCTCAACAACTTTCTGTGGTAGAGAATTCCACAGGTTCATCACTCTCTGGGTGAAGAAGTTTCTCCTCATCTCGGTCCTAAATGGCTTACCCCTTATCCTTGGACTGTGACCCTGGTTCTGGACTTCCCCAACATTGGGAACATTCTTCCTGCATCTAACCTGTCTAAACCCATCAGAATTTTAAACGTTTCTATGAGGTCCCCTCTCATTCTTCTGAACTCCAGTGAATACAAGCCCAGTTGATCCAGTCTTTCTTGATAAGTCAGTCCCGCCATCCCGGGAATCAGTCTGGTGAACCTTCGCTGCACTCCCTCAATAGCAAGAATGTCCTTCCTCAAGTTAGGAGACCAAAACTGTACACAATACTCCAGATGTGGCCTCACCAATGCCCTGTACAACTGTAGCAACACCTCCCTGCCCCTGTACTCCAATCCCCTCGCTATGAAGGCCAACATGCCATTTGCTTTCTTAACCGCCTGCTGTACCTACATGCCAACTTTCAATGACTGATGTACCATGACACCCAGGTCTCGTTGCACCTCCCCTTTTCCTAATCTGTCACCATTCAGATAATAGTCTGTCTCTCTGTTTTTACCACCAAAGTGGATAACCTCACATTTATCCACATTATACTTCATCTGCCATGCATTTGCCCACTCACCTAACCTATCCAAGTCGCTCTGCAGCCTCATAGCATCCTCCTATTAAAGGGTATTCACCCTATTAACTTGTCTAAAGCAGCTTACAACCAACTAAGCTTTCCTTGAATTGCCAACATTTTCATATAACCTGGAAATGTTATATTTTGAGTCCATCCTTAAGATCACCGACGGAAGGAAACAGCAAAGAACCCAGCAGAGTATCGAAATATTATTGATTGAAATTTAAACTGCCATTGTTGATTTATTGAAATCTTTAGGACATCTATCTAATCTGCATATGTCACTCTAGTGTTTAAGGTTGTTGTGCTGAGTCTTTCTAATTTCTATCATTGTCTGGTCAGTGTCGGGCTCTTGTGGCTAGTGTACATTCCAGAGTTCCTCACATTCTATCAAAATGATTCATGTGTTTCCTTCTCGGTTTAAAAACAGCCTATCATGGAACCTCTTACCTGTACTGCAGTTATCTGCCAGCGTTATCGTAGAACATAGCCTTGCGCCAGTTGTCAGCTCTACTAACTCCAAACTTCTCCCGCCTTGACACTTTACGTCTTCGTAGCTCAGGAACAGTTTCAAGTCCATTTTTGAATTCAGCTTGTCTTTGTTTCTGTGCCAAGGGCACTGCAATACCAGACTGAAATCTGCCATTTTACCAAGCTTGGCTAATGGAGGTGTTGTCTTAGTTTTCACCATATCAGAGAGCAGACGTGGCACAAATGTAAATGCGAGTGTGCTGGACTTTCTATGCAGATTACACCTGCAGTAACGGATGTCTGTTGTGAGTTTGTGCCACCTGCTGCCATTTATTTATCAGACTTCGTACTCCTGACATTGGGAAACGGTCTCTGCCAGATTGACATGTGCCTGTGCAAACAAATGTAGCTGTACATTCATTGTCCGTGCCTGCCACACACACGGCCCAAGTTTCGAGCCGTGCTGAGAACGTCGCAGTCCCGACCTGGACGCCCGTTTTTGCGCCACAAAGTGCGCCAAAAAAAACCTCCTTATTCTCCACCTCCCTGCAGGTCCTCTTTCCCTCGGCGCAGCGCAGCATGAGCTGTAGGGGGCGGAGCCAGGTCCCTGCGCCGAAAACCGTCCCGGGACCTCTGCACATGCGTGCTACAGTGGGCACGCAAGTGCAGTAGCTCCAGGCGCCCGAAACTGTGTGGGAGGGGCCAGAAGCACGCAGCCACTAGCCCTGGCCGAATGGCCTCACTGAGGCTGCGTGAATAAGGCTCCTCCCACGGCCAGCTCCTGCTTCCTCCCGACCCGACTCGACTCCCGCTTCCTGCCACCGGAACCGACACCCGCCCCCGGACCGGACCCGACACCCGCTCCCGCTCCCCCCCCCCCCCCCCGCCCCCGGACCCGACACCTGCTCTCTTTCCCCCCCCCCGTCCCCGGACCGGAACCGACCTGACCTCTCTCCCCCCGACCCGAACCGAACCGACCTCCCTTCCACCGCCCCCCCGACCCGACCCAACGCCACCTACCTGTCAATCTGGTGCTGGGGACAGGCCCTGCCCGAAATCTCGGGCCTCCTTAACAACACACCCCAATTTCCTTCCCCCCCCCCAATTTCCTTCCCCCCCCAATTTCCTTCCCCCCCCAATTCCATTTCCAAAAAATTGGGCAGTCCACCCCCCAATTTCCTTCCCCCCCAATTTCCTTCCCCCCCCAATTTCCTTCCCCCCCAATTTCCTTCTCCCCCCCAATTTCCTTCCCCCCCCAATTTCCTTCCCCCCCAATGTCCTCCCCCCCCAATTTCCTTCCCCCCCCAATTCCTTCCCCCCCCAATTTCCTTCCCCCCCCAATTTCCTTCCCCCCCCCCAATTTCCTTCCCCCCCCCAATTTCCTTCCCCCCCCCCAATTTCCCTTCCCCCCCCCAATTTCCTTCCCCCCCCCCAATTTCCTTCCCCCCCCCCAATTTCATGAGCCCCCCAATTTCCTTCCCCCCCCAATTTCCTCCCCCCCAATTCCTTCCCCCCCCAATTTCCTCCCCCCCCCCAAATTTCCTTCAACCCCAAATTTCCTCCCCCCCCCCCCAAATTTCCTCCCCCCCCCCAAATTTCCTTCCCCCCCCCAAATTTCCTTCCCCCCCCAAATTCCTTCCCCCCCAAATTTCCTTCCCCCCCCAAATTTCCTTCCCCCCCCCAAATTTCCTTCCCCCCCAATTTCCTTCCCCCCCCAATTTCCTTCCCCCCCAATTTCCTTCCCCCCCCAATTTCCTTCCCTCCCCAATTTCCTTCCCTCCCCAATTTCCTCCCCCCCAATTTCCTTCCCCCCCCAATTTCCTGCCCCCCCCAATTTCCTTTCCCCCCCAATTCCTTCCCCCCCAATTTCCTTCCCCCCAATTTCCTTCCCCCCCAATTTCCTTCCCCCCAATTTCTTCCCCCCCAATTTCCTTCCCCCCCCAATTTCCTTCCCCCCCCCAATTTCCTTCCCCCCCCAATTTCCTTCCCCCCCCAATTTCCTTCCCCCCCCAATTTCCTTCCCCCCCCAATTTCCTTCCCCCCAATTTCCTTCCCCCCCAATTTCCTTCCCCCCCAATTTCCTTCCCCCCCAATTTCCTTCCCCCCCAATTCCTTCCCCCCCAATTTCCTTCCCCCCAATTTCCTTCCTCCCCCAATTTCCTTCCCCCCCCCAATTTCCTTCCCCCCCCAATTTCCTTCCCCCCCCAATTTCCTTCCCCCCCCCAATTTCCTTCCCCCCCCAATTTCCTTCCCCCCCCAATTTCCTTCCCCCCCCAATTTCCTTCCCCCCCCAATTTCCTTCCCCCCCCAATTTCCTTCCCCCCCCAATTTCCTTCCCCCCCCAATTTCCTTCCCCCCCCAATTTCCTTCCCCCCCCAATTTCCTTCCCCCCCCAATTTCCTTCCCCCCCCAATTTCCTTCCCCCCCAATTTCCTTCCCCCCCCAATTTCCTTCCCCCCCAATTTCCTTCCCCCCCCAATTTCCTTCCCCCCCAATTTCCTTCCCCCCCAATTTCCTTCCCCCCCCAATTTCCTTCCCCCCCCAATTTCCTTCCCCCCCCAATTTCCTTCCCCCCCAATTTCCTTCTCCCCCCTCCCCCTTATCCCCCTCCCCCTTCTCCCCCCTCCCCCTTCTCCCCCCTCCCCCTTCTCCCCCCTCCCCCTTCTCCCCCCTCCCCCTTCTCCCCCCTCCCCCTTCTCCCCCCTCCCCCTTCTCCCCCCTCCCCCTTCTCCCCCCTCCCCCTTCTCCCCCCTCCCCCTTCTCCCCCCTCCCCCTTCTCCCCCTCCCCCTTCTCCCCCCTCCCCCTTCTCCCCCCTCCCCCTTCTCCCCCCTCCCCCTTCTCCCCCCTCCCCCTTCTCCCCCCTCCCCCTTCTCCCCCCTCCCCCTTCTCCCCCCTCCCCCTTCTCCCCCCTCCCCCTTCTCCCCCCTCCCCCTTCTCCCCCCTCCCCCTTCTCCCCCCTCCCCCTTCTCCCCCCTCCCCCTTCTCCCCCCTCCCCCTTCTCCCCCCTCCCCCTTCTCCCCCCTCCCCCTTCTCCCCCCTCCCCCTTCTCCCCCTTCTCCCCCCTCCCCCTTCTCCCCCCTCCCCCTTCTCCCCTTCTCCCCCCTCCCCCTTCTCCCCCCTCCCCCTTCTCCCCCTTCTCCCTCCTCCCCCCTCCCCCATCTCCGCCCTCCCCCTTCTCCCCCCTCCCCCTTCTCCCTCCTCCCCCCTCCCCCTCCTCCCCCTTCTTTCCCCCTTCTCCCCCCTCCCCCTTCTCCCCCCTCCCCCTTCTCCCTCCTCCCCCCTCCCCCTCCTCCCCCTTCTTTCCCCCTTCTCCCCCCTCCCCCTTCTCCCCCTCCCCCTTCTCCCTTCTCCCCCTCACCCTTCTCTCCCCCCCTCACCCTTCTCTCCCCCCCCTCCCTCCCCCTGCACCCCCCCTCTCTCCCCCTGCTAGAAGCACAGACACTGACAGACAGAGAGATAGAGACGCACAGACAGAGAGATAGAGACGCACAGACAGACAGAGATAGAGACACACTGAGGGGGACATCCCAGCACGCTGTTGGAGGGCTCCCGGTGCTGCAGTCGGTTAGTAGAAAATGTTTTATTTATTGATTTAAAAAAAAAGAATTATTGCTTATTAATTTTTTTTGATTGATTTATTGATGTATTTATCATTTATTATTGATGATGGCTCTATTTGTAAAACTGAAGTGTTTAATGTTTGTAAACGTCCCTTTAAACACCTCCCCCCCCCCCCCCCCCGCCCATCATTCCCTACGCCTGATTTGTAACCTACGCCTGATTTTCTAAAGTGTAGACAAGGTTTTTTCGAGCGTACAAAAATCTTCACTTTCTCCCTTCTAAGTTAGTTTGGAGTAAGTTTTCACTCACGAAACTTTGAAATCAGGTGTAAGTGGCCGGACATGCCCCCTTTTGAAAAAAAAATTCTGTTCCAATGTGAAACTATTCTAACTGACTAGAACTGGAGCAAACTAAATGACGAGAATTCCGATTTCTAAGATACTCCGTTCTACACCAGTCGCTCCTTAAAAAATCAGGAGCAAATCATGTGGAAACTTGGGGCCATACTGTGCAAAATAAAGGGTGTGTACTTAACACCAAGCGAACCGGCATAATTCTGGGACGGGTTCTGTCTAAATCAAGAGTAATTCCACTCACTTCGGAAGGATGCCTTTTCACATTTAATTTGTATAATTAAGACATATTGCGAAAGGGGAGAGAACATGGGACATGGGCCACCTGTGGGCACGTTAACGTGTATAATGAACGTCAGGGTCTTGGTAAAATGACCCAAGCGCTATTAAATGTGAATGTAACTTCCTCATGTCAGAGTGACATCTGTGCTCCAGACTTTGTTGTGCCAGGCTCGAGTTTTATGCAGACTCCCCACAGGGAGAGTGCGCAGAACCGTCTCACTTGCCTGTACATTACTAATGCTGGCTTCCTTATCCCGACAGCGCACTCAAAGCCTTGTTTTCAATGGTCTACAGTACCATCAGGACCGGGGATCCAAGACTTGTTAACAATACACTGTCGCGGCACCAGGATCTCGCTGTGTTGACTGAACTCGCATGTTAAAAATGACCTGTGTGTGTAATACTGTTATGCTGGCTATAGGTTGAATGTTTTTATTTTTTCACGGGATGTGGGCGTTGTTGGCAAGGCCAGCATTTATTGCCTATCCCTAACTGCCCTTGAGAAGGTGATGGTGTGCCACCACTTTGAACCGTTGCAGTCTGTGTGGTGAAGGTACTCCCACAGTGCTGTTAGGGAGTTTCAGGATTTTGACCCAGTTATGATGATGGAATGGTGATATACTTCCAAGTCAGGATGGTGTGTGACTTGGAGGGAAACTTGGAGGTGTTGGTGTTCCCATGCACTTGCTACCCTGGTCCTTTTAGGTGGTTGAGGTCGCAGAAGAAGCCTTGGCGACTTGCTGCAGTGCATCTTGTAGATGGTACACACTGCAGCTACGGTATGCCAGTGGTGGAGGGAATGAATGTATAAGATGGTGGATGGGGTGCCAAGTAAGCGGGCTGCTTTGTGCTGGATGGTGTCGAGCTTCTTGTGTTCTTAGAGATGCTCTCATCCAGGCAAATGGAGAGTATTCCATCACACTCCTGACTTGTGCCTTGTAGATGGTGGAAAGGGTTTGGGGAGTCAGGAGGTGAGACACTTACTGTTGTTGCCCCAGTATTTATGTGGTTGGTCCAGTTAAGTTTCTGGTCAATGGTGACTCCCAGGATGTTGATGGTGGGGGATTTGGCGATGGGAATGCTATTGAATGTCAAGGGGTGGTGGTTAGACTCTCGCTTGTTGGAGATAGTCATTGCTTGACAATTGTGTGGTGTGAATATTACTTGCCACTTAGCAGCCCAAGCCTAAATGTCATCCAAGTCTTGGTGCATGTGGGCATGGAGTGCTTCATTATCAGAGGAGTTGTAAATGGAGCTGAACACTCTGCAGTCATCAGTGTGGAGGGAAGGTCATTGCTGAAGCAGCTGAAGATGGTTGGGCTGAGGAACTCCTGCAGCGATGTCCTGGGGCTGTGATGATTAACCTCCAACCACCACAATCATCTTCCTTTGTGCTAGGTATGACTCCAGCCAGTGGAGAGTTTTCCCCCTGATTTCCATTGACTTCAGTTTTATTAGGGCTCCTTGATGCCACACACGCTGAAATGCTGCCTTGATGTCAAGGGCAGTCACTCTCCCCTCGCCTCTGGAATTCAGCTCTTTTGTCTATATTTGGACCAAGGCTGTAATGAGGTCTGGAGCCGAGTGGTCCTGGCGGAACCCAAACTGAACATCAGTGCGCAGGTTATTGTTGAGTAAGTGCCGTTTGATAGCACTGTTAATGACACCTTCCATCACTTCGCTGATGATTGAGAGTAGACCGATGGAGCAGTAATTGGCCGGATTGGATTTGTCCTGCTTTTTATGGACAGGACGTACCTGGGCAGTTTTCCACATTGTTGGTTAGAGGCCTGTGTTGTAGCTGTACTCGGGCAGCTTGGCTAGAGGCGTAGCACAAGTCTTTAGCACGACAGCCGGGATATTGTCGGGGCCCATCACTTGGCTGTATCCAGTGCGCTCAGCCGTTTCTTGATATCCTGTGAAGCTAATTGAATTGGCTTCTGTGATGGTGGGGACCGACGGAGGAGGCCGATATGGCATCCATTCGGCACTTCTGGCTGAAGATGGTTGAAAACACTTCAGCTTTGCCTTTTGCACTTGCGTGCTGGCCTCTGCCATCATTGAGGATGGGGATATTCATGAAGCCTCCTCCTCCCGTTAGTTATTTAATGGTCCAGGACAGGACATACCCAGGAATGGTGATGGAGGAGTTTGGGACATTGGCTGAATGATCAGTTGGGTTGCTGAAACATTTAGTGCTTTTGTAAAGAAAGAAATAACTTGTATTTATGCAGCCCCTTTCACAACCTCACGATATCCCAAAGCGCTTTACAGCCAATGAAGTACTTTTGAAGTGTAGTCACTAACGTAGTCCGGATTGAGGGAGAGTGACACCTGTGTGGATGTCTAACAGATTTACGATTCTGCTGTCTGGATAAGAGAGTTGGCGTTAGTAGTTTGAGTGAAGGAAGTTGGTGTACAGGCATCCTTTTCCTGCAATCAGCTACAGCAGCCCTGGTTAAACGAGCTTGAATCACTCCAACAGGAGTGTGGTAATGTATTGACAGGACGATCGATGTATTGGTTGTCAGTTTGATGCACTGTGTACACATTCTCCACCGTTCATGGAAATGTTAGGAGTGACATCACCTTCAAACCCATTTAACTACGTGGAACTGAGTTTATTTTAAAGAGCAGCAAAGATCAAAGTGGTTATGTGTTCTGAAATACAACCAGTGGTTTAAAAAAAATGACTCGCTGGGAAACACAGACGTACATTTTTAGAGTCTGGAGAAGGAATACGGTTTTATATTTTAAGCAGGGTAATTAATGCCTTGATGTTGTACCTTGACCTTATTAAGTCAGAAGTGATGGCACGTGTCTTTTATCGGAGTAATATTCGAGCAGTTATGTATCAGCACAGCCAAATGATCCCTCCAGATAAGATGAGAAATTATATAGAGCCTTATTACGTGCTTGGAGCATTCCAAAAACATCATACACTCAGAATTATCTCGAAGTTGGTACACTGCTATGTATCCATCATCATAGGCAGTCCCTCAGAATCGAGGAAGACTTGCTTCCACTCTTAGCATGAGTTCTTAGTTGGCTGAACACAAGAATACGAGAACCACAGTCCCTGTCACAGGTGGGACAGATAATCGTTGAGGGTAAGGGAGGGTGGGACTGGTTTGCCGCACGCTCTTTCTGCTTGGTTTCTGCATGCTCTCGACGATGAGACTCGAGGTGCTCAGCGCCCTCCCGGATGCTCTTCCTCCACTTAGGGAGGTCTTCGGCCAGGGACTCCCAGGTGTCAGTGGGGATGTTGCATTTTATCAGGGAGGCTTTGAGGGTGTCCTTGTAACGTTTCCTCTGCCCACCTTTGGCTCATTTGCCGTGAATGAGTTCTGAGTAGAGCGCTTGCTTTGGGAGTCTCGTGTGTGGCATGTGATCTATGTGGCCTGCCCAGCGGAGCTGGTCGAGTGTGGTCAATGCTTCAATGCTGGGGAATGTTGGGCCTGGTTGAGGTATATAATAGAGGTGATGGAGGTTACCTCTTGGGCACGGTGCATCGTACTGTGGGATGGAGTCGAGCATCACTTGAATGCTTCATTTACAGCTTTGTAAATGAGTCGTCCATGCAGCACTTTTTGTTTTGGAATTGTGTAGAATATTCAATCTTCCAGAGAGCTAAATGAGTGAGCACCTCTTTGCTCCTGCATTGCTACCTTTGTCCATTTGTGATGTATCGTTAGTGGAGAATCATGTTGCCTATTTCTGCCGAAAAGCATGAAATGTAATATATTTCTGGCAACTTTGTTCAGAGGGGGAAAAAAAATTAACTGGCTTCAGCCACCAGCTATTAGTCAATGAGAGGCCACTATTAATTAAAACATACTGAGGGAGTATTACATTGCAATTATGCACATCCTTTGGGCGTCTTTGGGATTTTGAGCTCATCATGGTGACGTTGATGCTGATGTTTGAATACTTTTCTTTGACCATCTGGTATTGAGCACTTCGGCCAGATACGTAGCACAAGTTCACACAGCAAAGTTCCTTCTACTCTGCTCCTGTGATGTGCTCTTATGCACATTAATGTGCAGGGAAGATATCCGCAGTGTCCTGGGCCAATATTTATCCCTCAATCAACATTACAAAATCAGATTATCTGGTCATTCTCACATTGCTGTTTGTGGGAGCTTGCTGTGCGCAAGTTGGCTGCCGCGTTTCCCACATTGCAACAGTGACTGCACTCCAAAAATGCTCAATTGGCTGTAAACCGTTTTGAAATCTCTGCTGGTCTTGAAAGGCATGATATAAATGTAAGTCTTTCTCTCTTCGTCTTGAACATTTCCCACACTGTTGCAAGAGTTTTGAGACTACTGATTTTGTGAGAGCTGTGGGTTTGTGGCCCAGAGGTACTGGGTTAAATTTATTGTGGGATCAGCAAAAAGGAGACTCTTATTCCATCACCTGGGCTGGATTTGAGAATTGTGGTCAAACCTGGGGGTGGGTCTAACCCATCGCTCTCTGGTCACATGCTCCGAGTCCTGCCAATCTGACCCTCCAGCATTTTGTGAGCCTGGTGGTTCGGGAAGGGCTCCCTTTGGCATCTCATTGGTGGAGAAATCCTAAATCAGAACACCGAGATATGTGCAGGCTAATGGGAATGTGAAGTTGATCTTTACAGGTGGCTCCTGATGCTCCATGATATGCACCACAGGCACTCCTGTTCTAACCCATTCATGTACTCCTACTCGTGCTTCTACTTAAATTATACTCACTTTGAACATCTACAGGCACTGTATCTTGTGGGCAGAATGATGTACTGTAGCAGTGTAGGACTAGATTGGTGTGCCAGCCAGATTTCAGTTATCTACTCAACATAGTGTATCTGGAGCCCACAACATCGCTATCATTAAATGACATCTGAATATTACTGACCATATTTCACCAAATCTCACCGTGAATGAGCATCGCAGATACAAGAACTAAAATCATGAGTTTGGGGTTGGACGTTTGTAGTGCAACCGCTAATTTTGTTTGTCTTGCTTTTGTTTTTAGGTGAGCTGACAAGATGCGGAGCAGCAAATCTAACGAGGCGTCCCTGCTAAACCTGGGACAGACGCAGGGTCGGGATACGAGACGAGGTATAGTGGCGCTTATTTACAGAATTAATCCGTTAGATTTAGTACCTTCACTTCACCAAATCACTCCATTCTGAGTGAATAGGAAGTCGGGTCATTAATGCACTGTGGCAGAATAGAAATCATAATGATCATGGAATGGTTACAGCACAAGAAGGCGGCCATTCGGTCCATCGAACCACTCTCCGCTAGTCCCACTCCCCCTGTAGTCCTACAATTTTTTTTTTCCTTCAGATACTTATGAAAAGATTGAGTCTGTCTCCACCACCCTTCCAGACAGTGCATTCCAGATCATAACCACTCGCTGCATAAAAAAGGTTTTCTTGCATCGTCTTTGCCATGTGTTCCAAAAAACTATTGCAGCAACGAGCTCTGAAACTTAAAGTTTTAAATCGTTAACTTGAAAGAGCATAATCACTAGGGACTGAGAGGTTACCAGCCAGTCATTGCTTTGTCCTCATCCCTGCTCTTAATGGTGCTTGTTCTTGCTGGGGTATGGTTTACTTGGGTGTCAGTGACCGGCAGTTACCTCACCATTCTTCATGCGAGAGCCTAGACAGTAAGTGTCAAGAGATCATTCGATAGTTGCTCAAGCCCGGGACGTGTACCCAGAAATTCTTGTGCGGCCAGTGTATGAAGGTACTGAATGCGTTGATACCGTTTTGAAGCAAGACGTACCAAGTAAGTGGCGAGGCTGCAGTGTAATGTGTAACCAGCGGTGAAACATCAGACATCAGTTGATAAAACATAGCACGAATTTCAAGAACCGAAAGAGATTGTACAGACTGGAAAGTTGCAGATTTGATGCCCAGTCTGTGCTGAGATACGTGAGCTGAGCTTGAACTGCAGTAGCCCTGGGCTCGGGAGTGGAAAAATTAGCCAGGGATCGGTGGAAACAGATGAGCGAGTCTGTTTTAGAAGAGGGAGGAGTGACTCCGACTGTCACTGGTTGGTTTAGGAAAATAAGAACATAAGAAATAGGAGCAGGAGTTGGCCATTTGGCCCCTCGAGCCTGCTGATCTTATTGATGGAACACCACCCTGAGCTTGTGGCCGAAGCTCACTGTTGGAGCAATGCAGAAGGAGCTTCACTGGATCTAACCATGACCTATGAGCACTTTATATTGATGGGTATTCGAAATGGAAAGCATTCCCTTGCACAGTACTGGCATCATTCACCTCAGTTGGCATCATATTCCCACAAAAGAAAGTCTAGTAACGCAGTGACTGCTTCCACCCTGAAACAAAGCTTGTCAGCATAAACTGGCAGGGCTAAATTGTCTCCAGCAGCTCTGTTTTGAAGTCCAGATAAAACGAAGTCTGATGTCGATCATCTCGGTAGGTTTGGTTGGTGTAGCCAATCAAGTGTAGCTGCCCAAGGAATGCTATGAAAACGCCTCAGCTCTCCAACCCAGCCCTGCTCTCACTGGTTTAGCCACCTCAACAGAATCCTTCGAAATAACATTTAAGCGTATGCAATTACCTGGCACCCCAGGTAAAAGCACTTCCAATCACGTGAATTTATGAATGTAAAAATACAATCCTATCCTCTAAATTAAAATGGGCAAGATTGTGGAGGAGACAGAGGAGTTACTGTGCAAAATGTTAGATTGGAATTTGTAAATTCCATAGTCGTAAATGCAATAGTCGTAACTCGGTCCTCTGTCGTGTTTTAGATTTGGTCTCGGCATGGGATACAGTCAACCAGACCAAAGCTGCTGTAAGTATCTCAAAAGTTTTTATTTGTGGTAACTCATAGTGTTCCCAAAAAGCATGTACATGGGGCGGGTGTCCAACAGAGCGGAGATCCACCTTGGTTCCACCATACCTGTTGTTGCTCCAGAGTGTCCGCTGTTCTGTGTACTCTCGGCTCCGTTATAAATCGGGTTGCATCAGAATGTCCCTCTGCACCTTGGCGTTGGCCAATGAAAACTGGGTTAGTTTCTTTTGGCTGCGAGCCAAAAATTGGGCAAATAAATGAAATGTTTGGTGTGATCAAATTGTTACAATTGGTTGTTATTGGTCACTTGAAAATTGATCTTTAAACTCTCGGGTGCAGGAAGATTCTAGCTTTTTAAATGTGTTCAGCATGCACACAGACATTGAAATAAACTGATGCTTCAGTAATAAAGCAACTGTGGTGTCTGGGGTAATGTTTATTACTGTAACATTATCTCTACAGCTATAAATAGCACTTGAGATTAAACATTTCTTTTCTGCGCAATCTTTTTTACCCAGTCTGTTTTCTTCCTGATTCTCTCTCTCTTCCATTTGCACTATTTGACTTTATGTCTGTCAGCCATACTATATTTTCTATACTGCAACATTTGTCTTGTTTAAAACACTTGCCTTTCTGAGGCTCACTATCCATTTCAAAGGTGGGAGCCAAATCTCTCTCATTGGTCTCTGGCTTCAAAAACTTGGTTTTCAATCAGCCCCATGAAATCTGAAAATTGATGGAGTATTCGAACGTGACGTGATTGATTTAACCCGTGACCTAATTTTGTCCCGTCACATGAAGACCTGCTACAGCTCAACATGCATAGCTTTAGATACCCTGTGCACTGAGGGCTGTCATGCTCAAGAACTTGGAGGCTAGTTATGACTTTCGTCTTGCCCACGTACACTGCGACCAACCTAGTCTGTTACAAGCGCCATTTATTGTGACTGAACCCAGGGTGCATTGCTGTTCTTTATTCTCCTTTCTTGTGGTATTTAATATGGTTTGGTGGTCTGTACACAACTCCCACTAGCGTTTTCTGCCCCTTGGTATTCCGTAGCTCCACATCATCCAAGCTAATGTCCTTTTTTACTATTGTATTAATTTCCTCTTGAACCAGCAATGCCACCCCGCCTCCTTTTCCTTTCTGTCTATCCTTCCTAAATGTTGAATACCTCTGGCTGTTGAGTTCCCAGCCTTGGTCACCCTGGAGCAAAACAGATACACCGCTTTGAGTACTGTTGGGGGGGATGACTCATCGGGGGAGGGCAGCAGCAGCCAAGTTCATGGCACCGTGGCTGGCTCTGCTGCACAGGAGGACAGGAAAAAGAGTGGGAGCGCGATAGTGATAGGGGATTCAATGGTGAGGGGAATAGATAGGCGTTTCTGCGGCCGCAACCGAGACTCCAGGATGGTATGTTGCCTCCCTGGTGCAAGGGTCAAGGATGTCTCGGAGCGGGTGCAGGACATTCTGAAATGGGAGGGAGAACAGCCAGTTGTCGTGGTGCACATTGGTACCAACGACATAGGTAAAAAAAGGGATGAGGTCCTACGAAACGAATTTAAGGAGCTAGGAGCTAAATTAAAAAGTAGGACCTCAAAAATAGTAATCTCGGGATTGCTACCAGTGCCACGTGCTAGTCAGAGTAGGAATTGCAGGATAGCGCAGATGAATACGTGGCTTGAGCAGTGATGCAGCAGGGAGGGATTCAAATTCCTGGGGCATTGGAACCAGTTCTGGGGGAGGTGGGACCAGTACAAACCGGACGGTCTGCACCTGGGCAGGACCGGAACCAAAGTCCTCGGGGGAGTGTTTGCTAGTGCTGTTGGGGAGGAGTTAAACTAATATGGCAGGGGGATGGGAACCAATGCAGGGAGACAGAGGGAGACAAAAAGGAGGCAAAAGCAAAAGACAGAAAGGAGATGAGGAAAAGTGGAGGGCAGAGAAACCCAAGGCAAAGAACAAAAAGGGCCACTGTACAGCAAAATTCTAAAAGGACAAAGGGTGTTTAAAAAAAAACAAGCCTGAAGGCTTTGTGTCTTAATGCAAGGAGTATCCGCAATAAGATGGATGAATTAACTGTGCAAATAGATGTTAACAAATATGATGTGATTGGGATTACGGAGACGTGGCTCCAGGATGATCAGGACTGGGAACTCAACATCCAGGGGTATTCAACATTCAGGAAGGATAGAATAAAAGGAAAAGGAGGTGGGGTAGCATTGCTGATTAAAGAGGAGATTAATGCAATAGTTAGGAAAGACATTAGCTTGGATGATGTGGAATCTATATGGGTAGAGCTGCAGAACACCAAAGGGCAAAAAACGTTAGTGGGAGTTGTGTACAGACCTCCAAACAGTAGTAGTGATGTTGGGGAGGGCATCAAATAGGAAATTAGGGGTGCATGCAATAAAGGTGCAGCAGTTATAATGGGTGACTTTAATATGCACATAGATTGGGCTAGCCAAATTGGAAGCAATACGGTGGAGGAGGATTTCCTGGAGTGCATAAGGGATGGTTTTCTAGACCAATATGTCGAGGAACCAACTAGGGGGAAGGCCATCTTAGACTGGGTGTTGTGTAATGAGAGAGGACTAATTAGCAATCTCATTGTGCGAGGCCCCTTGGGGAAGAGTGACCATAATATGGTGGAATTCTGCATTAGGATGGAGAATGATAGTTATTTCAGAGACCATGGTCCAGAACTTAAAGAAGGGTAACTTTGAAGGTATGAGGCGTGAATTGGCTAGGATAGATTGGCGAATGATACTTAAGGGGTTGACTGGATGGGCAATGGCAGACATTTAGAGACCGCATGGATGAATTACAACAATTGTACATTCCTGTCTGGCGTAAAAATAAAAAAGGGAAGGTGGCTCAACCGTGGCTATCTAGGGAAATCAGGGATAGTATTAAAGCCAAGGAAGTGGCATAAAAATTGTCCAGAAATAGCAGCGAACCTGGGGACTGGGAGAAATTTAGAACTCAGCAGAGGAGGACAAAGGGTTTGATTAGGGCAGGGAAAATGGAGTACGAGAAGAAGCTTGCAGGGAACATTAAGGCGGATTGCAAAAGTTTCTATAGGTATGTAAAGAGAAAAAGGTTAGTAAAGACAAACGTGGGTCCCCTGCAGTCAGAATCAGGGGAAGTCATAACGGGGAACAAAGAAATGGCATACCAATTGAACAAGTACTTTGGTTCAGTATTCACTAAGGAGGACACAAACAACCTTCCGGATATAAAAGGGGTCAGAGGGTCTAGTACGGAGGAGGAACTGAGGGAAATCTTTATTAGTCGGGAAATTGTGTTGGGGAAATTGATGGGATTGAAGGCCGATAAATCCCCAGGGCCTGATGGACTGCATCCCAGAGTACTTAAGGAGGTGGCCTTGGAAATAGCGGATGCATTGACAGTCATTTTCCAACATTCCATTGACTCTGGATCAGTTCCTATGGAGTGGAGAGTAGCCAATGTAACCCCACGTTTTAAAAAAGGAGGGAGAGAGAAAACAGGGAATTATAGACCGGTCAGCCTGACCTCAGTAGTGGGTAAAATGATGGAATCAATTATTAAGGATGTCATAGCAGTGCATTTGGAAAATGGTGACATGATAGGTCCAAGTCAGCATGGATTTGTGAAAGGGAAATCATGCTTGACAAATCTTCTGGAATTTTTTGAGGATGTTTCCAGTAAAGTGGACAAAGGAGAACCAGTTGATGTAGTATATTTGGACTTTCAGAAGGCTTTCGACAAGGTCCCACACAAGAGATTAATGTGCAAAGTTAAAGCACATGGGATTGGGGGTAGTGTGCTGACATGGATTGAGAACTGGTTGTCAGACAGGAAGCAAAGAGTAGGAGTAAATGGGTACTTTTCAGAATGGCAGGCAGTGACTAGTGGGGTACCGCAAGGTTCTGTGCTGGGGCCCCAGCTGTTTACATTGTACATTAATGATTTAGACAAGGGGATTAAATGTAGTATCTCCAAATTTGCGGATGACACTAAGTTGGGTGGCAGTGTGAGCTGCGAGGAGGATGCTATGAGGCTGCAGAGTGATTTGGATAGGTTAGGTGAGTGGGCAAATGCATGGCAGATGAAGTATAATGTGGATAAATGTGAGGTTATCCACTTTGGTGGTAAAAACAGAGAGACAGACTATTATCTGAATGGTGACAGATTAGGAAAAGGGAAGGTGCAACGAGACCTGGGTGTCATGGTACATCAGTCATTGAAAGTTGGCATGCAGGTACAGCAGGCGGTTAAGAAAGCAAATGGCATGTTGGCCTTCATAGCGAGGGGATTTGAGTACAGGGGCAGGGAGGTGTTGCTACAGTTGTACGGGGCCGTGGTGAGGCCACACCTGGAGTATTGTGTACAGTTTTGGTCTCCTAACTTGAGGAAGGACATTCTTGCTATTGAGGGAGTGCAGCGAAGATTCACCAGACTGATTCCCGGGATGATGGGACTGACCTATCAAGAAAGACTGGATCAACTGGGCTTGTATTCACTGGAGTTCAGAAGAATGAGAGGGGACCTCATAGAAACGTTTAAAATTCTGACGGGTTTAGACAGGTTAGATGAAGGAAGAATGTTCCCAATGTTGGGGAAGTCCAGAACCAGGGATGAAAGTCTAAGGATAAGGGGTAAGCCATTTAGGACTGAGATGAGGAGAAACTTCTTCAGCCAGAGAGTGGTGAACCTGTGGAATTCTCTACCACAGAAAGTAGTTGAGGCCAATTCACTAAATATATTCAAAAGGGAGTTAGATGAAGTCCTTACTACTCGGGGGATCATTGGAATGGCGAGAAAGCAGGAAGGGGGTACTGAAGTTTCATGTTCAGCCATGAACACATTGAATGGCGGTGCAGGCTAGAAGGGCTGAATGGCCTGCTCCTGCACCTATTTTTCTATGTTTCTATGTTTCTATGAGCCATGTCACTGTGATGCCAATTACATCATACCCGTTAACTGCTATCTGCGCAGTTAATTCGTCCACCTTATTCTGAATACTTCTCGCATTGAGGCACAGAGCCTTCAGGCTTGTCTTTCTAACACACTTTGCCTTTTCAGAATTTTGGTGTAATGTGGCACTTTTTGCTTTTTGTCTTCGGTTTCTCTGCCCTCCACTTTTACTTTTCTTCTTTCTATCTTTTGCTTCTGCCCCCATTCTACTTCCCTCTGTCTCCCTGCATAGGTTCCCATCCTCCTGCCATATTAGTTTAACTCTTCCCCCAACAGCATTAGCAAACACTACCCCTGGGACATTGGTTCCGGTGCAGACCATCCGGTTTGTACTGGTCCCACCTTCCCCAGAACTGGTTCCAATGTCCCAGGAATTTGAATCCCTCCCTTGTGCACCACTGCTCAAGCCACGTATTCATCTGAGCTATCCTGCGATTCCTTCTCTGACTAGCACGTGGCACTGGTAGCAATCCTGAGATTACTACTTTTGAGGTCCTACTTTTTAATTTAGCTCCTAGCTCCCTAAATTCGTCTTGTAAGACCTCATCCCGTTTTTTTACCTATATCGTCGGTACCTATATGCACCCTCCCTTTTCAGGATGCCCTGCACCCGCTCCGAGACATCCTTGATCCTTGCACCAGGGAGGCAACATAACATCCTGGAGTCTCAGTTGCGGCCGCAGAAACCTCTATCTATTCCCCTTACAATTGAATCTCCTATCAGTATAGCTCTCCAATTCTTTTTCCTGCCCTCCTGTGCAGCAGAGCCACCCACGGTACCATGAACTTGGCTGCTGCTGCCCTCCCCCGGTGAGTCATCCCCCTCAACAGTACCCAAAGCGGTGTATCTGTTTTGCAGGGGGATGATCGCAGGGGACCCCTGCACTACCTTCATTGCTCTTCCTGCTGGTCATCCATTCCCTATCTGGCTGTGGACCCTTCACCTGCGGTAAGGCCAACTCACTAAACGTGCTATTCACGTCATTCTCAGCATCGTGGGTGCTCCAGAGTTCATCCACCCGCGCTTCAGTGCCGCAATGCGGTCCGTCAGGAGCTGCAGGCGGATGCACTTCCCGCACACATCGTCGTCAGGGACACTGGAAGCGTCCCGGACTTCCCACATAGTACAGGAGCAGCATAACATATGTCCGAGCTGTCCTGTCATGACTTAACCCTTAGATAAACTTAAATTGGCAACAACAATGCTAAAGGTTACTAACTGATATAGAAAAGAAAAAGAAAAACTACTTGCCAATCACTTACCCCCTTGGCTGTGATGTCACCTTTCGATTTTTTTTCTCCTTTTTTGCCTCCCCGCTGTAGCTGCACAGGTAGGCCTCCGACGACGCGGCCGCTGCTCCCTCCAACTGCTGGGCCTCTTGTAGGCCTCACCAAAGTCCCGCTCCACCTCCGACGACGCTGCCAACCTCCTCCAACCCTCGGTCCTGGGTCACACCATCTGCTCTTCCAACTCTGCTCTGATCAACATTCCCAGCTCCGTCTGCCCCACTTTTGGCAGTAGAGCTGTGTCAGCTGTCGCATCCCTGCGCTGTGCAATCTCTCTCAATCCCTCTCCACCTTCCAAAGACGCTCAATATGTAGCCCTTTGACTGTACCCCTACTTGCCCTCCGATTCCTGCTCGGCTCTGACATTGAGCTGTGAAGTGACTTGGGATGTTTTGCTGCAAGAAAGATGCTTTTTTAACGCAAGTCGTTGTATTTGTCTTGTCATTTATTTATTTTCTTTCCCCCCCGCAAGCTGCGACACATAGAGAACAGGCTGGAAGCTGTCCCCACCAGCACAGCCGTCCTGGACACGGTGATGGATACCAAAAAGACTTTGAGCAGTGCGACCAGAAAAGTCAGTAGGAAGGGTAAGTGGAAAGGCAGCAGAGAAGAAGGTATTGCTGAACTTGGCGTTACAGTAGCTGTTTATCTTATGTATGTCACCACTGATCAATAGTTTCAGTGAAAACATAATGGAGCTGACCCTGAGGCTAAATATAAAATCTGGTAAAATTCTGCTTTTTATCAAGTTAATTAGTGGATCAGCATGGAGTGCCTTTTTGCTATGTTTTGTTCGAATTTGAGAAACTGATTAAGGCTCTGCAATCTTTTCCTTCTCCAAGTCGTGGAGTTCACCCAAATTTTATACACCTCCTCCTTATGGCACTGACTTTTGCTGGGGTTTTGGTTAGCGGGCAAAGCCAGCCTTCCATTCCCTCCTTATGCACATGGCTAATCTGTAAGTGCAGTATTTTGTATGCACTGTAACCACTTTATTAAAAAAAAAACCATTGTGTACGCAAACCAAAATGAAGGGACTTTTAAAATATATACAAGTGGTAGTTGAGTTCTTTTTAAATGTTCTTTTTAATGATGTGCCTCAATGTTTGCCTTTCCTTGGCTGAGAGAGTGCTGAAAGTTGCTTTGAATCATTATGGAATCCTCTTTCTTTCGTTGCTCATGTGGGTGCTGGATCTCGAACAGACAGAGAAACATCGCTGGTGATTGTTTTTAGATTCGCGATGTATTTTCTAACCAGATTCATCGCAGGCAAACACTTGAATATTGTCAGGCTTTGGCAAAATGTCGCATGAAGATAGCGCAAGCCCGTTTTCACTGTCCGAGGAGCATGAGCCAGTCGTAGCTGCAGTTATGAGGTACCATATGTACTTGTATCGGGCGACTTTTACAAGACAAACCATCAACTTTCAAGCTTCAAAGAAAATCTGTAGCCTATGTATACTGCTGTTTTCATGTGACAGGAAAAGCTTGTCATGGGATTTCTAATTTGGCTACCTGTTCTATGGCCTCTTGAGATGCTGAGTTTAGAAATGAGGTGAATCCTGCAATAGATCTGAATGGGCAGGTTGATGTGGTGTGTTCCATGATATGGGACTCACGGCCACAGTCCCCTATGCCCGCTCACCTACATTGGCTCCCGGTCCAACAACGCCTCGATTTCAAAATTCATCCTTGTTTTCAAATCCCTCCATGGCCTTGCCTTTCCCTATAACTGCCTCCTGCCCTTTCTTGTGACTTTCCACACCTAGATTATTGCTTTTTGTGGAAGTGCATGGGATTCAAGGAGACAGGCGAGGGAGAGAAGAATTATCTTCAGACCTGTTGCTTACACATGCTGGCAGTAGCCTTTTTAATGCAACTCATGTGGACTAACCAAGTCCACTGAGAGTGATTAGGGGAAAGAATGCGTGCTCCTATTTAAAAAAAAATATATCTTGCCTCTAATCCTGTCAGATGGAAGGTCCCTGGAGGATTCTGCGGTCGGTGTTCCATCCGTCAAGTCCGGCAGTCGCAGCAAATCGCGGAAGGACAAAACGTCCAGGAGCCCCCTGAGATCTACCACTCTGGAAAGCAACATTAAGAAGAGCAGTCGAGTAGAATTCAGAGATCCTTTAGCATCATATAGGTATGTTGCATCGATTTAGCATAGGATTTAGCATCATTTAGGAGTGTGCTGAATCTGAGTGAATGTCGTTAAATCATAACAAGGATATGCTTTTTCATTGTTCTAAAACTGAAAACTTGTTTGAAGAGGGAGAAAGCAAGTGTGGCTTACTTAATTAACATAAATGTCTGAATCCAATGCCAATCTGTAGAGTACATTGACGTTGTGCCAGTTTAATATCTTCTCTACTCCCCTCTCATAATATTTTGTGTGATCATTCATGCTGCAGCCGACATGCCTAATTTAAGAATGGCCAACTGACCTGTCAGCACTCTGTGAATGCTGCTGTTTAACCATTTAAGAACATAAATAGGATCAGAAGTGGACCATTCGACCCTTTGAGCCTGCTCCGCTGTTTAATAGGATCACGGCTGATCTTTTACCTTAACTCCACCTTCCCATGCTATCCCCATATCCCTTGATTCCCTTAGTATCCAAAAATCTGTAGTTCTCCATCTTGAATACACTCAACAACTGAGCATTCACAGCTCTCTGAGATAGAGAATTCCAAGGATTCACAACCATATGAGTGAAGAAATTTCTCCTCCTCTTCCTTGGTCCAAAATGGCTGACCCCTTATTCTGAGACTGGAAGGTGGATGAGAATAGCCAGAGCCACTTTCCTCTGTTTTCCTGTGCTTGTGGGAAAGGCTTCATGGCTCATCTGGGGCTTGGGAGTTGCTTGAATGTTGTATCCAGTTTTGGGAACCCTAATTTAGGAAGGATTTCAAGGCTGTGCAGAGGATGCAGTAAATGGTTATTATGATGATAGCAGGAAGGAGAGATTAAAGTTATCAGCAGAGACGAGCGAAACAGGGGCTCTTTTCATTAGAGCGGTGGTTAAGAGGTGAACTGATGAGAATTGCTCAAAATTATGAGGGGTTTTGAAGAGAGAAATTAGGAAGAATTATTTCCACTGGTCTGTGATTTAGTAAGGAGAGGGTTAATTCAAGGTCACTAAATCTAAGATAGTCACCAAATGAACTATGGGAGAGCCCTAAAGAATTGTTGTTTATGCGGAGGATTTCCCTACCAGAAACGGCGATGGTGTTGTATCCCTAATAGCTTTGAAAAGGGAATTGGATAAATACTTGAACATTTTTTTAAAGGTATGGTGGGAGGGCAAGGAATGGGGTTAAATGGGTAGCTCATTCAGAGAGTTGGCAGGTGCAGTGCCCCGAATCGCCATCTCCAATAGCTATGATTTTGTAATGCCGCTAGCTGAAGTTTCATGTTTGTGCAATGCCCATCCTTTTCTTGGTACTGAAACATTAATTTACAGACACATTATTGCTTACTGCAAGATTTCTCCATTTCAATCTCCAACTCTTTGTTGGATGGCTCAATTGACACCTCGTCGATGCTGTAAAAATTGATCTGTATCAAGTGTCTCATCACATCGGGAGTTCAAGAACTATAAATCCATTGTGTGCATCATAACTCTCTGTTCTATTGAATGTTGTATTATAGTAATACATGTAGAAGCCTTGGTTTCTAAAATAAATTAATTGTTACAATGTCCAAACTTATGCAATCCAATGTGCGTAACCATTCTAGCTGATTAGAATAACAAAGTTGAGTTTGAAACAGGTCACAATACAACGGAAACACGTGGTGCTGAACACACAGCATTAGTTGAGCCAAAACTTTGATTCAATAATCTGCATATAGGTGGCACATTTTGGCTACACACTGACTGCTCACGGTGGGAACAGATGTCAGCCGAATGCGTCTGCTCCAGATACGGAAGTTACTTTGGCCGGGAAAAGGGCATAAATTGGGAACAGATGGAAAGGAAACCCTTTCTGGCAGTGGGGTCAGTTTCCTTTTTGCCAGCTTCTCCCTTCCCCTTGTGAAGGTGTTGACTTATAGTCTTGTGTAGTTCCACAACTGCCGAGTGCCCTTTGGTGCTCTGCCCAGTCCACCACTTCTTTGGCAGGGGTAGGTGTGTAACAGAGACCAATTTCGATGCCTCTATTTCCACCTTGGTTGATTAAACAAACTCAACAGAGACTCGTAACTGAACTTGGGACTTTCTGGCTTGTGTGACTCAACTGGACCATTATAGAGCTGTGGACCAGCTCCAGGGAACTGCTGTGGATTTCAACATTAGTGATCCTTCCAAGCATTCTCGTAAGAACATAATAAATAGGAGCAGGAGTAGGCCTTACGGCCCCTTGAGCCTGCTCAGCCATTCAATACGATCATGGCTGATCTGATCATGGACTCGGCTCCACTTCCCCGCCCACTCCCCATAACCCCTTATCGCTCAAGGAACTGTCTATTTCTGTCTTAAATTTATTCAATGTCCCAACTTCCACAGATCTCTGAGGCAGCGAATTTCACAGATTTACAACTCAGAAGAAATTCCTCCTCATCTCAGTTTTAAATGGGCGGCCCCTTATTCTAAGATCATGACCTCTAGTTCTAGTCTCCCCCATCAGTGGAAACATCCTCTCTGCATCCACCTTATCAAGTCCCCTCATAATCCTATACGTTTTGATAAGATCACCTCTCATTCTTCTAAATTCCAATGAGTAGAGGCTCAACCTTTCCTCATAAGTCAACCCCCTCATCCCCAGAACCTTCTCTGAACTGCCTCCAAAGCAAAAATTCTCAGTCTAAAAAGCCTATTCCTTTCCTGGCTGAAACAGGAAAGGTTTTGATTCATTGTGCTGCCCCTCTTGTTTAAATGACATCAGCACTCTTGATCTGATTTTTATCTCTCTGGAACTGAGACACACTGCATGAAATATCGTTCGGCTGATTGTACATCCATCCGCAGGCGCATCATTTTAAACACGCGCAGAAGTTGCATTTCATAAAAATAACTGTGGAGGGGGGGCAAGCCTTTAAATTCATCGCGTAATGGGGCACTGAGCCATACAGGGCATGATGGTTCAGGATGGAACTCTGGTCTGCTGAGTTGGTTGATCCCAGCTGGGAGACTAGTGGGTGGTGGGTCCTATCTTGGGCTTCATTGTCCAGAGGCTGAGGGTGGTGGCAGTGCTGGAAGGGAGAGTGTCATCCACAGGTACCCCTTGCAATCACTCCCCAATGATCCTAGCTGGGAAACCTGTATGTGTGGACAGGACTAGGATTGAGCAGCCTGGTGGCACTCAGTGCCTGTTCGTTTACAGGAAGAATCCTCGCTTGGGTGATGTTCATCGTGGAGGGCAGAAAAGAGAGAAAATAAGTGTGAAAATTAGAGGGGGGTCATTTTGGGGGAAACGGATTCTTTCTCTCAAGTAAAAAGTTGCATTTATGTAGCACCTTCCATGTCCTCCGATCATCCCAAAGTGCTTTACAGCCAATGTATTACTGTTGACATGCAGTCATGGTTATGTAAGCAGATGCGATTTGTTTCTATTCTTGCTGTTCTTGGCCATTACTCAAAAGTGATTAATGTAATCTTTTTGTGAAATAGTCCTGAAGTTTCCTGCACTTGCTGTAAAAGGTACAGAGAAGGATGAGTAATATTAACCTGTCTCTCTTGTTATAAGGGAGGTGGATGTCAGAGTGCCATCCTACCTGACCGCCAGCCAGCTGGAAGCTCAGCGTCTCCTTTCTGAACTGAACTCCAGCGAAGTGCGAGGGAAGGGGAGTGAAGCCAGCCGCATGATATACGAGCGAGATAATCGCAGTTACCACTGTCTGGACGACGATAGCACCCGTTCGACTGCGGTGGACGACACGGTGGTGAAATATCTCAACGACCACTCGGCGCTCGATGCCCTGCACACCTCCGATGCACTTTACAAGACTCTGAGCCGGGGCGGGCTGGGGCAGAAGGGCAGCGCCGCCAAAGGCCCCCACGCCAAGCCCGTGGGCTACGAGTCGGACGCAAAGAGCGATCGGCCTTCTGAGCAGTCCCAGCTGTCCTCCCCGACTTCCACGTCCGAGTCGATGATGCAGAGACTGGAGATCATGCGCAGAAAGCAGCACGACGACAAGCTGGAGAAGCTGAAGGAGCGGATCAGGAAGCAACGGGAGCAGTCTGAGGAGTCTGCCGAGAGGGACCGGCTGCTCAACTTCTCCGAGCTGCCTGTCGTGCCCAACGTAGACACTGCCGTTCCCACCACCAAAGTCAGGAAGGTTGCTGCAGCACCGCCTGCTCCATCGTACAAAGGTATGCCTGCCGGGAATGCACTGTTTCTGCTCCTTTCCTCCTTCCGTTCTAATTTCTGGCCCGCCCCAGGGGTATGGGTCAAGCCTTGGCCATGCATGTGGAACAGTCACCTTGCTCCCAGGATCCTGCCAGTGTGTCTTCCAATAACTTCAGGGGGGACTCTTGCTTCACACCTATAAATAAAGACGTGCATTTATTTAGCGCCTTTCACAACCATAAGACAACCCAAAGTGCTTTACAACCAATTAAGTACTTTTGAAGCTTAGTCAATTTGCGCACAGCAAGCTCCCACAAAAGTAATATGATAATGACCAAATAATCTGCTTTGAGAGATGTTTGTTGAGGAATAAATATTGGCCAGGACACCAAGTAGAACTTCCCTGCTTCTCGACTATTACATGGGATCTTTTATATCCACTTGAGAGGGCAGACTGTACCTCAGTATAATGTCTCATCCAAAAGATGGCACCTCCCAACAGTGCAGCGCTCCCTCAGTACTGCACTGAAGCATCAGCCTGGATTGTAGGCTCAAGTCTCTGGAGTGGGACTTGGACCCACAGCCTTCTGACTCAGGCAAGTGTGCTACCCACTGAGCCACAGCTGACACCGTAGTAAAGCACAGTACTACTACAGAATGATCTGTGGCACGATGTGTCGGGGCTCTCCCGCAGGCTGCCTCCACGCTTTTTCCAGTTGAAAATAGTTCTTTTGGTTGACTTCACACCTGTACTGATTTTTTTGACTAGTGAATGTGGACTCACTAACTATTAATGAGGCACAGTCACAGTGCTCCCAATCGCTTTGTTTTAAATCCGATTTGTTTTAAGCCCTCGTCCATGCCTTTGATACCGCTAGACCTGACTATTCCAATGCGCTCCTGGCTGGCCTCCCACATTCTACCCTACGTAAACTAGAGGTGATCCAAAACTCGGCTGCCCATGTCCTAACTCGCATCAAGTCCCGCTCACCTATCACCCTTGTGCTTGCTGAACTACATTGGCTCCCGGTTAAGCAACACCTCAGTTGGAAAATTCTCATCCTTATTTTCAAATCCCTCCAGGGCCTCGCCCCTCCCTATCTCTGTAATCTCCTCCAGCCCCGCAACCCCCCCCCCCCCCCCGAGATGTCTGTGCTTCTCTAATTCTGCCCTCCTGAGCATCCCTGACTATAATCGCTCAACCATTGGTGGTCGTGCCTTCTGTTGCCTGGGCCCCAAGCTCTGGAACTCCCTCCCTAAACCTGTCCGCCTCTCTACCTCTCTTTCCTCCTTCAGGACGCTCCTTAAAACCTACCTCTTTGACCCTGTGCTAATTTCTACTTATGCGGCTCGGTGTCAATTTTTTAAATCTCATAATACCCCTTTGTAAAGCCTTGGGATGTTTCACTATGTTAAGATGCTATATAAAGGCAAGTTGTTTTTTTTTTAGCTTTAGGAGAACACTGGATCTCCAGTAAACAGATTAAAAAGACAAACTAGTGACACTTGAAACCTGCTGGAACTGTAGCACAGGCTAATTAGCCTTTGTGAAGGACCAGTGCTTCAAAATCTGGCGCACTATTAACTGAGTCCTTGGGGGATGTTTATAAATGCCTTATGGGTTATTGCATTCTAAGTTTTAAATAAACAAATAATTCAGGAGATTTAGTTTGTCATTGAAGACTCTTCTGTTTCATTGTTTAGCAGAGCCCTGCTTTAAGGTATTGCATTAGGAATTGTCATACACAATGATATGCTTTTTAAGCTTGAGGTCCATACAGTACCGAATGTGGTTGGTTGTTTCACTAAAGCAGTGCTTTTCCAGTTTAATTTATGTGGGTGGGAGCAGATCATTGCGATATTCCATGCACAGAAATAACTTTTTTCCCATCTCCTCTTTCCCCTGCCACCCCCAAAATATCCTGAAGAACATTTTTTCTCTCCATTCTTGGGATGTGGGCAAGGCTGGTAGTGCCCATACCTAACCTACCATAGCCTTGAACCACTGCAGTCCGTGTGGATACTTTGCTACAATTGAGTGGCTTGCTTAGGCTACTTCAGAGGGCAGTGTAGAATCATAGAATGATACAGCACAGAAGGAGCCTGTTCGCCCATCATGCCTGTGCCAGCTCGTTGGTAGAGCTATCCAATTAATCCTATAAAAACCGCGCTACCCTCCGCAACCCTCGCCATTACTTCATCAAAGAAGTCAATCAAGTTAGTCAAACACATTTTGCCTTTTTCTGAAAACTTGGCTTTTGTTTTTTAGCCAAGGTGTTCCAGGCCTAGTTGGTGGATGAGATTTGTTCTTGTGGAAATAAAATAAAGAATCCCAAAGATACCTTGTGATAAAGAATCCCAAAGATACCTTGTGATAAAGAATCCAAAAGTTTCTTCTGCTTTCTGGAAATGAAATTCTAAATTTTCAGCTGTGTTGTAGCTGATTTGCAGACCACCAGCCAGGAGGGAGATGCTCTTATGTTGGCCTATTTTCTGAGAACTTGTCTTTTATTTTCAAACCAAGATGTTTGTGACCAGCCTCGTTTGTGGATGAGATGTATTCCTGCAGGGAGATCATTGTCTCATATTCAGCGTTCTGATCCTCGGGTCTTTTTCATTTCAGGTTTCAACCCCATGGAGACCAAAATCCGAACTCCTGATGGCAAAGTGTGGCGTGAGGATGACTTGCACAATATCAGCAGAGACCTGTACCGGGACTTCACACTCCAGTTAGCGGGTAGGAACACTGCCTGTGCTTGGGAATATAGGAACATGAGTAAATCTGTCCCTGGGGCCTGTCTGCCATTCAATCAGATCATGCTGATCTGTATCTCAATTCCATTTACCTGCCTTCGCTCCATATTCCTTGATACCCTTTGTAATGTATGCACCTGTGAGTATGCTCACCGGTTTGTAGAGTGGCTTAGCCAGTCACGTGATGTTCACAAGACTCAATAAAACTCCAGCCAGTTGAGTTCAGGGGATCCACGATGAGACAGGCGGTTGAGAGTCTGGTGGATGAACTGGTAATGTATAGTTGATAAACCTTTGCTAATAAAACAATTAGTTCTTCGTAGCAATGTGTTGCTATGAATTCTTAAGCAAAGAACCCACGAAGCAAATACATTCCACTCTTACCTAACGAAAATCAATAAATCTCAATCTTGAAAGCTCCAATTGACCCCCAGCATCCACGACCTTTGGGGGGATAGTGTGCCAGATTTTCACTTCCCTTTGTCAACCACTGCTTCCTGATATCACTCCTAAATGGCCTAGCTCTAATTTGAAGATTCTGAGCAGTGGTGGAGCGGGGGAGTTCTGATGGTTAGTGTGCTGTGCTGTCAGATTTGAGTCTGTTAAGTTCCAATGCACATTGAGATGACGGCCTACGCACTCTTTGACTGTTATGGTTTTTGAACCAAATGACTGGGTTCTGAGTGAGTTTGAGTCCCCTCCCTCTTCAAGCCAAAGGGAAGATGTTGACAATGTAGACTGGAATAGGTGATGTGGTTTTGGGATGGTGCCTGAGGCACATTGGTAGGGTAGAGTTGGAGCTTAGCACCTGCATGGATCAGGAAAGATGTTACATTCCCCAACATCAATGAAGAACAGCAGGGGGTACACAACAGGTAGAAATTGCCCCCCCGTCCGAAACGGGACGTATGCACTTCGTTTCAGTGGTTTTTACCACAGCTGTGGTTGAGGTCACCTCTTGAGTGAAATTCCGCTCTTTGTTGTTTTCTTTTACTTGGATCCAGAAGTCTCTCTTAATGAGGGCAGTAACTACACTTGAGGGGCGGAAGTTGGGTCGGTGAGTGCACTTGAGGGGCGGAAGTTGGGGGCGCTGCAATGGCGTCATCACGGCAGCGCGTCACCATGGCTCTCCCCTTCACTTAAAGGGGAAAGCCTTTGCAATTTTAAAACGTCGGCCCACTGGGCTACCAGGGAGGGTTTCGGCTGGGCCAGCGGCCTGGCCCCCAAGAGGGCGTGCCAGGCTGCCTGTTGGTGGCTTGGCCAAACCAGGGGGCATAATTGTCGGGCCAACATGGCAGTCAGTCGACAAAAAGAAAACGCAGCGACAGTGCATCCTCCCCTTTAAGGGAAGCCGCACCGCCATTGCAGAAGGCCACAGCATCACTGGACCCCTGGGAAAAAACAGGTTTTGGCACCGCCAGGTGGGCTGAAGATTTTCAGAGGCGAATGTCGCTGTGTGGGGGGGGGGGTGATAGGTCGGCGGTGCGCACGGTGATGACGCGTTTAACGTGGATCGGCGGCAGTGGAGTGGTAGAAGGGGGATTGGGACACCGCCGGGAAACTTCGGGGGGGCAGTTGGGCTATCAGCGGCTATTCCACAAAGTTGATGACCACTCCATTCCGCAGCGTGGCCGCCGATTTGCGGTGGTAATGGGGCTTAAGGAGAGGGGATTTCAACCCCAAGGTGTCCAGGAGGTTTGACGAAATACAATTGTAGAGTTGCTGGGATTGATTAACTTTCGCTGGTATTGGCTATCTTCAGATCGTTCAGGAAAATAACACAGCTGGAGGTTATTGTGTTAACAGACAGAATTCATTTCTTCAGATTGGGCTGCCCTAAGAGGGGTAGTGAGGTTTCTGTGCCTGACCCCTGACTACACCAACTTGCATTTATATAGCGCCTTTAACGTAGTAAACCACCCCAAACTGCTTCGTAGGAGCGTTATCAGACAATATTTGACCCAGCCACATAAGGCAATATTGGATCAGGTTGGTCACTGAGGAAGGCTTTAAAGTATATCGTAAAGAGGAGACAGATGCAGAGAGGTTTAGGAAGGGAATTGCAGAGCTTTAGGGTCAAGGCACCTGAAGGCACAGCCACCAATGGAGAGACAAAGGAAATCGGGGATTCACAAGGCCATAACTGGAGGAGCGCAGAGTTCTGAGGTTAGTGTGGGGCACAGGACTGGAGAATTTTGGATATGCTGGGTTTGTTTTCTTTGGAACAGGGGAGATCTTATTGAGGTGTATAAAATTATGAGGGGCCTAGATGGAGTGGATAGGATGCATCTATTTCCCTTAGCAGAGGGATCAACAACCGGAGGGCATAGATTTAAAATAATTAGGGGGAGGTTTAGAGGGGATTTGAGGAGAAATTTCTTCACCCAGAGGATGGTGGGGGTCTGGAACTCAATGCCTGAAAGGGTGGGAGTGGAAGAAACCCTCACCACATTTAAAAAGTAAATGTGCACTTGAAATGCTGTAACCTACAGGGCTATGGACCAAGAGCTGGAAAGTGGGAATAGGCTGGATAGCTCTTTGTCGGCCGGCGCGGACATGGTGGGCCGAAATGGCCTCCTTCCATGCTGTAAATTTCCATGATTCTATGATAGGAGGTTAGTGATTGGGAGGGGCGAAGCCAGGGAGGGATTTGAACACAAGGTTGAGAATTTTAAAATCGAGGCATTGCTGGACAGCGAGTTAATGTCGGTTAGCAAGCACATGGGTGACGGTTGAATAAGCTGAAGTTTTACGAAGGGTGGGAGACCAGCCAGGAACCCAGGAACAGCTTCAACATTTCCTGCTGGTGGGTCAGCCTCTAAGGTGCTGTGCTCCACCATTTTATTCCCAGTGAGGTTGGGTGACCGGGATTTTTGACACTGGGAAGAGAACTGGTATCCGCTGTCCATTCTCCTTTATTTTTATTTCCTTTTGCCTTCTGTGGCAGGATCACCTTTCATCAGAACAAGCTAACTTTTGAGCAATATATTATAGATGTTGATTGCCAGGAATTTCTATAGCGAGCAGGCTGGCTTGGAGAGATATGCAAGATCCACACGTGTGTACCGGTCAAGTCAGTGTCCTAAATGTACCGACTTCCTAGTTGTTCTGCAAGGAGTGTCGTGGCTGCGTTTACTGTCTTGTATATGTGACTCTTACTGTGCTTCTTGCTAGATTTTGTAGTTTACTTGTAATAGTTTTAGATAAAGAGAATCAGTAGCTGAAGACCAGCATTATCTGTAAGGACTGCAATCTTCTATACTGCACTGAACTTTCCACATTGCTCTGGAGCCGTGTGCTAACATGTGAAACTTGACTCTCTACTGCAGTCAGTCCTGCGAAGACCAGTCTCTCTACTTCTATTAGTGTTACTGACTGTGCAGGGCTGCCTCCTGTTAGTGTCACTGTGCAGGACTCCTGTTTGGCGTCCCTGACTATGCAGGAACTTTGCATCGGGCGTAGATGATACAAGTACGGTGCAAGCACGTTTCGTTGAGGGACATGCTTGTACCTGCGGAATTCTACCCCAGTAATAGTGCCTTAGATAGACTGCACATTAACGCAAGCATCACAACTGTTGGTTTTACCCAATTTTCCCATCTCTACTTTCCACAGGTGCCATTTATATCCCACTCCATTTTTGCCCTACTCCAATGTTGTCTACCTGTGGCCTTCCTGCACAGTCAACAACACTTGGGTCTTGTACTGTCCGTCAGAGCTCTGATCTCTCCCTCTGGCCTGCTTACCCTGCTGAGCTGGCTCAGTGCGTCATTGTGCTTTTCATGACACAAAATGGCTCCACAGTGCAAGTGTGTTGCTGCACGAGACTAGCTCTGTCAGATTTCCCAGGAGGTCCACCCGCTGCGTGGGCTCAGAACAGCTAATGTCACGGTACCAGCGCCCGGGAACAGTGCTCACAATGGGGGCCTTTTTTTTCCCCTTCCTCTGATTCGGAGCCGCCTTAGGCAGAAATTGAGATCAGTTAACAGGATGACCATGGAACAGCAGTTTCCATATGTTGGTTTGGCAGCTTGAAACCTGGACCCACGAAAAGTAAGATTGTCTCAAGTAGCCATTCTTCATGTATAAACCTAGAAAGTGAGGCAGTCAGTAAGCTCTTCGGCAATGGAGGGCATCACAACTGAACTTTCTAAGTATAAAAAGGAGGAAGCAGAGTAGGAGTTATGGGCAGCTTTTCAGGGTGGTTGGAAGTGCGAGGTGGTATCCCGCAGGGCTCTGTTCTGGGTCGTCTACTGTGCACTCTGTCTGTCAGTCATTGGGATATAGACCGAGAGGGACTGGTGTTGAAATGTGCAGATGATGGTATAGTTAGTTCTTTATAAAAATTCTGGATAAATTGGATCTAAGCAAACTTTTCTGCCATGTGGAGAATTTAAGCACAAGGGGTCACATTTATAAATTAATGACAAAACGTTAGTGATGGAGAAACTTCCAGAGACCATAATCTGGGACAACGTTTATTTTCACTTGGAAAACGGGTTAATAAATGGCAGCCAACGTGGGTTTGTTGAAGGCAAATTGTGATTCTTTGATGAAATAACAGAGGGTGAATGAGGGTAGTACGGTGGTTGATGTGTATATGGACTTTCAGAAGGCATTGATAGATTACCACATAATAGATTTGTTAGCAAATTGAAGCTCATGGAATTAAAGGGACAGTGGCAGTGGTGATACAAATGTGGCTAAGGGACAGAAAGCAGAGAGTAGTGGTGGACAGTTGTTCTTCAGACTGGAGGGAAGTGTGCAGTATTGATCCCCAGGGGTTATAACACTGATCTTTTTGATACGTATTAATGACCTGGACTTGGGTATAGGGGGCACAATTTCCAAGTTTGCAGATGACACAATACTTGAAAATGTAGGATTTGGAGGATAGTAGCAGACTTCAGGAGGACATGGAGCGACTGGTGAAATGTGCAGACACATGGCAGATGATATTTAATGCAATGTGAAGTGATTCATTTTTGAAGGAGGAATGAGGAGAGGCAATATAAATTAAATGGCATAATATGACACAAGAACATAAATAGGAGATAGAGTAGGCCTTTTGGCCCTTTGTGCCAGCTCCACCATTCAACAAGATCTTCTACCTCAACTCCACCTTCCTGTGCTATCCCCATATCCTATAATTCCCTTAGTTCCCCAAATATTTATCAACCTCTATCTGAATATACTTAACGACTGAGCATCCACAGCTCTCTGGGGTAGAGAATTCCAAAGATGTACCACTCTTGAGTGAAGAAATTTTAACTCATCTCCGTCCTAAATGGCCAACCCTCTATTTTAAGACTGTGACCTCCATGTCTTAGGTTCCTCTGCCAGGGAAAATATCTTAGCATTAACTTGGTCAAGCCCCTTAAGAATGTTATATGTTTCAATTAGATCACCTCTCATTCTTAACTCTAATAATATAGGTCTAGTCTACTCAATCTCTCCTCAAAGGACAATACCCTCATCCCAGGAACCAGTCTAGTGAACCTTTGTTGCACTCCCTTGAGGGAAGTATGTCTTTCCTCAGGTAAGGAGACCAAAACTGTACACAGTACTCCAGGTGTGGCCTCACCAATGCCCTGTATAATAATAGTAAGACTTCTTTACTCTTGTACTCTAATCCCTTTGTAACAAAATCGAACTTACTATGTGCTTTCCTAATTGCTTGCTGTGCCTGCATGTTAACTTTCTGTGATTCATGTACAAGGACACCCAGGTCCCTCTGAATGCAAACATTTCCCAGTCTCTCAGCATTCACAAAATATTCTGCTTTTGAGCTAGATGGGCCGAAGGTAGTCTCCTTCCTGAAACTATTGCTATATTACTACCATAGGAAGCTACAATGGGATATTGATAAGATGGGAGGGAAAATGAGCTTGAAAGTGGCAGGTGGAATTCATTGTGAGTAATTGTAAGGTGATGCATTTTGTTTAAAAAAAATTGTACTCTGAAGGGGAAGCTGGCTAGGTGTTGTGAAGAGCAGAGGGATTGCGAGGTGGGGGGGGGGAGGGCAGGGAGTGACAGAACAGGTTCCCGGAACATTGAAGGTAACACCTTGGGTTGATGAGTATAAAAAAGAGCTAATGGAATTTAAGGGTTCATCATGAGATATCGAATATAAAAGCCAAGAGGTAATGAGGAGCTTATATAAAACCCCAGACCTCAGTTGGAGTACTGTGTGCAGTATTGTGCTCCACTCTATAGGAAGGATATTGAGGCTCTAGCGAGTGTGTAATGCAGATTCACTGGGATGCCTGGTATGAGGAAATACCAGTACAAAAAGACTTGGAACAAATGGGGACTTTTTTCTTCAGAAGAATGCAGATTACTTTCCAATATGACAAGTATTTAACATTGTGAAGGGCAGGGTGGATAGAATCGGACTGTGTTCAGTTGTTGAGGGGTGAAAAATGAATGGCCACAGATACAAGATTAAATGCAAGGGATTTTAAACCGAGGGCAGGAGAAATGTCTTCATACACACAGCTATGAGGCTGTGGAATTCACTGCCAGGGATAGTGGTTGAGGCAGGAACTATGCCAACATTTAAGATCAGATCGGATAGGCGGATGGAGAAAAAGGGGTTGAAGGGATGTGTGAATGGGTGAGGGAGGTAAAGAGAGGGAGGGATAAATGTGATTAGGATTATTTGTTCACGTGGACAGTAAACACCAACATGGACTGATTGGGCCGAGTGGCCTTTTTACATGTTGTAACTTGCACGTGTTTCACTGAACTTGGCTTCACCTGATATCCGTGAGATAACAATTTCCAGCAAGTATTGCAGGAATTCCAGCTGATTGTTTTATTCCCCTCTCTAACTTCACTGTGCAGAGGTCAATTAGAGAGCAGTTAGTGTGGCACTGGCTGAGATCCTGTAACTCTGGGTAGACATGGAACCTTCTGGCCTGTACAACTTGGAGCAACAGTAGTATTACACAATTCACCATCTGGGGACCTTTCACCTGTTGCTATTTCTGTGCTTTGTACCCTGACACAGTACATTGAACGTACAACAGTCCAGTCTTTTTCCTTTTAAAGGTCATTGTTTACATCTCCTACGGGCCCTCTGCCAGTTTCTGGAGGTGCTAATCCTGTTGGGGCAGAGAACCTGCCCTTCAGGCAGCGACTGCAGTGCCCTTATGTGGCTTGGTATACAGTGGATGTGAAAATCAGCAGTAGTTGTGTAGTATAAGCAATTAAGGGATCAGTGTAGTGCTATATTGCAAAAGCCCTATTATTTACCATGTGATCGATCATCTGTCACTTCCTGGTGGTTTTGAATGTACATCAATACAGTGTATTGCTTCCTTAGGCAAATGGAGAAATGGTTAAATAACCCCAAACCATTTAACAAAAGGAGAAATGCTTTCCTGTACGTTAAGCCACGTACTGTCGAGAATGCCGCTGTGCATAGTAAAACCACAGTGTTTAGCTTTCATTCTGGTCCCTGCTGACACTTGTTGATGTATTTGTTTTGTACTGCCCCATTTCAGGTCTCTTGGTGTTCCCCAGGTGGACTCCCAAGTCCTCTCCCAATGTGGCTCTGTGACTGGTACCTATGCAGTGCATCAGAGCCTGGGGACTCCCTCCTCTTCCCACCCGCTCAACACAGTATAGCTAACATCGAGAAGTCAGCATGTGGTGAATCATGATGCACTGTGGTACACTGGACTTTTTGCTCAGCTGTCCTCGGTGACTCTGGACGTTGGAGGGAAAAGTTTTGGGAGTCCTGCTCCAGATTGTTGTTCCCAATCGCTGTTCTGGGCATTTTGAAAATAGGATTACATCGGATATATGGCCCAGAAACAGGTCATTCGGCCCAACCAGTCCATGCCGGTGTTTATGTTCCACTCGATCCTCCCGTCTTTCCTCATCTAAATCTATCAGCATAACCCTCTATTCCCTTCTCCCTCATATCCCTGTCTAGCCTCCCCTTAAATACATCGCTACTATTCACTTCAATCACTCCCTGTGGTAGCCAGTTCCACATTCTCACTACTTGCTGGGTAAAGAATTTTCTCCTGAATTCCTGATTGGATTTCTTGCTGACTGTCTTATATTGATGGCCTCTAGTTCTGCTCTTCCCCACACGTGGAAACACTCTCTCTGTATCCACTCTATCAAAACCTTTCCTAATGTTAAAGACCTCTATTGGAATACCCCTCAGCCTTCCTTTTTCAAGAGAAAAGAGACCCACCCAGCTTCTTGTTCTTTCCTGATCTGTACACCCCCACATTTCTGATATCATCCTTGTAAACCTTCTCTGCACCCTCTCCGGTGCCTCTGTCCCACCTGTGACAGAGACTGTAATTCCCGTATTGGACTGTTTTTTTTATTCGTTGCCAATCTTTCCAATTCTTTGTCAGATCACAAACGCCAGAGGTCACCTTGCACACATCAAGGATCACCCTGCGCCAATGCTCTTAGCCAAAAGGCCTAGAGCCCAAGCACCGTTCCTGGAAGTATTGCAATACCAGGTTCGTGCCATGGAGGTGGATGGGTCAGGCCCCCCACACACCTCCGTGGAGGTGGATGGGTCAAGCCACCCCACCCACCTATTTCCAAAAAGCATAGGAGAATCACCTTCCTGATCCAGGGAGAACCACGTTGGGGTCATGGTTACTCCCCTGTCAGGTCAGTTACGCATGATCTTAGCCAAAAGGCCGAGGGAAGCGATGTATTGGACTGTTCAGTCACCTGAGAACTCACTTTTGGAGTAGAAGCAAGTCTTCCTTGATTTCGAGGCACTGATTATGATGATGATACCCTTTTTATAATATGGCGACCAGAACTGTACGCAGTACTCCAAGTGTGGTCTAACCAAGGTGCGATATAGGTTTAGCATAACTTCCCTACTTTTCAATTCTATACAGGTTGAACCTCCCTTATCCAGAACTTCCTTATCCGGAACCATCCCTCATCCAGAACCATTCCTGGCCACTGGGTGGCGCATGCGCAGAACTCTGACATGAACAAATTGAAGTCCTTCCTCGCTGCTGACTCCCACAATCGCTGGCCTGACCCCGCGATCCACCCGTCCCCGTGTCTCCCCCACCCCCTCCATGATCTCTCTGCCGCAATCCCAGCCCTGATATCCCCTTGCTCAGTACCTGTACCATCCAATTTAACTTGACCACCCCTCGTCCTGAAAAATCCCTTATCCGGAACAGACCAGATCCTGAGGGTTCCGGATAAGGGAGGTTCAATCTGTACCTCTAGAAATAAACCCTCATGCTTAATTTGCTTTTTTCTTTTACAGCCTTGCTAACCTGTGTCGCAACTTTTAGCGATTTGTGTATTTGTACTCCGAGATCCCTTTGTTCCTCTACTCCATCTAGACTCGCACCATCCAAGTAATAAGTGACCTCTCTCTTTCCTACAAAAATGTAATGCCTCACATTTATCTGTTGAACTTCATTTGCCAATTACATGGCCATTCTGCAAGTTTATTAATGTTCTCCTGTAATTTGTCCTCAGTATTGACTGTCATCCCCAATTTAGTGTCATCTGCAAATTTAGAAATTGTGTTTTTGATTCCCAAGTTTAAATCGTTAATATAAATTGTGAACAGCAGTGGTCCCAGCACTGATTCTTGTGGAACACCACTACCCACTTTCTGCTACTGTGAATAGCTACCCTTTACCCCTACTCTCTGCTTTCTGTCTTGAAGCCAGTTAGGTAGGATTGGGCTTGTGATGTTCCCCCAGCCCACAGTGAAATAACCCATTGACATTCACCGCCCAAGCTCATACAAGAAGAATAGTTACTTGGGAAGGCACTGCAATGCTGCTGGTGCCATGGAATTGTACCCCAGTGAGAGTGTGTATATTCAGGTTGGGCCAGGGACAGAACTTCTTTCATAATCTGTACAATAGTGACCCTTCGCTGCTCCCTTTCTGCATAGGAACTGTCCCACTTTTGTGTTTTCTTTAAACTAGTTCACTGACATATATACACTTCATACAACAGTTCTTCATTAATGGGTCAGGGCAGCTAAATCATCGACGTATGATTTTCATTGAACATAACATAAGAAATAGGAGCAGCAGAAGGCCATTTGGCCCCTCAAGCCTGCTCCACCATTCAATAAGATCATGGCTGATCTGGAGAGAAGGCTGACAGAATTGTTCCTAGAGCTTTAAAGTTACATTTGTAATAGTGCTTCCTAATTCTGGTTTGGCTTCTCATGCAGGGTATTATTTTGAACCATTATTAAAATCTGCTATTTTGTTTCATGGCTCGTCGCAGGTTACTGTTTTGTGATGCTTAATTGGTGGGCAAACTTGCACATTGGGGCATCTGTCTTTGTGGGTGCACTGGGTTCCTCTTTTATAAAGAACCCCACAGAGCAGCGGGACGAGCTCCCCGTGGACAGGGAACTGGAAGCGGCTCCCTTTCCTTGAGCGTGTCGTCATCGATCCATATTTTTGGAGCTGGACTTATTTGCCTTTTGGTGCGCAGCTATTGGAAGGGGTGGAGGGTCTCTGGTAACTCACTCGCATGGAGTGAAAGTGTCCTTAAAAAATTCAAGAAAACTCCTGTCCCTCTGGAGCAACTAATTTTTCTTCTTCGTTTGGTAACTGATACTAAAATAAATCCTGAACCCCAAACACCATTAAACAGTTTCCTACGTTACAATAGTGACTACACTTCAAAAAGTACTTCATTGGCTGTAGAGTGCTTTGGGACATCCTGAGGTTGTGTAAGGAGATGTATAAATACAAGTCATTCTTTCTTTAAACACCTAAGGCACTCTGTAATGTTTTTAAATGAAGCCTTTACCAATGATACGTGGTTATTCCTTCTGTTATTCTATCTTTATATTTTAGCTTTCATTTCACACTCAATCTTTCCAGCTCCTTCACTGTTTTGTTTTCTTGCTTTCCTCTGCCTCCCTGTTTCCGTTGTTTTTGAAGATGTGCACAACTTTAAAAAAGAGACTTATTCAAATGTTCTGATTTAAGTTCTGCCAATGATAAAGCAAGAGTAAATCTGGAGCACTGCTTCAAACTACAGTAGGGCAATTGGGCGCAGCTTTAAGCTTGTAAATAAAAACAAAATCTTCACCAACAAATGCCATGGATTTGTGGGTAGTGTAATGCAGACAAAAACTTGTGGATATTAGAGGTGTTTTCTTGTGGATGAGCTTAAGATGGGCTTTCCTCACCTGTGTGATTGAGTCTGGATTGTACAGATTGAGGTATGGCTGGGTTAAACTTTGACTAGAAGATCATGCCCGAGGCAGGAAGTACTGCACTTGAAGCGTGGGAGCGGGGAAGGGGCTGGAGGAGAGGGACTGGTGGTGAACTGGAAGGGAATCGGGATATGGGGATTGGACGGGAAAGTGATTGAAGATCAGTCATGATCTTATTGAATGGAGGAGCAGGTTCAAAGGGCCGTATGAGCTCTTATTTCCTATGTCCTTGTGTTCACATGCTGGGTGAGTACTCCATCTAAGGCTGGCAGAATTTGTGCCTGTTCATTTTGAAATGTTACCACCACTTTTGCAATTTTCCATAAGGGCTGTGATTTGCTGTAAGGGTTGGATTCGTCAGTTAATCCTGCAGCTTATCTAGTCTTCTAATACGTGGTATACTGCAAATCAGCCGTGGGCTCACATCTGACGTGAAATGTCAGTGTTTGTCGCTTGGATTCAGCGGCTTGTTTGCGTTAGTGGGGGGGGAGGGGGGCTGGGGGGAATGTTACTCAGAATGGGTGCCTTGGCTTTCTGTGGTTGCGCTGTTTTGAAGTTGCACCCCCACTGTTTGCAACGGACTGCTCTGGAGTCGGGGCTGTTGCGTGTAATTTCATGTCGCTGGAAGCAACCAGCAGAGAGGGAGTCCCCCACTGCCATACAACATAGGCGGTCCCTCGAAATGAGGATGACTTGCTTCCACGCCGAAAAGGGATGAGTTCACAGGTGTTTCAATGAAGGACCTAATATTCCAGGTCACGAACTACACTTTGAAGGGTGGATGATGCCTGTGCGTGGATTTTTTTAACGTGGGGTGGCCGATGCACACCAGCCACCACACGGGCTTGACAGAGCCAGGTCTTGGTCCAGTGGCAAGGATTGCCCAAGACGACTGGAGACCAGCTCTGCTGCACGGACCTAGTGCGCGTACATATCGCAGTGTGGGCTGGCCCGTGCTGCCCCTGGGCCCTTGCCTCTTCTGGGCCCCGAACTCTCGCCTCTCCTGGGCCCTGGTCACATCCCTCTACGAACTCTTGCCGCTCCTCCACCCCAACTTCGCCACTTCTGCTGTATCTGCCTGCATTGCAGTCAGCCGTTGCCCTCCTGCAGCAGCACGCACTGCTCCCTGAAGTGGTATGTCGCCGCACGTTGCTCCCTCTAATGGCCCAGGCCTGCTGATGGTCTTGCAGGCCGGGATCATGCCGATTTCCGGGCCGGGCCGCTGCACGTTGCTCCCATACAGCAAACATATTAGTCATTTATGGGAAAATAATGCCAGACTATAATTCTAATAAACTAAATACTAGACTTGCAGTCTCCCTTTAACAGTTGCATTAACTTCACATTTAAGCAGGTTATTTTACACCCTGGTTCATTGTGCATTCCTCCTTGTGCAGCTTTCTCAGAGTCTTGAGGGAGAGGCTAAAAATAACTGTTTCTAAACCTGTGCTAAACAACGGAACGCACACATTGGCTCGTGGAATTAGAACGAGGCTTGAGAATGAAAGTGGGTCAAGGGAAGGAACATTTGCTGGTTGCAGTTTCTGTGCTAATTTCACAGTTTTGCTGCACGTATCAAGATTTTCTGAAAGTATCCATACAGTTTGCATCGAGGCTTTAAAGACTGAATGTTACAATACCCTTTAGTCCAGAAGGACTAGTCTCGTTGGGACTCAAGGCAGTTGAGCCTCAGTATTAGCGGGACCATTAGTTATCAAAAGCCACCAATTGGGCTCCTCTGATGGCTCAGCATGTTGATATCGCTGAACACAGCAGCCCCAGGCTTAATCCTTGGTCGGTGCTGAGTTAGCTGGGATGGTTTTGGGGAGGGGCGTGAAATGTCCTTGGCGGCCCTGGGCCAGACAGGAGGAAATCAGCTGATTGCTATCCAATGGGAAGTTTCTACGTATGAGGACGCTAATGTTGGTGCGTCTATCCTCCCAGAGGATTTGTAGGATCTTGCGGAGACATCGTTGGTGGTATTTCTCGACCAGGCCAACATCCCCAGCATTGAAGCACTGACCACACTTGATCAGCTTTGCTGGGCAGGCCACATTGTTCGCATGCCAGACACGAGACTCCCAAAGCAAGCGCTCTACTCGGAACTCCTTCACGGCAAACGAGCCAAAGGTGGGCAGAGGAAACATTACAGGGTCACCCTCAAAGCCTCCCTGATAAAGTGCAACATCCCCACCGACACCTGGGAGTCCCTGGCCAAAGACCGCCCCTAAGTGGAGGAAGAGCATCCAGGAGGGCGCTGAACACCTTGAGTCTCATTGCCGAGAGCATGCAGAAATCAAGCGCAGGCAGCGGAAAGAGCGTGCGGCAAACCTGTCCCACCCACCCCTTCCCTCAATGACTATCTGTCCTACCTGAGACAGGGACTGTGGTTCTCGTATTAGACTGTTCAGCCACCTAAGGACTCATTTTTAGAGTGGAAGCAAGTCTTCCTCGATTACGAGGGACTGCCGATGATGATGATGATGAAGAACTAGGATGGTTTGGGGGAGGGGCGTGAAATGTCCTTGGCGGCCCTGGGCTAGACAGGAGGAAATCAGCTGATTGCTATCCAGTGGGAAGTTTCTACGTATGAACTTCAACTGAGGAGATGATTATGATGTTCCTCATGGTTGAATGGCCTTCTCACTCGGAGGACCAGCGAACAATTAGCACCTGTGCAGCTATACGCCAGTTGAGTTGACACCTTTTGCAGGGGGAAAGGGAGACACAGAATTAGCAAGTAGAAAATGTCCCCTCCCCCCCCCCCCCGCAGCCAAGTCCCCAGCTATTATATGTTATATAATTGTTCACGGTGTCGGGTCATCCCAGTTACACCAGGGTGGATTTGACAATGACAGGACAGGTGCACTTAAAGCAGCTGCACATGTTGCACATGCATTCCTGTCCTGTGTGGGCTCGGAGGTCAGACTGTCATGGCCGGACACATCACGACGACCCATTGGTAACTGCAGCTGCCACAGCTATTTTAACTTTGCACCCGTGACACTTTTAATCAGGCACTGAGCAAAACTGCCGCTTGTCGGATTTGGGGCCTCCAGATCAGAGTGTTGGTCGAGTCCTTTTAGCTAACTGATTCGGGAGGCTGTTGGATGTAATCGGGTAATATGAAGGAGTACAAACAAAGTTTTTTTTTTCCCGATCTGCTGAGATTTATTGTTTATGCAAATAGGGGGTTGAAATGGTCTTTAAGGAGCTTGTACAAGCTGCCCGAATGTGGGAACAGTGAAAATTCAGCATCCACAGTTACATCAAACCAGTTACACGCTTGTTATCACTGGTCCATTGTAAGCTGCTCCTATAGAATCATAGAACAGTACAGCACAGAAGGAGGCTATTCAGGCCATCGAGTCTGCGCCAGCTCTTTCGAAGAGCAATCCAGTCAGTCCCACTCCCCCGCTCTTTCCCCAGATCCCTACAGCTTTTTCTCTTTCAAGTATTTATCCAATTCCTGTTTGAAGGCTGCTACTGAATCTATCCACCATCCTATCAGACAGTGAATCCAAATCCTAACCACTCGTTTTTCCTCATGTCACCTCTGCTGCTTTTGCCAGTCACCTCTGGTTATCGACCCATCAGTCATTGGGAACAGTTTCTCTTTATTTACTCTATCTAAACCCTTCCTGCTTTTAACCACCTCTCTAAAATCTCCTAGCCTTCTCTGCTCTAAGGAAAACAGCCCCTGTTTCTCCAATCTATCCACGTAACTGTGTAATCCCTCATCCCTGGAACCATTCTGGTAAATCTCTTCTGTATCCTCTCCAAAGCCTTCGTGTTAATTGATCCTGATTGTAAAAGATGCTTTAAAACAATGATTGATTCTAATAAAATTATAAAGTATAATTTATACTCGTGTGCCAATTACGCAGCTTACTTGGATTAAGTTGGGGTTGAATGAAAGTGTAATTTGCCCCATGTGGTGCCGACAGTGGTAAACTCGTGTTTTCCTTCCCACTGTTAACAGAGAGCAGTAAGATGAAGGAAGCTGCTTGTGAAAAAAAAACAGAGAAGAGAATCACTAAACCTGTGCGGAAAGTGCAGAAAATAGCTCGCTCGCCGAGCCCGGATACTAAACCGAGTGAGTAAACCAGATTTTCTATTCAATTAACTAACTTTTGAAAGAACAAAAGACTTCAATTTATCTAGCGCCTTTCACGACTACTTTACAGCCAATGAAGCACTTTTGGAGTGTAGTCACTGTCGTAATGTGGGAAACCCGGCAGACAATTTGCGCACAGCAAGGTCCCACACACAGTAATGTGATAATGACCAGATAATCTTGTATTTAACTTAACGTTCCAGTGACGCAACACTTTTCGTAGACAAATGTGACATTTCCATTTCAAGTCATCACTTGTGGCAGGTGGACACATCCATGTACACTTAGCACACGCACAGAGGGTGATTGTGATAGTATTTTAATTATTATCCCGACAAGCAAATCCTTTCTTTTTGCAGATGTATTTTAAATTATCCAACCAGTTCAAGTTGCATGTGCACCATTGTAAAACTCTGTTGTGGATTTCATCTATTTACACGTCAAGAATTGTCACTGTTTTTAAGTTACCTACCATGTTTGTGCATCCATTGTATTCCGTCCCTTTATGCTTTCAACCCATCCACCATTGCTTCACTTATCTTGTCTCGACTCTTTTTGTTTGAAAGAGGTTTATATTCTCTGGACTGGGTGGTATGGTGGGTTCGGCATCTCTGGGAACTGGGTCCAGGCCCAGCCCAGACTAATTCAAAAGCCTCTTCTGCCTGCTAGCTGTAAGAATTCAATGAAAAATTAATTTGGGACAGCCTGTCTCCAGTTCCGTGTGGGCACGGGCAGAAACCCTGCCCCTAATTCAGTACCAGGCCACGAGGGCTGGGGTGGGAAATGAAGAATGTCACACTGCTGTAGGGTGGGGCTGAAGCACATTAAGGGAAAGCAGAGGGAGGCTTGCTCTAACTTTGGCAGTGCTATACCTGACCTTGGCTGCATGGTGCTAACACTTGGTTCCGACAATTGAAGGTTCCATTTCTCCAGACCAGCATCCTTTTTAAAAACTCCTTTTGAGGAAGTTCCTCATTTTGAGCCCACTTGTTGTCTAATTTAAGATGCCGATGAACCCTTTGTTGGAATTGTGTTCAGCTGGAGCTTCAGGTCATCGGATTCTGCCAGTAGCTTCCATTTGACTAGTGGGCATATGAAAAATGGTTGGAACAGTGGTGCTTGGTCTTAGACAGTGTAGCTGTGTAATTGGGGGGGATGTAGGATGGTGGCGCGGGGGGTGGTCCTGGGTGGCGCGGTGGGTGACGTGGAGTGCAACAAGTCCTGGTAGGAATGTACAGGACCAGAACTGGTGGTTTCAGTCCATCATGCCAGCCAGTCTGAGTATAGCTGCTATTGGGAGCACACTGCATGGGGAATTGGGTATAAACTTGTGCCCTATTTCTTAGCTCTTCAGAGCAATGAGGCAGCAATATACTGTACTACATTACCTCTCTACCTGCACAGTACTGTGTGTTTCTTTTCAAACTGTGGCTATTAATATACTTGTTAAAAGTGTGGAGCAGCATCCCTCTGCGAGCTGCCCCTGATCCCTGTGTTTGTTCTTTCCATGTCGCACAGGGCCTCTTAAAGTAACCTCTCTCAGGCAAACCTGCATGGCGTGCAGTCTGCGTGCTAAATATAGCAGAAGGGCTGCAGCAGTGAGCCGCGTCTTCTGATGTCTTGCCTTTTGTGCAGCTGCTGGGGAGAGAGAAGAGGCGGGGGGAGGGGATTTGCTGCACTGCCTGACACTTGTTATGGATGGCTCATCAGCACTTCCTATAAATAGCCTCACAGCTGAAGGAAAGCAAGCAGCAGACTCTGCTTTTAACTGCGTCTTGCTTTTGGGCTAAGCTTTGGAGATCATTTTCTCAAACAGTGAACTGATTGGTAGTAATTGGGTCATTCCTCTGCTAATTATATGCAGAACGCTGGCTAACACATTATCTGCCGTGACCATCCGATTTCACACACATTCGGGAATTTCTTTACAGACACCCCCGCTCCATCCCTTCTAATTATACCTGGCGGAAAGAATCGGTGGTGGGGGGGGGAAAGGAAATGACCTTATCTGCCTGTCATTCGCCAACCCCTCTACCTCAGTTTTCAGCAAAACCCAGCCTGCCTGGTTCCTGGTCTTGCTGTTGCCAGAATTCAACACCCTGGTTTCTCGGGAGAAAATTGACACCGAGCACTGTTGGGTCAGGCTAACTCGGCATTGATGGGGGCAAGTATCGCGGTTGGGTGAAGTAGACCTCAGCTTGGCTCACCGGTAACACTGCCGCCTCCGAGTCAGTCGGTTGTGGGTTCAGGCGTAGGACACAAGCACATAATGTAGGTTGGCCCTTAAGTGCCTTGCTGAGGGAGTGTGGATGGCAGCTGTCAGACACAATATTAATCCGCGGCCCTGTCTGCCTGTTCAGATGGACATAGAAGATGCAGCTACACTATTTGAAGAGAAGGGGTAATTGCCCAGTGCCCTGACCACCTTTGCTCCCTCAACCCACACTATGAAAAAACAGTTCAACTGATCGTCCATTGCACTACTTTATCAGACCTTGCTGTGCTCAAATTAGCTGCTGCCTTTGCCTACTTAACAACAATGACTATACTTCAAAAGTCATGTGTTGACTGAGTTATTTGGGTCGTTCTGAGGTGGTGAAAGGTGCTATAGAAATGCAAGTTTGTTCTCTAAGTATTGGTCTCTTTTTGTGTTATGGATGATGCCGTAGCTTTGTTTACTCTCTGTGCACAGAGTGAGCTGTTGATTCCCCAATATCAACAACTGACAATTAGACACTTTCCATCATGCAGGCCTGAGAGGGCTTCACAAGGGAATGCAGAGAAATGCAATCAGGAGATGGGAAAAGTGAAATGGAAAACTGAAAACACCATCAAAGGAAGGTTTAGGAGGCTTTCCAAAGAAAGGAGGTGGATGGTAATGCACAGTGGTTTGAGGGAGCGTTCTAAAGCCTTGGGGTATCGTGGAGAATGAACAGTAATGGGGAGAGAGTGCGAAGCGGTGAATGCGGGCAGAGACAGAATAATGGAGAAGATCATTTGGATAAGGAAAGGGAGGCTGGAAGGATTTGAAAACAAAACCCTTGAGCGTGGAACGGTGACCTGGAGAATGAGAAGAGCAAGAATGGTGGGTGACTGCGTGAGAGAGGATTCCAGCCGCAGACTTTGAATAAATGTTGGAGGGGCCGGTGAGGGCATTTGAAAAATGATTCAAGAACTAGCATTTATATCGCACCTTTTATGTGTTGTCCCAAAGTTCTTCACAGCCAATGAAGTACTTTTAAAGTGTAGTCACTAATGTAATGTAGGAAACGGGGCAGCCATTTTGTACACAGCAAAGTCCCACAAACAGCAATGCAATGAAGATCAGATAATCTGTTTTAGTGGTGGTTGGGGGATAAATATTGGTTCGGTCACCAGGAGAACCCCCCTGCTGTTTTACTAGTGCCGTAGGATCGTTTACATCCATCTGAGAGGGTTCTGGCTCAGCTTGCTCTCATCTGAAAGACAGCACCTCCGCCGGTGCAGCACTCCCTCAGTACTGCACTCCAGCGTCAGCCTAGATTATGTGCTTAAGCCCCTTAAGTGGGACTTGAACCCACAAACTTCTGACTCGGAAGTGAGAATGCTACCCACTGAGCCGCAGCTGATGCATTAGAGTCTTGGTAGAGAAAGGAGATGTGAAGGACTAAGTGGGTAACGCTCTGGAGGTGTAAAAATGCACTCTTGGTAGCTGGCTGGATGTTGTGTAGGAGTGACCACATACCATGAACCAGAACAGAGAAGTTGCATGCCACTTGGCTCAGTCTGCGTGAGCAGCTGGAGCTGATAGAGCCAGAGGCGTGTGGTGTTGGTCGGAATCGGAGAGGCTGACTTTGGTTTCGGCATCATTGAACTGAAGGACATTTCAGCTCCTCTGTGCCTTGATGTTGGATAACTGGGGATTGAAGTGAAGGCACAGTGAACATGATGGGGAATGGGAAGAGAGGATTTCTGGGAGAATAGCGGGGCTTATATGGGAGTGCAGAAACTGCAGGAAGCTGCAGGATATATATCTATTGCTGCGAGGACCTTGTTGGCTGTCACGACAATGCAGAGTTGGATTTTGATTATTTGTGCACTGTCCCAAGGGAACGTGCTTCGATGAAGATTTTGCAGAATGAGCAGTTCGCGCTCGCCAAGTCACTGTTAAATTATTCAAAGATTGGCTTCTCAAGAGTTCAATTTGTAGATGCTGTTTTTTTTCCCCACTCAGGAGCCCATGTTATCAGCACAGCCACCTGGCGTGAAGGCCAGAAGTTGGTGAAGATGGTTCTGGGACCTGCATCTAAGACGGTGAAGGAAAACGAGGTGGTCCCCAGCCCAAGAGCAGGGAGAGGGAGGAATGCCAGGCCAAGTGAGTAGCTCAAACCTTCTGATCTCGGCTGATGCTCTTGAATATGTTGACCTGTGCCTGCAAATGTAACCGGATCTGGCAATGCTAGGTCATCATCATCATCATCATAGGCAGTCCCTCGGAATCGAGGAAGACTTGCTTCCACTGCTGAAGTGAGTTCTTAGGTAGCTGAACAGTCCAATACGAGAACCACGACTCTGTCACAGGTGGGACAGACAGTCGTTGAGGAAAGGGGTAGGTGGGACTGGTTTGTCGCATGCTCTTTCCGCTGCCTGCGCTTGATTTCTGTATGCTCTCGGCGATGAGACTCAAGGTGTTTAGCGCCCTCCTGGATGCACTTCCTCCACTTAGGGCGGTCTTTTCCCAGGGGTTCCCAGGTGTCAGTGGGGATGTTGCTCTTTATCATGGAGGCTTTGAGAGTGTCCTTGTAATGTTTCCGCTACCCACCTTTGGCTCGTTTGCGTGAAGGAGTTCCGAGTAGAGCGCTTGCTTTGGGAGACTCGTGTCTGGCATGCGGACAATATGGCCTGCCCAGCAGAGCTGATCAAGTGTGGTCAGTGCTTCAATGCTGTGGATGTTGGCCTGGACGCTAATGTTGGTGCGTCTGTCCTCCCAGGGAATTTGTAGGATCTTGCGGAGACATCGTTGGTGGTATTTCTCCAGTGACTTGAGGTGTCTACTCTACATGGTCCATGTCTCTGAGCCTTACAGGAGGACGGGTATCACGACACCCCTGTAGACCATGAGTTTGGTGACAGTTTTGAGGGCCTGGTCTTCAAACACCCTTTTCCTCAGGCGGCCGAACTTCGGTGATCATTAACCTGTGTGTAGTGAATGCTGTGATTGGCCTGGTCAATAGTGCATACACCTACAAGGGGTACAGCCGACCTTGTCTAGCTGTGTTTTGATTTAAGGACTGAGATGCATTCAAAATAAGTTTAAACCAAAATGAACAACATGCTCTCACGAACCATGTTTGCTACAACCAGTCCTACAATTCTCAGTGTTTATGGGAATGGTTCTTAAGTTATTTTCTATAACATTCTTCTCTCTTTCTCTTCATTGGAGTGTTGCACTTATCTGAAAATATAATGATCAGGTTTAGGCAGTATTGATAGTTTGAAGATCCTGCAGTCCAATTATGATGACTTAAAAAAGGATGATAAGTCTTGGAGGTGGGTGGAGAGGGTTTTGTTTTAACATACTGGAAGGTACGAGGTCAGACCTGACTTCCTGCTTATTCCCCGCTATGATGCCATGACCTGGAGTGTCTCAGTGCATCCTGGAACAGCTTCGTTGGTAAGTGTGGCGTTGGCCTTTTAAGACGGAGATGAAATTTCTTCACTTAGGGGCTGGCGAATCTTTGGAATTCTCTACCCCAGAGGGCTGTGGATGCTGAGTCGTTGAGTACATTCAAGACTGAGATAGAGTTTTGGACTCTATGGGAATCGAGAGATATGGGGATCGGACAGGAAAGTGGAGTTGAGGTCAAAGATCAGCCATGATCTTATTGAATGGCGGAGCAGGCTCAAGAGCCTACTCTTGCTCCTAATTCTTCTGGTCTTATGCCCATGACCTCAGTCTGCTCTGAGAGCGTCCCAATCCCCAATATCCACTCCTACAGGTAGCGGGGCCGAATTTCAGGGTGGTAATGAGGCCCGTTACCACCCTTTTGAGGCGGCCATACGGCGGAATCGAGTGGCTGCCACGTGGCAGCCCATTGGCCACCATGGCCCAAATTCACCTCGGATTTTTTGGATGGTCCCCACTTGCGCACCGCCGCTCTCCTGCACTTCCATCGCACTCTGTCCGAACTTTACCTCAAAAAAATACACAAGCCGCCGCGCGGTGCCTCCGACAGCTTTTTCTGTTGGGGCACCTTGTTTTGTGTGTGTGTGTCACAGCATCGCGACAGCCCTTCAAGGGGAGTGCGCACTGCTGCGGACGCTATTTTTGTTTTTGCCGGTCGACTTTCCAATCGTCCGGACAATTATGGCCCCGGGTTAAGCTGGGCTGCCACTGTGGGCAACTCCCTATCTGTAATGTCACAGAGCAGTGAAGGAGGTCCTCATGCCAGTAGGCATGACCAGCGGGCCACATTGTCTGCATTCTCGACACAAGACTCCCAAAGCAAGCGCTCTACTTGGCACTCCTACACGGCAGGCAACCCCCAGGTGGGCAGAGGAAATGTTTCAAAGACACCCTCAAAGCCTCACTGATAAAGTGCAACATCCCCACTGACACCTGGGAGTCCCTGGCCAAAGACCGCCCTAAGTGGAGGAAGAGCATCCGGGAGGGCGCTGAGCACCTCGAGTGTCGTTGCCGAGAGCACGCAGAAACCAAGCACAGGCAGAGGAAGGAGTATGTGGCAAACAAGACTTCCTTTCCTTTCGTTCAACGACTATCTGTCCCACCTGTGACAGAGACTGTAATTCCCATATTGGACTGTTCAGTCACCTAAGAACTCATTTTTAGAGTGGAAGCAAGTCTTCCTCGATTTCGAGGGACTGCCTATGATGATGATGATGATGAGTGAAATGAATGGGGTAGTTGGGGGAACACATTTAGTACACATTTTGCTCTATTTTTAAAAAAAAAAGGAGTACTTTAAATTAAAAGAAATCTTTCTCTACCTTTTCCAGGTAATAGTTGTACGATATTTTCTCAGAAACCTAATTTGTTACAGAGCAAAATGATGGGTGAATTAAACGGAGCAACATTTTATGTTGGCAGCAGTCCTTCTGTTTTGTCTCAACGCAGTCTCAGCGCTGCAGCTGATTATCACTGACAGATTTAGGATTAAAAGTTGTGTTGCATCAGATGGTACTAAGCGAGTGAAAGGCTGTAATTAAATCTCATATCAAAGTCACTTCTGCTCCACTCTTGTGCTCAGATATTTGAACCTCTCAATTATAATACAGCTTTATGGTTTCCAGCCAGACCTATTTCTGTCGCTCTTGGGATGGTTTTCTAACATGTTGCTATAGTAAAATCTCATGGGCATGATACAGGGGATTAAATAATGTGTAATGTGTAAAGTGTCAGCTGTGGCTCAGTGGGCTGCACACTCGCCTGAGTCAGAAGGTCCCACTCCAGAGACTTGAGCACAAAAATCTAGGCTGACACTCCCAGTGCAGTGTTGAGGGAAGGCCGCACTGTTGGAGGTGCCGTCTTTCGGCTGAGACATTAAACCGAGGCTCCGTCTGCCCTCTCGGGTGAACATAAAAGATCCATGGCACTATTTTGAAGAACAGCAGGGGAGTTCTCCCCGATATTCTGGCTAATATTTATCCCTCAGTCAACATAACTAAATAAAAAAACAGACTATCTGGTCATTATCACATTGCTGTTTGTGGGAGCTTGCTGTGCGCAAGTTGGCTGCGTTTCCCACATTACAACAGTGACTACACCAAAAGTACTTTATTGGCTGTAAATCGCTTTGAGACGTCCGATGGTCGTGAAAGGCGCTATATAAATCCAAGTCTTTTTTGTATTCATAAAGGTAGTAATCTCTTTCCCCCCCCCCCCCCCATCTCTGTTAAAGGTGATGTTTTTTTTTTGCCCTCTGCAGGAAGTACCACAAGAGCAGACTCTGACACCAGGCTCGAAGCGTCCGGAAAATCAAGGCCCAGAAGTTCTGAGCGGCGGAGAGCCGAGCAGCAGCCAGAGCCTGACCGGAGAAAGGAAGAGGGGCAGGACAAGCTGGACGTGCTGAATACGCACGTGCTGCCGGCAGAGGTCCGAGGGATCCTCGACGACCTCCAGCTCCAGGTATCCCGTCAAGATGTGGAAGAAAACGCTGGTTTGGAAGATTGCAAGAAGGCCCCGGGAGTCCGGGCCTCGTCAAGAAGCGCCAGCCCGGTTAAACGGAAGCAGGAGAAGCCCAACCTGAGCGCGGAAATGCAGCTGAAGCGACTGCGGCATTACGACGCGGAGGAGGTGCGGCAGTACATCGCCCGGCAGCAGGTGGAGAGGAAGAAGAGGCAGACCGAGGAGAAGAAAGCCCAGAAGGAAGCAATGGAACAAAAGAACAAACGCCTGCAAGAGCTCTACAGGAAGCAAAAAGAAGCCTTCTCGAAGCCCAGGCCGGAAGCCGTGTGCCAGATACGCTTACAGGAGACGTTCTCGAAATACGTATCTGAGCCACCGAGGTTCGGTGAGCCGCCTCACCACCAGCCAACCCTGGAGGACAGACAGGTAATCATTTGCTTCTTGCGCAGAGCTGCACTGTTACAGGAATATCATCACCATCATCATGGGCAGTCCCACGGAATCGAGGAAGACTTGCTTCCACTCTTAACATGAGTCTTTTGGTGGCTGAACAGTCCAATGCGAGAATCACAGTCTCTGTCACAGGTGGGACAGATAGTCATTGAGGAAGAGGGTGGGTGGGACAGAATTGCCTCGGCATCTTTCTGCTGCCTGCGCTTGATTTATTCATGCTCTCGGTGATGAGACTCGAGCTCAGCCCCCCTCCCGGATGCACTTCCTCCGCTTAGGGCGGTCTTTGGCCAGGGACTCCCAAGTGTCGGTGGGGATGTTGCACTTGTCTTTGGCCAGGGACTCCCAAGTGTTGGTGGGGATGTTGCACTTTATCAGGGAGGCTTTGAGGGTGTCCTTGTAACGTTTCCTCTGCCCACCTTTGGCTCGTTTGCCGTGAAGGAGTTCAGAGTAGAGCGCTTGCTTTGAGAGTCTCGTGTCTGGCATGCGAACGATGTGGCCTGCCCAGCGGAGCTGATCAAGTGTGGTCAGTGCTTCAATGCTGGGATGTTGGCCTGGTCGAGGATGTGTTGGTGTGTCTGTCCTCCCAGGGGATTTGTAGGATCTTGTGGAGACAGATTTTTGAATGATAAGGGAGTCGAGGTTTATGCGAAGTGGGCAGGAAAGTGGAGCTGAATCCATGATCAGATCAGCCATGATCTTATTGAATGGCGGAGCAGGCTTGAGGGGCCAAATGACCGACTCCTTCTATTTCATGTTGCTGTAATTAAGAATCTCCCTAAATTCAGCCGAAAGTGGAAGAAGTCACAGAGGGACGCGGTGGGAGGGAGAGTGGGAGAAAGCAGCACAGATCGTGATTTGAAAGGCTACCACAGAGCTCTGGACGCTGTTTTCATGCAAGGCAGTGTAATGAGATGTCGGACTGCACAGTGCCAGATTCTATCCAGGCGCAGGATAAGTGTAAATTTAATATATCTTTTGTTGCTGTCAGGCAGCAGGATGTAAGGTGTTGTTTAACGAGCTGCGCCGCTGCTGATTGATATAACAACAACTTGCATTTATGCGCCACCTTTAATGTAGAAAAACACCCCAAGGCGCTTCAGAAAAATATAATCGGACAAAAATTGACACCGAGCCAGAGGATGAGATGTTGGGACAGGTGACGAAAAGTTTGGTCAAAAGGATAGGTTTAAGGAACATCTTAAAGGAGGAGAGAGAGGTGGTGGGAATTTCAGAGCTTATCTACAGAGAGGTCAAGGAGGATGAGGAGAGCTAGAACACCAATGCCACAGTCAGAGGATGCTATTTGTGACTTTGATTAGGGCTGTTTCAGTGCTGTGGCAGGGGCAGAAACACAATTGGAAAGGTTCAAACATGGAGTTGCAGGAAGGATGGATAGGTTCAAGAACTTTGTCGAGAAAGGGAGGTTGGCGATGAGGCAGAGAGGGAAACTTTTACAATGTATGCTAGCATGGTTCTCAGGAAAGGAATTGAGTGGCTAGGAGTTTAGTTGGGTTTGGGTTGATAGGGCAGAAGGTGGGTCTCGCAAAATGTGTTCGGAGAGGGCATGAGGGGAGATAGGAGAGAGACTAGAGAAAGACAAGGGGTCAGGGCAGGGGGAGCCTTAGTAATGTTTGAATTGATCCATGAGCTCCTCGCTCTTGCTGTTGGAGGTGAGGGTAGAGGGGGAAGATGAGAAGGGTTTAAGGAGACGGTTGGTCGTGGAGAAAAGAAGCTGGGGTTATCTTTGCATTCCAGGATGATCCTGGAGCAGTGAGCAGCTTTGGTCGAGGAGAGCAGGGCCTGATGGAGCTCAATGTGGTCCAGTCAAATCTGGCGATGGATGGCTCAACCAGTTGTGTGCAAGATACGTTCAAGTCTTTGTCACACGACGAGCCACGTGCTATTGCGGGTTGGCCTTTGACATACTGTTTGCTCCCTCTAATAAAGAAATGTTTTTTGTTGACTTTGTTCAGCCAAGGACAGTGTACCAACCTTCAGGAGAATCTGACAAAGAGAACAAAGGTCAGGAGCGGCCCCTTAGTGCCTCGTCGAGTAGTGACATGTCCCTCTCCGAGCCACCGCAGCCTCCAGGCAGGTAAGAAGACACGTTTGAACTATCTTGAGCCTATTTCAACCAGCGCATCCCATGCCATCATAAACTAGAACTGAACTCCACGTAGCCTCCTTTCCAATGGATATAATCTGTAAATCCACTCAAAAATATTTGAGTATGAAGTCATAGAGGTGTACAATCTAGACATGTATCAAAAAATATCATGAGAAACATTCCTATTGTTTACTCTTGCTCACCCTATCTCTCATCCAGTTTTTTTTCTGAGCATGCCTAATGTCTTTAATTCTACAACCCTGCATTATTCCAAATAGTTATAAAATTAAATAAAGACCTACCTACAGCTTATTTGTAACTAACTTAAATTCACATTCTCTTGCCCTGCTGTTTTGAGTTTGAGTTTTGCCTGTGTTTTGAGTTCGCCATATCTGTATAATTTCTCAGAATCATGCCATTTGATCTCAGCACCCTGATATTCTAATGCACTCCTGGCTGGCCTCTCACATTCTACCCTACAAAACTCGGCTGGCCGTGTCTTAACTTGCACCAAGTCCTGCTCACCCATCACCCCTGTGCTCGCTGACCTACATTGGCTCCCGGTTAAGTAACGCCTTGATTTCAAAATTCTCATCCTTATTTTGAAATCCCTCCATGGCCTCGCCCCTCCCTATCTCTCTAATCTTCTCCAGCCCCACAACCCCCCGAGGTGTCTGCGCTCCTCTAATTCTGCCCTCCTGAGCATCCCTGATTATAATCGCTCAACCATTGGTGGCGTGCCTTCTGTTGCCTCGGCCCCAAGCTCTGGAACTCACTGCCTAAAACTCTCCACCTCTCTACCTCTCTCCTCCTTCAAGATGCTGCTTAAAACTACCTCTTTGGCCAAGCTTTTGGTCACCTGCGCCAATTTCTACTTATGTGGCTCAGTGTCAAATTTTTTATCTCAGAACACTCCTGTGAGAAGCGCCTTGGGACGTTAAAGGCGCTATGTAAAAACAAGTTGTTGTTGCTTCATGTTACAGTAGCTCCCTGTTTATTGAATGAGCCCAGTACCCTGGCCTCAACTGCCTTTGCCAGCAGCCTGCTCTAGCCATTGATCAGCCTGTGTGTAAATAAATACAGCCCAGCATCTCGCTTGAATTTTCCCTGATCCTACACTCTCTTGTCCTGCTGCCATGGGGTATCAAAGTATTTTAGGTTTACTTAAATGTAAAGTCCCTTCTGCGATACCCATCTTTGAGGCTGAAGAGCCCTAGCTTGTGTCATCCCTCGTACATAACTTTTTTTCTGATATCGGACTCCTTGCTTCTTTATGTACTGCCTTAGACTGCACTGATCAAAACGCTAGCTCAGGTATGCCTTGTTTATTTCCAGAAATCCCTCAAAATAGCCATCTCCGCTTCACATATCATAAGAATATAACATAAGAATTAGGAGCAGGAGTAGGCTATTTGGCCCCTCGAGCCTGCTCCACCATTCAATGAGATCATGGCTGATCTTCTACCTCAACTCCACTTTCCTGCAGTGTTCCCATATCCCTTGATTTCCCTTAATATCCAAAAATCTATCAATCCCTTGTCTTGAATATACTCAAAGACTGAGCCTCCACAGCCCTCTGGGGAAGAGAATTCCAAATATTCATCATCCTCTGAGTGAAGAAGTTTCTCCTCATCTCAGTCCTAAATGGCTGACCCCTTATTCTGAGACTGTGACTCCTGGTTCTAGACTCCCCAGCCAGAGGAAACATCCACCCTGAATCTACCCTATCAAGCCCTGTAAGACTGTTTTATGTTTCAATGAGATCACCTCATTCATCTAAATTCTAGAGAATATGGGCGTAGTCTATTCAATCTCTCCTCACAGGACAATCCCCCCATCCCAGGAATCAGTCTGGTGAATCTGCTGCCTTGTCTCTTTTACTCAAAGGTCATCTCCTTTTCACTGGGTTTATTCCACTTGCTTTTCTCTGCACCCACAAAGTCTACTGACCAACATTGTACTGGTCTGAGTGGTACATTCTGCAGCCTTGACAGTAACCCTGTAAAGTTTTCTCTGCTTTTGTAATTGCTTCTCCACATCATCTCAACATTGAAAATGATTCGTCTCACGAAGTTGCCTTGTCTTAATTTGTGTTCCGCTTATTGTAAATCCAGGTCACTCATTTGTTCTCCCTCTGTGCAATGCTTTACATTTGTAAATGCAGAGGAGCTTTCTATCGCACCATTGTAATGAAAGTTCCTCAGAAAAGTAATGTACAAGGGCTATAATCAAAGAACAACAACTTGCATTTATATAGCGCCTTTAAAGTAGTAAAATGCCCCAAGGCGCTTCACTAGAGCGTTATCAGACACTGAGCCTCATGAGACATTAGAATAGGTGATCAAAAACTTGGTCAAACAGATGTGTTTTAAGGAGGATTTTCAAGGCGAGTGGCTTGGTGTTTAGGGAGGGAATCCAGACAAACAGTGATGGTGTATAATTCAGCTGAATGCTTTCGGGGCAGAATGTTGGAGTTTGTGCAGACAGTGATGACGAGGCATGTCTGAGTCTGCAAACCAAGAGAATGTGGCAGGTATTGAATATCCTGTGTCATCTCTGGAGGTGACATTGCAGGCGTTTAACTTGCGATTATTCAAGCCTCTGTGCCGGCAGTCAATCCCTGACAGCAGCAGTTTCAAATGTCTACGAGAATGTGCAGCATGAGCCAAGTGTGCGAAATAATGTGAGGTGACGGGGAAAAGTGGAGGGAGGAAAATCAGAAGGCTTGGGAATTAAACTCCCCACATGTTGGCTTTCAACTAGAGGAGCAGGGGAATTGGGAATGTCCTGTATTTATACTTGAAGGATTTCTGGTTGCTGTGTTGTTCCCAAATTTCTCCTGAAGGTGTTGGTAGCCTGTTCCACCCTGTAGAGCGTCACAGCTTATCCTGCACCTGCCCCATTTGCACTTTGCAGCAGCGCTCACTGGACAAGGGTCAGAGGCAGGAATCCCAATTAGCCAGGAGTGCTGAGGCCAACTATTGCCCTTGTCCCCTCCGCCCCAACTGCTGTGTTGCCCGAGATTAGCGAACTCTGGACTTTGCTCACTCAGCTGCTGGGGAACACGCCTGGTCGCCAGCCTCTGTATTTTAGTCACACCGTTGCATAACTTCCCCAACACGGTTTCTAGGAAACTGCCAATGTTTGATAATACACAGCACCATAAAGGACCTTTGCTCTTTCGATAAGCGGCTCTACAGCTGTATTTACTGGCAATGGTTCAAAGGCAATTGCTTGGCTGTACTTTAGTTTCACATTCATTGTATGTAAGTGATGATGTAAGGAAAATGGCGATTTGAAAGTTTTTTTTTAAAAAAGCTTCAGATATTTTGGTGTCCAATTGTCTGACTGCCTGTTGGCATCTTTTGAAGGATTTTCAGTGGGACATTCGGGCTGCGAAGTGAGAACTAACATTGGAGCCAAGTGTGGTCGCTGTGTTCAGACATGTGTCGTAATTATATAATATTGGAATTATACCCAGAGTATAAATAAACGCCCCAAAATAGCAGTCCTTTGATGTGACTGTGGTTTTTTTTGCAGTAATGTTACCAGTTTGCCGATATGAATCAACATGCTGACGTCCTGCTTCGGGCGTTCGACATTGAACCCTGAGCACAGGATGGTGCCTGACTGTGGAGGAGGGCTCCTATTCTAGTATTCAACATTTTTCCTGTACATTTGTAGGCTTCTGTTATACTATCGTGGCTATCATCATACTTGGGCCTGAGGGACCTGTGGCTGCATGTTCTTCGTACTCTTCGTAGCATCGCCCGTCTCTGCCCCTTCCTCAGCTCATTTGCTGCTGTGGCCCTCATCCATGCCTTTGTCGCCTCTCGACTCAACCATTCCAGTGCTCCCCTGGCCGGTGCCTCCATAAACTTCAGCTCATCCAAAACTCTCACCAAGTCCCGTTCACCCATCACTCTCTGTCCTCGATTTTAAGAATTCTCATCCTTGTATTCAAATTCCTCCATGGCTTCGCCCCCTCCCTATCTCTGTACCCTGCTCCAGTCTCTCAATCCTCCGAGATCTCTGCCCTCCTCTCATTCCGGCCTCTTGCACATTCTTGATTTTCATCACTCCACCATTGGCTCATGTGCCTTCAGCTGCCAAGATCCTAAGCTCTGGAATTTCCTTCCTCAACCTCTCTGCCTCTCCACCCCACTCTCCTTTAAGACCTTCCTTAAAATCCATCTTTTTGACCAAGCCTTTAGTCACCTGCCCTAATATCTCCTTATGTAACTCTATCAAATTTTGTTTGATAACACTCCCGTGAAGCGCCTTGGGACGTTTTACCACATTAACGGCGTTACAGAAATGTAAGTTTATTTTGTTGCCCATCTACATTCTGACTCTGTGTATCAGGCAGCAGTTGGTGTGGGGAGTGGCGATTTGCTCACTGTATCAGACCCAGAAACAGTGAGCAAACCCTTGTCGAAATCTATACGTTTTTTAATCACTCTTACGAAGGATATCTTTGTGTGTGATTTTTTCCAAATCGCATATGCCATTCCTTTAGTGTGTCCCTAGAAAGTATTACTTGAGTTCCAGTGAGTTACACACTTTCACCATTGATTTGCATTGTGCACTGAGCAACGTGTGACCAACATAGTGAGTTGTATCGTTTCATAACACAAAGAAAGCCTTGTGTTTATATAGGTGGCTGTCCCAAAGAACTTTACAGCCAATGAAGTACTTTTGGAGTGTTGTCACTGTTGTAATGTGGGAAACGTGGCCGCCAATTTGCACACGGCAAGCTCCCACAAACAGCAGTGTGATGACGACTAGATAATCTGTTTTTGTGATGTTGATTGAGGGATTAATATTGACCAGGACAGCGGGGTTAACTTTTCCGCTCTTATTTGAAATCGTGCCATGGGATCTTTTATATCCACCTGAGAGGGTAGACGGGGCCTCGATTTAACGTCTCATCCGAGAGATGGCACCTCCGACAGTGCAGCACTCCCTCAGTATTGCACTCGAGTGTAGGTATAGAAGTTGTGTCCAAGTTAGTAGAGTGGGACTTGAACCCACAATCTTCTGACTGAGGCTAAGGTGCTCCAACCGAGCCACAGCTTACACATACAATTCAGCTCACAGCACCAAACTTGTGATGTGACAAATGAATGGCTGTTCTCGCTAAACGTCGTCAGACTTGTTTAAATTAGTATCTCCAGCTAGCGTGTAGCTGTGTTGTTAAATGCCACTTTTCTGTGCCATGTGCATTAGTTGTTGGTCTTTGAAAGTATCACACTTCAGATCCCATAAAAACTGTAGCAGTCACCACAGGTTGGGTGCTAAGTAAAAGTGCTTCCTGGATGGCCTGTGCTGCCTTTAAAGGCACACCCTGTAAAAGATAAGGGTGCCTTTGAGAAAAGAGAATTTTTGATCGTTATGTTTGTTGTTTACTTCCCTTACACGCAGAGTAAGTGAAACCTGAGGCCCCATTGTTTTGCAAGGTTCCGGTTCAATTGCGGGAGGATGGGTGTGTAAGCATTTTTAGGTAATTTTCTGCACTGCTAGCTTGCAGCCTTGTTGCAGAACGGACCCGCTTGGCTGTAGTGACTGGAGACTTGCACCTGTTTATTGAAGTTTACACAGGAATCCTTGGGGAAGTAATTAGCATTCATTGACCCGCATTTCCTCAGGCCTTTACCCCAGAGACATCTTAAGTAAATTGCTGCTGGTCTCCAGTTACGGGTGGGTCTAGGTTTTCCGATTGCTATTGAGTTCACACCCGCAGTAACCCAGTTGAAATGAATGGTTTACCGCTCGGGCCAATAAACTGCAAAGCCTGAACCTGAACTACTGCCAGAACAACTTGATCTGCTTGTGGTTTCCTCATTGGTCTCCGACTTTCTTCACAATAGAGGAGAGCGATAGTGCAACTGCTTCCCTCTCGAAAGTCCCTTTCAATTTATATAATTACTCTCTCTGCCCCCCCCCGCCCCCATCCACCCTTCCCCACTGCCTCTCAATCAGGTTTTCCAAAAGCAGTGTTTGTGTGAGCATTATTTTGGGCCAGCTCTGGCAATGCAGTTATATAAATGCAAGTCTTTTATTTTTAGAACGCATTTCATGACCACTGGACCTCCCAAAGCGCTTTACAGCCAATGACCAACTTTTGAAGTGTAGTCACTGTTGTAATGTAGGAAATGTGGCAGCCAATCTGCGCACAGCAAGATCCCACAAACTGCAGTGTGATAATGACCAGATAATCTTTCGTGAGTTGAGGGATAAATACTGGCCAGGACACTGGGGAGAAGTTCCCAGGTGCTCTTGGAATAGTGCAGTGGGAACTTTTATGTACACCTCCGAGGAAATGCGAAAGACGGGCGGTCAGTAATCTGAGCCCAGCCAGGGTGGTAGTGACCGTGAACAGATTGGCCTCAGAGTCCCTTGGTTATACAGAGCTCAGTCAACCAGCATTCCTCATTTATATCCATCGGCTCATAGAGGGGCGGGTATAGTGGGTGGAGAGGTACAGTGGGTGGCACAGCAGCGTTCCCTCATTACTGCACTGCTGTGCCAACTGGATTATGTGCTCAGGTCTCTGGACTGGGACTGGACCCACCACCTTCTGACTCAGGGGAGAGCCACAGCTGACACTTGTAGCAATTGAAGCCTTGCCTTTGTTCAGAACCTGTGATGTTTGCTTCTAAAATGGCGTATTTCTTTTGCAGACATGACCGTTTGGAGACCTCCTGGATGCCGGCTCATCGGCTTAACCCCGCAGCCCAGTCTGCCCACCCTCACCCTGGGGGTAACCTCTTCTCGCACCTGCTGAACCTGGAGCCCCGAGGGTTGCTTCCCAGGGATTTCGAAGCGGCCGCCAAGCGCAAGGATGCTCCGTCAAAAGGGCCGGTGCCTGTCCTGCCGTACCCGTACCCGAGCTCCGGCGCCTCGCCGTACGACTACGTGGCTGGGGTGCCGAAGCCCGGGGCGCCGGGCAAAAGTAAACTGGACCGCATCGAGGCGCTGAAGGCGACAGCGGCCTCTCTCTCCAGCCGCATCGAGAGCGAGGCCAAGAAGCTGGCGGGCGCCGGCATCAACTATGGGGCCGCGCCGAGCTCGGAGCACGACGTGCTGCAGACCGCGTGGGATGACAGCCGCTGGGCCAAGCCCGCCAGCCCGCCCGTCCGCGACGGCGGTGGCGACGACGATGTCTCGCCTCGACTCCGGCGGATCCGAGGCGGGGCGGGCCACACCACCTACGAGGATCGGCTGCCGGGGGTTGGCAATCTGTACGAGTATAAAAAGCTCAGCGAGCCTCCCCGGTGCCAGGCCACGGAGGCCAGGACGTCGGGGGTCGCCGAGCGGTGCCAGGAGGCGAGCTGGGAAAACACGTACAAGAGGTCGCTCGAGGCCCTGGAGCAAAACCTGCAGAAGCTGAGCCGGGAGAGGCATCAGTTTGATTCCCCCAATTCCAGCGGGGGCTCCATCAGCGAGGGGCCGTTGCTGAGTGAAGGAAGTCTCTCTGAGGAGGATGGTCTGCCCGGCTACAGGGACCCAATCAAATTAACGGAACGGCTAAGGGAGAAGGATTTCTGTGCTGGAGCGTCGAGTCCCGCCAGGCCAGTCGCAGAGTTCCAGAAGGAAGCGGAGAGGTACCAGCCTCTGCAGCTGCAGTCCGAGGGACGCAAGAGCAGAGCACCTTGGGAGGAGCTGGCCAAGGGCAGCCCGCACAGTGTGATTAACATCTTCACAAAGAGTTACCAGTTCTTTGGGAAAGGTAAGGGACTAGATGTTTTTCTTCATGTCTGTGGCTGTAAATCTATTCCAACCCCCGCCCTCTTTTCCCCCACCCCCCCCTCCTCCTCTGACTCATACTGGGGTTTGGGATGCCTATCCTCTGCTACCTCATTCAAGTGCTCATTGTTCTTCATGTTTAGGTAGGGATTTGACGGTGGTGGGCATCATGCCCAAGCATGATCCTGTTCTCAACCGGTGTGCACAGATTCCAGTAGAAGTAACTGGATAGCAATTGGGAGTTCTAAAACTGGGAGCCGGGTGTCTGACACGAACAGGGGGAGGGGGGAGGGGGGGTGGGGACAGTGGCTGGGCTGCTGCGGCTTATGTGAGCGGGGTGGGGGGGATTCTGGGGTCTGACGTAAGTAGTGGGGGAGGGCTGGGAGCTGACACAAGGTGGGGGGGGGGTGAGGGGTCTGGAACCATGAGATTAGTTAGTCTGTGACCAACCCTATTTATTGGCTCGAGTGCCACAATCTCCTTGCAGTGATGGAGTCGGTGGTGTGAGAAAGGCCTGTGTTTCGAGATTTTCTTTTATAAAAAAAAAAGCCTGATAGAAATGGCTACGTGGCCCTTGTAACATCGTGCTTTCTGTTGACAGGAGGTTTGGAGGAGGAGTCTGACAGAGGCTCGCCAACACTGCAGCCCCTGGTATCTGCAGCGAGCCCTGAAGACGCGGCGACATATGAGGATGACTTCCTCTCCTCCCAGAGCAGCACAGGCATGAGCAGGAAGATCCAATCATACCAAAGGTAATGAGCACGACCCTTCACACCAAATGAAAGCCTTTTTGCTCAGATCGTTTTAATGCACCGCCAACCAAACTGCAGCACGCTCTGATCTTTCCGATCTTTCTCCCAGCCGCGAAGTTGTTTTGTGGTAAAAGTGCTGAATTGCGCAGTTTAAAACTCTGTGCTCGCTAGAAAGAAAGTAGCCATCGAGGTTTTAAATGTCCTCTGTGCCCCATTAGGTTCTCTCCAGGCAGCTCAAAGTAAAAAGGGTGGGACCCGAACCGGGCTTATTGGACAGCCATCAATTGCTGTACGTTTCTCGCAAAACATTAAAAGGAACAAAATTGAGAGTGGGGAGATGAGAACGGGGAACAGGCATCTGTGGACAGACTCTCTGACACACCGCCCCTGCTCACTAGCTGCACAGTAAGGAAAGGCACTTGAGTTTACTGTTGGTGTGGGACGGGACTGAACTGTGCTGGTAGTGTGAAGTTTTGAATCTCCACATTGAGTTTATGTGCAGCAGACCTGGATGGATTTTAAGCTAAGTGCTGACTGGATTTGCTCACCTGCAGTGTGACAGACAATGCCGTCCACGAATTACAGCAAGCTTTAGGGGTGCGCCCAGTGTCTAATTTAGTAGGAATTCTCTGTCAAACTCTCAATGCCCAGTAGAATTCTTGAGAGTCAGTGCTCATTGGCCTCATTCTGAGTTGTAAGAGTCTTTCAGCCCATCGTGCTTTGAAAAAGCTGTCAATTAAGACCATAAGAAATAGGAGCAGGAGTAGGCCGTACGGCCCCTCGAGCCTGCTCCACCATTCAGTGAGATCATAGCTGATCATCAACCTCAACTCTACTTTCCCACCTGATCTCCATATCCCTCGATTCCCCTAGACCCCCTTGAATATATTCAGAGACTCAGCTTCCACAGCTCTCTGGGGCAGAGAATTCCAAAGATTCACAACCCGCTGAGTGAAGAAATTCCTCCTCATTTAGTTCCACTCCCCTTTTCTTACCCCATGGCCCTGCAGATTTTTCCTTTTCAAGTATTTATCTAATTCCCTTTTGAAAGTTACTATTCAATCTGCTTCCACCACCCTTTCAGGCATTGCGTTCCAGATCATCATAACTCACTGTGTAATAAAAACATTCTCCTCGCCCCTCTGGTTCTTAGCCAATTATCTTAAGTCTGTGTTCTCTGGTTACAACCCTCTGGCTAGTGGGAACAGTTTCTCCTTATTTACTCTATCAAAACTCCAAGATTTTGAACCCCTCTAATAAAATTCCTCTTAACCATCTCTGCTTTAAGGAGAACATAAGAACATAAGAAACAGGAACAGGAGTAGGCCATACGGCCCCTCGAGCCTGCTCTGCCATTTAATACAATTATGGCTGATCCGATCATGGACTCGGGTCCACTTCCCTGCCCGCTCCCCAGAACCCCTTATTCCCTTATCGGTTAAGAAACTTTCTATCTCTGTCTTCCCAGCTTCTCTAGTATCGGCACATAACTGAAATCCCTGGTGTTAAGTCCCCATAGCCAGAAATGTTGGGGAATTACACAAATCACCAACACCCTGTGACACTGCTGGTAGCTCCCTGGGTGTTGTTTTAAATTTTTAGTAAATGCCTTGTTGGAGAGGGAAACAAATGCTGGTGATGTACTTGCCAGTGCCTTATCCCAAGACAGGTCTCTTGAACGCCTCTTAAGATTGGCGTCTCTCTGTCGGCAGGGTGCTGATGGCGTGGCGTGTGTGCAGAGACCCATGGTCTCTGAGCACCATGCTGCCCCTTATACTCTTGCAACAAGTAAGTAAGGAAGAACTTGCATTCATATAGCGCCTTCCACATCCTCGGGGCGTCCCAAAGCGCTTTAGAGCCAATGAAGTACTTTTGGAGTGTAGCCACTGCTGTAATGTAGGAAATGTGGCAGACAATTTGCACACAGCAAGATCCTACAAACAGCAATGTGATAATGACCAGATAATCTGTTTGTGATGTTGGTGGGGTGATAAAAATTGGCCAAGACACTCCCCTGTTCATCGTCGAATAGTGCCATGGAATCCTTTACATAATATAAGAACATAAGATTTAGGAGCAGAAGCCCTTCAGTGAAATCAAGCCTGCTTCGCCATTCAGTAAGAACATGGCTGATCGTCTACATCCACTCCAATTTCCCACCCGATCCCCATTTCTCTTGATTACCTTAGTGCCCAAAAATCTATTGATCTCAGTCTTAAATATACTCATCGACTCAACATCCACAGCCCTCTGAGTGAAGAAATTTCTCCTCATCTCAGTCCAAAATGGCCGACTCCTTATCCTGAGACTGTGCTCCCTAGCTCTCGACTCTCCAGCCAGGGGAAACAGCCTCTCAGTATTTACCCTGTCAAGCCTTCAGAATGTTATGTTTTAACGAGATCACCTCACTCATTTAAACTCCAGAGGACATAGGCCCATTCTGGTTAATCTCTCCTTGGGACAACCCTCTCATCCCATGAATCAAGTTAGTGAATCTAGTTGCAACACCTCTAAGCTAAATACATCTTTCCTTGGGTAAGAGCCTTGGATTAACGTCTCATCCGAACGACAGCACTTTCAACGGTGCAACACTTCCTCAGTACTGCACTGGAGTGTCGGCCTGGATTATGTGTCCACGTCAGTAGAGTGGGACTTGAATCCACGTCCTTCTGACTCAGAGGCGAGAGCGCTGCCCACTGAACCACGGCCGACAGTGTATGTGGTTATATTGGCCGCTGTCAGTCGAGTGGTGACTTTTGTTTGCTCCAACAGCAGCTTGTGGGACCCACAAGGAGGCAGATGCATGCAGTTTGCCTCCTGCAGGTTGCTGTTCAGTTGAGGGCAGAGCTGCTATTGACGCATTTAAAAAAAAAAATAGCAAGTCACTATGGGAAGTACCCCCATTTGTAGTGTGTACAAAATGGCGAAATAAAACGACAGTTTGACTTGTCCCGCAGTCAGTTGCTTTTGCGTTGCAGTAGCTGGGTTGCAGAGGGTGTGGTTGTATGAGAGAGGGCTCCAGGGTAAGGTAGTGTTTGAGCTGCAGATCACAACACACCCTGGGGGTGGGGGTGGGAATTATTTTCAGACCGAGTTAATTGCCAAAGTATGGAGAAGAGAGACTGGAGGAATTAGAGACTCGCGTAGAATTCTGAGGGCTCAAAGGTTGAGAATGGAGGTCATTTGCACCCATTGGGCGTCTGAGCTGGGCTGGGTCTCTGGAGTGTTCCCTGTAAGTGCAGATCAGTGTTCTGGATCTTTGCTGGTATTCGCAATGGACATGTGGTTCGGCATAAGCGGAATGTTGTACTGGGCACTGGAAACTGCTCGAGAATCTGAAGCTGCCAATCTGTATGGATGTTGGAGCCAGATTAAGGATTCTTGTGGCCCTTGGCACCAAGAACATACTTCCACCCCTCCAACCAGTCCCCACCCCCCGGACCTCCCAATCCATTAAAACACAAGTCCGCGGAGCCCTTATCTGGCTGAAGCCCTGAGGCACGGACCTGTGTGTTAATCTGTCCCTGCTCTATGCAGCTGGATATGATTGGAGGGGAATGTGCAGCAGAGGAAGGTGAATTTTAGCATTTGCTTCTAATTCCTCGGGGTGCGATACTTTGCGCACTCTGCTATTTCTGTGAGTTGCAGTTACAGAAACCTTTGCCCCAGTTTTGCTGCATGCTGAGCCAAGTTGTGGAGCGAGATTGCGTCAGATTTTTGTGGCCCCCTGAGTCGTATAGAATTTATGCTGATTAAAGCTCATGCTTTAGAAGGTAGTTTTTTCACCAGCCCTAAATATAGTGCTCCAGTTCCAGGACTGAGGCTGTCTGTCTGTCCCCTGGCATCAGTCAAACTGCTCATCAGTGCTTTGCCGACCTAGCTCAATAGTGCCCCCTAATGGCAGAATGACATTACTGTAGCCTTACAATCGTGCCTTGAAATGGTTGACGTGAACACAGCAAGCCTGGCTTCAATCCATCACTTATTGATTTAAACCCCATCACACACGTGCTGCTCCAAACTCCATCACTCTCGTAATGCTGCTCTTGGTCACAGTCTTGGAGAGGAATGATGTCCCGGCCACTTGCTGGTGTAGACGGCGGAGTTTGCCATCAAATGATCCATCCTGAAATCCCCAATGCTTTGTGTGGCTTTAGACTGCATTGAAGCCTCGAGTCAGCGATAGCTTTACTCTGCAGTCTGTCAACCAGGGCCGCAGTGCGCAGTCACTAGTCGGCTCAAGGCTTCATGGGATACTGAAATTGCAGAATATGTTGATTGTATTGGTTTTGCAACAATGTTGTTACCTTATTTACCCGAACGTAAATCAGAAGTGTAGCACAATCATGCACCCGAGTGCAGCTGAAGATATTTCACACCCATTCTTGAACAGAGTGTTGATGGATATTTCCAGTCCAACTCCGACTGACCACCTCTTCTGACAAAGGCTCTTTTCTGGAAACGTTAACCTGTCCTCTCTTTCAGATGCTGACTGGACTCCGTCTTCATGTTGTTTTCAAAATCTTGTTATAGATGGAGCGTCCGAAATCAGAGACCCCGGAACTGATGTAGTTCCGGATCTCGGAACATCCTTGTGATGTCCTGAATCTGGAAATGCACTGGCCGAGGTTCGAGTATTTCTGGATTTCGCAACGTGTTTGACGTTCCGAGTCCGGAAACACCCGGGCCGAGGTAGGGTGTTGGGGGGGGCGGTCAGTCAGCTGGCTGGAGGCTGGGGTGGGGGGGGGGAGGGAGGGAAAGGAAAGGGAGGTCGGAGGGTCTAGGCGGGTGGGGGGAGGGGTTTCTGGTCGGCCCCGCCACGGATTGGCCCAGATTCCAAATTTCGGAACTTCGGATTTCAGACGCTTGACCTGTAATTGAACTGGTCGTCTCAGCACAGCACCGAGGCCAGCTTGCCATTTTGTCTGCCCATTGCCCTTCAGGTTCCCCCCATCTCTCTCCCCCAGCATTAAATAGAACACGACGAGTGGAACATGTTGTTATTGAGAGATGCACTGAACTTGCCAGTTCTGAGATTCCATAGTGAGCTGCTGTCGGGCCAGCTCTGGATCATTGGTAGCAACCTGGCAACAGCAGAAGTTCGAGTGGGGATATAGGGGGACGTTCTAACCTGACTCGCCGGCTGGGATCGAGTGCAACGCTGGTTTTGCACCCTGCACAATTTTGCACACTAATAAAGTGGGCGGGATGTATTACTGGCATTCCACCCGATTCCACAGGTTTCCTGCTTGGAGGGTTCAGTTAAAAACACCCCCGTAGTGTCTAGAGGCTGGAGTTCCATGCACTAACACATCAACATTCTCTGCCCACCCTCCCTTGCTCTCTGACCGACATTGGCTCCCAGTCTGGCAACACCTCGAATTTAAAAAATTCTCACCCTAGTGTTCAAATCCCTCCATGGCCTCGTCCCTCCCTATCTCTCTAACCTCCACCAGCCTTGTAACCCTCTGAGAACTCTACGTTCCTAATTCTGCCCCCTCTCGACTTCCTAAGCTCCTCCATTGGCGGCCGTGCCTTCCGCTGCCAAGGTCCTAATCTCTGGATACGCTCCTCATACCTCTCCACCTCTCTCGTCCTTTAAGACGCTCCTTAAAACCTGTGAAGTGCTGTGGGACATTAACGCCGCTATATAAATGCAAGTTATTGTTGCTTTGGGCACTAAACCAGCATTTGTGTATTCACAGCAATCCCCATAAAGTTCTGCAACTTCCTGCCTCGATAATTGCCATTTACTTTTCAGAAACACTCCGCGCTCAGCAAAAGGCATGTGTTTGGAAACCGAGCAGCGGATTAATCCCTTCCTTTTGTGTTTCTTCAGCTGTGCCAGCAGTCCTTCTAGTGCCCACGGGGAGCTTCACAGCAAAAGATCTTACGATGCAAGGCCTGGAGAGATATCCCCGCGATCCTCGGGACAGCGTTCCACAACCTCCTCCCGATCCTCCGGCTCTTTGAGAAAGAAAATGAAAATAGATGGCAAGTGATGTTGAGAGAGAGAGCAAGATGAAGCAGAAAAAGAGCGCATGTGACAGATGTCAGGTTGAGAATACAAGCGAGACCCAGGCTGAATATAGAAAGTTCAGAGTGGAAGTGAAAAAGGAAATAAGAGGGGCAAAGAGAGAGTATGAGAATAGATTGGCAGCTAACATAAAGAGAATTTGGACGTCTTCTATAGGCATATAAATCGTAAACGGGTAGTGAGAAGAGGGGTGGGGTGGATTAGTGACCAAAAAGGAGACTTGAGCTTGGAGATAGACGGTATGGTTGAGGTACTAAATAAGTACTTTGCATCTGTCTTCACCAAGGAAGAAGATGCTGCCAAAGTGAAAGAGGAGGTAGTTAAGATACCGGATGAGATAAGAATTGATGATCGAGGAGGTACCAGAAAGGCTGGTTGTACTTAAAGTAAATAAATCACCAGGACCGGATGGGATGCATCCTCGGATGCTGAGGGAGGTAAGGGTGGAAATGGCAGAGGTACTGGCCATAATCTTCCAATCCTCCTTAGATACAGGGGTGGTGCCAAAGGACTGGAGAATTGCAAATGTTACACCCTTGTTCAAAGCAGAGTGTAAGGATAAACCCAGCAACCACAGGCCAGTCAGTTTAACCTCGGTAGTGGGGAAGCTTTTAAAAACGATAATCAGGGACAAAATTAACAATCACTTGGACAAGTGTGGATTAATTAAGGAAAGCCAGCACGGATTTGTTGAAGGCAAATTGTGTTTAACTAACTTGATTGAGTTTTTTGATGAGGTAACAGGGAGGGTTGATGAGGGCAATGCGGTTGATGTGGTGTATGTGGACTTCCAAAAGGCATTTGATAAAGTGTCACAAAATAGGCTTGCAGCAAAATTGAAGCCCATTGAATAAAAGGACTGTGGCAGCATGGATACGGAATTGGCTAAGTGACAGGAAACAGAGAGTAGTGGTGAACGGTTGTTTTTTGGACTGATTGGTGTTCCCCCGGGTCAGTACTAGGACCGCTGCTTTTATTGATATATATTAATGATTTGGATTTGGGCGTACATGGCACAATTTCAAAATTTGCAGATGACCCAAAACTCGGAAGTATAGTGAACAGTGAGGAGGATAGTGATATACTTCAAGAGGACATAGACAGACCGGTGGAATGGACGGATACGTGGCAGATGAAATTTAATGCAGAAAAGTGTGAAGTGATGCATTTTGGTAGGAAGAACGAGGTGAGGCAATATAAACTAAAGGGTACAATCCTATAGGGGGTGCATGAACCCCCTATAGGGGGAGAGACCTGAAGGTATGTGTGCACAAATCGTTGAAGGTGGCAGGCCAAGTTAAGAAAGCGATTTAAAAAAAAACATGGGATCCTGGGCTTCATAAATAGAGGCACAGAGTACAAAAGCAAGGAAGTTATGATGAATCTTTATAAAACCCTGGTTCGGCCTCAGTTGGAGAATTGTGTCCAATTTTGGGCACCGCACTTTAGGAAGGATGTGAAGGCCTCAGAGAAGATTTACAAGAATGATTCCAGGGATGAGGGACTTCAGTTACGTGGATAGACTGGAGAAGCCGGGGTTGTTGTCCTTAGAGCCGAGAAGGTTGAGAGGAGATTTGATCGAGGTGTTCAAAATCATAAGGGGTCCAAACAGAGTAGATAGATCGATCCCATTGGTGGAAGGTCCGAGAACCAGAGGATACAGAAATAACGTGATTGGCAGAAGAACCAAAGGCGACATGAGGAAACACTTTTACACAGCGAGCGGTTAGGATCTGGGATGCACTGCATGAAAGGGTGGTGGAGGCAGACTCGATCGTGGCTTTCAAAATTTGCAGGGCTACGGGGAAAGGGCGGGGGAGTGGGACTAGCTGAAGTGCTCTTGCAGAGAGCCGGCACGGGTTCGACAGGCCGAATGGCCGCCTCCTGTGCTGTAACCATTCTAAGATTCACTGAAGCACCAGTGAAAGCTGCCTTTGGAACATGAGGGTGACATGAATGTGGCTAGATGTGTCCTGCTGGATTCTTCCAGTGGTGGTGTAAGAGTGCTATGGCTATGTTATGTGCTCACCCGCCCTCGCGCTCTCCTTGCCCTCGTGCTATTCCCCCACTCTCTCCCCCATTCTTTTTCTCTCTCTCTCATCACCCATCCACCCCCTCTATCTTTTCCCCGCCCACCCCAGCGACTCCTGCTGCAAAGAAGTGCATGTGTAAGTATGTTGAGGATTGAGTTTGGCACGGATTTGTTCACTGGGTTTGAAGCATAGAGAGAATCTAAGAGTTCTGATTCATTGGTCGAGTTTTTATGCAAATAAATGAAATCGCTTCAATCGGTTTGTGCTCGTGGATTATGCTGCTGACGTGTATAACTTTCAGTTTTGTCAGGTGCTGATGTTACTGGGAGCGTGCGGCATTCTCCTGTGGATGACAGTACCTGGGCATCTGCCAGTATTTCAGAGCAAGGCTCCCCCGAAGGAAGGATCCCACGCCTGGTGCAAGGCTTATCCGCAGATCCTGAGCAAGTCAAGGACACAAACGGCACGGTGGAAGAGCCCCTCATTCACTCCCCAGCTAGGTGAGGTCTTCTCCAGTGTACATAAAGATTGGCTGGGTGTAGTGAAGCTCTGTGTATATCAAGGGGTGGTGTAGTGAAGCTATGTGTGTATAAATACTGGGCGCAGTGAAGCTCTGTGTATATAAATACTGGGCGTAGTGAAGCTCTGTGTATATAAATACTGAGCGTAGTGAAGCTCTGTGTATATAAATACTGGGTGTAGTGAAGCTCTGTGTATATAAATACTGGGTGTAGTGAAGCTCTATATAAATACTGGGCGTAGTGAAGCTCTGTGTATATAAATACTGGGTGTAGTGAAGCTCTGTGTATATAAATACTGGGCGTAGTGAAGCTCTGTGTATATAAATACTGGGTGTAGTGAAGCTCTGTGTATATAAATACTGGGTGTAGTGAAGCTCTATATAAATACTGGGCGTAGTGAAGCTCTGTGTATATAAATACTGGGTGTAGTGAAGCTCTGTATATAAATACTGGGCGTAGTGAAGCTCTATATAAATACTGGGCGTAGTGAAGCTCTGTGTATATAAATACTGGGCGTAGTGAAGATCTGTGTATATAAATACTGGGCGTAGTGAAGCTCTGTATATAAATACTGGGTGTAGTGAAGCTCTATATAAATACTGGGCGTAGTGAAGCTCTGTGTATATAAATACTGGGTGTAGTGAAGCTCTGTGTATATAAATACTGGGCGTAGTGAAGCTCTGTGTATATAAATACTGGGTGTAGTGAAGCTCTGTGTATATAAATACTGGGTGTAGTGAAGCTCTATATAAATACTGGGCGTAGTGAAGCTCTGTGTATATAAATACTGGGTGTAGTGAAGCTCTGTATATAAATACTGGGCGTAGTGAAGCTCTATATAAATACTGGGCGTAGTGAAGCTCTGTGTATATAAATACTGGGCGTAGTGAAGATCTGTGTATATAAATACTGGGCGTAGTGAAGCTCTGTGTATATAAATACTGGGTGTAGTGAAGCTCTGTGTATATAAATACTGGGTGTAGTGAAGCTCTGTGTATATAAATACTGGGTGTAGTGAAGCTCTGTGTATATAAATACTGGGTGTAGTGAAGCTCTGTATATAAATACTGGGTGTAGTGAAGCTCTGTGTATATAAATACTGGGTGTAGTGAAGCTCTGTGTATATAAATACTGGGTGTAGTGAAGCTCTGTGTATATAAATACTGGGCGTAGTGAAGCTCTGTGTATATAAATACTGGGCGTAGTGAAGCTCTGTGTATATAAATACTGAGTGTAGTGAAGCTCTGTATATAAATACTGGGTGTAGTGAAGCTCTGTGTATATAAATACTGGGTGTAGTGAAGCTCTGTGTATATAAATACTGGGTGTAGTGAAGCTCTGTATAAATACTGGAATGGAGTAATGAAGCTCTGATAAGTGATAGAAGTGGTGATGACTGCTCGCTCTACTGCTGTCCCACAGGTAAAAGAAAGAACTTGCATTAAATAGCGCTTTTCAGAACGTTCTAAAGCGCTTCACAATCACCAAAGTAGTTTTGAAGAGTGATCACTGTTGTAAAGTAGGAAACGACACAACCAATTTGAGCACAGCGATGTCCCACACACAGCAATGAGGTAAAATGACCAGATAAACTGTTTTAAATATTGGCCAGTTCATTGGGGAGCACTCCCCTGCTCCTCTTCGATTAGTGCCATGAGATCTTTTATATTCAGCTGAGAGAGCAGACGGGTCCTCAGTTTAATATCTCATGAGAAGGATGAGACGTCCAACACTGTACTGGAGTGTTCGGCTAGATTATGTGCTGGAATGGGGATTGAATTCGCGACCTTCTGACTCAAGGCGAGAGTGCTACCACTGGTTCAAGACTGACACCTTTGCATACTTTGCCCAAGTGGCCATTTGTGAATCTTCATCTTGGGTGTTGATGGGCTATTCCACAGGGGGGGTTCACAGCCCAGCGCCATCCTATCCTCAATTAAAATTCAGCTAAGGTTTCAAGAAAGCAATTCGGAGCCCAAAACCCTGTCCCCTCCCTAAACCCAAGTGCACTGAGCTTAATTATAACACCTTCACTACAGCCTCAACTATGATTTACGAATGAGTTCTGACCAGTGAGTAAACCTGGTCTGCTTTTTGTGGTATTTATCAATGACTTGGCGATGCCTCCGCAAGATCCTGCAAATCCCCTGGGAGGACAGCCGCACAAACATCAGCGCCCTCGTCCAGACCAACATCCCCAGCATTGAAGTACTGACCACACTCGACCAGCTCCGCTGGACAGGCCACATAGTTCGCATGCCAGACACGAGACTCCCAAAGCAAGCACTCAACTCTGAACTTGTCCACGGCAAGCAAGTCAAAGGCGGGCAGAGGAAACGTTACAAGGACACCCTCATAGCCTCCCTGATAAAGTGTGACATCCCCACTAACACCTGGGAGTCCCTGGCCATAGACCGCCCTAAGTGGAGGAAGTGCATTCGGGAGGGTGTTGAGCTCCTCAAGTATCGTCGCCGAGAGCATGCAGAAATCAAGCGGAAGGAGTGTGTGGCAAACCAGGCTCCCTGCCCACCCTTTCCCTCAACGACTATTTGTCCCATCTGTGACAGAGACTGTGGTTCTTCTATTGGACTGTACAGCCACCTAAGAACTCATACTAAGAGTGGAAGCAAGTCTTCCTCAATTCCGAGGGACTGCCTATGATGATGATGATGATGGACTTGAATGTTGGGGGTATGATTAAGAAGTTTGCAGATGATACTAAAATAGGCTGTGTGGTTGATGGTGAGGAAGAAAGCTGCGGACTGCAGGAAGATATCAATATACTGGTCAGGTGGGCGAAACAGTGGCACATGGAATTCAATCCGGAGAAGTGAGGTAACGCATTTGGGAAGGTCTAACAAGGCAAGGGTATACTCATTAAATGATATGACACTACAAAGTATAGAGGAACAAAGGGACCTTGGGCTAAGCCATTTAGGACTGAGATGAGGAGAAACTTCTTCACTCAGAGAGTTGTTAACCTGTGGAATTCCCTACCACAGAGAGTTGTTGATGCCAGTTCATTGGATATATTCAAGAGGGAGTTAGATATGGCCCTTACGGCTAAAGGGATCAAGGGGTATGAAGAGAAAGCAGGAAAGGGGTACTAAGGTGAATGATCAGCCATGATCTTATTGAATGGTGGTGCAGATTCGAAGGGCCGAATGGCCTACTCCGGCACCTATGTTTCTATGTTGGACTGCAGGTCCACAGATCCCTGAAGGTAGCACGCCAGGTAGAAAATGTGTTTAAGGCAGCATATGGAATACTTGCCTTTATTAGTTGAGGCATGGAATACAAGAGCAAGGAGGTTATGCTTGAACTGTATATAACACGAGTTAGACTGCAGCTGGGGTACTGCGTGCAGTTCTGGTCACCACATTACAGGAAAGATGTGATTGCACCGGAAAGGGTACAGGGGAGATTTACAAGAATGTTGCCTGGGCTGAAGAATTTTGGCTATGAGGTCTGTTTTCTTTGAAACAGAGGAGGCTGAGGGGAGCCCTGATTGAGCTGTATAAAATTATGAGGTGCCTAGATAGAGTGGATAGGAAGGACCTGGTTCCCTAGGCAGAGGGGTCAACAATCAGGGAGCATAGATTTAAAGTAATTGGGGGGAGGTTTAGAGGAGATATGAGGGGAATTTTCTTCACCCAGAGGGTGGTGGGGTCTGGAACTCACTGCCTGAAAGGGTGGTTGAGGCAGAAAATCTTCCCCACATTTAAAAAATCCTTGATGTGCACTTAAAGTGCCGTAACTTACAGGGCTATGGACCAAGAGCTGGTAAGTGATTAGGGATTAGGCTGGGTAGCTCTTGGCCGGCCAGTGCGGATACGAGGGGCCGAAATGACCTCCTTCCGTGCTGTAATTTTCTATGTATAGTCATAGCCGTGTCAGCTGCGGGCGGAGGAAACTCAAGGACACCCTCAAAGCCTCCTTGACAAAATGCAACATCCCCACCGACTCCTGGGAATCCCTGGCCCAAAGTGGAGGAAGAGTATCCAGGAGGGTGCTGAGCACCTCGAGTTCCATCACCGAGAACAAGCAGAAACCAAGGATAGACAGCGGAAGAAGCGTGCGTCAACCCAGGCTCCCCAACCACTCTTTCCTTCAATCACTGCCCCACCTGTGATAGAGACTGTAGGTCCCGCATTGGACTCATCAGTCACCTGAGAACCGACTTTGAGTGGAAGCAAGTCATCCTCGACTCCGAGGGACTGCCTATGATGATGGCTCAGTGGATAGCACTCTTGCCTCTGAATCAGAAGATTGTGGGTTCAAGTCCCACTTCAGAGAGCACAGAAATCTAGGCTGACTTTCCCAGTGCAGTGCTGAGGGAATGCTGCATTGTCGGAGATGCCGTCTTTCTGATGCCCTCCAGTCAGACGGGGCCTCGGTTTAACGCCTCATCTGAAAGACGGCATCTCCGACAGTGCAGCACTGCACTGGGAGTGTCGGCCTAGACCAGTGGCACTATTTTGAAGAAGAGCAGGGTGTCCGGTGTCCTGGCCCTTAACCAACATCATAAAAACAAATTATCTGGTCATTATCATATTTCTGTTTGTGGGAGTTTGCTGTATGTAATTGGCTGTTGTTTCCTACATTACAACAGTGACTACAACTCAAAGTCGTTAATTGGCTGTAAAGCACTCTGGGATGTCCTGAGATCGTGAAAGGTGCTATATAAATGCAACTCTTTTCAATGCATATTATGATGAGTTGGGCAGGGTGAATTCTCCTTGCTGCAGTTAGAAGCTTGCCCTTCTCGAGTTACAGGGCAGTCAGTGAGGGTTGATGGAATGCTTAGTGTGCCACGACTTGTGTGCTTGATGAGGTGGTTGGGACTTTGCAAGCCAGTTCAGTCATTGTGGTTTGTGTGTGCTATCTATTGATGTAGCAAGGTGAGGTAGTCTTTGATCATATTTTTGCCATTGTCCTTTGATGTAATCCTCTATTGACATCCCAGAGACCTCCCATTGCCACCCATGCAATGGCCAGAGTGTTGTCAGTCACTGTGCTGAATCTGCACAGAATGCTCTGACTCAGTGGGCCGGGAGTCCAGAGATGCTTCTGTTTGGACGTTGGATGGGTGGGGGGTAAGGGGGCAGGAGGAAATCTGCACTACCATGCTTGGTGCAGACTGGGAAGGAAAGAAAGAAAAATGTACATTTATGTAGCGGCTTTCACGATCACCAGAAGTCTCAAACTGCTTTACAGCCAATGAAGTGCTTTTTGGAGTGTACTCACTGTTTTAATGTAGGAAACGCGGCAGCCAATTTGCGCACAGCAAATGAGGATGAAGCCTTACTTGTTGCCTAACTTGAGCTCCTCTTCTGGTGCTTTGGTGTTTTTTCTTGAGGTCGTTTTTTTTCTTGAGGTTGGGCTGATGGGAGCAGTTCTGGTCCCATTGCCAGGCTTATCGGGCTCCCTGGGAATTTCTTAGCCGTCTGACCTGGGACCGTGCTGTGCATGCTGATGAAGGGCTGGGTTGTATCTACTTTCTGCTGCTTGACCTTATTACATTCCCACATTACGACAGTGAGTACACTCCAAAAAAAGTACTTCATTGGCTGCAAAGCACTTTGAGACGTCCGGTGGTCGTGAAAGGCACTGTATAAATCCCAGTCTCCTTCGAGGACATCTTTCTGGGTTGAATGCTGCACAGAGGCCCCTCACTCCTGCTGACTGGGCACCATGCATGAGCTTCCCGAGGGTCAGTTGGCAGGTTCACTGTCCTTTCAGGCCACGTTGTCAGGGCAGTGAGTTACTTTGAGTGAGTTTGCTTTTGGGAGTGGCAGAGGAGCCACCAGCCCATCCAATTGTGAGTGCTGTTTATTCCTCATGCCTCCCGAGTACGGACCGTTCCAGAGCAGAGCTTTAGCACACAGGTAGGTGAGGGCATAAAATCTGCAGTGTTAAACCATCCAAGTGCCGCCTCTCGTCCGGTGCCTGTGCCTGAATTTGTAAATGTGCAAATAATATGCTTTCAGTGTCCAATCGGAGGCTTCGAAGCCCAAGAAAGCAGCAAGCACGTCTGCCGCCAGCTCCGTAACCCAGAGACCTTTGCAGAGCAACCCAGCGACGACAGCAGGAGATGGGACAAGGCAGCTGGCCACCGCTGCCTTCGCACCGTCACCGTCTCCAAACTATAGGCCGCACATTGTCGACATCAGTGTTACCGCAGCCAGACCCCCCACATCCGCAGGTTGGTGCAATAAAGGAGCTCACATGAGCCTTGGTGTAATGGTGTCCCCCCCACCCCTCACCGTGAAGATTGAGAGGCGTGATGTATGCTTCACTGGTGTGAATCCGTTCGACACACTGTCGTGCATGGTTTGTCTTTTGTAACTGACTGCTTCTCATCATTGGTTTATCCCTCACATCTTCGTGTGTCGTTAATGAAAGGCTGTGTGTTGTGCAATGGGGACAGGCATTGAGGGGGTCTGCGGTTCGGTGTGAGAGGTCAGGGTGATTGCAGCCATGATACTCACCACGTGCTGGAGGAGGAGAAGAGGCTAGCCGCCGTCGCCAAAGAGGAGTCCCGTTCACCGTCGAGGAGGAGGTCACCTGTGGGGAAGGAGAGATCCTGCCGTCGTCGAGGAGGTCCAGATGCCATCGTGGAGGAGAGGCCCATCTGCTGCCGCTGGAGGGGGCCCAGTCGCCGCTGGAAAGATGGAGGCCCAATTGCTTGTTCAGAGGCTCACCTGGCTCCTTCACGGCAAGTGAGCCAAAGATGGGCAGAGGAAACGTTTCAAGGACCCCTCAAAACCTCCCTGATAAAGTGCAACATCCCCACTGACACCTGGGAGTCCCTGGCCAAAGACCGCCCAAAGTGGAGGAAGTGCATCCGGGAGGACGCTGAGCACCTCGAGTCTTGTCGCCGAGAGCATGCAGAAATCAAGCGCAAGCAGCGGAAGGAGCGTGCGGAAAACCAGACTCCCCACCCACCCTTTCCCTCAACGACTGTCTATCCCACCTGTGACAGAGACTGTAATTCCCGTATTGGACTGTACAGCCACCTAAGGACTCATTTTTAGAGTGGAAGCAAGTCTTCCTCGATTCCGAGGGACTGCATATGATGATGATGATGATGATGTGCAACGGGAAACTGATGGAAAGAAGGGGATGGAGGTGTGTGGCAGGAATAGTGAGACACAAGTAAAGAGTGATTCAGACGCTGAGTTTCAGCACTTTGTACATAATGGGGTATATGGGTACAGTTGCATAGTGATTATGTCACAGGACAAGTAATCCAGAGGCCTGGACTAATGATCCAGAGACACGAGTTCAAATCCCACCACTGCAGCTGGGGAATTTAAATTCAGTTAATTAAATAAATCTGGAATAAAAAGCTAGTGTCAGTAATGGTGACCATGAAACTGCCGGATTATTGCAAAAACCCATCTGGCTCACGAATTCCTTTCGGGAAGGAAATCTACCGTCCTTACCTCGTCTGGCCTATCTGTGCCTCCAATCCCACAGCAATGTGGTTGACTCTTAATTGCCCTCTGAAATGGCCTAGCGAGCCACTCAGTTGTATAAGGTGGCTCACCACCACCACCACCTCAGGGCAATTAGGGATGGACACGAAATGCTGGCCTTGCCAGCGATGCCCACGTCCTGTGAATAAATTTAAAAAAAAATAATGTAAAAACATATTTTGAAAGATTAGTTGTAAATAGTATTGCCGTGAATGCTCAGCTTGATGCAAGTCTAATGATTTGCCAGTACCCTGATTAAACTAAAGGTAAAGCAACATTGGATTTGGATCTGCTTTACTCTTGTCCCATCCAGTTCCCAAGAAATTACTAATCAGGTGCCCAAATTTATTTTGAGTCCTGTCTCCTCAGGGGGTTAAGCATCTTTTCCCAACTCCTGAAGCCAGCATTCCCCAATCCATTTGTTTGACCAGTTGTAAAAAAATCTGAGCTCACACCGTTTTCCTTTTTGGTTATCTCAGCCTCCATGCTCAGCTCTCCACTAACTCTCCAACATCGTATGACCGCTGAGCTCACTTACTTGGATGCTATCGAGGAGTCTGTCCGACAGCTCTCGGAGATGGAGCGGACACGGGGGATCGCACTTGCTCAACAGGAGAGTGTGTCGTTGGCCCAGATCCTGAAGGTACCGGTCTCGGCCTTTGTTTCGTTCAGAGCTGTTGTTATAAAATGTTTTAAATGTCAATGGCTATAACCTCTAATTGCAAGAATTATTCCAAACAGCGCAGGATTCCCCACAAAGCTCTTCAGCTAAATCAGGAAAAACAAAGATTATTCAACAAATAAGTATTAGTTTACCTCACCTTCATGACATGGCGCTAATCTTAAATATACAACATCAGAAACTAGTCTGCACAGAGCTACACATTCAAACTCGACTGATAGAAAGGCAAGCTTTCTAAGAAATTGCAGTCTTGACAAGTTTTGAGCCAATATGATGCGATTATGAAGGGCTGAGCTTTTTTTTAAAAAAAGAGGTTGAAATCATGAGCCTAGGGATAAAATCTTGCCATTTGGCATTGCTGAGTTTTGAGGTGTCTCGTATTTCAAACGTTAAATCCCTGCTCTTTGGGCACTCACAGAGCCAAGGGTTAAGTGTACACGAGTACCCTCCTGTATGGCTCAGAGACATGGACCATGTACAGTAGACACCAAGTCGCTGGAGAAATACCACCAGCGATGTCTCTGCAAGATCATACAAATCCCCTGGGAGGACAGATGCGCCAACGTTAGTGTCCTCAACCAGGCCAACATCCCCAGCATTGAAGCACTGACCACACTCGATCAGCTCCGCTGGGCAGGCCACATAGTCCGCATGCCAGACACTAGACTCCCAAAGTAAGCAATCTACTCGGAACTCCTTCACGGCAAGCGAGCCAAAGGTGGGCAGAGGAAACGTTACAAGGACACCCTCAAAGCCTCCCTGATAAAATGCAACATCTCCATTGATACCTGGAAGTCCCTGGCCAAAGACTGCCCTAAGTGGAGGAAGTGCATCCTGGAGAATGCTGAGCACCTCTGGTCTCATTGCCGAGAGCATGCAGAAATCAAGCGCAGGCAGCGGAAAGAGCGTACGGCAAACCAGTTCCACCCACCCCTTCTCTCAACAACTATCTGTCCCACCTGTGACAGAGAGACTGTGGAGCTCGTATTGGACTATTCAGCCACCTAAGGACTCATTTTTAGAGTGGAAGCAAGTCTTCCTCGATTCCAAGGGACTGCCTATGATGGTGTAATGTGGGGTCAGTGTTCCTGGTTAATTGACTGCTGTCTGTGTTCAGGCCCAGCAACAGAGACACGAGCATGACATAGCCCTGCTGAAGCTGAAGGCCGAACAGGAAACGGTGGCAAGCCAGAGACAACTGGAGGAGACCAGGCAAAAAGCTGCACAGGTAATTGAGCATCTCACAGCTGTCTGCAAATGTCAATAATTCAGGGTTGGATTGTCCTCGACATACAACAGCAACAACAAATAAATTGCATTTATATAGTAAATTGCATTTATATCACTACGTTGATTCCTGAGATGAAGGGGTTGTCTTATAAAGAAAGGTTGAGCAGGTTAGGCCTATACTTATTGGAGTTTAGAAGAATGAGAAGATCTTATGGAAACGTAGATTCTAAAGGGGTTCGACAGGGTAGATGCAGAGAGGATATTTCCACTCGGAATCTAGAACTAGGGAGCATAGTTTCAGAATAAGAAGTCGCTCATTTAAAACTGAGATGAGGAGGAATTTCTTCTCTGAGAGTCGTGAATCTTTGGAATTCTCTGTCCCAGAGAGCTGTGGAAGCATAGAAACATAGAAAATAGGTGCAGGAGTAGGCCATTCGGCCCTTCGAGCCTGCACCGCCATTCAATAAGATCATGGCTGATCATTCCCTCAGTACCCTTTTCCTGCTTTCTCTCCATACCCCTTGATCCCCTTAGCCATAAGGGCCATATCTAACTCCCTCTTGAATATATCCAATGAACTGGCATCAACAACTCTCTGCGGCAGGGAATTCCACAGGTTAACAACTCTCTGTGTGAAGACGTTTCTCCTCATCTCAGTCCTAAATGGCCTACCCCTTATCCTAAGACTATGTCCCCTGGTTCTGGACTTCCCCAACATCGGGAACATTCTTCCCGCATCTAACCTGTCCAGACCCTTCAGAATCTTATACGTTTCTATGAGATCCCCTTTCATCCTTCTAAACTCCAATGAATAAAGGCCCAGTCGATCCAGTCTCTCCTCAGATAACAGCCCAGCCATCCCAGGAATCAGTCTGGTGAATCTTCGCTGCACTCCCTCAATAGTAAGAACGTCCTTGCTCAGATTAGGAGATCAAAACTGAACACAATATTCCAGGTGAGGCCTCACTAAGGCCCTGTACAACTGGAGTAAGAACCCCCTGTTCCTATCCTCAAATCCCCTTGCTATGAAAGCCAACATACCATTTGCCGTCTTCACCGCCTGCTGTACCTGCATGCCCACTTTCAGTGACTGATGAACCATGACACCCAGGTCTCGTTGCACCTTCCCTTTTCCTAATCTGCCGCCATCCAGATAATCTGCCTTCATTTTTTTGCCCCCAAACTGGATAACCTCACATTTATCCACATTATACTGCATCTACCATGCATTTGCTGGGTCATTGTATATATTTAAAGTGGAGATAGACAGATTTTTGAACGATAAGGGAGTCGAGGGTTATGAGGAACGGGCAGAGAAGTGGAGTTTAGGCCAAGATCAGATCAGCCATGATCTTATTGAATGGCGGAACTGGCTCGAGGGGCCAAATGATCTACTCCTGCTCCTAATTTTTATGTTCTTATAATGCTTTTAATGTAGAAAGCCCATCCTTCTGCCTCCGCCTTCCCCCCCCCCCCCCCCCCCTTTAAAAATAAAGGTGCCTCGTGGAGGCATAATCATGAAAATGGATGGCAAGCCAAAGGCGGAGATATTCGGGTTTGTTGTGTATCTGTAAAGCATGCACTCCCATGTTCTTCAGCATCTGCCTCCTCTCTCAGGCACAAAATTGCTTTGATCCACCATGGACTGATCTTCCTCTGCCACGTGGTGGTTAGCAGGTTTTGCAGAGCTTGCAGCTCGTTTGCAAGCTCGTTGGAGGTGCCCCATTGTTCCACAGCTCTTGCAAACATACCCTTTGAAGCAGCATGAATAGGCTGAATGGAAGCTTCCACAACGCCAACAAGGTGTGAATTGCCTTGCATTCATCCTTTGTTGCGGACTCTGAGTCATCTGGGTCACCTGAGGCCTGCTGGCAGTTGCAGGCTCGTGGGTTCTGCCCTGTACATTTCTGCTCGCAAACACAATTCCAGTTAATTTATGAACATTGCTAGCACTTGTGTGCTGGGAGATTTGTTTGGTGTTATCATTGGTGGACATAAACGCCTGTGCTATCGCAATGGCCTTACTGAGGGTCGGTGTCTCTACAGTCAAAAGTTTTCATAGGATGGTCTCTTGGCCAATGCCCAGTACAAAAAAGTCTGAGCATTTGCTCCAGGTAGCCATCAAACTCACATTGTCCTGCAAAAATCGCCTTAGCTTGGCAACGTAGCTCGCCACTTCCTGACCTTCAGATCACTGGCACCTGTAGAACTGATACCTTGCCATCAGCACGCTCTCCCTCGGGTTACGATGTTCCTGAACCAGTGTACACAGCTCCTCATACGACTTATCTCTGGGTTTCACCGGAGCCAGAAGATTCTTCATGAGGCTGTAGGTCGGTGCCCCGCAGACTGTGAGGAGGACTGCTCTCCTTTTTACAGCGCTTCCTTCTCTGTCCAGCTCGTTGGCTACAAAGTATTGGTCTGGCCGTTCGACATAGGCTTCGCAGTCCTCACCCTCCAAGAACTTCTCCAGGGTGCCCACAGTTTGCTGTATCTTTGCGTTGGATTCTTATTCTCGTCGCCAGTTATTGTGTTCTTAACACAGATGAGGCTGCACACAGGGAGGTTGAAGTAACAGTGACCTCAGTCTTTAATAAGACACTCGAGTGAGGAACAGGCCTTAGGGGCCGGCTTATATACAGTGCTCCCAAGGGATGCTGGGATCCCTTGGGACTTCAGGGGATGAGCTCCCTGGTGGCGGAACATGGGAGTGCATGCTTTATAGATACACAACAGGGTTGATCAAGGAGGAGTGTTTTGAGGACGTGAAGAGTTGGTCAGGTTTAAGGAGGGAATTCGCGAGACTGGGGCCTAGACTACTGAAGGCACGGCTGCCAATGGTAGGGTGAAGAGTGCACATGAACCGAGTCAGAGGAACCGAGATTTCTGGGGGTAGGTTGTAGGGCTGGTGGAGGTTACAGAGATAGGGAGGGGGAGGCCTTGCTGGAATTTGAACACAATAAGAATTTTAAAAATGAGACGTGGGTGGGGGTGGGACCAGGAACCAATCTGGGTCAGCAAACACAGGGATGATGGGTGAACGGGTCTTGGATTAGTAAACCTGGAAGGTGAGAGGGGGTTTGTGTCTTTTTAAGAGACAGTTCAGATAAAGCCCATGTGCCCCAGTTTGCTATGTCTTATGGGACAAGCATCGTAATCATGCCAATCCCTGCTTTTGGTATTCAGTTGCAAGTTCTTGCTTACGCCTGTTTTAGTAGCTTGAAAATAACTACAGAATAGCTTATTTTTGAGAACTTCTGCATGAGCCGACTACTCCAGAGGTTTGGTTGGACTCTCATCTTCCATTCCCCGTAAATTGCAGCTTATCCAAAACTGATGCCTGTACCCTAACTTGCACCAAGTCGTCTTCACCCTGTGCTCACTGACCTACATCGGCTCACAGTCCACCAATGCCTCGAATTTAAAATTCTCATCCTTGTGTTCAAATCCTTGCAAGGCATCTAACCTCCCTATCTCTAACCTCCTCAAGCCCTCCAACCCTCCAACTGTTATTTCCAATTCTGGCCTCTTGTACATCCCTGTTTCCCTTCGTCCCACCATTGGTGGTCGTGACTTCAGCTGCCTGGGCCATAAGCTCTGGAATTTGCTCCTTAAAGCTCTTTGCCTTTAAGGCACCCATTAAAATCTACCTCTTCTGTTAGCTGTCCTTGTGTGGCTTAGGTGTCAAGCTTTGTCCAGTAGCGCTCCTGTGAAGTGACGTGGGATATTTTACTATGTTAATAAATGTAAGTTGGTGAGTCAGTTTTTCTCAGTGTGAGTGTTCTTAACTCTGAATGAGAAGGTTGTGGGTTCAAGCCCCGCACCATGACTTGAGCACATTGAAACGTATAAAATTCTGACTGGGTTGGATAGACTGGATGCGGGGAGGATGTTTCCACTGGCTGGGAAGTCAAGAACAAGGGGTCACAGTCTCAGGATACGGGGTAGGAAATTTAAGACTGAGATGAGGAGAAAGGTTTCCACTCAAAGGGTGGTGAACCTGTGGAATTCTCTACCACAGAAGGCTGTGGAGGCCAAGTCACTGAATATATTTAAGAAGGAGATAGCTAGATTTCTAGATACAAAAGGCATCAAGGGGTATGGGGAAAAAGTGGGAATATGGTGTTGAGATGGAGGATCAGCCATGATCATATTGCATGGCGGTGCAGACTTGAATGGCCTACTACTGCTCCTATTTTCTATGTTTCTATAATCTAGGCTGACCATCCAGTGCAGTATTAAAGAGGGAGTGCTGTGTTACCAGAGGTGCCACCTTCTGGTGAGACATTAAAACGAGGCCCTGTCTATCTGTTCAGGTGGACAGAATAGATGCCGTGTTACTATTTGAAGAGCAGCAAGGGAGTGCTGCCGGTATACTGACCAATGTGCATCCCTCAACCAAAATAGAGAGCTGTTTTTTGGTGGGATCTTGCTGTGCACAAAATAGCTGTCCTGTTTCCTACTTGGCAATAGTGTTGACACTTCAAATGTACTTTATTGGCTGTGAAGCGCTTTGGGACATCCTGAAGATGTGAAAGGCGCAATGAAAGTTGTATCTTTTTGTGCTTCAGAACATTCTCAGCCGTGGAAAACACAGTGCCAAACTCCCTCTAATTAGCGTTGCATTCTCGATCTCAATCGTCGAACCCATAAGGATGGTTGATGCTCTGTGGGGCTAAATTTGAGGGAGCTTTGTAGCATTCACGTGTCCAATAAAGGACATTGGATAATGAAGATAAATGCAGACTGCAACCTTTTTTTAGTCGTGCTGTGGATGTGGGAGACACTGTCTAGGATCCTTTTATTGCCACCCACAGATCGGCAGAATTATTGAATTCGGTTTCACAACTTAACATAAGGACAGAGGAACAGGAGTAGAATATTCAGCCCTTTGGCAATTCAGTAGATCATGGCTGATCTGTACCTCAACCCCATTTACCTGCCTTTGCTTTATATCCCTCAATACTCTTCCATAACAAAAATCAATCAATCTCAGCCTTGAAAGCTCCAGTTGACCCCCAGCATCCACAGCCTTTTGGAAAGAGAGTTTCAAATTTCTACTATTTGTGTGGGAAAAAGTGCTTCCTGATTCCACTTCTAAACGGTCTGGCTCTAATTTTACCGTCTTCCCATGATGGCATTTGTCCTCATGATCTCCAATACCGTAGCACTCGGTTACTGTGCCCCTCTATGGCATTGGCTGGAGGAGCGGGAGAGGCTTCACATTTTGATTGTAAAACAAAGCACGTAATATTGAGACTTGTGTCGCATGATGCAACTTGACAGCAAGGTCAAAGCAGTGTGTTTATTGGACCAAAAGTCAATTCCACATTGTATTTTGATAATTCAAGGTCTGTCTGATGCGCTGTGTCTGCTGCACTGCCTAAGGTATCTATGGTATCAATTGCTGGTGATTGGGTTCAATTGGTGCAGCAATAGTGGATGTAAAGTCTTCTCTTTTGTTTATTTATGTTAGGCGCATGCAGAGAGTCTGCAGCAGTTTGCACAGACACGCCAAGAGATGTTGCAAGAGTCCACCAATAAAATGATGACGCAACAGGTGGAGGCCGCTCGGCTGACTGCGGACACAGCACGTCAGATCAAAGAGGTACACACAACGTTGTTTTATCCTTCCCCAATCTACAACAACAATAACTTGTATGTATGTAGCGCCTTTAACGTAATAAATTTGATACCGAGCCACATAAGAAGAAATTACAGCAGATGACCAAAAGCTTAGTCAAAGAGGTAGGTTTTAAGGAGCGTCTTGATGGAGGATAGAGAGGTTTAGGCAGGGAGTTCAAGAGCTTGGGGCCTCGGCAACAGAAGGCATGGCCACCAATGGTTGTGCGATTATAATCAGGGATGCTCAGGAGGGCAGAATTAGAGGGGTGGGGGGTGCGGTTGTGGGGCTGGAGGAGATTAGAGATATGGGAGGGGGTGAGTCCATGGAGGAATTTGTAAATAAGGATGAGAGTTTTGAAATCCAAGCTGAAAACACGGTATTCCAATACAGGGTATTTTAAAGGGTTCACTCACTTGTGAGTATTACATTGGCTGAGCTGTTACAACAACAACAACTTGCATTTATATCGCGCCTTTAACGTAGTAAAACATTCACTGGAGCATCATCAAACACCTAGCCACATAGATTTATTAGGGCAGGTGACCAAAAGCTTGGTCAAAGAGGTAGGTTTTAAGGAGCATCTTAAAAGAAGAGAGAGAGAGAGGTGGAGAGGTTTAGGGAGGTAATTCCAGAGCGTAGGGCCCAGGCAGCTGAAGGCACGGCTGCCAGTGGTGGAGCAATGAAAATCGGGGATGCGCAAGAGGCCAGAACTGGAGGAACGTGGAATTCTCGGGGGGGGGGGGGGGGGGTGTTGGGGAAGGGAGGGGTTGTAGGACTGGAGGAGGTTACAGAGATAGGGAGGGAGATGAGGCCATGGAGGGATTTTAACACTAGGATGAGAATTTTTAAATTTGAGGCGTTGCCAGACCGGGAGCCAATGTAGATCAGCGAGTATGGGGGTGATGGGTGAATAGGACTTAGTGCAAATCAGGATATGAACAGCAGAGTTTTAGATGAGCTGAAGTGTTTGGAGGAAGTTGGGAGGCCAGCCAGGAGAGCATTGGAACAGTCGAGTCTGGAGGTACCAAAAGCATGGATGAGGCTTTCAGCAGCCGGTGGGTTGAGGCGATATTAAGAAGGTGGCAATTTACTGAAAGAACCTTTTTTAAAAAATATCTGCTCATTGGTTGTGGGCATCGCTGGCAGGCCCAGAGTGCGAAGTGCACAAGAGCTGTGTGAGTAGAACCCCATTTCTTCTCCTTGTGGGGAATAGCCCTCCCATGACGGTGCACTGGGATTGGCAGATCAGTCGGGGTGTAAACCCATCATTTTCACTGTTCACACTTTAGGCCCCCAGTGCATTGTTCCTATCTTGCTGCCCTTTGGACAAAGGCTAACTTAAAATGCAACCAACAAGCTTAATATCCCAGTGATCAGACATTTGAACTTTTAACATCAGATGCTTGAATTTAACTGCGCCTTTACTGTTGACTATTTCTGAGGGGAGGTGAGGAGCATTGTTTTACGCAGCGAGTTATGATCTAGAATGCACTGCCTGAAAGGGTGGTGGAAGCGGACTCGATAGTCATTTTCAAAAGGGAATTGGATAAATACTTTAAAAGGAAAAAATTGCAGGGCTACGTGGAAAGAACATAAGAAATAGGAGCAGGAGTAGGCCATATGGCCTCTCAAGCCTGCTCCGCCATTTAATGCGATCATGGCTGATCTGATCATGGACTTGGGTCCACTTCCCTGCCCGCTCCCCATAACCTCTTATTCCCTTATCGATTAAGAAACTGTCTATCTCTGACTTAAATTTATTCAATGACCCAGCTTCCACAACTCTCTGAGGCAGCGAATTCCACAGATTTACAACCCTCAGAGAAGAAATTCCTCCTCATCTCAGTTTTAAATGGCGGCCCGTTATTCTAAGATTGTGACCCCTAGTTCTAGTCCCCCCCATCAGTGGAAACATCCTCTCTGCAGCCACCTTGTCAAGTTCCCTCATAATCTTATATGTTTCGATAAGATCACACCTCATTCAAGAGTAGGGGAGTGGGACTGATTGGATCGGTCTTTCAAAGGGCCCACACAGGCACGATAGGCTGAATGGCTTTCTTCTGTGCTGTGTGATATTCTGTGATTTCAAAAAACAAAACTGGAGGTCCAAGTTTCATCCTAATCTGTGCTATACTGATAGGTTCTTTCTGTGTAGATGACGGAGTTGGCGTGCGTGCAGATTGTGGCGGGGTCCCCGACTGTCATGGCCACGAACCTATCTCGAGCAGGGGCTGCTGCACCGATGACTGTGCTGTTGGACCAACAGAGGCAGCAGCATTCGGACTTCATGAAGCAGCTGCGAGCCAGGGCTGAACCTGACAGGTAAGGTTCCAACACTGCCATGCTCATCGTTAAGATCAAGCCTCTCTAGTTTAATAATCTGGGAGGGGGGGGCTTGTGCTGATTGCTCTGAGTTTGGACATTGTGTCGACGACTGCCGTGTGTCGTCATGAAAATGGTCGAGCCTCCTGCCTTGTGTTTCTGTCCTGAACTAAATAGGAAGGATTGAGAGGTGTGCTCAGTTAGGTTACTGCTCTCTTGCTTCTAGGACCTTGCTTCTTAAATGAGTTACTGATGTCCCGTGCCACCTGTAAATGAATACGGCAATCTCAACCTAGTTGTCAATGACTGGGTCTGTAGCAAAATGCTACGTGATTTGGTACAAGTTGGGACGAAACTGGAAAACACCACTGTGGTGAGAGTGATCATTGGCATGTCTGAATAATCACTGGGGCAAGGAAGAGTGAGGGGAAAGGAAGCAGGAGTCTTGATGGCTGCAAGCTAAAGTTCCCAAAAAGAAATAAAAGTTATTTCACAGAAGGTGTTTATAATGCTTGCCTGCATGTCTCCTTGTGCAAGACCCGGTCTAAAGGGGTTCTAAAGAACAGGATCGATAGCTGAAGTCAGCTAACGCAATCTGTACAAGGGATCAAAACAGGGACCTTCTGGCCTGCATAGCCCAGTACTACACCACATGATCACTTTACCCACTGAACCTATGGGGGAGGGGGCCCACTGAAGTGGCTTTTGCTGGAGAAAAACTGCACAAACTTTTTTTTGAACCGTGGCTGGAAGAGATTGAATTAAAGGACTCGATGGAGATGAACTGACCAGTTATTTTCTTTGTCTGTTAGCAGAAAAAGTGAGAGCAGCCCAACATCTGGTCCTGTCGAGAAACTGCCCGATTCTAAAATTCACTACTCTGCTTCATTGGACAGCCTGTCTGAGTCGTCCAGATACAAACATCCTGATCGAAGGTGTGATTTTTATATTTACAGTAACTGCTTTTACTATGTGTAAATTGACTTCTGGGCAGAAGTCCGCATCTCCACTTTCTTTAAGACCATCCTTAAATCCCACCTCTTTGACCAAGGTTTTGGTTACCCCTCCAAATATTTCCTCCTTTGGCTCGATGTCAATTTGTGTTTGATTACACTTGTGTGAAACTCTTTGTGGTGCTTTCCTATGTTAAAGGTGCTATATAAATTGAAGGATGATACCAGGAAAACGAGGAAGTACCTAACCGGAAAGGATGAACAGGCTTGGCTCTCTTTTCTCTTGAAAAGAGGAGGCTGAGGGGTGACCTGATAGAAGTCTTTATAATTATGAAAGGTTTTGGTAGAGTGGATACAGTGAGGGTGTTTCCACTATGGGGAAGAGCAAAACTAGAGTCCATTAACCTATAAGATAGTCATCGAGAAATCCAATAGGGAATTCAGAAGAAACTTCTTTACCCAGAGTGGTGAGAATGTGGGACTTGCTACCACAGGGAGTGGTTGCAGTGAATAGTATCAATGTATTTTAGGGGAGGCTAGATCAACATTAAATGAGCCCTTTTTATAGCAATGGTGAGGTAATGGTTGAATTGATGAAACATATTCGGGTATGGGAGGTTGTTTTTAGAATGGGTCACTGGGAGGGATTTGGTCAATGGGAAGGTCCCAGTCGCAGCTGTGGCAAGGGAATGGCCACTTGAAGCTCTCTGCTCTATGTAAGGTAGTACATTATGGTCGGGAGAATTAGGAGGCTACATACTCCTTGGAAAATAAGTTTCTAAATGGGGTAGTGGAACAGAGGGATCCAGGGGTGCAGTCGCTAAAAGTAAGCGATGCAGGTTAATAAGGCCATTTAAAAAACACAGCACTGGGGGTCATTTCTACAGGACCTTGGTTAGACCACACGGAGTACTGTGAACAGTTCTGGTCTTCATATTATAAAAAGGATTTAGAGGCACAGGAGAAGTTGCAAAAAATATTTACTAAAATTATACTAAAACTCAAATCAGGAAAGATTGAACAGGCTGGAGCTCTTTTCTCCAGAAAAGGGACTGAGGAGTGACCTGCTAGAAGTCTTTATAATCATGAAAGGATTCGGTAGGATAGACTTAGAGAAGATATTTCTACTTGCGGGCAATACCAGAACCAGACGTCATAAATATAAGATGGTCGCCACTAAATCCAATGGGGAATTCAGGAGAAACTTCTTCACCCAGTGAGTGGTGAGAATGTGGAACTTGCGATCACAGGCAGTAATTGAGCAAGTAGCACAGATGCATTTAAGGGGAATCAACACATCAGGAGGAAAGGAATGGAAGTATATGTTGATGGGGTTAGGTTAAAGAAGGTGGGAGGAGACTCGTGTGGAGCACAAACACATTCGTAGACCTGTTGGGCCGAATGGCTTGTTTCTGTGCTGTAAATACTGTGGGCAAAAATTGCAGTTGGAGGCTTCCCGCGGGCGGATGCCTCCGACCAAAATGTTTTTAATGAACATGCCTGGTGGTCCAGGAGGAACGTAGACTTGTTGCGTATTGCAGGGTATGGGCCCACGTATTCCAAGAGCGTATGCATATATGTGGGCCTGGCCCACCAATCACAATGTAGTATTCTCTCATTCATAGTAATGGGAGCTCATAAAAATGTTTTAATAGTGTTAAACATAAACTTGCCTTCATGGGCAGGGTTTTTAACATAAAAAATAAGTAATAACATTTATTTTTTCTATCTTTTAAAACTCTTACGCGGGTAAAAGCAGGCCTTACACCTGCTTTTACCAGGCGTAAGAGTTTGAAGGACATTCTTTGGGCAAGGGTTGGGCAAATAGCTTCTCCCGGGGATGCGTTGGCTCTGAAGAAATTTGGACAGATCGGAAGTGCCGGGTTTATGCGCATGTGCATCGCTCAGGATCTCTACAGGTGCGTGCGCACATCGTATGTGCCCGTTGAGACCCTGATTTTTGGCCCTATGTAACTACGCTAATCCTTGTATCCCTTTCGTAGCAGTGGCAGCAGTCGGCAAGACAGCCCGTCCTTAACCTCTTCTGAGAAAAGAGCGGAGAGCAGAGCCTCCTGCCAGGAGAAGGGCGATAGCTCTATTGAAGAGGAGGTGCACACGGCAGCTGATGACTCGATCCGCAGCGACAGTGTGCCTTCATTACCCGATGAAAAAGGTGAGCTCCATAACCAGAAATGAGCATTCCTCTTCTCTCCCTCCACTCAGCACATGGATTCAATGGGGGAACACTTCAGTTCGATGATCAGAATCAAGAAAGTCCATTATTGCCCCATTTGTGTCCCTTCACCATCCAAAGTAAACAAAACACACAACTACTTGTGGATCAAATTCTAACCACCTACACTGGCACTGGTTTAGTTCGGATCCCATGACTCAGCCACCTGTGTTTATACTAGTAAATCCAGCTCCCTTTTCCCGGGTCAACGGTTCTGTTGGGAATGGGAAGTCAGATTTGATGGTGAAAACGCAGAGCCAGTTCACAGATGCCGGTCTCCCGGATTCCAAGCTAAATGAGCACAAATAGTTATAGGAGATCTGTTCTTGTCAAATTTCCCTTTTTCCTTCATAGTTGCTGGGTCAGAAACCTGAGATTCACTAACTGACATCATTGTGGCAGCACCTTCACCACATGGACTACAGTGAAAGGAGAAGGCCCATCACGGCCACCTCGGGATACAGTGGAATGGGCAATAAAGGCATGCCCTGCTAAAGTCACCCACATCTGAAAAACAAATAGAAATAATTAACGTCAGTGCCATTAGTTGTGTGGTATCGTGTGACCCATTTCGTCACCCACTTTCATCATTGAAGGGCCAGGCACTTGCATACAAGTGTGCAAGAGCAAGAAGGTGCAACGTTCACCCAATCCGCTGCAGGAGTTGTGTAATGTTGCAAAGAAGATTTGGATTTATATAGCGCCTTTCACGTCTCGAAGTGCTTTGCAGCCAATGAAGTACAGGGGCGAAGGGGACGATCAATGCAGTTTTACACTTGGCCTTCCCCTGACATTGGAATCTTCCCTTCCTCTGTCGTTCAGCAATTCAGTAACTTCCCCCTCCCCCACCTCATGCCCATGCCACCCAATCACTTGTGTCCAAGAAGTCACAGGTACCTAAGCAGTTGCGAGACATTTGTGTCAGATGACTGTGGATTAACGTGCCAGTGCCAGTGCTGGCAACTGATTGATCGAGTCCACAATCCCGTGATGAAAGCTCAGGTCCTGGCGAGGTGGAAGTGAAAGCATTTCCATTTCCCACAGCGGCCTCACTTACTGAGTGACTTTCTGGGGAGATTGACCATCTAGAATCGTTTAGTGCCTATCCACCAGGACCTCGTTTTATCCTGACACCAAATACTTCAGTTTCACACATTGTAACAGTGACTACACTCCAAAAGTACTTCATTGGCTATAAAGTGCTTTGAGACGTCCAGTGCTCGTGAAAGGTGCTATATAAATCCTCGGCTCCCGCCCCCGTCGGTCCCTTGGCCCCCCCCACTCCTTCTTTCCATACTTGCAATTGTAGATTTATTGTTTTAACTCTTTACTCTGCAAGGTAATCAGAGGCAAGATCAACCAAGGCTTTCATCGTTTCTTGGACTCATTATTTTTTATTAACAATCATATACAAGTTTTACAGATAGAAATTCATACGACCTTTACGTCAGAATTGCAACTCAAAACTCCGAATGACCAATTCTTCTGTTTCAGGAGACTGAGAACTTGATTAATTCTCCAACATCCTTCGTGGTCCTCTAGCCGGCCTCTGGTCTGTCTGTCTTCACTTTAGAATGGCTGCCCTTGTACCATTCTTTCTGCCAAACAGAGCCTTCAGTAACTTTCCTCTCTTACTTTCCCATGGCTACAGAAGCAGCACCTGGTGTTTACGATGGTTTCCCACAGTTTCTGTATATAATGCTCTTTTGAAGTGCCTTGGGACGTTTTCCTACATTGAAGGCGCTAGATAAATGCAGGTTGTTGTAACATTCCAGACAGTCTGAATAATACTTTTCAGTTTGGCCAACCTTCCCAGCATGTTGCCTTGAACAGTTTAACTGTTTCATTAGTACTTTAACCAAGCTCAGATCCTTGAGCAAGTCATTATTCTAGGTTTTCGAGCCTATCCTTTTAACTTTCTTACAACTGGTATTGCAAAGTCTGAAATCCTTCACTGTTCTTGGCCTATTATTTTCCTTTGCCCTTTGTACACCTTGTGCTGTCTCTGCAGACTCTGCCTCCGTTGCCACCGAGTACTCCCTGAAGTTTGACGAGTCGATGACGGAAGACGAGATCGAAGAGAAATCCTTCCGCTCCCTGCTGCCGTCAGAGAGCCACCGCCGCTTCAACATGGAGAGGAAGCGCAGCCGGCAGGACGATTCGGACGAGGACACGGCCCGGGACCAGTCGGCCTTGTCAGCTGTCAAAGTGAGTTCATGTACGGGTGTGCCGAGAACCGAGGAAGCATGACAATCACTGGAATCTGAGTCCAGCCCTGTACTTGGGGTCTGGTGTGACAGTTATCAACAGTACGCTACGCTAACTTGGGCTAAAAGGGTTAAATTATGAGGCAGGTTGCATCAGCTAGGCTTGTATTCCCTCCAATATAGAAGATTAAGGGGTGATCTGATTGAAGTGTCACAATGATTAAAAGTTGATAGGGTAGATCGTGTGGGAGTCCAGAAAAAGGGGGCATAACCTTAAAATTAGAGCTAGGATGTTCAGGGGTGTTGGCAGGAAGCACTTCTTCGCACAAAGGGTAGTGGAAGTTTGGGACACTCTCCCTCAAAAAAAACTGTTGGGCTTCAGTTGGAAGTTTCAAAACTGAGATTGGTATATTTTTGTTCAGCAAGGGTATTGAGGGATACAGAACCAAGGCGGGTAGATGGAGTTAAGATACAGATCAGCCGTGATTTAATTGAATGGCGGAACAAGCTGAAGGGGATGATGGCTTCCTTCTGTTCCTATCTTTCTAAATTCTCTGGCTAAGGGAGGCACAGTAGCAAGGCTGTGTGGGAAGCCCAGGTATTCAGTGTGGATGCATCATGCCATCCACTTGCTGCCCTCCCCATCTCCAAGCATCACGACCTTGTCTAGCCACTGGGTTCAGATGTTGGGTGGGGGGGTGGAGGAGGAGCTTAAATCGTCCTCCCGTGCAGGTGCCATCCATCTTGTCCCACTTTTCTTCTCGTCGTTAACCTACAATGCATCGTAAAGAACTGTAGTGAATTCTAAAACTTTTAACCAGTCAAAGGCAGCACATGTCCACCTGACGTGGAGAACAAGATATCCCCAGTAAATAAGAATCTTTGTCTTCACTCTGTGGTAACTCGATCAGAAAGGTGAACAATCTGCTTAAAATGTTACTTCTCTTCAGCAATCTGGGGTTGCCCACAAGGCACTTTCACAAAAACAGAAGTGAAATACTGGAAATCTGAAATAAAAACAGAAAATGCTGGGAACACTCAGCAGCCATCTTCCCTGTAAGCTGCACAGGGGTCCCTCACAGCTGGCTTTTCAACAGAAAAACTGCACGTACATGGTATTTTCAATGGGCCATGAGCCAGAAAAGAAATTATCATAGAATCATAGAAATTTACAGCATGAAAGGAGGCCATTTCGGCCCATCGTGTCAGCGCCGGCCAACAACGCTATCCAGTCTAATCCCACTTTCCAGCTCTGGGTCCGTAGCCCTGTAGGTTACGGCACTTCAAGTGCACATCCAAGTACTTTTTAAAATGTGGTGAGGGTTTCTGCCTCTACCACCCTTTCAGGCAGTGAGTTCCAGACCCCCACCACCCTCTGGGTGAAGACATTTCCCCTCAAATCCCCACTAAACCTCTGACCAATTACTTTAAATCTATGCCCCCTGGTTGTTGACCCCTCTGCTAAGGGAAATGGGTCCGTCCTATATGGAGCAATGCTCAGCAGATCAGGCAGCATCTGTGGAGAGAGAAACCATTCCCCTCCACCCCTGGAAAAAAAGCTACTTTCCACCCAGTTGTCAATTTGCTTGTTTGCCATTTTTCAGAGTCTGACTGAAGAAGGTTCATGTGATGTACCTTGCAGGCCTTGAAGAGGCTGTACATTTTGGTAAAATGATGTAGTGACTGCCAGCACTCACTGAACCTGATAAACAGAGGGCCATTTTGGAAAGTTTGCACATGATGCAGTGTGTGTCGGGCATGACTGATGGTAGCGGCAGCCACTTTAGTTGGTGCTGTTGCCTACACTTGGTCTTCAGTGTTGTTGAATGAAAGGGGCAGTCCTTGCATACATCAGTGGGGGAAGCAGCTCACTTCACTTGGTCTGATATTTGTGTCTCTCCCTTTCTGCTGTTCAGCATGATCTGAGCATGCCCTTCTCCGGGGGGCAGGACAGTTTCTCCAAATTCACCATGGAGATGGTGCGACAGTACATGAAGGAGGAGGAGATGCGTGCCCAGCACCAGGTGTCGCTCCTCAAGCTGCGAGAACGAGCCCTGAAGGAAAAGACTAAAGCTGAACTGGCCTGGCTGGAACATCAGAAGAAGTGAGTAGCTGACTTGTGCAGTGATGTGAAACCCAATGGTCTTTCGACATTGCAGTGTATGCTATGTGGGTAAGCAGATACTTCCATCAATGCAACTTGAGGTGGGTTGGGAGAGGGGGTGCGGGGAGAGTGCCTGGAAGCTATTTTTCATCGCCCAATATGATGGGTCTGTTAAAACATATGGATCGCACCATGTTTCCTCTCATCACTATGTCACTATCATGGATTTAGGATAGAATGAAAGAACATAAGAATTAGGAGCAGGAGGAGGCCATTCGGCCCCTTGAGCCTGCTCCACCATTCAATGAGATCATGGCTGATCTACCTCAACTTCACTTTCCTGCACTGTCCCCATATCCCTTGATTCCCTTAGTATCCAAAAATCTATCGATCTCCAGAATATACTCAAGAACTGAGCCTCCACAGCCCTCTGGGGTGAAGGATTCCAGAGATTCACCACCCTCTGAATGAAGTGGTTTCTCCTCATCTCAGTCCTAAATGGCCGACCCCTTATTCTGAGACTGTGACCCTTGGTTCTAGACTCCCCAGGGGAAACATCCTCCCTGCATCTACCCTGTCAAGCCCTGCAAGAATTTTGTATGTTTCAATGTGATCACCTCTCATTCTTCTAAACACTAGAGAATATAGGCTTAGTCTACTCAATCTCTCCTCATAGGACAATCCCCCCATCCCAGGAATCCGTAATATGGAAAAATGGTGTAATCTTGGTTGAAAAAAAGTTAGTTCTCGGAATGTGGGCCTTGCTGGCAAAGGCGGTTTTTATTGCCCGTTCCTCGTTCCTCCTCCCTACCATGTGGGAACTCAGGGACACTTCCGGTGTCCCTGATGACTACGTGTGCGGGAAGTGCATTCGCCTCCAGCTCCTGACGGAATTGGAGCTGAGGGTGGATTCACTCTGGAGCATCCACGATGCTGAGAATGATGTGAGTAGCACGTGTAGTGAGTTGGTCTTACCGCAGGTGAAGGGTCCACAGCCAGCTAGGGAATGGAAGACCAGCAGGAAGAGCAGTGCAAGGAAGGTCGTACAGAGGTCCCCTGCGGTCATCCCCCTGCAAAACAGATACACCGCTTTGAGTACTGTTGAGGGGGATGACTCATCAGCGGAGGGCAGCAACAGCCAAGTTCATGGCACCGTGGCTGGCTCTGTTGCACAGGAGGGCAGGAAAAAGAATGGGAGAGCGATAGTGATAGGGGATTCAATTGTAAGGGGAATAGATAGGCGTTTCTGCGGCCCCAACCGAGACTCCAGGATGGTATGTTGCCTCCCTGGTGCAAGGGTCAAGGATGTCTCGGAGCGGCTGCAGGACATTCTGAAAAGGGAGGGTGAACAGCCAGTTGTCGTGGTGCACATTGGTACCAACGACATAGGTTTTAAAAAAAGGGATGAGGTCCTACAAGACGAATTTAAGGAGCTAGAAGCTGAATTAAAAAGTAGGACCTCAAAATTAATAATCCTGGGATTGCTACCAGTGCCACGTGCTAGTCAGAGTAGGAATCGCAGGATAGCGCAGATGAATACGTGGCTTGAGCAGTGGTGCAGCATGGAGGGATTCAAATTCCTGGGACATTGGAACCGATTCTGGGGGAGGTGGGACCAGTACAAATCGGATGGTCTGCACCTCGGCAGGACCGGAACCAATGTCCTCGGGGGAGTGTTTGCTAGTGCTGTTGGGGAGGAGTTAAACTAATATGGCAGGGTGATGGGAATCAATGCAGGGAGACAGAGGGAAACAAAATGGAGACAGAAGCAAAAGACAGAAAGGTGGAGGGCAGAGAAACCCAAGGCAAAAAACAAAAAGGGCCACTGTACAGCAAAATTCTAAAGGGTCAAAGTGTAATAAAAAGGCAAGCATGAAAGCTCGGTGCCTCAATGCAAGGAGTATTCGGAACACAGGAGAGTGCTCTGAGCTCGTTAGAATGGGTGAGAGCTCAGATGAACAGGATCCCAAGAAAGAATGCAAAAGGCAGGAGGCAACAGAGCAGAGTAGCACTGGGGTAAGTGTAAACCACAAGGTGATGGGAAGGGACAATATGTATGAATATAAAGGGGCTGCAGGATGGGTCAAAACTAGTATTAAAACACTCTACCTAAACGCACGCAGCATTCGAAATAAAGTAAATGAGTTGACGGCACAAATCATTACAAATGGGTATGATTTGGTGGCCATTACAGAAACGTGGTTGCAGGGTGGCCAAGACTGGGAATTAAACATACAGGGGTATCTGACAATTTGGAAAGAGAGACAAGAAGGGAAAGGAGGTGGGGTAGCTCTGTTAATAAAGGATGATATCAGGGCAGTTGTGAGAGATGATATTGGCTCTAATGAACAAAATGTTGAATCATTGTGGGTGGAGATTAGAGATAGTAAGGGGAAAAAGTCACTGCTGGGCGTAGTTTATCGGCCCCCAAATAATAACTTCACGGTGGGGCGGACAATAATCAAGGGAATAATGAAGGCATGTGATAAAAGAACGATGGGGGATTTTAACCTACATATCGATTGGTCAAATGAAATTGCACGGGGTAGCCTGGAGGAGGAATTCATAGAATGCATACGGGATTGTTTCTTAGAACAGTATGTTACAGAACCTACAAGGGAGCAAGCTATCTTAGATCTGGTCCTGTGTAATGAGACGGGAATAATAAACGATCTCCTAGTAAAAGATCCTCGCGGAATGAGTGATCACAGTATGGTTGAGTTTGTAATACAGATTGAGGGTGAGGAAGTAGTGTCTCAAAGGAGTCTACTATGCTTAAACAAGGGACTACAGTGGGATGAGGGCAGAGTTGGCTAAAGTAGACTGGGAACACAGACTAAACGGTGGCACAATTGAGGAACAGTGGAGGACTTTTAAGGAGCTCTTTCATAGTGCGCAACAAAAATATATTCCAGTGAAAAAGAAGGGCGGTAAGAGAAGGGATAACCAGCCGTGGATAACCAAGGAAATAAAGGAGAGTATCAAATTAAAAACCAATGCGTATAAGGTGGCCAAGGTTAGCGGGAAACTAGAAAATGGGGAAAATTTGAAACGACAGCAAAGAATGACTAAGAAAGCAATAAAGAAAGGAAAGATAGATTACGAAAGTAAACTTGCGCAAAACATAAAAACAGATAGTAAAAGCTTTTACCGATATATAAAATGGAAGAGAGTGACTAAAGTAAATGTTGGTACCTTAGAAGATGAGAAGGGGGATTTAATAATGGGAAATGTGGAAATGGCTGAGACCTTAAACAATTATTTTGCTTCGGTCTTCACAGTGGAAGACACAAAAACCATGCCAAAAATTGCTGGTCACGGGAATGTGGGAAGGGAGGACCTTGAGACAATCCCTATCACTAAGGAGGTAGTGCTGGACAGGCTAATGGGACTCAAGGTAGACAAGTCCCCTGGTCCTGATGAAATGCATCCCAGGGTATTAAAAGAGATGGCAGAAGTTATAGCAGATGCATTCGTTATAATCTACCAAAATTCTCTGGACTCTGGGGAGGTACCAGCGGATTGGAAAGCAGCTAATGTAACGCCTCTGTTTAAAAAAGGGGGCAGACAAAAGACAGGTAACTATAGGCCGGTTAGTTTAACATCTGTAGTGGGGAAAATGCTTGAAGCTATCATTAAGGAAGAAATAGCGGGACATCTAGATAGGAATAGTGCAATCAAGCAGACACAACATGGATTCATGAAGGGGAAATCATGTTTAACTAATTTACTGGAATTCTTTGAGGATATAACGAGCATGGTGGATAGAGGTGTACCGATGGATGTGGTGTATTTAGATTCCCAAAAGGCATTCGATAAGGTGCCACACAAGGTTACTGCAGAAGATAAAGGTACGCGGAGTCAGAGGAAATGTATTAGCATGGATAGAGAATTGGCTGGCTAACAGAAAGCAGAGAGTCGGGATAAGTGAGTCCTTTTCGGGTTGGAAATCGGTGGTTAGTGGTGTGCCACAGGGATCGGTGCTGGGACCACAACTGTTTACAATATACATAGATGACCTGGAAGAGGGGACAGAGTGTAGTGTAACAAAATTTGCAGATGACACAAAGATTAGTGGGAAAGCGGGTTGTGTAGAGGATACAGAGAGGCTGCAAAGAGATTTAGATAGGTTAAGCGAATGGGCTAAGGTTTGGCAGATGGAATACAATGTCTGAAAATGTGAGGTCATTCACCTTGGAAAAAAAAACAGTAAAAGGGAATATTATTTGAATGGGAAGAAATTACAACATGCTGCGGTGCAGAGGGACCTGGGGTCCTTGTGCATGAAACTCTTTGAGTCTACCTGCACAACATAAAACATGTATCCGTGCCACCCGACCTGGATGACACATCAGACATTTACAAGGCCCTTTTTTTTTTATTTTTGGGCACTAAAATCAAATTTTTTCCTTTTTCCAGTGCCCCCTATAAAAGGAGAGGGGGACACTAAAAGCACCGGCATTTAAAACAAATTAAACTTTAAAACGTAAAATCAAATTAAAATTTGGTTGCCGGGCGTGATGATGCACTCCAGTCCCTCCGGTGCCCACCTCTCGCGGAAGGCCGCGAGCGTACCGGTGGACACCGCGTGCTCCATCTCCAAGGACACCCTGGACCGGATGTAAGAGCGGAAGAGAGGCAGGCAGTGAATCCCAAAAAGTTAGTTTGCAGGTGCAGCAGGTAATCAGGAAGGCAAATGGAATGTTGGCCTTCATTGCGAGAGGGATGGAGTACAAAAGCAGGGAGGTCCTGCTGCAACTGTACAGGGTATTGGTAAGGCCGCACCTGGAGTACTGCGTGCAGTTTTGGTCACCTTACTTAAGGAAGGATATGCTAGCCTTGGAGGGGGTACAGAGACGATTCACTAGGCTGATTCCGGAGATGAGGAGGTTACCTTATGATGATAGATTGAGTAGACTGGGTCTTTACTCGTTGAAGTTCAGAAGGATGAGGGCGGATCTTATAGAAACATTTAAAATAATGAAAGGGATAGACAAGATAGAGGCAGAGAAGTTGTTTCCACTGGTCGGGGAGACTAGAACTAGGGGGCACAGCCTCAAAATACGGGGGAGCCAATTTAAAACCGAGTTGAGAAGGAATTTCTTCTCCCAGAGGGTTGTGAATCTGTGGAATTCTCTGCCCAAGGAAGCAGTTGAGGCTAGCTCATTGAATGTTTTCAAATCACAGATAGATAGATTTTTAACCAATAAGGGAATTAAGGGTTACGGGGAGCGGGTGGGTAAGTGGAGCTGAGTCCACGGCCAGTGCTGAATGGCGGAGCAGGCTCGAGGGGCTAGATGGCCTACTCCTGTTCCTAATTCTTATGTTCTTGAGAAGATGGTGGTGAGCCACTGCCTTGAACTGCTGCAGTCCATGTGGTGAAGGTACTCCCACAGTGCTGTTAGGTCGGGGGTTCTAGGATTTTGAAGCAGATAGATGCAGCCAAGTGTCTTGCTAGTCGACTTCAGAGCGCAGTCAAGAGTCAACCATGCTGGTGTGGGACTGGAGTCACATGTAGGCCCCGCTGGGCAAGGACATCAGGATTCCTTCGCTAAAGGACATTCGTGAAACAGTTGGGTTTTTATGACAATTCAACAGATTCATGGTTATTTTACTGAGACCAACTTTTTATTTCCAGAATTTCTTTAAACTAAATTTAGATTCTCAAACTGTCATGGTGCAATTTGAACTTGTCTTGTCTAGATATTTTGTCCAGGTCTCTGGATCACCCAACCAAGTCCGTAATTTTTTCTTAAATGTGTGAGCGTATTTTGGTGAAATTTGCTTTTACTGAAATGCTGGCTGGCTTAAATTGCCTCTGAGTATTGGACTAAGGTTGCAGGTTTTTCCTAGATTGAATCATGGCTGCTTAAGCCTCTGTAGGGGGAGGAGTAGATGACTCGTATGATTGGGCTCAACACTGTTAATGCACCAATTCAAACTGCACCACTTCTTGACTCTGCACCTAAAAGATGGGTGCAGGCAGAAGAGGAAGAAGATCGTTTGTACTGATTGTCCATCTTGTTATCCATTCATTGGGTGGGGTGTGAGGGGGCGATTCCATCTTGTTATCCATTCATTGATTGGATGGGGTGTGAGAGGAGATTCCATCTTGCTATCCATTCATTGATTGGGTGGAGTATGAGGGGAGATTCCATCTTGTTAGCCATTCATTGATTGGATGGGGTGTGAGGTGAGATTCCATCTTGTTATCCATTCACTGATTGGGTGGGGTGTGAGGGGAGATTCCATCTTGCTATCCATGGGGTGTGAGGGGAGATTCCATCTTGTTATCCATTCATTGATTGGATGGGATGTGAGGGGAGATTCCATCTTGCTATCCATGGGGTGTGAGGGGAGATTCCATCTTGTTATCCATTCATTGATTGGATGGGGTGTGAGGGGAGATTCCATCTTGCTATCCATTCATTGATTGGGTGGAGTATGAGGGGAGATTCCATCTTGTTAGCCATTCATTGATTGGATGGGGTGTGAGGTGAGATTCCATCTTGTTATCCATTCATTGATTGGGTGGGGTGTGAGGGGAGATTCCATCTTGCTATCCATGGGGTGTGAGGGGAGATTCCATCTTGCTATCCATTCATTGATTGGGTGGAGTATGAGGGGAGATTCCATCTTGTTAGCCATTCATTGATTGGATGGGGTGTGAGGTGAGATTCCATCTTGTTATCCATTCATTGATTGGGTGGGGTGAGAGGGGGGATTCCATCTTGCTATCCATGGGGTGTGAGGGGAGATTCCATCTTGCTATCCATGGGGTGTGAGGGGAGATTCCATCTTGCTATCCATTCATTGATTGGGTGGGGAGAAGTGTGAGGAGAGGTATCAACAAGTCCAGGATGGTGAATGGAAAAGTATCTCAATTTCCAGAGACATTAACCCAAAGAGAGAGATCACTGATCCTCTCCGTCTGGTTGCTTCTGAACCCATACAGATCTGTGTGTTTGTGGGTAGGTAATCTTACCTGCTAGCACAAGGCAGGTATGGTACACTCCACCTGCAGACTGTGATTCTAAGGGATTTTCTATCCCATTCCTCCAGGTCAGAAGGACTCAGGCCAAGACCGTTCGTTCTTCTGTCACAGATGTAACAACCTTAAATTAACTCAGCCTACTCACCTTACAACAGAAGAGCTGCAGCTTTCCTGTACTGCTGTACCGTTAATATTTAGTAACGATTGAAGTGAGATGTGTCCTCTGCCCCAACTCCACTACATCTAAGACGCACAATTAGTCTCACAGTTACATTCTTCTTCTGCCAGTTTGACCATTTTGTAACTCGACAGTATCTCCATTGTTTTGTATGACCTTGTCCTGAAACTATCCCCACTTTAACACTGCAGCAAATTGCTCACTGTCCCTCAAAGAAAGCATAGTAAAAAGTTATTAAAATAGATAATTTGTTGCTTTGCTCCTAACTTTGATTTTAATTACATAAACAATGTCAGAACTGATGTAACTGCATTCCATTAAATTAAAGACAGCCTTTTAACTGAGGCACACTTGGTACCTGGGAGAGCTGTTCCACCCTGACATAGGGAGTTAGTATCTATGCAATAAACTTAAATTGCAAACTGCTGTGTTAGCATAGTGTAGGACTGGGTGAAAAAGACCTTCAAATTAGAACTGCTTGATTTTAGATTATGACAACTTGATGGTACAAATTGTCAATTCATTGTTTTGAAAGTTACAATTTGTTTGGTAATTCCAATCCTGCAGTCATAGGCTGGGATCTGCCAGTTATTCATTTAAAGGGACAGCTTGTCTTGTTACAAGTATTCCCACTCTTTGTCATTGGAAAAAGGATGGGGAAAACTTTGACCAAAAAGTGCTCTTAGACAATGCTTCCCCATTAAACTTTCAACGATTCGAGAATAAGCAGCCTCCCGCGAAAATAGTTTTTCTCCAAGTTCAGTATGACAAACATGGAAAGGAACTAAAGATGGACATTTTCAAAAAGGACATGCTGCTTAAGACATGTTATCTCAATCTCTGATCATCCTGCTGTTGGTTTGGTTGCCAACGCAGTAGTGGTGAAAACTGCACTTCAGTCTGTTCTGAACAATGAAATGGTTTGACTTTCAAAAATTACCCGTTGTACACGGGCTGATTTACACATTCTGTCGAAGGTAGGCCGTCATTGCACCATGTGACTTTACCACACACTCTTTTAACCAGGCGCCTGAGAGACAAAGGGGAAGATGACAAGATGCCACCCATCCGCAAGAGACAGCGTGGACTGCTTCTCAGGCTGCAGCAGGAGCAGGTAATACTCATTGAAAACCAAAAGGAGGTATGGGGCTAGATTCACTGCCCATTGACTGAATGAGGGGGGCACTCTACCCCAGCGTTCTCAGTTGGAGGCTTATGAAGTCTCCAGTTTTTCCTTGATATACCAACAATAAATCTTGTATAATCCTATAGCTGGGGATACAATATAACAAGTTACACGGTGCATCTGAACACAATTTTCCCACTGGAGAATTTTTACTATGACTGTCTTTAGGAACATACCTGTACATTAGCGATGATGGAAGGGATGATTATTAGCAAAGTCACAAGAGAAATGCTTGCACATGGGCCCGGAATACATTTTATGCAACTTGTGGGTTTAATGTTCTTTGAAATTGTTGTCCTCCTTTTCCCCCCCATGAGAGAAATGAACCATCTGCCATTTGCTGCAATGGATGCACAAAATAATAGGAGTCATCTAAGGCTGGTTGTCATGTGCCCTTCGTTTGCTATGTTACGGAAAAACTGTTATATTTTTCATCAGACAAGCTTTCCCCGCTCCAGTTGCACGCTTTACTTTTATATTGATGCTGGTTTTAATTTGTTGCTGGGAATGTGGAATCCATAAGCCAGCTCCGTGTTCACACTAAATCCAGCTTCCTAACCCTTCCAGGAGACCTATAGCCCCAGTTTTTTGTAGCTCACAGATACTGGTCTCCTGGAATCGGAATAAAAACAAAAGCAGGGCATATTTCCCAAACCACTACACTTGGACCCTTCTCTCTCTCTCCCTCTCTCTCTGTATCCCAGAACTACTCTGAAGTGCATCTCATTCAAGCAGCTTACCTTTGTTTTTAATTTCTTCAGATGTGCACTCTTTTTAGAACATACTTTTCCACAAGGCACCTCTGTTTGACCAACACTTGTCTCTCCCTCTCTCCCTCTCTCCCTCTCTCCCTCTCTCCCTCTCTCTCTCTCTCTCTCTCTCTCTCTTTACCCCCCCCCCCCCCCCCCCAATCCCTGGTATTGAGCTGCTCTGTGGATGTGTCTCGATGCACCTTTCTTGCATCTTTTACCTTTACTGTACATCAACCTCTTTCTATCCTTTGATTCCTCTCTTTTGCCGGTCCCACCATTATAACACTCATCGGGGTGTGCTCGAAGATATTGTTGTAAAGCATTGTCTGACCTTGGGCCTGTTACCTGTTTCCCTTTGTCCCGTCACATTCACGAATTGCTGGTTTGACTTCCCCGCCCCACACACTTTGCTCCCCCTGAGGGTGCTGCTTCTTGCTGCTCTGTGGTTGGTCCAGGTGCTGGCAGTCCGCTGGTAGCTTCGCACAGACTGTAAATGTTGCCTTGTTATTTGCCGTGAAGGCCATCACTGATGGGCCAGATTTTGTGTTCACTCAACATACATTCCAACTTCCCAGCGGGAGTCTCTCAGCACTTCTCGGGAGAGGGAACCATAGCCTTTTGTTCCTGTTCCTGTTCCCCCACTCCTTCCTGAAGCACAAGGGCACCGAGGGCAATTTTAAGACTTCATCCACCCAGATGAGATGGGTTAGCTCACCACAGACCAGGAATCAAACCTGGGACCAGCTGAAATAAAACCCCCAAAATGCTGGGAACACTCAGCATCTGTGGAGAGAGAAACAGAGTTAATGTTTCAAGTCGATGACCTACTGATCTGTTGAGGTTAGTGCAACACACAAATTTCATTTAAAAGGTGGAAAAGCTTGCACTATGAAAAAGCTTTGCGTGCTATAAAAGATGCACAGTTCCACCTCAATCTTTTAGATGAGCAATGCATTGGACTGCGTAGCTTGCAACTCCCTGGGCTGTAGCAATGTATCGCCTGACCTCATCTGGCGACTTTTGTCCATGGTCACACCATGGCACACTGTTGTTCACGGTCAACATCCTCTTCCTCCCCGACTGTTTTGTTTATAACTTTGCCCCCTCACTTTTGCCACAGGCTGAAATCAAACGTCTACAAGAAGCCAACAGGGCTGCTCGGAAGGAGAGGCAGCTGATCCTGAAACAGCAGGAGGAGATTCAGCGCATGCGTCAGACCACCATCAAAATACAGGAGAAGCTCAAATCAGCTGGAGAGGGCAAGCTGGTCAGTACCCCACCTTGTACGCACCATGCGCGGAAGGTGTACTACCGAACTGTTCAGTGCAAGGTTACTCTGGAAAATAAGCAACTGCGTGTCCCTGAGCATAAATGGGGATCTTGTACAATACAAGCTTGCTGTTCAGCAAAGTCTGTACTCCATGTTAGAATGACAATGTAATTGAAAGGTTTAACATTTTACAAGGAGAGTTATAAGCAAGTAAAGGCTATCCTGTTGGTGAGGAATACCAGCTTCAGTCTCCCAGTAATTTTACAGAGAAGGTAACATGTTTACATTCAGTCTTCAGTCAGGGTTAGGGCTAGGTTGATTCCGGAGATGAGGGGGTTGACTTATGAGGATAGGTTGAGTAGGTTGGGCCTATGCACATTGGAATTCAGAAGAATGAGAGGTGATCTTATTGAAACTTATAAGAAAATGAGGGGGTTCGACAAGGTGGATGCAGAGAGGATATTTCCACTCAGGGGAAACTAAAACTAGGGGGCATAGTCTTAGAATAAGAGGCTGCCCATTTAAAACTGAGATGAGAAATTTCTTCTGAGGGTTGTAAATCTGTGGAATTCTCTGTCGCAGAGAGCTGTGGAGGCTGGGCCATTGAATATATTTAAGGAGGAGATAAACAGATTTTTGAGCGATAAGGGAGTAAAGGGTTATGGGGAGTGGGCAGGGAAGTGGAGCTGAGTCCATTATCAGATCAGCCATGATCTTATTAAATGGCAGAGCAGGCTCGAGGGGCCAAATGGCCATATGTTTTTTTTGTTCTTCTATTGAGGCCAAATCTCTGTGTGTACAACTGCATACAGAGGTATAACTGTTTGTGTCACAAAAGGTATTTTGATCGTGTGCCCTCACCTTACTGTTCATGTGCAATCGAGTGTTGTTCTATATTACATAGAATTTACAACACAGAAACAGGTCATTCGGCCTAACTGGTATCTCCACATGAGCCTCCTTCCACCTCCATCTAACCCAATCAGCATATTCTACATTAGATCAAAATACAGTAACACTTGATAACACAGTGCATAGGAACAGGAATCAGCCTTCCAGCCCCTCGCACCTGTTTCGCCATTCCGTTAGATCATGGCTGATCTGGACCTCGACTCCCATCTACCCGCCTTTGTCCCTTAATAAATACCCTTGCTTAAAAACAGCAAATAGTTCTCCCTGCACGGGAGGGGTAAGCAGTCCTGGAAACTGATTCTAGTAAATCTCAGCTGCATTTTGTCCCAACAAATTCCAGAACCACCATCATAGGCAGTCCCTCGAAATTGAGGAAGACTTGTTCCACTCTAAAAGTGAGTTCTTAGGTGACTGAACAGTCCAATACAGGAATTACAGTCTCTGTCACAGGTGGGACAGACAGTGGTTGAAGGAAAGGGTGGGTGGGACTGGTTTGCCGCACGCTCCTTCCCATTGCCTGCGCTTGGTTTCTGCATGCTCTCGGCGACGAGACTCGAGGTGCTCAACGCCCTCCTGGATGCACTTCCTCCACTTAGGGCGGTCTTTGACCAGGGACTCCCAGGTGTCAGTGGGGATGTTGCATTTTATCAAGGGGACTGTCAAACCTTTCCACAGGAGCCATCTTGGTGTATTCTTGAGCACAATCTCTCTGTCTCAGTAACAACTTTTTTCATTTTAGGAGCTGCGGAGCGCGGAACAACTGGAGGAAGAGAACGTTTCTAAAGTGAGCCACGCTTCCAGTCCCTTGCAAACCGATGTGGAGACACGGAGCCCCTCCCCCGTTTCTATCTCGGGCAGCGAGACCAGCAGCATCATGCAGAAACTGAAGAAGATGCGCAGCCACATGGATGAAAAGTAATGCCATACATACTTACCTGTTGGGGCTTCTTTAACGTCGACTGCTGTGAAAATCTGGCAACCCCAACCCACTCCGTTCTCGCCCATCCATTTGTCAGCTGGTGCAGGCAGAAGGGGGAGAGAGAGAGAGCGAGAGCTGACATTGCCGAGATACAACATAAGAGGCTATGTTGGGCATCGCTTGGAGCTTCCCATTAACACACTCCACTTGGAATGTTTGCTTTTCGTCATTGGATAAAACGCCCGTTCCAAGTTTCACAGTTCTGCTCGGAACTGTTTCCCCCCCCCCCCACCACCATTTAACTTCCCCACCTCCCAAAGCTGGTGGTGATTGCTGGACAATGTGATTCCACAGGCGCTCTGAGGTGATGGGGCATTTGACCTTTGACCCCAGGAATGGGGCAGCCAAGTCCAAGTGTGAATGCACTGTCAGCCGGCCTCTGTGGGAACTCTGGCTGTATTTTTTTCTTTCCCTCGTTATTTGTCAGCACCCTTTGTTCCAAAGCTCTGGCCCAAGCCTCATGGAATTGAATTGTGAAAGTGAAGACTTTTACTGGTGGAAAGCTCACCCTGTCCTTCGGTGGGGGCGGGGGTGAAGTGGGGGTACATTTCAATTTTATTGTCCTTAATCTTGCTGGTATTGCCAGTTTTACAATGTACACTTTTTCTTGGTTATTAAATAGGAATAAGTTAGATGAGACTGATGTGCTGATTTTGATGGTCTTTATTTAACTGACCATCTGTTCTGAGAATTGATATTTTCATGGAATTTATCTGCTGATTGTACAGTTATTCAAAGCAAGAAGCCCTTCCCCAGTGACCCGCTGTTTCTCTCTCCCCCATATTGCGCATGCTGTGATGGCTGATGGTCGCAAACTGCATGTCGGTTGAGATAATTTTCTGTTTGTAACTGAGTTTCAAATGAGTTTAGGTTGCCAGACTTTCAAAGCCTGAGACAAATTTGATACCTTGAACAAGGGGGTGATTGAAGGGTCTCTAATGCCAATGAAGAGAAGCAAAGGTTACAGGTGAATATGTTAAAAACTCGTTGGCACAATAAGAAGTATTTCATTTTCTTTTTGGATCACACACCTGTGGGTAGGCTCCATGAGCAATGTCCTTTGGAGCTGAGGGATGGCTGCAGCTGATACATTGTGGGACCTTGTCAAATGGACGCAACAAGTTTGGATAATGTTGCGTTAAAGTTTCATGCTGGCAGAATGTGGCTTTAGGAGGATATTGCTCTTTATACAGCAAAGACGAGTGTCACCAAAGCTTGCGGAAAATTAGGCGGTACCAACCTACAAGTTCCCCACAATAGTTGGCAAGCAAAGGCTGTTGGTGGCAGGCACATGGGTTGTTAGATTGGCATTGAAGGTCCATCCTTGGGTTTAAAGGAGTAGATCACTCCTTTCAGGTTATATTCAGAGAAATGCTAACCATGGCCTAGTGAGGACCAATGAAGGTCAGAGTCTTTCTTCATTTCATCTTCCCTATTCTATCTTGTTCGTGCTGTCCTGGTACAGATCTTTAAACCTGGTGGTGTCCAGTGATGGAATATCTAATGAGAACTAGGGACAGCCCCCTTAGGAAGATGGGCCTCATGCCTGTTTGAGCTGCTCTAAGATACCGTATTTAATTTGGATAATGACTGAAGCAGGATGTCCCAAATAAAAGCCAGTTTGCCAGTATGCTGGAGGTAACCAATAAGATCACTTGAGAAGCAATATCGAGTGACCATGGGAACAATGGAAAACATGCACGAGGCTTCTGATGTACAGAGATGGTTGCTGTGAGTAATTCCAGCGAACGAAGTGCGTGAACCTCACCCTAAATGAACCAAAAAAACTGAAATAGAAGTAGAGCGGTTATCCAGTTACCTTTGAGGCGAAATAGTGAGGGTATACCCTATTTCAAAAATAAATAGAGATCTTGGAGACAGAGTTCAGAGTTTGAACAATACTTGTGGGAAATTAGCAAATCCTAATCTTCGAGATAAACTTTGAGATACATTTTGTGGATAAATAGCCTCCTCGTTTGGCTGAGCATTTGGTCACGGAAAGCAAGCGTTTAGACTTTTCACGTGAAGTAAACAGTGAAGCCTATATATGTTCAAAGACTATCTGAAACGGTTCTGCATGATTCCTGTTGATATGTTGCCATAAGAGTGGTAGAAAGATGTCAACCCACAAATCAGGTAAGAGCAGAGCCTGACCTCTGCAGCAAGTCTCCAGTTTGAACGCATTGATTTAATCGTGCATGATCTCAGTGAGCTGCTTGTGTGTGGTTCTGTTTTATGCAAAGGCCTGTACGTGCTAACAATACTTACTCTTACCCTCTGAGTAGGGAGGGACATTAGTAAGCTTTCTGTGTAGTTCTGATTTAATGCCCCAACTTAAAACTGGAGAAAAGCATCAGGGCAGAAGTACTGACAGAAGTGCATGTGAATTTGTGGGCTTCTGCCATTGGTTCATGAGCTTGATGTTGATGATAAAATGATACTACAGCTATCAAAATAATAACAGCAGCAACAACCTGTGTTTGTATAGCGCCTTTATCGTAGTAAAACGTTCCAAGGTGCTTCACAGGAGTGTTGTAAAAACCAAATTTGATACTGAGCCACGTCAGGAGATATTGGGGCAGATGACCAAAAACTTGGTTGAAGAGGTAGGTTGTAACGGGTGTCTTAAAGGAGGAAAGAGAGGTAGAGAGGCGAAGAGGTTTAGGGAGGGAATTCCATAGCTTGAGGCCTCGGCAGCTGAAGGCACAGCCACCGATGATGGAGTGATTCAAATCGGGGATGCTCAAGAGGTCAGAATTTGAGGAGTGCAGATATATATCAGGGTTGTGGGGCTGGAGGAGATTAGAGTTAGGAAGTGGTGAGGCCATGGAGGAATTTGAATACAAGGATAAGATATCAAAAAGGGTAGAGGAGTTCCTGAAGTTTCAATCCAGCTCCAAAACCTGATGGTGATTTCCCCCGTCCCACTTCCCAAGAGGACTTGTAATTCCCGTTTTTACATGGTGAAAGTAAAAATGTGAAACGGTTAAGCGATTAGACAAGTGGAAATTAATAACACAAAACTAACTTCAAAGGATTGTTTGTTGAGGGGGAGGAAGTCATGGCTGGTTATGGAAATACATTTAAAAATACTTGGGGAAAGCTTTTGGAAAGCATCGGCATTGCGTGGAAGGTAGATTACCATTGTCTCTGCCTTGCCGATGTAAGCCCAAGTTCCTCTTGTGTCCATTCACGTGTGCATTTTGGCTGTCATTCTGGAATCAAGATCATTCCTTCTATATCCTTTTTTCTTCTCTTGGACCTTTCATTCCTGTCTATCCTCCTTCCTGTCACCCAGTCACACCATTTTTCTTGTCTCTCTTCCCTGACGCCCCCCCACCCCATCCCTACCCCAGTCGATCATTGCTCCACTACTCCTCTATGTTCCTACTCTTCAGCCACTTCAGGCTTAAACCTTCTTCGAATAAAGCCACCGATGCCCTCTGTGCCCCTCTTAGCATTCTCTGGGCCCATCGAGATATCCGTTGCTGCCCACTTATGAGCAGCAGCCCCAATTGCCCCATCCTCTTCTGTCACCGAACTTTGCAGTGCGGAACATTACCCACCTCCTTCCCGTCCCACTCACGTCACCTACCGTTACTCTCTTCGATTCTGGCAGCGGATCGATCGTCGCCCTTCTCCACATTTCCTTCCAGAATGTCTGTTAAATCATGAACCAGACTTTTGCCATCCACAACTATATTTTAAATGTTTGCATTGACGTCCTGGCTTTGACTGAAACGTAGCTTACAGTTGGTGACGCTTTGCCCCTTACTGAAGCCTCCCCGCCTGGCTATAATTTCTACTATGTGCCCCACCTAAACTGCTGTGGTGGAGGTATGGCCCTTGTCACCAAGGCCTGGCTTGGTCTCTTTCCCCTACTTCTCAGGTGCCTTCTCTTTCTTTAAGCTCCTCGCCCTTTTCCAGCCTCTCACTTCTAATTTAAAGTCCTCAATTGTCTCCTCCCCCTGCCCCCCACCCCCCCCCCCCCCCCGCCTTCTCCAGGCCCTGCCTTGAGTTTCTTCCCCAAATCTCCTTCCTCCTTTCCTCCATCAGCCTCTGCACTGATGCATTTTCATGGTCAGTGATTTCAGTCTTCATCTTGGCTCCCTTTGTTTCTCTTTGAATTTACTGCCCTCCTGTCTTCACTTAACCTCTCCCTCCATGCAACCTTGCCTAACCATATTCATGGCCTTGCCATCTCTGGTGGGCTCTCTTTTGCAGTGGTCTCGGTCACTGACGCTGTCTCTAACCACCACCTTGTGTTACTCACCACCCACATCTCCTACCTCTTTCCAGTCGGATTTCCTCTGCGCCTGTCCTTTCGAAGAAACGTACCACAAAGTCATTAACAATTGCAGTTTCGAATTTGGAACTGCCTTACCTTTATTCTCTCCCAACCCGGCTGTTCCCCTGGTATGGACTCCATCTTCGTTCCCTGATGTCCAAGGGAGTACTTGAGCATATCTGGCGTGCACTGGGTGAGCTATTCGTCACCAGATCTGGCTGGACTATATGAAGTGTTGATGGGCCTTGCACTCCACTCACAAAACTGCCCACTATGCCAGAAACATCCTGTTTTTTCTCCTCTACCAACCCTCTCTTTAAACCCCAACCACCTTCATTTCCAGCAACAGCAAATGGAACAAGCTCATTGATGTCTTTGTGACTAAGACAAACGATCCGTTCACCAGAAACTGCTGCTTCACCCTTTGGAAGAGTGCAGTGCGGATTGGCCAGAAATGGCGCAGACTCGATGGGCTGAATGGCCTCTTTCTGTGCCATACTGTTCTGTGATACCAGGGCTTAAAGGTTAAATTATGAGGACAATTTGCATGAACTAGGTTTGTATTCCCTTGAGATTGCAAGGTTGATCTAAACGAGATATTTAAAATGATTAAGGTAGATGATATTTATAATGTAGATACAGAGAAACTATTTCCTCTGGTTGGCGAATCCAGAATAAGAGAGCATAATCTTAAAATTAGAGCTAGGCTGTTTAGGAGGGAGATCAGGAAGTCCTTCTTTACACACTGGGTAGTAGAAATCTGGGTCTCTTCTGAACGGCAGATGATGCTGAGACGATTGGAATTTTCAAGACTGAGATTGGTAGCTTTTCGTTAAATAAGGGTATCGAGGGATATGGAACAATAGTGGTAAAAATTGAGTTGAGATACAAATGAGCCTTAATCAAATTGAATGGCAGAATAGGCTTGAGGAGCTGAATGGTCTGCTGTTCCTATGAACCTTTGTTACCAAGTCAAACCACCCATCTAAACTCTGCCCCACCTCCACACCCCTTGCCCTACATCTGAAAACCCCAATCCATTTCTGGTTTCTCATCCTTCTCTTATGCCCTCTCCGAGCACACCTTTTCCATGAGACCCACTTCCTGCTCTCTTGACCGCATTCCCACTTAACTGCCGACCACCTAATTTCTCTTCCTGTCCCCCATACTACTTAATGTTAGAATCAACATGACACAGCACAGAAGGAGGCCCTTCGGGCAATCGTGCCTGTGCTGGCTCTTTGGTACAGCTATTCAATGTCCCATTCCCCTGCTCTTTCCTCATAACTCATCACCCGGCAACAATGTTTTCCCTTCAAGTATTGATCCAATTCCCTATTGAAAATGACCATTGAATCTGTTCTCTGGTTACTGATCTTTCTGTCACTAGAAACAGTTTTTCCTCCTTTACTCTATCCAAACTGTTCATGATTTTGACCACCCCTATCAAATCTCCTCTTAACCTTCTCTGCTCTAAGGAGACCAACCCTAGCGTCTCTAGTATCTCTACTTACTGTACATCCCTGATGTTCGAGTAAATCTCTCTACCTTTTCTAAGGCCTGGATATCCGTCCTAAAGTGTGGTTTCCAGAATTGAACAAAATACTCCAGCTGAGGCCTGACCAGTGTTTTATAAAAGTTTAGCATAACTTGCTTTTGTGCTCTATGCCTGCATTAATAAAGTTAAGGATCCAATTTGCTTTTTTAACAACCTTCTCAACTTGCATAGTTATACAGTATTACGTCGTATTTACAGCACAGAATGGGCCATTCAGCCCAATAGGCCGATGCCGGTGTTTGTGCTCCACATGAGCCTCCTCCCGCCTTTCTTCATCTAATCTTATTAACATATTCTTCCATTCCTTTCCCCCCTTATTTTTATTTAGCTTCCCCTTAAACGGATCTATGCTCATTGACCTAAAAGGCTCCAGGTACAGCAACGCCTCTTAATTAAAAATTCTCATCCTCATCTTCAAATCCCTCCATGGCCTCACACCTTCATATCTGCTGCCTCCGAAATCTCGGCTCTCTTCCAGTTCAAACCTCTTGTGCATCCCTAATTTCTTTCACACCTCATGTTGGCTGTGCTTTCAGCTACCTAGGCCCCATGCCACACTAAACCTCTCCATCTCCCCCGCTTTTCTTTTATTGAAGATCCTGTTTAAATCCACCTCTTCGGTCAAGTTTTTGGTCACCCCTCCTAATAATATCTTCCCCATTTGCTTTTTCATTTTGAGAACATAAGAACATAAAAAAATAGGAGTAGGAATAGGGCCCGACAGCCTCTCGAGCCTGCTCCGCCATTCAATAAGATCATGGCTGATCATCGATCTCAACTGCACTTTCCTGCCCGATCTCCATATCCCTTGATTCCCCTCGACTCCAAAAATCTATCTATCTCCGGCTTGAATATATTCAGAGACTTAGCATCCACAGCCCTCTTTAGCAGAGAATTACAAAGATTCACTACCCTCTGAGTGAAGAAATTCCTCCTTATCTCAGTCTTAAATGGCCTTATCCTGAGACTGTGCCCCCTGGACTCTCCAGCCAGGGGAAACAACTTCTCAGCATCTACCCTGTCAATCTCCTTCAGAATCTTATGTTTCAATGAGATTACCTCTCATTATTCTAAACTCCAGAGAGTATAGGTCCATTCTATACAATCTCTCATCATAGGACAGCCCTCTCATCCCAGGAATCAATCTAGTGAACCTCCAAGGCAAGTATATCCTTCCTTGGATAAGGAGACCATCATCATCATCGGCAGTCCCTCGGAATCGAGGAAGACTTGCTTCCACTCTTAAAATGAGTCCTTAGGTGGCTGAACAGTCCAATAAGAGACCACAGTCCCTGTTACAGGTGGGACAGATAGTTGTTGAGGGAAAGGGTGGGTGGGACAGGTTTGCCGCACGCTCTTTCCGCTGCCTGCACAGTACTCCAGGTGTGGTCTTTGCCTCTGTGAAGCATTTTGGGATGTTATCTACCCGATATATAAATGTAAGTTGCATCCAAATGGAAGGCAGCTGATCCAGTTGTTTTGTGCTAGTTTAAGTTTCTGGCTCTGTGGACATTCTTAAAAGTAACAGACTGATCGATAATTGACTTGCACTCAGCTTCACAGAAAAACCTTAAATGTTGGCTTATGTAACTTGTCAGGGAATCTGGGAGCTATCAGTTTAAAGTGCCTCCATTTTAAAAGTTGCAGCTAATAGATTCATTTCAGAAAGCATATTACAGCAGGTTCAACTTCATTCCAGCTTTCAAAGTGTCAAAAAGGGAGCATCTCCCCCACTTTCTTTGGGTGGGGAAGTATCGGTATTTCCCCTGGGTACTTTCACTAGTGGGCTACACGGTGTTGCTCAGTATCCTGTTGAGTGTCACCTCATTCAGTCCAGTGTGCTTTTAGTTTTCATTTCTGGAAGCCGTTTATCTCAAGTTGCTGGCGAAATGCATGTGGGGTGTGGTCTACCCACAATTCAAATTTGTTGCATTTAACAAATCATTTTGAATTAAACAATGTAAATAATGCAGAGTGGTCAAAGGGCATCCGATAATTCGAATTAAGTGACTTCAGATAATGTAATGACGTTGCTGCAGCTTGGTGTCCTTGTGTGAGGTGATGCAGCTTGCCCGTGCTAACCCTCACAACTGCAGTTTCCGTCCTGTATCCTACACAACTACTAACAGATGCTTTCTCTGCAGTGTTTCGAGAAAATCTAGAATAGATGTCCTAAATGTCTTTAATAAGAGTTGAGTGATGCATACTGCTTGCACTGGGAGTTTGAAGTCATTGTTTTGCACCCCAGTGGCACACTGCCACACACCACTAATGTACTGTGCCATGGAGTGCTGGCCCCAGGTCTGTGATTCCTCACTTGGTGACCTTTAGTTCACGATGGAGGAAGTGGTTATTTGGAGACCCATGTACTTCACTACATGGAGGGATGAAGAATCAAAGGCCGAATCATGTTGGTTTACTTCAGCCTACTGCCAGCTGAAGATGAATTGCCAAATGTCTCCCCCATCAATTAGAGAATGATGGCAAGGAGGGGCAGTACTTCATTTAAAAAAAAAAAGTTCTTCAAAATGTTTCATTATGATCTTTTAAAAATAATTATTACTTGCACTTCGAGAAAGAGTAGGGAAGACAGTTATGACAATTTGAGCATGGTGTCATCTACTTTGTGCAGGGGTTTATGTCAAATTCTTTATCCTTTTTATCCCTTGTAGACTTGGTAGTGAAGTGAAGCATGCAGTGTGGGTCTCCATTTCATTACACCACCTTCCACTTGTTACAGGCCCTCTTTTAGTTTTGAATAGTGAGGGTCATGGCTATATAGATCTCACTGTCCCAGCACAATGGCACAGTTCCACAAATCACAAAGGAGGAAAGCGACAATCCTCTGATACCCAATGTGAATTGCAGTCCTGTGTCTGTCTGGCCCAGTCTCCATAGCCGGATGAGCAAAGATGAGAATCCCTGGAACATTTCTGGGAAGTTCTGCAAGTAGTCACCATTGGAAGCACAGCAGTGAAAGTCAAAGATTGAATTATCACCCATTGGCTGGAAATGAAGAGCTCTGTCCTGGGAAGAGAACCTTACTAACCCCACCAGAGTCAATTGATTAGAGAGTGTTGGGGTGGGGGCTGTAATGCGAATATGGACCATTGTTTCAATTCACCCCTCTTCCCTTTCCCCTGCCCAGTTCCGAGAGTAGGTGTGTCAGTGTGCATACACGATCTCTACCCCTGAGAATGTAGCATCGAGGAACATATTTTGCCACATCAACTGTAATTGTAGGTTCAGATCCTAATGCTGGCTGCCACACTCAGCCATATTCCGATGGGTTTGCAGGCTATGGTTGAACTATTGGGTTGACTGCTCTGGTACTTGAGGTTCTACTGCCCCCGCCCCACCTACCCTCCCAATAAGAGCGATCAGAGTTGATATCAGCTTTGGTGAGTGCCATTTGAATTCACAGAATCTCTGCCAGCAGAAGGAGTTGGATCGAGGCCAGAGTTTGAGGGAGGTCAGACACCAAATGGTTTTATGCTAAGAGTGGAATTTCTGCTTAAAACGTGAGGTTTTCTTTAGAGTATCTAAAAGATGAAATAGTTTTGGGGTAATACTCAGCTGTTGTCTTTTTTTCTCCTGTTTTGCCTCCTTTTTGTAGGCACTGCTCTCCTGTCCACTACTTCTTCTCTGTCTTTACGTCTCATCACTGGGCCTCTCTCAGTGTCTGTTTCCCCAACCTACATCCCAAATTCCAGCTGTACATCTACAACCAGCTGGTCAGGTACTGTGCAACCTCTGCTTCTCACTGATTGAGCATGCTCTGTTGCATCACATGCACGTGGGGTTTGGGGGTGCGGGGGGAGGTGTAGAGGAGAGAATTGCGCAGAGAAAATTTGAGTTTCTCCATCTCTCAGCTGTTGGCTTCATGTAGATGCACTAAGCTGCTGGTTGGCAATATACTGCAGACTTTACAGATGAACTGAAACGTGCTTATTAAAGGGGCATTACCATGGAAGTGAGAGATCAAAGTTACACTTGCAGTCTAAGCTGCTAATGCCAACAGAACAGTATTATTGAAGATTGAAATGTGTAAATCTTTGAATAGGACTGTCAAAGATTTGGGCAGAGCTGCAGCTCACTGATCCCGTTGAATGCATCTTTAAGTTACATACGTAAATTTGCATTGCAAGCCTGAAGTTCCACATGGCAGTGCCCCTTTAACAGTACAAATGTCCCTTTGAGCAGTTGAGATTTTTCCATTTTCATTCTCTCATGAACATTAGGTATTGGATAATTTATCGGGACATAATTGTCACAGTATTCACTGTGTGCCCTTGTAGAATATCTCCAAATTGCGCATGTAATGAGTTTTGTTCAAATGCCTGTCATTTTAACTCGTGCTAGCCGCTCTCAAATCTTTGATTACAATGACAATTCATTGAAAGAGTTTGAAGTACAAACATTTTCCAGGCCACAGTGCTGCATTAACCAGCACACTGGGCAACCCCATAGGCAGCTGGGAAGACACTGGCTATGGGAGGAATTCTATGTTTATTCCCAAGTTGTATTTGCTTAATTTTCAGAGCTATTTGATCCTCCATTTGTCTGTTACTTTAAACTGCATTAAGAACTAAGTTGATTACATTGCTGCATTTCTCCATCTTTCCCACCCTGAACTAAAATAATATTCCCTCCCTCACTTCTTGCTTTGGAATCACTATTTGTGAAAGTTAATTGTTGGTGTTTCTACTGTGCCTGAGAGGAATGTGGTAGTGATGAGGAGTGGTAGGAGACAGTATAGTCCGAGGTATCGATCCTGTTCTCTGCAGCCGCGACCGGGAGTTCTAAAGGTTGTGTTGCCTGCCAGGGTAAAGGATGTTTCCTCTCCCAACTGGAGAAGAATTTGGAGTGGGAGGGGGAGGACCCAGTTGTCGTGGTCCATGTAAGAACCAACGACATGAGTCGAGCTAGAAATGAGGTTCTGCTGAGAGAGTTTGAGGAGCTCGGGTAAATTAAAACGCAGAACCTCATCGGTAATAATCGCTGGATTGCTACCTGAGCCACGAGCAAATTGGCACAGGGACAAACAGATCAGAGGTTTAAATATGTGGCTCAAAGAGTGGTGTGGGGAGCAGGTGTTTCAGTTCATGGGGTACAGGCGGCAATACTGGGGAAAGAGGGAGCTGATCCATTGGGGCAGGCTCCACTTAAATCGGGTTGGGACCAGTGTTCTGGCGAATCGAATAGCTCGGGCCATAGATAGGGCTTTAAACTAATGAAGGGTGGGTGGGAATATTCAGGAAAGCGTAAATTTAAAAGCAGTAAGAGAAATGTTAAGGCTGTAGAGCAGAGTAGTGATCTGGGTAAAGATAAGCAAAGTGGGTCAGAAAAGGACAAAGATTAATGAAGGTAATAGGGCATTAGTGACTAAAGTGACATCAGGAAAACAATAGAAAAAAGTTTAAGCTAAAGGTACTATATCTGAATGCACAAAGCATTCGCAACAAAATAGATGAATTAATAGCGCTGATAGAAATAAATGGGTTTGATTTAATAGCCATTACAGAGTCATGGTTGCTGAGTGACCAAGGTTGGGAGCTAAATATTCCAGGATATTTGACTTTTAGAAGAGATAGGCAAGAATGGAAAAGGAGGAGGGTTAGCTCTGATAATAAAGGGGCGAATAAAGACAGTAGAGAAAAAGGATCTTGGCTCAGAAAAATAAAATGTAAAATGTTTAGGTGGAGCTAATAAACAACAAGGGGCGGAAAACACTAGTGGGAGTAGTTTACAGGTCCCCTAACAGTGGTTGTAGAGTCGGGCAGAGTATAAATCGGGCAATTAGAGATGCATGTAACAAGAGTAATACACTAATCATGGGGGACTTTAACTTTCATATGGACTGGGCAAACCAAATACTTTGTGTCTGTCTTCACAGAAGAAGACACAAAAAATCTCCCAGAAATAGTGGAGAACCAAGGGTCAAGCGAGAATGAAGAACTGAAAGAAATTAGTATTGATTTAAAAAAATAGTACTAGAGAAATTAATGGGACTGAAGGCCGATAAATTCCCTGAACCTGATGGCCTATATCCGAGGGGATTTTAAGGAGGTGGCTATAGACATAGTGGATGCGTTGGGTGTCATCTTCCAAAATTCCATAGATTCTAGAACGGTTCCCGTGAATTGGATGGTAGCAAATGTAACCCTGCTATTTAAGAATGGACGGAGAGAGAAAATGGAATTACAGACCAATTAGCCTGATATCAGTAGTAGGGAAAATGCTAGCATATATTATCACGGATGTGGTAACAGGGCACTTAGAAAATAATAGGAGTGTGCAAAGTCAACATGGATTCATGAAAGGGAAATCATGTTTGACAAATCTATTAGTTTTTTGAGGTTGTAACTAGCAGAATAGATAAGGGGGAACCAGTGGATGTGGTGTATTTGGTTTGTCAGAAGGTATTCGATAAGATGCCACACAAGAGGTTATTAAACAAAATTAGGACTCATGGGATTGAGGGTAATATAATAGCGTGGATTGAGGATTGGTTAATGGACAGAAAACAGAGTTGGAATAAACGGGACTTTTAGAGGGTTGGCAGGTGTGGTGGGGTACCACAAGGATCAGTACTTCGGCCTCAGCTATTCACAACCTATATCAATGATTTGGATGAGGGGACCAAATGTAATATATCCAGGTTTGTTGATGATACAAAGCTAGGTGTGAATGTAAGTTGTGAGGAGAATGCAAAGAGACTTCAAGGGGCTATCGATAGGCGAAGTGAGTGGGCAAGAACATGGCAAATGGAATATAAATTGGAGAAATGTGAAGTTATCCACTCTGGTAGGAAAAATAGAAAAGCAGAGTATTTTCTAACTGGTGAGAGATTGGGAAATGTTGGTGTTCAGAGGGACCTGGGTGTCCTTGTACACGAATCACTGAATGTTAACATGCAGGTACAGCAAGCAATTAGGAAAGCAAATGATATGTTGGTCTTTATTACAAGAGGATTTGAGTATAAGACATCTTACTGCAAATTATACAGGGCCCTGGTGAGACCGCACCTGGAGTAGTGTGTACAGTTTTAGTCTCCTTACCTAAGGAAGGAGACACCTGCCATTGAGGGAGTGCAACAAAAGTTCATTAAGCTGAAATACTGCGATGGGGAAATTGTCCTATGAGGAGAGATTGCGTAGACTAGGCCTATGCTCTCTAGAATTTAGAAGAATGAGAGGTGATCTCATTGAAACGTACAATATTCTTACAGGGCTTGACAGGGTAGAGGCTGTTTCCCCTGGCTGGGGAGTCTAGAACCAGGGGTCACAGTCTCAGAATAAGGGGTCGGCCATTTAGGACTGAGATGCGATATTTATTCACTGAGGGTGGTGAATCTTTGGAATCCTCCACACCAGAGGGCTGTGGAGGCTCAGTCGTTGAGTATATCCAAAGCGGAGATCAATAGATTTTTGGATATTAGGGGAATCAAGGGATATGGGGATAGTTCAGGAAAGTGGAGTTGAGGTAGAAGATCAGCCATGATCTCATTGAATGGCGGAGCAGACTCGAGGGGCCGAATACCTACTCCTGCTCCTAATTCTTATGTTCTTGTGTGCAGGATCTGGAGTAGGGGGTGTTGATTTGCCATTTTGCTCCTCCCCAGTTTGCAAGAGGAAAGCACTGATGGCAGGACACCAGTTGCAGTAACCCCTCTGGTATAGTGCAGCAGCGCACACACCCTGCCGTCACCGTACTGTAAACTTGATATGTCTTAAGTACAGTTCTTCCTTTGTTAACCCTCTATATCCAACTGAATGGGCCATTATCAGTGAAGAAAATGACTATTAGTTGTCCTGTGCCAGCCGTGTTGGGAGCATTTCACATTTGTCCTGTTTAATTCATAGCCTCTTTATCTTGTACAAAGTGTTGTGAACATTTAGATATTCAGGCCTGGAGTTTTCGCTTGGTTGTGCTGGGGTTTCTTCCAGCGCGATTCGCCTGAAATCGGCGAAACCAGCGCAATTGATCATTCAACTTACATTCAGCAAAAACCAAGTTTCTCTGATCTTTTTCGCTGGTTTAAAAATGGTTGCGCTCAAAGCCGACCCTGCCCACAGGATTGAGCGCGCCCTCAGATCCATTTAATCACCGTGGCGCGTTTCCACTAATTGTGCTCGTTTGTGGGCCTTCAGGGAGGCTCTAAAATGAAGCTGGTTCTTTTGGGCGCAAGGGCACTAATGGGCACATTTTAAAAGCCTTTTAATTTTTTTTTTACTTTAGTAAGAAACTGACTACTGCGCCCCAATATAACTAGTAAATGGTTCTGTATATATTTTTTAATCATTTTCAATTATTTGATATCTGGTTACTCACAGCTGGTGGACTAGTTCTGATTAAAGTGCTTATTTTTTTGGTGATGAACTCATTTTCAGCTGTATTCATCAAACTCCACCAAGTTATCACTCTTAAATATATCACAGAAATGTTTTTAAAACACTTTTATTTTAAATGACCTAAAACACTCCTGATTACGCTGCTTCACACAGATTTTACGTTCGGTGATATGTAAATGAGTTTGAGAGGGAAGTTGAGGGGGGACAAAACACTTAAAACTGGCGCAATTTGCGGCTGGATTGCCGATTATGCCCAAAATGGAGACTCTATCCCCTAAATCTTAAACATTGTGTTTGACATTGCCATCAACGTAGGTTTTGTGGTCACTATTCCATTGTCCCAGTCCTCAACACAGTTTCGCCAGTCTTGTTACTAGTCTATCCCTGTGATCATTCCCAAGAGCTGAGCTTTTACTGTCCCTCTGTGTACATATCAGTAAAAATGTATGCCAACTATTGTGCAAAAGTTTCTGAAAGCTGTGCTTCAGTAGATTATATTAAACTAAGAATAACTGTTGGAGATTAAAGAGCAATGGGAACCAATGAATGAAATTCCGATATTTCTGATTCACCGTAGCCACATGAAGCTAAACTAAATAGAGTGGATCGGTATCTAATTATTATAACCCGCTAAAGACCCACTGGCAAACCTTGCCAACATCAGAAACTTAGTGACCTTGAATCTCACAGGGTCAGTTGCAACAGGATCAGGTGTGAATCTGGATGGAGGGGGGAGAATGTAATGGACACAGTTAACAGGATCCAGAGAGGGGTGGGGAATCATGTTTCAAAGCACGTGCAGCAAAATTAAATGAAAATAGTATCTATGGTGAATGGTAAAGCTGTTAAATTATTGTTGCTCAATGTAGGCCACATTATCAAAGCACGTTTCGCACTCTACCTTGGAAATTGGTTCCAGTTTTGTGTCTGTTCATTCTGCGCCATGGCTATAAGGCAACTTAAATATGAGCTCTCAATTTAACAATTTGAATTAATCAATGAAATATTCAAGTCCAACTGGACACTTATTTTTAAACACCACATCCAAAGGCTGCTGTCACTGCGTAGGGTGACATTTATTCTCTAGTTCAAGTCAAGTGGTGATTTTATGAATAATTTGCAGAATTCCTTAAATCCTGAGGATGATAGAAGTAAGCCCAGTGTAGAAGTAAATTGAAAATGTGACAATCAACTGGCCAGTGGTTCTATACATCAGACCTAAATGAATCGTTACAACAATAATAACTTGTATTTATATAGTGCCTTTAAGGTCGTTAAACGTCCCAAGGCGCATCACAGGAGCGTTATTAAACAAAATTTGACACCGAGCCGCATAAGGAGAAATTAGGGCAGATGACCAAAAGCTAGGTCAAAGAGGTAGGTTTTAAGGAGTGTCTTACAGGAGGAAAGAGAGGGGCGAAGAGGTTTAGGGAGCGAATTCCAGAGCTTAGGGTCTAGGCAGCTGAAGGTACGGCTGCCAATGGTGGAGCAATTATAATCAGGGATGCTCAAGGGGCCAGAGTTAGAGGAGCAAATCTGAGAGTATCAGCTCTGAAGTGGGGTTATCAATTTCCAGCTATTTTTTTTTTCTGGGATGATTGTACATCAGAAAATCAGTGATCAAAGGGGGTCCTGTGAAACACTGCAGGGTGCTGCGTTGAAGTGCCTAGTTTGGGTGGGAGAGCTTTATTACAGAAGTACATCGGGTGATTTTGGAATGGAGTGCTGATTAATGAAATAAAGCCTATTTTTAAAAATGAGGTATCCTTGATTAACTGAAATGTGGAAACTATGCTCCTGTTCAAAACACCTTTTTCATTTTCTCCGCATTGATATTTTTCCAGTCCGTTTTTTGAATGGAACGCAACAAAGATCATCATTTGGCTTGGGGAGAGAGGCTGCAACACTGACAAACTAGGTTAATTATCCCCAAGGTGAATAAAGACTAATTCTGTCTACTTTTCAAACAATAGGAGGGGAAATCTAAATGCCTGAAAGCACAACAAACAGTTTAATAGACTTTGAGTAGGTATGGCACTGGTGTCATGTTGACTGGGTTCTTTGGAGGTCGCAGTGCAAGAAGGTCCCAGTAACACCCCCTGAGCTGGGCCGTGTCATTGTGGCTATGGCAGGGTGCTCTTAGTAAGCCTGAAGGGCTTTTAAAATAAACATTGCACAGTGGAGCCATGCAATGACTGAAGCTGCCAGTTTTCACCAGCATCAGTGCATTATTAAACTTCCAGAAAAAAACTCCTGTCAAATGCATTAATTAACTATACTTGGCACTGCTACAATTTTTAATGACACATGAATTGTACAAGAAGATGATTCTTGCCCTGAATTCCAGATATATTGTGAAACTATAACCCAAGCGGAGAGTGCAGAGTTCAAAATCGAAGTATAAATTTTTGAGCTGCAGGTTGATGTGTGATTGTACAAAGGAAATGTTGGCACACTGCTGACTCTCTCAATGCTTCCGTCAGGTTCCTCACGAAACGGGAGCAGAAACTGATGCATCGGCGACGGCATGCAGAGGAGCTGCTCGAGTGGAAACGGAGGCTTGATGCAGAGGAAGCCGAGATCCGGCGGATGGAAAAGCAGGCACTGGCTGCATGGGACAGGGAGCTGAAACAAAAGGTGGCAAAGAGAGAAGCAAGCGAAAGAAGTCCAGGGTCGAAAGGTAGGTGTAGGACGCTGTCTCGATTCCGTTTGTTTTTCTGGTATGTGTCTCTCTTGAAAGCGGTACAGGTACAGCAGTGCTGACAGCCTCCAGGATCTTGTTTGTGGCTGTTCCATGGGTGATTTAACTGTTGACTGCTAATGGACTGAAGCCCACATGTGCACTCTTGTCAGTTCGGATTACTATGGGTAGAGATCAGGGGCGTAAACCCTGGCTGTTTTTGTTTTTTCCTGGGATGTCGGTATCGCTGGGCTGGCAAGGCCAGCAATTATTGCCTATCCCTCATTGTCCTGGAGAAAGTGGTGGTGAGTCGCTGCTTTGAACCGCTGCATTCCCTGTGGTGAAGGTGCTGTGGAGGGAATTCCAGGATTATGACCCAGTGACGATGAAGGAACGGTGATGTATTTCCAAGTCAGGATGGCGTGTGACTTGGAGGTGAACATGGAGGTGATGGTGTTCCCATGCACCTGCTGCCCTTGTCCTTCTAGGTGGTAGAGGTCGCGGGTTTGGGACGTGCTGTCGAAGTAGCCTTGGTGAGTTGCTGCAGTGCATCTTATAGATGCTACACACTGCAGCCACGGTGTGCCGGTGGATGAGGGAGTGAATGTTGAAGGTGGTGGATGGGGTGCCGATCAAGCAGGCTGCTTTGTCCTGGATGGTGTTGAGCTTCTTGAGTGTTGTTGGAGCTGTACTCATCCAGCTAAGTGGAGAGTATTCCTGACTTGTACCTTGTAGATGGTGGAAAGGCTTTGGGGAGTCAGGAGGTGAGACACTCACCAAAGAATACCCAGCCTCTGACCTGCTCTTGTTGACATGGTATTTATGTGGCTGCTTCAGTTAAGATTTTGGTCAGTGGCGACTCCCAGCATGTTGATGGGGAATTTGGTGATGGTAATGCTGTTGTGAATGTCAAGGGGCGGTGGTTAAACTCTCGCTTGTTGGAGATAGTCATTGCCTGTCGCTTGTGTGGCACGAATGTTACTTGCCATTTATCAGCCCAAGCCTGAATGTCATCCAGGTCTTGCTGCATGCAGGCACGGACTGCTCCATTATCTGAGTAGTTATGAATGGAACGGAACACTGCTATCATCAGCGAACATCCCCACTTCTGACCTTATGATGGAGGGAAGATCATTGATGAAGCAGCTGAAGATGGTTGGACCAAGGACACTGCCCTGAGTAACTCCTGCAGCGATGTCCTGGAGTGAAGTGATTAGCCTCCAATAATCACAACCATCTTCCTTTGTGCTAGGTATGACTCCAGCCAATGGAGAGTTTTCCCTCTGATTCCCATTGACTTCCATTTTACTTGGGTTCCTTGGTGCCACACTCGGTCCAATGCTTCCTTGATATCAAGGGCAGTCACTCACTTCACCTCTGGAATTCAGCTCTTTTGTCTGTGTTTAGAATAAGGCTGTCTGGAGCCGAGTGGTTCCGAGGGAACCCAAACTGAGCATCGGTGAACAGGTTATTGGTGAGTAAGTGCTGCCTGATGGCACTGACGATGACATCTTTCATCACTTTGCTGATGATTCAGAGTAGACTGATAGTGCAATAATTTGCAGGTTTAGATTTGTCCTGCTTTTTGTGGACATGATATACCTGGGCAGTTTTCCACATTGTCAGGTAGATGCCAGTGTTGTAGCTGTACTGGAATAACTTGGCTAGAGGCATGGCTAGTTCTGGAGCACAAGTTTCCAGCATGACAGCCGGGATGTTGTCAGGGGCCCATAGCCTTTGCTGTATCCAGTGCGCTCAGCTGCTTCTTAGTATCACGTGGAATGAATTGGATTGGTGGAAGACTTGTGCCTCAGGAGGAGGCAGAGTTGGATCATCCATTTGGCACTTCGGGATGAAGATGGTTGCAAATGCTTCAGTCTTGTCTTTTACAGTTGTGCGCTGGGCTCTGCTATCGCTGAGGATATTCATGGAGCCGCCGCCGCCTCCCGTTAGTTGTTTAATGGTCTACCACCATTCACAACTGGATGTGGCAGAACTGCAGAGCTTTGATCCGATCCGTGATTGTGGGATTGCTTTGCTCTGTCTGTAGCATGCTGCTTTCGCTGTTTAGCATGCATGTCGTCCTGTGCTACAGGTTTTTTTTTTACCTCTTGTAATTCAGGAAATCAGATTTCCCTACCATAGCCTCAGTTGCAGCCCGAGGATTGTAACTGGATCTTCATGGAGTGCAGTTACCCAGTCAGCCTCTTGGGAGAGCCCCAAGTTTCAGATTTTAATTCCTATTGCTGTTTGAGTGGGCATCAGCTGCAGAATTGAGAAGCAGCAGGAGTTGTGATCGGAGTTGGCTGACTGTTTTAACCGTGCTCACATGGATATGCTAATGCATTACAGGAAAAATCGTACCTGAGCCAATGCACTTCTTGTGTGATATTCTTAATCCAGCTTCTCATTGCACCACCATGAGTAGCACCTATAACACCAGTACTAGTGTTGAACCGATAGTGCTGTGACGGTTACAGGATTTACCCGATGGGAGGTGAATTAACATGGGTGTTAATACAAGGTGTTTTAGTAAGCGTTTGACCTGTGTATTCAACAGTTCTGAACCTGTTACCCTTATGTCACCCCGATGTGCTTCTGAACTGCAGAGTACTTTTAAAGGAGAATGGAGCTAAAATACAGTTGCACTGATTTGCGCATCTAACTTTTTAAAAACGAGAGTCATTGATGTTAACCCACTGCTGACACGGGTATTGGTGGTCTAACCCGGTGTTCCTCTGCTTCCTAGACACAGCCAGTGAGGAAGAGTGCCCTGCGCCATCTCACTCTCACTTCCATAGTGACAGCTCTATCCCGGAGGAGGTTGGAAGCCCACCTGCACAGACCGTGGAGTCAGTGTCCGTAACCCTCAGGATGTCCACTAGCCCCGACCATAGTGTTTTCACTGATGATGGTTATTCCCAGGACTTTGAATCTGTGGCAACACTCGGCAAACAGGTGAAAGAGATTGCATATGTTTATTCCCCCCCCCCACAAATATGAAAGGTTTCCTGATAGTCTAGTGGGTAAAAGCAGTAGAACCAAGGCCATTCACCATGACATTTCTGCAGCTACTAATCTGTTCAATCACACACGCGCCTCCACCCTGATGTCCTTGTCCCCATTAAAGCCATTGCACTCTCTCCTGGTCATTCCCCCTGGTACAGTCCTCTTCTCCAGTCCAAGAGACGCAAACTTGAACGCTTGTGGTGGACAACTGGTTTCGCCATTCGTCGCCAGATCTAGCTGAACCACACAAAACACTATCGTTTCTGCTCTCCTCTGCCAAAACTGCACACTATTCCAGGATCGTCCTCTAATGCAAAGTTAACCCCCCAGCTTCTCTCCTCCACTACAAACTTAAACCCCTCTCCCCTACCCCTCCACCCTTACTTCCAACAAATGCGAGGAGCTCAGGGATGACTTTGTCACTAAGATTGAGACCATCTGTTCAGCTGTCTCTGCTGCTTCCCTCCTTTCCCTAGCCCACCAAGCCAAACTTCCTCTAAGGTTCCCCCCCTGCCCTCACCCTGAACTTGCATCTTTCTCCAGTTGCTCGCCCAGCTTCCCTCATTCCCTCTCTGAGCTTAACTTGCCCATGAGACTCACCTCTTGGGCCCTTAACCCTATTCCCACCAAAGTGCTGACGACCCAACTCCAATTCCTGACCCCCATATTAGCTGATAATTGTTGACTGTTCCCCCTCATCAGGTACTGCCGCCCTTCCCTTCAAATCTACTGTCATCAACCCCCTCAAAAAAACCACAATTGATCTTTCTGTCCTCGAAAATGACCATCCCATCTCCAACCTCCCTTTCCTCTCAAGTCCTTGAATGCGTTGCTACCTCCCAAATACATGCCCATCTTTCCTGCAACTCCATGTTTGAACCCCTGCCACAGTAGTGAAACGGCCCTTATCAAAGTCTCAAATGACAATCCTAAGTGACTGTGACTGCGGTAAGCTATCCCTCCTCATCCAACTCGACCTGTCTGCAGCCTGTGACACGGTTGACCACACCATCCTGCTCCAGTGCCTCTCCTTGTCGTCCAGCTGGGTGGGACTGCCCTTTCTTGGTTCCAATCTTATCTACCTAATTATAGCCAGAGAATCAACTGCAATGGCTTCTCTTCCCAATCCCATACCTTGGTCCCCTCCTATTTCTCATCAACATGCTACCCCTTGGCGACATCGCTGAAGACCTCAATACTACCTCACGGCCCCTCCACTGCTTCCGATTTCTAACTCTGCTGGTCTGACATCCAGTGCTGGATGAGCAGATACTTCATTCAAATAAATATTGGAAGACCAAAGCCATTGTCCTTGGTCCCCACCACAAACTCCATTCCCTAGCTACCAGTTCCATCGATCTCCCTGGCCTCTGTCTGAGGCTGAACCAGACTGTTTGCAACCTTGTTGTTGTATTTGACCCCGAGATGAGCCTCCGACCATATATCTGCGCCATCACTAATACCGTCTATTGCTACCTCTGTAACATTGCCCGACTCTGCCCTGCCTCAGCTCATCTGCTGTTGAGACCCTCATCTATGCCTCTGTTACCTCTAGATGAGACTATTTCAATGCACTCCTGGCCACCCTCCCATCTTGCACCCTCCGTTAAATTGAGCTCATCCAAATCTCTGCTGCCCGTATCCTAACTCGCACCAAGTCCCGTTCACCCATCACTCCTGTGCTCGCTGACCTACATTGGCTCCTGGTCCAGCAACCCCCTTGATTTTAAAATTCTCATCTTTGTTTTCTAATCGTTCCATGGCGACTGTACTGCTAAGCTGCGCAGCTGTCTTGGGGCTCCCCGGATTTTCATTGGAAGAAACCGAGCATGTGTGAAAATCTGAATGGGCCAAGCAGCCAGATAAAAGAACCGGACACACAAAAAAATTGAGGGAACATTGCTCCATGGCCTTGCGCCTCCCATCTCTGTAATCTCCTCCAGTATTACAACCCTCCGAGATCTCTGCGTCCCTCCAATTCTGGCCTCTAGAGCATTCTGATTTTAATCGCCACACCGTTGGCGGCTGTGCCTTCAGCTGATTCGGTCTTCAGCTCTGGAATTCCTTCCCTAAACCCCTCTGCGCGCCTCTCCTTCTTTACGCTGCTCCTTAAAACCTATCTCTCTGACCAAGGCTTTGGTCACCTGTTTCCACATGTGGCTGTGTCAAATTCTGTTTAATAAACTATCTTGTATTGTAACTTGGAATGTTTTACTACGTTGAAGGCACTATATAAATGCAAGTTGTTGTAAGATCTCCCAAACAGCAATGGGATAAATGAGCAGTTAACCTGTTTTTGGGGGTAGTGGCTGAGGGGATGATTGTTGCAACGAAGAGTCCCGCTACTCCTTCAGGTAGTGATATGGGATCATCAACATTCACCTCAGCATGCTGGCGGGCCTTGATTTAACGTTTCATCCCAAGGACTGGGTATGCGGAAGCTCCCCCACCCATCTGACCGGCTTCCCTTTCATCAACTCCAAAAACCGTACCAGCCAAGAAACTAAGATGGTGGTTTTTCTTCCCCCCCCTCCCCCCCCCCCCCCCCGCAGTCTCCTCCCTCGAAAGTGAGCGTCAGTACATCGAAGCAAGATGGTCATAAAAGCCACTCCAGCCTCAGTGTACAGATCAGGCCTGCACTGAAATCACGGCAAGCATCCGGCAGCTGGTCTGACGAATCGGTTTCGGTAACGCAATCAGGTAAGAAATTCCTAACGTGCACGGCCGAGCTGAGATTATCGGCAGTTTACTGGAGTTATTCGATGTGCTTGAGCTTCAAAGTAGATTCGAATTCTGCATTCAAGTGTCTTTTTTTTAAAAAAAAAAGAGACACACAGCTGAAAGTACAGCATGGCACAGATTAGATGAAATCTATCAGAGGGGTCTCCTGTGTTATAAAGAGGTGAAAATAGTACCTGATTTGGGAACGTGGTCATGCCACAACAGTAAGTTCAGTAAGGGAAGGTCGACGTGGGTTTTATCACAGGAGAGGCGCCCCTCTGGATTTGCTTGTTTCTACACCTTGCTGCATTGCCCCTCTGAATATAATTGTAGCGGATGGCACAGAGCTGGCAGATTGTCTGTTGGCACCTTATTCGTCCCGGGATGTGGGCGTCGCTGACAAGGCCAGCATTTATTGACCATCCCTAGTTGCCCTTGCGAAGGTGAGCCGCTGCAGTCCCTGTGGTGAAGGTACTCCCACAGTGATGTTAGGGAGGGAGTTCCAGGATTTTGACCCAGCGACGATGAAGGAATGGCGATATACTTCCAAGTCAGGATGGTGTGTGAATTGGAGAGGAACTTGCAGGTGATGGTGCTCCCATGCATCTGCTGCCCCTGTCCTTGGTGGTAGAGGTTTTTTGAGGATGTAACTAGCGGGACAGATAAAGGGGAGCCAGCGGATGTAGTATATTTGGATTTTCAAAAGGCATTCGATAAGGTGCCACTTGAAAGGTTATTACTCAAGATAAGAGCTCATGGGGCTGGGTGTAATATATTAGCATCGATCGAGGATTGGTTAAAGGACAGAAAATGGAAAGTAGGAATAAATGAGTCATTTTCCGGTTTGCACGCTGTCGCAAGTGGGGTGCCACAGGAATCAGTGCTGGGGCCTCAGCTATTTACAATCTATATTAATGACTTGGATGAAGGGACCGGGTGTGATGTATCCAAATTTGTTGTTGATATAAAGCTAGGTGGGGAGAGTAAGCTGTGAGGAGGACACAGAGCCTGCAGAGAGATAGACAGCTTAAGTGAGTGGGCAAAAAGTTGGCAGATGGAGTGTCATGTGAGATTCACTTTTTGGTAAAAGGAATAGAGAAACAGAATACATTTTAAATGGTGAAAAACTATTAAATGTGGCGTTCAGAGCGATTTGGATATCCTTGTACACGAAACACAGTTAACATGCAAGTACAGCAAGCAATTAGGAAGGGAAATGGTATGTTAGCCTTTATTACAAGGGTGTGGATTACAAGAGTAAGAATGTCGTGCTGCAATTGTGCAGGGCATTGGTGAGACCACATGTGGAGTACTGTGCACTGTGTTGGTCTCCGTACCTAAGGAAGGATATTCTTGCCTTGGAGGAGGTGCAACAAAGGTTCACTAGATTTGATTCCTGTATGAGAGGGTTGTCCTATGAGGAGAGATTGAGTAGAATGGGCCTATACTCTCAGGAGTTTAGAGGAATGAGAGGTGATCACATGAAATGTACAAGATTCTGAAGGGGATTGACAGGGTAGATGCTGCGAGGCTGTTTCCCCTGCCTGGAGAGTCTCGAACTAGAGGGCCCAGTCTCAGGATAAAGGGTCGGCCGATTAGGACTGAGATGAGAAGTTTCTTCACTGCGGGAGTGCAGCACTTTGGAATTCTCTACCCCAGTGGGAGGGCTGCTGATGCTCAGTCAGTGAGTTTTTCAATGCTGAGATTGATAAATGTTTGGACTGTAAGGGAATCGAGGGCAGTGAGAATGGGGCAGGAAAGTGGAGTTGAAGTCGAAGATCAGCCGTGATCTCATTGAATGGTGGAGCAGGCTTGAAGGGCCCTATGGTCTACTCCTACTCCTAATCCTTATGTTCTTAACTGTCTGTCAGCTAATGTTAGTGTGCAGAGGTTGTGTGCATGTTAACTGGAAAATTGAGTAAGCATAATCTATTTTGAACCCGTGGATCGAGAGCAGAAAGGCGTTTCTCTGTGGTTTTCTTGCCCGTCACATTTGTTTTTGAGTACTGATGCACGAGTGCGGCTGTAATGAAAGCTACTACCTATTGTAATCTTGACCATGAGTGCATCCCTGACAGAAACGATGTCAGACCAGAGTGATATTGAGAGCAGGATCCGTGCACTGAAGGATGAGCTTCGGAAACGCAAGTCCATCGTGGACAAGCTGAAGAAAGAGCAGAAGAAGCGTCAGAAGGAGAGACTGAAAGCACAAGAGGCTAGCCTCATCAAACAACTAGAGGTGAGACTCTGGAAGGGCCTGAACCCTGCACTATCCCAGCCATTTTCAATTAGAGAGAATATCAGTCACTGCAGAAGCTGCAATAAAGAGTTGCACATATTTTATATTCCCCCAAATCAACTCTGCATCTCCAGAGCAGACTTTTAAATTTAAAAATCATTGAGGTGCGTGAAGTGCTTTGGGACAAGGAAGGCACTATGTGTCCTAACTCGCACCAAGTCCCACTCACCCATCACCCTGTGCTCACTGACCCGTGTCCTAACTCTCACCAAGTCCCACTCACCCATCACCCTGTGCTCACTGACCCGTGTCCTAACTCGCACCAAGTCCCGCTCACCCATCACCGCTGTGCTCGCTGACCCGTGTCCTAACTCACACCAAGTCCCGCTCACCCATCACCGCTGTGCTCGCTGACCCGTGTCCTACCTCACACCAAGTCCCGCTCACCCATCACCCCTGTGCTCGCTGACCTGTGTCCTAACTCGCACCAAGTCCCACTCACCCATCACGCCTGTGTTTGCTGACCTGTGTCCTAACTCACACCAAGTCCCACTCATCCATCACCCCGTGCTCGATGACCTACATTGGCTTCCGGTTAAGCAACACTTTGATTTCAAAATTCTCATCCTTATTTTCAAATCCTTCTACGGCTCTTCCTCTCTCCTGTAATCTCCTCCAGCCCCACAACGTTTCTTCCCCCCCCCCCCCCCCTATCAGAGATCTCTGCACCCCTCTATTTTTGCCCTCTTGCACATCCCTGATTAATCGCTCAACCATTGGTGGCCTTCTGTTGCCTGGGCCCCAAACTCTGGAACTCCCTGCCTAAACCTCTCCGCCTCTCTTTCTTCCTTCAAGACACTCTTTGACCAAGCTTTTGGTCACATGCCCTAATTTCTACTTAAGCGGTTCAGTGTCAAATTGTTCTATCTCTCTCAATACTCCTGTGAAGCACCGCGGGACATTTCACTACGTTAAAGACGCTATATAAATACAAGTTATTGTTGTAAATGCAGCTTCGTTCTTTTCTGGCTCTGCTCCACCATCAGTGCCAGAACCTTGACATCAGGCCCAAAGCGCACTCACAGCCCTTTCCCAAATCCCTCTGCATTGCTGCATCTCTTGGACACCTATGTTTTTTAATGGTGCCTTGAGTAGTCTCTGTCCCTACTGCTCAATGTCCAGTTCTTCTTTATGCTTGAGGCTTTTTGTGATGTTAAATGCTGAATAAATACAGGTGTTTATTTTTAATTTAGTGAGAGTTACGGGAGAACCTCAACTAAGAAACCTATTTTGTTGGCATTTAACCCTGTTAATCATTTTAGTTATTTGGGTGACTAGTTTTAATTGTTGGTAAAATTAGGTTTATTGATTGAGAAATGGATTTGCAGTTTGTCTAGTCCAGTTAGCAAAATGCGATTGACTTGTGATTCTTTTTAATATTTGACCTCTCTCCCTTTCCCTCTTTCATCACCAGTCCTACGATGAATTTATTAAGAAGACCCAGGCTGAACTAAGCAAAGACCTTGATGTGGCCAGCTCAACCAAACCACAGATCAAAACCCTGTCCTCTGCTGCTGAGAAACCCAAGATTAAACCGCCCTCTCTGCAGAGGTACTGTCAGTGCTGGGCGCTATCGCCTTAATTGGGAAATGTCTGTTCTATTGCTCTTTTATGTGGTAAATATAATCGTAATGGCAGGCCATATATACCCTCATGGAGCTGCTGTTGTGCAAAGGAGTTTGTGCTTGTGGGGTCTTTAGTTATTTAGCAGCTTTATTTGGGGAGAGCGGTACCTTTCTGTACAGTACATAGACAGGCCATTTGGCCCAACTGGTCTGTGCCAGTGTTTAAGCTCCACACAAGCATCCTCCCACCTTGTTTCATCTCACCCTATCACCATATTCTTTTATTTCTTGAGCCCTTTCAAAATGTTAAAGATTTCTATCAGGTCACCTTTCAGCCTTCTGTTTTCCAGAGAATAAAAAGCCCCTGACCGTTCAGTTTTTCCTGATGGCTATAACTTCAGTTTTTAAAATGTTCCCGTCAATACTGTAATGTGATCTTTCAAAAAAAAACTTTGCACACTTGCTTGATAAGCTTTGAACACTTGCCCGATCCTCGTCCCTCTGTGTATTGCTCCATGAATTTTTTTCTTAAAGAAGTGATTGTTGGGAGATTGCACTTACACCAAACCTGTACAATTCCACCCAATATAAGAGTCATATTTTCAAACATTATTTGGGCGTCAGTTGGATGAGTTTTGGGGCGTGCCATGAGGCAGTCCTGGGAGCGTAGTATTCCCAGGGTCTGAGTATTGCTGGGATTTTAGTCTGCCAGTTGCATGCTCATCTCCTGCCCCCAGGTCATTTTCCATGCACTGAAATGGTCAGTGATTATTTTCTACGGTCATATTTAACTTCCTTTTATATTTTAAGCTGGCAGAGTTTGATTTGTTTTTTTTCTGCCCCCTCTTCACTACCTTCTTCCCACACTGTTGTCTGGAGAACTGGTTATGTGTATAATGAGTACTGCTCTGTGGTCCCCTTCAGTGTGAAAAGAGCACCCCCACCCCCCTGTGTTGCCACTTTCTCCCCTCGCATCGATCTCGTCAAGCAAATTATTCGCCTTGACGAGGGAAGGAGTAAGTATCGATCAAAGCAGAAATTCAAATTCAACAAAATATGTTTTAAATGGTGAGAAACTTTTAAATGTTGGTGTTCAGAGAGATTTGGGTATCCTTGTGCAAGAAACACAGAAAGCTAGCATGCAGGTACAGTAAGGTAAATGGCATGTTGTCCTTTATTGCAAGGAGTTTGGAGTATAAGAGTAAGGAAGTCTTGCTACAATTGTACAGGCCTTGGTGAGACCTCACCTGGAGTACTGTGCACAGTTTTGGTCTCCTTATCTAAGGAAGGATATACTTGCCTTGGAGGCGATGTAATGGAGGTTCACTAGATTGATTCCTGGGACGAGAGGGCTGTTCTATGATAGATTGTGTAGATTGGGCCCAAACTCTCTGGAGCTTAGAAGAATGAGTGGTGATCTCATTGAAACATACAAATTCTAAAGGGATTGACCGGGTAGATGCTGAGAGGTTGTTTCCCCTGGCTGGAGTGTCTAGAATTAGGGGGCATAGTCTCAGGATAAAGGGTTGGCTATTTGAGACAGAGATGAGGAGGAATTTCTTCACTCGGAAGGTTGTGAATCTTTGGAATTCTCTGCCCCAGAGGGTTATGGATGCTGAGTCTTTGAATATATTAAAGGCTGAGATAAATAGATTTTTGGAATCTAGGGGAATCAAGGGATTATGGAGATCGGCCGGGAAAGTGGAGTTGAGGTCGATGATCAGCCATGATCTCATTGCATGGGGGAGCAGGCTCGAGGGGCTGTAGGGCCTACTCCTGCTCTTATTTCTTATGTTCTTGACTCCATTGCTTCCACACAAGTGTGGCTTTCAAGTGCACAGAGAAAAGTGTAGGGGGGAATCCTGTCTATCTCAAGTGCGGTAAATTTCTCCAGCATTTTGTATTTGGCAGCCCAGAAATGTGATTCTAACATCGGATCAGGATGGTACCTTTCTCACTACTGATGCTTCAGATCCATTTGTATTCCACTGTTGGAGATCAGAGTGAGAATTTTACGTCCCTAGCAGACGTTTTTGATAGCTGGCCGCCCCTTTCACTGATGGAACTCCTACAGGCAGCAATGCAGACTCCGAAACCTGTGCTTGCAATTTAATATGTGACTTCTACCTGGAGATATGTGCTGCGTTGCTGTCAGGGCAGGTTACAAGGCGAAAAGCAAGCCTCGGCATCTTGCTGGAAAATAGTGGCACGACAGTTTCAGGGTTCTGACTGGGAGAATTGTGTTTCTTGCAGAGATTCCCGAAGGTTAGGCAGAGATCTGGAAACACTGCTTGGTGCACCATGGTCCAGGAAGGATTTATCCATCACTCAACAGCTAAGCTGATTATACTCCATGGACTATATGATTTACGCTGAATAGCTCTGAGTTTAGAATTTGTTTTCTGCTTTCAGGACTGAATCTGCAAAGAGTTGGAAATCCATTACTGAGGGAGAAAGATCCAAAGCATCGCTGGGTTCCATTTCCAAGCAGGGTACGTACCCGTCACTACATCCGGAAACCGTTGGATTGGGTCTTTAAACAGCTGGGATAACATTAAGCTGATGTCGGGTTGACAAGCTCTGGAAAATAATTGCTGATATTTTAATGTGTTGACTTGATTTATTCAGCAGCACGCTGTCAGCTTTCAAACTGAAAGCCAAGTTAAATCGGCGGCTAACGTATCTATATTTTTGGTATTTCGCAAATCCTCTGCTACACCGAATTCCAGCCCAACTTGCTCTCCCTTGTGCGTTTAGTTTAGATCTTGTACGGTGCCATCACAAAAAAATCAAAATACCATTTATTTCAGTAAGGCTTTTTTTTTGTTCCTTTACTGAGAATGGAGCAGTAAAAGAAGACGGGTATCAAAATGACATCGTCAAGAGGTGTCATTGCAAGTTTACAATGGGGTAAAGTAAGTTGTGGCCCCACTTCAGAGACTTGAGTCTCGTAATCCAGGCTGACACTCCAGTGCAGTGCAGTGCTGCACTGTCGGAGCTGCTGTCTTTTGGATGAGACGTTCAACTTGAGGCCCTGTCTGCGCGCTCGGGTGGATGTAAAAGATTCCATGGCTCCAGTGTTCCCTGCAATTTTTTGGGGCGCTGTGCAGCCCCTTTAATGGGGGAAGCATTCAAAATATTACGTTTGCGTGGTTTTTTGCAGTGAAAAGCTGACTCTGTGGTCTCTCACGGGTGCTGCGCAGCTTAAAGGGAACATTGCACGCCACTATCTGAAGAAAAGCGGGGAAATTCTCCCCGGTGTCCTGGCCAATATTTATCCCTCAACCAGCACCCATTGATCTTGTTGCTGTTTGTGGGACCTGCTGCATTTCCTACGTTAAAACCATGAATGCACTTCAAAAGGTATTTAATTTGTTGTGAAGTGCTTTTGGGACGTCCTGAGGTCGTGAAGGCGTTGTATACACGCAAGTCCTTTCTTTAAAGAAAGCGATTGTGTAACACTGATTTCTTATGTCTGTTACAGAGCAAAGATCATCCAGTCCAGACGGGCAGAAATCCAACATCCTCGGCGAACTGCAAACATCAAACCGAAGCAAGGCCACAATATTTGATAGTCAAGCTGAAGAGTCCTCTAGAAGCCCTTCACCAGTTTCCAAATCTCATGTGACATCTCGGCCAGATTTTGTCGAGGGGTTGGACAATGTACTCGCATTTCTGCATCACAGGGGAGCTCCCGAGAGTATCCATTTGCCAGATCAGTCAGTCATTAGGTCCGAGGACGGTTCCGGAGATGAAAGTGTCGTGTCCAGCCATCGATCCGTGCAAGGTGATGTCCAGGAAGAACTTGAAAATATAAAATCGGAAGAGTCTGATGTGGATGACTTACTTGGGCTCTCTCGACAATCTGATAAATCCGAACCCTTACTGAAACTGGACGGTGAGAAACCACTGCCCCTCCACGTTGCCGAGCTTATCGAGAGGCTGACTCAGCGGAACGCACTTCTTTCCGAGGACTCACAGCAGCCTTTGGAAATTGAGCATGTTGAGAAGAACTTTGAGGACTTGAAGGATGAAGAATGCTACCTGCACAAGGAAGGCTATACCGATGAGGAGGATGGAGCGAGTGACCATTCAGCCAGTTCTGTGAAGATAGTCAAATCAATTAAGTCAGACACCTCTGTTGCATCTGTGAAGTCTGACCATCGGGCGTTGGATAAAACACCACCAAAGAATGATTCCTATCCTCAAGATTTTGAGTGCCTCTCACCAGGAAAGGAGACAACTTACTCGGAAGACTTTGAGTCGTCGCCAAGAAAGGAGGCATCTGCAGATTTGGACAAAAGTTCTCGAGCTGGGAGTTACAAAGATGGCACCGAATCCGCAGTGGTTCTTTCGCCAAGACACGAGATTGCTGACGCTGAGCCCCGAGCGTTGTCCGGTCTTGACCATTCCAAGCAGGAGGAAATGGGTGAAGGGGAAGAGCGATCTCGAAGTGCTTCGCCAAGCATTGGCACAGACAATGAAATCAGTGAGCAGCTGAGTGAGAGATCCTTTTCCAGCTGCGGTAGCGTGCATTCAGGAAAACTTCTGGATTTGAAGTCGCCAACTGAGAAGAGCAGGAATGAGGAGCGCAGCGATGCAGACAGTGAGGAACGGACACCTGTGCCATCACACTCTCCCTCTCCCTGTCACACCCCAACGCCTACATCGCACGAAACCGATGAGCTGCCCAAATTCCACATTGGTGCCAGAGTTTTAGTTAGTCGCATCCAACCAGGGACACTGCGCTTCAAAGGCAGAACTAACTTTGCAAATGGTTTTTGGGCTGGCGTGGAGCTGGATAAGCCAGAAGGTAGTAATAATGGGATGTATGACGGAGTTGAGTACTTCAGATGCAAAGACAAATATGGCATCTTTGCTCCTCCCCACAAGATTTCCCTTCTACCTGAGCATTATGAGGAGGCCATCGTTACAACGGAAGATGAAGGCGAACTGTTCTTGGAAGATAAATTAAATCAAGACTGCAAACCATGCAGTGGGGAAGAGGAGAGGCCAGAGATTTCAGAAGAAGAGTCAAAGCAGCAGGAGGATGAGTCTTGCCTCAGTAAAATGCCTGTTGATCAAGTAGATTTTAAGATGACTGCACCTGAAAACAACTTAAATGATCAACGTGTAAGCAGTCGGATTTTTGAGTCTGATACTGTTGACTTGGTGCACATTATCAATGAATCTGCCAAGGCAGTGGAGTCTTTTGTATGTGATCAGAATTTAGAGAGTCTGCCCGAATCGGGTGAGGAGGATCGATTGGGAAATTTGAATAAAGACCAAGGTGAAGAAGAGTTAAACCCACCTGACGAGTCCCTAGAGACAGCATCTCTGCCTGTACTGGAGACGGCCGCTGATTTGCTCACTGAATTGTCTGTGCATTCTTCCAGTGAAACAAAAGAGGAGATTTCACCAGCTATCCATGAGAAGTCTTCAACTCCTCTCTTGGATCTACTGAACAGGGAAAAGGAGCAACTTGAGGCCCAGCTTCGAGCACCATACCTCAGGCCTGATTCTGAAGAACTACACGAGGAGGGTGAGGGCTTTAAAGGAGAGAAACCAGAGGACAATCATGAAGACAGTGAGGACTTTAAAGAAGAAGAACTGAAGGACAATGAGACAAAAGCCAGCTCTTTGGCTGATAATATCCTGTCTTCCTTTATCGAGGACGCTGTCAAACAACTGCAGCAAATCAAGAAGGCTCGAGATGAAAAGATCCACCTTACTAATCGAGAGTTACGGTTCGAAACAGCTATTGGACCCTCACTCAGGTCACCTCCCAAGTATCTGGAGGTACAAAATGGGGCTGTTTTCCAACAGACTTCGGAAAGGGATGACAGTGATGAGGATAAGGAGGAAATATTATCTCCTGATCTTTGTCCTAGACCTGTGAGTATTAATTTTCAGCCTGTATTTTGGGATGGGGTGGCGGGGGAGGTGGGTTTAACTTTTAAGAATTGGCGATGCATTATCTATCATCGAGCCATAATGTGTTTGTTTTAATAATGACAATTGCAGAGGCACATTAATCCCCCAAAATGTTAACGTGCTCATAGATTATTGTTGTCATGAAAGCGAGATACAAGGCCAATTTTTCAGGCAGGTTATGCAGGTCACAATGTAAAATAAATGCAAAAGCAAAATACTGCGGATGCTGGAATCTGGAATAAAAACAGAAAATGCTGGAAATCTCAGCGAGTTAGGCAGCATCTGTGGAGAGAGAAACAGAGTTAATGTTTCAGGTTGATGACCCTTCGTCAGAACTGGAGAGTGTTTGGAAAGAAGGGATTCATACCTTGGATGGTCTAGAATCCAGTTCATACAAGTCAACATCATTTTCAGAGGGTTCCCTTTGTGATCCAAGAATGGCCCTTTACCAAATGACTATTGTGAGGAATATTTTGATAACGGAAATATATTTGAAGGTGACGAAATCAAATGCTGGTTAATCTCTTTAGAATCTATAGATTTTGAGAGCTTTCTACCTTGCCCATTAATGCACAGAATGTTTACAAGCACGTCTGAATAATTCTGTGTGGTTAGTGACCAATTCTGTGTGGTTAGTGACCATTTCTGTGGGATCATTAATGAGGTAATGGTTTCTGTGATCCCCATTGGAATTTCTCAGACCGTTTCTGCTCCAGATTGATGTCCTTCCCTAGAAGTTTTGCAATGTTTTAAAACAAGTCCTTTTAAACTAAGTTATGAATAGTATTTTTTAAACCTTGGACTTGTTCAGATCATAGAAATTTTACAGCACGGAAGGAGGCCATTTTGGCCCATCGTGTCTGCGGCGGCTGATAATGAGCTACCCACTTAATCCCACTTTCCAGCTCTTGGTCCGTAGCCCTGTAGGTTACGGCACTTCAAGTGTACATCCAAGTACTTTTTAAATGTGGTGAGGGTTTTTGCCTCTACCACTCTTTCAGGCAGTGAGTTCCAGACCCCCACCACCCTCTGGGTGAAGACATTTCCACTCAAATCCCCCTCTAAACCTCCTACCAATTACTTTAAATCTATGCCTAATGGTTGTTGACCCCTCTGCTAAGGGAAATAGATCCGTCCTATCCACTCTATTTTGGCCCTTCATAATTTTATGCACCTCGATAAGGTGTCCCCTCAGCCTCCTCTGTTCCAAAGAAAACAACCCCAGCCTAACCAATCGTGTGTGTGGAGCATATTCCAGCACAGTATAAGGAAGCAAAATCTAGAGTCTGAACAGCTGCCTGGTTAGAAGAATAAGGACATGATTATCTATCAGTTGCTTCTGCAAATTAACATTCAATTGGACGAGCAGCTCTCCATGGAAGTGAGAGTCAAGCCCTGCCGTTTCCCAGACATTTAGGAACATGAGCAATGTGGCATAAATCATTGAAGGACGTGCTTGGATCACTTTTACACAAGGGCATCCTGACTAAACTGACATGTGGCTCGTCTGCTTCCCACACAGAACAAAGTGGCCAATCCTCAGGTTTGCCTAAACAGTGCAGGAAAGAAATGAGAGTATGCAGCAGTTAAACTGGAAGCGATCTGATCTTCAAAAACTCGACTTCAGAGAATCCAATCTGAAATTCCTGTCACTCCTCATGCTGCAAAGTACACCACAGTTAGTGGATTAAGAGAATGCTCCAAACTAAGCTCTTATCCTAGAATGATTTATGCAGCCCCACACATCAAAAACTGCTTCCTAAAATGCACATTACCATATCCATGGCTAATTGCAGCTGTCTGTTTTCCTTGAGATCGCCTAGTTTGCAGAAGATTGACGGGTTTCATTGTGACGGGTCAAAAGTAGTGCCACTCTCATTTCTCTTCCCCCCCCCCCCCCCCCCCGATCGTCAGCAGTATAATATCTCGTGAGGTCTATGAAATAACCACTAGAGTGGACATATTGACCACGCCACATCACCACATGGGTAAGCATAACACATCTTATTTGCAACATGTGTGGGTTTTATAGTTCAGGAAGGCAACTTGAAGATACTTTGCAACATCACACCTGTAGAGAGATTGGCCTGGAATTTGTGGTCAGCGGTGAAGCAAAGGCGTTTGCCGTTATGCCCCGAAGCAAGCGTCGCACAAAGATTGCGCAATTGCTGGCGAGAATTTTGGGTTTTCCGAAACGTAATGTAAGTTAATAGGGATTCCCAGCGCAGAGCTGCTGTGACATCAACAAACTGTCTTAAGCAGCCAATCAAAATACAGAATTCTCACAGACAGCAATCCTTTGATTGTAACTTTAAAAAAATGTTGGAGAGTGCTCTCGCGTGAGGAAAAGGCAAACCTGAAATAATTACGTTTCTTAAATTGTAGTTTTTATTAAAATGAATAAATTTGACACCCCACACAACTAAAGTTAGTTTTTCAGGGCTGTGTAACCTTGCTTAGCAGTCAATATGCTGTTAAAACCCCAGTTGCACTTAAATCCAAAAGGATCTAGCTTTTTAGTGAGGAATTTAAGAGTTTTATAGATCAGTATGTTGAGGAATCAACTGGGGAACTGGCTATTTTAGATCTAGTATTGTGCAATGAGAAAGGGTTCATTAATAACTTTGTAGTAAAGGGGCCTTTAAGGAAGACTAGGCATAATATGATAGAAATGTTTATATTGAGTTTGTAAGTGATTAGCTAAGTCTGAAACTAGGGTTTTAAATCTAATCTAAAAGCAAACTACGTAAGTATGAGGGGCGAGTTGGCTGGGGTAGATTGGGAAACTATATTAAAAGATATAATGGTAGGCAAGCAATGGCTAGCATTTAAAGAATTAATACATCATTTACAATAAATATACATTCCTTTTTAAGACATAAAAATCCTGCAGGAAAAGTGGTCCAACCGTGGCTAACAAGGGAAGTTAAAGATAGTATTAGATCAAAGGAAGATGCTTATAATGTGGCCAAAAATAGTAAGCCTGAGGATTAGGAGGATTTTAGAATTCAGCAAAGGAGGACCAAGAAATTGATGAGGAAAGAGGAAAAAGGATACGAGAGTAAATTAGCAAGAGAATCATACAAACCGATTGTAAACGTTTCTATAGCTATGTATATAAGAGATTAGTGAAAGTAAAGGTAGATGCGTTAGAGGCAGAGACAGGAGAAATTATAATGGGCAATAATGACATAGCAGAGATATTAAACAAATACTTTGTATCCGTCTTCACGGTAGCAGAAAAACAGTCTGGAAATAATGGGAAACCAAGGGTTTTAGAGAGAATGAGGAACTTAAAGATATCAGTATAAGACATAGTACTGGAGAAATTAATGGGACTAAGTGGCGACAAATCCCCTGGACCGGATAACCTGCATCTTGGGGTTTTAAGAGGTAGTTGCAGAGATAGTGGATGCACTGGTATTAATCTTCTAATTAGAATTCACTAGATTCTAGAACAGTCCCCAAGGATTGGAAAGTAGCAAACATAACACCGCAATTTAAGAAAGGAACCAATGAAAAAAAAGGGAACTATAGGCCAGTTAGCCTGACAGTAGTAGGGAAAATGTTAGAATCTAATATTAGGGACGTGGTAACAAGGCACTTAGAAAATTGTAATATGATTAGGCAGAGTCAACATGGTTTTATAAAAGGGAAATAGTGTTTGACAAATCTATTCAAGTTTTTTGAAGATGTAACTAGTAGGATGGATCATCAGAGGCAGTCCCTCAGAGTCGAAGACGACTTGCTTCCACTCTTTTTTAAAAAAAAATGAGTTCTTAGGTGACTGTACAGTCCAATATGGGAATTACAGTCTCTGTCACAGGTGAGACAGACAGTGGTTGAGGGAAGGGGTGGGTGGGACAGGTTTGCCACATGCTCCTTCCGCTGCCTGCGCCTGATTTTTGCATGCTCTCGGCGATGAGACTCGAGGTGCTCAGCGTCCTCCCGGATGCACTTCCTCCACTTAGGGCGGTCTTTGGCCAGGGTCTCCCAGGTGTTGGTGGGGATATTGCATTTTATCAGGGAGGCTTTGAGGGTGTCCTTGAAACGTTTCCTCTGCCCACCTTGGGCTTGTTTGCCATGATGGAGTTCCGAGTAGTGCGCTTGGATGGATAATAGTAGGATGGATAAGGGGGAACCAGTGGATGCAGTGTATTTGGATTTTCAAAAAGCATTCGATAAGGTGCCACACAAGAGGTTGTTACACAAATTAGGACTCATGGTATTGGGGGTAATATATTAGCATGGATTGAGGATTGGTTAATGGCCAGAAAACGGAGAGTAGGAATAAACAGGACTTATTCGGGTTGGCAGGCTGTAACTAATGGGGTACCGCATGGATCAGTGCTTGGGCCTCAGCTATTTACAATCTATATTAATGACTTGGATGAAGGGACTGAGTGTATCTTAACGTATCCACATTTGCTGATGATACAAAGTTAGGTGGGAAAGTAAGCTGTGGGGAGGACGCAAAGAAGCTGCAGAGAGATATAGACAGGTTGACTGGGCAAGAACATGGCAAATGGAATACAATGTGGGGAAGTGTGAAGTTATCCACTTTGGTAGGAAAAACAAAAAAGCAGAATATATTTTGAATGCTGAGAGACTGGGAAATGTTTGCATTCAGAGGGACCTGGCTGTCCTTGTACATGAATCACAAAGTTAACATGCAGGCACAGCAATCAATTAGGAAAGCAAATGGTATGTTAGCTTTTGTTACAAAGGGATTAGAGTATGAGTAAAGAAGTCTTACTATAATTATACAGGGCATTGGTGGGGCCACACCTGAAGTACAGTGTACAGTTCTGGTCCCCTTATCTGAGGAAAGGCATACACACCTTGGCGGGAGAGCAACGAACGTTCACCAGACTGATTCCTGGGATGAGGGGATTGCCTGATGAGAGATTGAGTAGACTAGGCCTATATTCCCTAGAGTTTAGAGGAATGAGAGGTGAAAGGGAGGTGTTGCTACAGTTGTACAGGGCCTTGGTGAGGCCACACCTGGAGTATTGTGTACAGTTTTGGTCTCCTAACTTGAGGAAGGACATTCTTGCTATTGAGGGAGTGCAGCGAAGATTCACCAGACTGATTCCCGGGATGGTGGGACTGACCTATCAAGAAAGACTGGATCAACTGGGCTTGTATTCACTGGAGTTCAGAAGAATGAGAGGGGACCTCATAGAAACGTATAAAATTCTGACGGGTTTAGACAGGTTAGATGCAGGAAGAATGTTCCCAATGTTGGGGAAGTCTAGAACCAGGGGTCACAGTCTAAGGATAAGGGGTAAGTCATTTAGGACCGAGATGAGGAGAAACTTCTTCAGCCAGAGAGTGGTGAACCTGTGGAATTCTCTACCACAGAAAGTAGTTGAGGCCAATTCACTAAATATATTCAAAAGGGAGTTAGATGAAGTCCTTACTACTCGGGGGATCAAGGGGTATGGCGAGAAAGCAGGAAGGGGTACTGAAGTTTCATGTTCAGCCATGAACTCATTGAATGGCGGTGCAGGCTAGAAGGGCTGAATGGCCTGCTCCTGCACCTATTTTCTATGTTTCTATGTTTCTATGTTTCTAAACTTAAAATTCTTAAGGGGCCTGACTGGGTTAATGCTAGGAAAATGTTTCCCCTGGCTGATGAATCTAGAACCAGGGGTCATAGTCACAGAATAAGGGGTCGGCCCTTTAGGACTGAGAGGAGGAAATATTTCTTCACTCAAAGGGTTGTGAATCTTTGGAATTCTCTACTCCAGCGAGCTGTGGATAATCAGTTGTTGAGCATATTCAAGACAGAAGACGATAATTTTTTGTTAACTAAGGGAATTAAAGGGATATGGGGATAGTGGGAAAGGTGTAGTTGAGGTAGAAGATCAACCACCATCTTGTAGAATGGCGGAGCTGACTCGAGGGCTAAATTGCCTATTCCTGCTCCTAATGTTAGTTCTTATGTAACTACTGCAGAAGAGTTGAAGTTTTTGTGGTTTCCATGATTTGGCAGATTAGACTGATTGCTGTTGGTGGGGGGGTGGGGAGTGAAGAGCGCAGCACAGTCAGTGTTGGAGCAGTGAATGACAGACCACAACTTAAGGATTTCCGTGTTAGGCTGCACTTGCGCTAAATCCTGAAATAGTGGGTCTGTTTCTGAGGCGGAATGACGGCAAAACCTGTCATCGGATGGCAAATTCTGGGCCACTGATGTTTTTTCACTTCCTTGGTTAAGGTGCAGTATTCTGAATTATTTTTGAATCCATCTGAGAAGTGAGGATACATTTTCTGCAGAGTGAGAATGCCCATTCGTGCTAAATTAGAGACTGTTTTGTGTTCTTGGCTCCAACTGCGTGCTGAACCCTTGACTTTCATCCCATTGCTGTGGGGGAAATGGGAAATGGGAAAATGGGGCTCCAGAGGTTAATGGCCAGTGTCCAACCCACCACACGTGCTCTGAAATAACACTGATATGTCCCCGTGTAGGTTGGCGTCAGATTTGAAGCTTGAATTTCAGTTTATTAAAAACCTCACTTCGTCCATTTTATCTTTTAAAATAAATTGCAACTGCCTTGCTCCTTCCTTCCAGTTTCCAGATTGGTCCAACAATTTGTGTCTCTTGTTACTTTGCGACAGGGCAGCCCAGTGTTCGGCACGAGTGGGCAGGAGGAGTTGGCCAAGCGCCTGGCCGAGCTGGAGTTGAGTCGCGAGTTGCTCGACGACTTGGGAGACGACCAGGACTGGTTTGACGAAGACTTTGGATTGAGCTCTCGCAAAGCGCAGCAGCCAGTCCCGGAGCAGGAGCCCCAGCCGCCCAAGGCCGTGCTGCTGAAAGTCCGTGAGGAGCCGTACTTTGCTGTGCCTCACGATGCACTGGAGGTTGAGAAGATGGTCCACGGGGCGGCCGAGGAGCTGTGGAAGTGGCAGGAGCTGGGACGCGATCTGCGGGACATCCCAATACCCCCCGACTGTCTCGGCAACACCAAAGGGCAAGACGTAGAGAGCATCAGCAAGAGAGTTTATTGTGAGGTGAGATTCAGCTCTTTGAAAGGCAAAACTGGTATCTCATTACTTTGATGAGAAGGATGTGGTGAGTGGTGCTCCACAGTGGCTCTGGTTGACCATATACATCATTGATCTGGACATAGAAATGAAAGAGGAAGTCTGTAGTCGTGCCAGAATTCTGGCGTCGGCTCAAACATACAACACCGGTTAAAAACATTACCTCAATCCTGATACTCGTGTTACTGCTCTGAACTCAATTTATGAATTCCTCCTCTTCCTACCTGTCCAAATCCCATGATCCCTCCATGGTTTCCGATTTGTCTTTCTCTGATCCAAACCTCGCGCTGCCCTACGTCGAACTCCATCTGCCATAGTGTTGCCCACTCACTGAATCTGTAGTGTCCTGCTCCCATTTACACAACTTATTGTGCCTCCTTCCAGCCACTGTGTAAATTTAATTTTTCCAAACTCCTTTCTTTTTGTGTTCTCAAACTTTTGCCTTTTTGTTGCTGTGTTGTCACCAATGGGAATCGCTGGTTAATTACTTGCCCAAAATGCTCTTGAATCTTGTTCCCTCGAGTGCAAGCCAAGATTGTTAATATAGCAATTAAGGGCAGCCGCAACATTTTCCTCTGGAACCCTGTAGTCCAAGATTCTTCCTTTTACTCTAGCCATTCGCTTTCTTCCCTCCAGCCATCTCTGTCCCTGTGATCACTCCCCTTAATTCCAGGTACCATTGGCTTTGCCATACGTCTCCTATGTGCTTTCTTATTGAATGCTTTCTGAACATCCATATAAACCATGGACACTTTATCAGTCGCTCTGTTTGTTCAAACAATTCGATATGGTTGATCGAGCACCGCCTGCCTATTGGAAATCAATGCAGACTGTCCCTGATTAGCTCCTGTCCCTCCAGTGTCATTCACTGGTAAAGAAGCTAAACTAACTGGCCTAGAATTTCCTAGCTTATCCTTGTCACTTTTTTTAAGCGAGTTTGCTGCCCTCCAGTCCTCTGGTGCAATTTTGCTTTTCACAGAATTTGATAGATCATCATCTTCGGCAGTCCCTTGAAACGAGGATGACTTGCTTCCACGCCAAAAACGGATGAGTTCACAGGTGTTTCAATGATATTCCGGATCCCGAACTACATCCTGAAAGGTGGAAGACGCCTGTACGTGGATTGTTTTAACGTGTGGTGACCGTTGCACACCAACCACCACACGGGCTTGACAGAGCTAGGCCTTGGTCCAGTGGCAAGGATTAACCAAGGCGACTGGAGACCAGCTCTGCTGCATGGACAGAGTGCGCGCACACATCGAAGTGTGGGCTGGCCCGTGCTGCCCCTGGACCCTCGGCTCTTCTGGGCCCTGATCACATCCCTCTACGAACTCTCACCGCTCCTCTGCCCTGACCTTGACGCTCCTGCTGTACCTGCCCGCGCTCCAATCAGCCGGCGCTCTCCTGCAGCAGCACACACTGCTCCCTGCAGTGGCATGCCGCCGCATGTTGCCCCCTCTAATGGCCCCGGCCCGCTGTTGGTCTTGCAGGCTGGGACTGAGCCGAGTTGATAGAAGTTGATAGCTGGAGCCACTACTGTTTCCTTCCTATTTTCCGCATGACCCTCAGATGTAACTCATTTGGTCGTGATGAATTGTCTCCTTTTGCATTTCCATACATTCTTTAATCCCATTTCTCTTTGAATAATAATCTTGCCTAATAGATCTACATCCACCTTTGGTTGTTCTACAGTCCTAATATGCCCCTCCTCCGAGAGTATCTCTGCCATGCCTTCACTCTTGCAAGTTAATAGAATTCTAAGTTTATCCTTGGTGCCATGGTTCAGATGTGAAGTAAACACTTGCTGTTTCATACATTTTTCACTTTTGTTTTGGCTGTAGCTGTTGTTAATACTAAAGTTTTTTTAATGTTTCTTTGGGGACAGGGAGGAACTAGTCTAATCTCTCTCTCTCTCCCCTCTTCCAGGCTGTGTTTAACTTGTCGAGAGAGATTTTCAGTGAGATTTTTGCCGAAGACCCCAATGCCAGCCAGCCCCCATGGATGAAGCCCAGCAGGATCAGCTCTGCTTATTACAGACGAGTGAGGAACCCACAGGATATTAATGAAGTGAAGGTAACCGCTCCATGTCATCTTTTTGTCTCAGTTGTGGGTTCAAGCCCTCCAAAAACTTGAGAACAAAAATCCTAGTGCAGTACTGAGTGAGCGCTGCACTGTCGGAGGTGCCATCTTTCGGATGAGGCATTAAACCGAGGCCCTGTCTGCCCCCTTGGATGAATGTAAAAGATCCCGTAGCTGAAGAGCAGAGGAAGTTCTCCTGGTGTCCTGGCCAATATTTATCCTTCAACCAACATCAATAAAACAGATTATCTGGCCATCATCTCATTGCTGTGCGTGAAATTTCCTACATTACAACAGTGGCTATACATCAAAAGTACTTAATTGACTAAATTGGGACATGGTGAGATTGTGAAAGATGCTGTATAATTGCAAGTTCTTTTCTTGCTTTACTTCCCATTGGGGCTAAACTACACATTGGAAGCACAGCCCAGAGATCAGCTTCAATTTATTATTTTTGGTGTTTTATCTTACGGACTCATCAAGATGTTGGTGTTGAACATTTGCAGTGGCATGGCTTACCTGCAGAGTTGGTATATGTTCATAGGGTTGAATAGTTTGTAGACAAATTAGAACAGTACTAGAATGGTACCAGGGATGAGGGACCAGTTACGTTGGGAGAGATGGAGTATATATGGGAGTGGGTATGTGCAGAACACTGCGATATGTGTGCGCACTAGGTCCGTACAGCAGAGCAGGTCTCTCGTTGTCTTGGGTAATCGTTGCCACTGGACCAAGACTTAGCTCTGTTAAGCCCGTGGGTGGCTGATGTGCAACGGCCGCCACACATTAAAAAAAATCCACGTACAGGCATCTTCCACCCTGAGAATGTAGTTCGGGTTCTTCATTTGAAACACCTGTGAACTCGTCCTTTTTTTTGGCGTGGAAGCAAGTCATCCTCGTCTCGAGGGACTGCCTATGATGATGATGACGACACAGTAGCTTTCCTGTTGCAACCAAGTACTTTCTACTTCACTTTGTCACTGAAATTGGAATGCATGTTCGAACCCTCCTCCCAGTAGCTCAGTTTGAAACCCATGCTACGGACTCCTTACCACCGTGTAAAGCCAGCTTCGGCTCCAGCCTCATTTCCCCTTTGTGCGTGGCCTTGTGATGTGATTTGTTAAACTTTGCATCATCATCATCATCATCATCATCACAGTCCCTCGGAATCGAGGAAGACTTGCTTCCACTCTTAAAATGAGTCCTTAGGTGGCTGAACAGTCCAATACCTGAGCCACAGTCCCTGTCACAGGTGGGACAGACAGTCATTCAGGGTAAAGGAGGGTGGGACAGGTTTGCCGCATGCTCTTTCCGCTGCCTGCGCTTGATTTCTGCATGCTCTCGGCGATGAGACTCTAGGTGCTCAGCGCCCTCCCGGGATGCACTTCCTCCACTTAGAGTGGTCCTTGGCCAGGGACTCCCAGATGCTAAACTTTGCAGTGAGGTACTGAGAATGGGCATGTATGAATCAGCTCTCAGTACCCAAAGCAAACTTGAGCAGGGTGCTTCATTCACTGTCTCTTTATAAACCGCCCCCAATGCTTTATCAGTCCGAGCCATCCCATTTCCCACACCAGCCTTTGTGCGCTCCTTCCTACCCTCTGGCAGTGTTACAGGGCACAAACCCACCTCACCAGCTTGTGTTGCAGGAGACAGTGCCCCAGTGGGCAGGTGGGACAGTATTCAGTCTCTAAGGTTTGACATCCCCCCCCCCCCACCTGTTAAACTGAAAAGTGTTTTCAACTCCTCAGCCCTCCCTTACGGCCTGTGTCCCTTATACAAGCCCAGTTCAGCCCCACCTTTTTATTGCGAGACCTCCCTTGGTTCCAATCCCAAGTCTTCTGCCGACAGCTTTATTAAAAATGCAACTTTCTAGGAATCCGATGGAACCAAGGATTACTTCATAGGATGCGCCGTTGGCAAAATCAAGTGCGGTACCATTTTATGCACTGAATTGATCAATATTCATCTCCCAGCCTAGGTTTTCGTCAAGGTAAAATATAAAAGATAAGTCAAACCATCTCATCAATCTGAATTTGTATTTTAAATGGAAGTCACAAATTGGATCAACATGGGGATAACGCAAAGGCCCGAGTATCAAACTCCGCACCGCACAGCTTTGGGAGAGGGTGGAAGGGTTGCGGGCTGCTTTGTCGATGTGGTTAGGGTGCGTGAAGTAGCTGCCATTTCTCCTGTGCTTCTTCTGTCCACAGACCTTCATTTCCAATGAGGTCCTGAAGCTGTTTGCATTCAGAAAAGAACAAAACCACAAGACAGACTGGCAGAAGATGATGAAATTTGGCAGGAAGAAACGTGACCGAGTGGACCACATTCTGGTAAGTCCTTCAGTTCATTAGAACGTAAGAATTAGGAGCAGGGGTATGCCATACAGCCCCTCTAGCCTGCTCCACCAGTCAATAAGATCATGGCTGATCATTGACTTCAACTCTACTTTCCTGCACTGTCCCTGTATCCCTTGATTCTCCATGAGTCCAAAAATCTATGGCCGAGAAATTGCGGTCGGAGGCTTCCCGCGGGCAGATGCTTTCGACAACAAAAATTTCTACGAAAGTACCTGGTGGTCCTGGAGGTTTGGAGATTTGCAGCAGTCACCCTCTGCACGAAGGCCTTCATAGGGGCACACGTACCCCAGGAGCCTTTGGGTTTCGACGCATCAATGGATCACGTGGGCCGGCCCAAACTATTTGAGTAGGGCGATCCCCATTCCTACTTGTGAGTTCCGTATATACAGAGTTCGTAAATATGAATGGGGATCCCCCAAAAACACAATAGCTGAAAATAACTAAAACAAAAAATCTCACACTTCAAATTAATAAAAATGGAAATAGATTTTTTGAAAAATGTATTTACATATTCTAAAAATAAACTTGCCTTATTTAACAGAAATTTAAAGGTTTAAATTATTATTTTTTTTTTCGACACTTTTCGGCACTTTTAAATCTTACACTGATAAAAGCAGGCCTTGCATCTGCTTTTATCAATCGTAAGAATTTGAAGGACATTCGTTGGGCAGGATTTGGGCAAATAGCCACATTCTCCACCCGAGGAGGCCCTTTCGTTTCGGAGGCGGTGGATCTGTCAAAGGAATTTGTGACTGATCGCAAGTACCGGCATGCGCTTTGCATACCTAAACCCGGAACTTGTGGAGACCCCACGGGCTCGTGTGCACCTCATACATGCCTGTGGAGAGTGTGATTTCAGGCCTTATATCTCAGCCTCGAATATACTCAAAGATTCAGCATCCACAGCCCTCCGGGGCAGAGAATTCCAATGATTCACAGCCCTCTGAGTGAAGAAATTCCTCCTTATCTCGGTCTTAAATGGTCTACCCCTTATCCTGAGACTATGCCCCCTAATTCAAGACACTCCAGTCAGTGGAGACAACCTCTCAGCATCTACCCTGTCAATCCTCCTCAGAATCGTGTATGTTTCAATGAGATCACCTCTCATTCTTCTAAACTCCAGAGAACAAAGGCCCATTCTACATAATCCTTCATCCTAAGACAGCCCTTTCATCCCAGGAATCAATCTCGTGAATCTTCGTTGCACCGCCTCCAAGGCACTTATATCCTTCCTGAAATAAGGAGACCAAAACTATGCGCAGTACTCCAGCTGTGGCCTTACCAAGGCACTGTACAATTGTAGCAAGGCTTCCTTACTCTTATACTCCAAACCCCTTGCAATAAAGGACAAAATGCCATTTGCCTTCCCTATTGCCTGCTGTACCTGCATGCTAGCTTTCTGTGTTTCTTGCACAAGGGCACCCAAATCTCTCTCAACACCAACATTTAAAAGTTTCTCGCTATTTTAAAAAATATTCCAATTTTCTATTCTTCATATCAAAGTGAATAATCTCACATTTCCCTACATTATACTCCATCTGCTACTCACTTAGTCTGTCCATATCCCTTTGTAGACTCTTTGTGATCTTCTCACAGCTTACAAGTTCATGAGCAGTTCTGTTTTATATAGTCCCATTACACCCCGGTTATAAACTGTGCAAGTGAGCTCTGCCTTATTTTGAATTGCACAGGGTGTTGGCTGTGGCTTCCTGCCTAGTTATCCTGCAGTCACCGAGAAAGAGCTTTCACTTTCAAATTGAGTTGGAAACTTGGGAACCTTTCAGTATTTCCCAGGGGTTATCAGTGTGAAACAACAACAGATTACAGATATAGCGCATTTAATGCAGGGCACTTCACAGGAGTGTTATGAGATTTAAAAAAATTGACACATACAAGAAATTAGCGCAGGTGACCAAAAGATTGGTCAAAGAGGTAGGTTTTAAGGAGCGTCTTGAAGGAGGAAAGAGAGGTGGAGAGGTTTAGGGAGGGAGTTCCAGAGCTTGGGGCCTTGGCAACAGAAGGTACGGCCACCAGTGATTAAACGATCACAATTGGGGATGCTCAAGAGGGCAGAATTAGAGGAGTGCAGACATCTCGAGGGGTTGTGGGGCTGGAGGTGATTACAGCGATAGGGAAGGGTGAGGTCATCGAGGGATTTGAAAATAAGGATGAGAATTTTGAAATCGAGGTGTTGCTTAACAGGAAGCCAATGTCGGTCAGTGAGCACAGGGGTGATGGATGAGCGGGACTTGGTGCAAGTTAAGACACGGACAACCAAGTTTTGGATCACCTCTAGTTTTCGTAGGGTAGAATGTGGGAGGCCAGTCAGCAGTGTGTTAGAGTAGTCAAGTCTAGAGGTAACAAAGGCATGGATTACCTCTAGACTTGACTACTCCGAGACGGACAATGTTACGGAGGTGGAAATAGGCGATCTTAGTTATGCTGCTGATATTTGGTTGAAAACTAATTTTGGGGTCAAATATGACATCAAGGTTGCAAACAGTGTGGTTCAGCCTGAGACAGGAGTTGGGGAGGGGGATGAGGTCAGTGGCTAGGGAACGGAGTTTGTGACAGAGACTAAGAACAATGGCTTCGGTCTTCCCACTATTCAATTGGAGAAAATTTCTGCTCATCCAGAACTGGATGTTGGACAAACAGAGACAGTCTGACAATTTAGAGACTGGTGAGGGGTGGGGAGAAGTGGTAGTGAGGTAGAGCTGGGTGTCATCAGCGTACATGTGGAAACTGACGCTGTGTTTTCGGATGATTTTGCCAAGGGGCAACTTGTAGATGAGAAATAGGAGGGGGCCATGGATAGATCCTTGGGGGACACCAGAGGTAATGATGTGGGGTGGGAAGAGAAGCCGCTGGAAGAGATTCTCTGGCTACGAGTAGATAGATACCCCACAACATCCGCCATCTGGAAGGATAAGGCAGCAGCTACACAAGAACACCATCCCTTCCAAGTCGGGCACCATCCCGACTTGTCACATATCACCGTTCCTTTATAGTCACTGAGTGAAAGTCCTTGAACTCCCGACCTTGCAGCACTGTGGGAGCACCTTCACCACACGGGACTGCAGCGGTTCAAGAAACAGACCCACCATCATCACCTCGAAAGCAAGTAGGGGCAGACAATAATTCCCAGCGATGCCCACATCCCCAGCATGGATTTTTTTAAAGTTGATGGGTAAATCAACTAAAAATTAATTCTTCCTTCTGTTTTTACTTTCCACTTTGGGCCAGGCACTTCTGGGTCGTATGTGTAGTACACACTAGACACCAACTGAAGCTCTCTGTGCTCTGCCTCAGAAGAGCAGCCCCTGCTACTGTAGTGTAACCATATCCCTTTCCCACTATCTGGCCTCCCCAAGTGACATCGCTGAGCAGTTTGCATCTGGACCTGTATCCTCCGGGATTGCCCGAGCTCTTTCTGTCTGGGACTCCACAGCCAGCAGGGAGAAAGTCCATTATCTGACCTGTATTTGAACCCCAAGTTGCAGAGAAACGTGTACCACTCCATCCATAATTAATCTTGTGTATGATCTGGTGATGCACTCTGAATTAGATTAAATTTGAGGAATCATGTCGTTCAGAGATCTAGTGCCTTGAACATCATTCATATTCCGATCCCGGCCACATCTATTTATTTGAGCAAATTGATGAACAGTTATTTCTGCCGATGTACCATTTAGGGAGGAAACTAAGAGTGGCTATTGGATGATTGCGCTATAATTGAAGAGCAGTTTATTGATAGAATTGATAGATCAATTACCCACAGTACTCCAGGTGACAGCACTAGCTGCAATGAGACCGCACCAACTGGACTGACCGACACTCCCAGGCTATAGTTGCACATGTGCAGGGAGCCACCTTAAAGGAGGAAAGTGCAGTTCAGATGTGTTTACCATCTTTCTCCCCTGCTGATGGTGTTCCTCCTTAGTTGTGCTTACCTAGAAAAAAGTCCGCACGAATTGGCTACAGGTACAACATCCAGAATCCTCGGGAATGAGTTCCTTCTGGTTTTTGGAGTTTTCCGGATTTCAGACCAGAAAATAAATAGTCTGAAATCCAGAATCCTCGATCGAATCCGTGCCGGGTTTTGAGCGGCGCGGTCCGAAATCCGGCAAAATCTCAAATCCGGCACGGATTCAGTCGAGGATTCCGGATTTCAGATTTGATTTTCTAGTCTGAAATCCGGAATCCTCGACCGAATCCGTGCTGGATTTTGTGTTTTGCCTCAAAATGTCCGGTTTTCAGACAATAATTCCGGATTCCGGACAATGCCATCAGCTATGCACAAAATGTCCGGTTTTCGGAGTTACGGATTCAGGACGTTGCACCTGTATAAAGCTGGACACTTGGCACTCGACCACAGTGTCCTGAACAGAGGACGAGACCGGGGAATTAGTAATGGGGAACATGGAGCTGGCAGAAACTCTAAAGTATTTTGTATCAGTTTTTATGGTAGAGGACACTAACAATATCCTAACAGTGGATAGTCAAGGGGCTATAGGGGGGGAGGAACTTAACACAATCACTAAGGAGGCGGTGCTCAGTAAGATAATGGGACTAAAGGCAGAGAAATCCCCTGGACCTGATGGCTTGCATCCTAGGGTCTTAAGAGAAGTAGCAGCATGGATTGTTGATGCATTGGTTATAATTTACCAAAATTCCCTGGAATCTGGTGTGGTCCCAGCAGATTGGAAAACTGCAAATGTAACGCCCCTATTTAAAAAAGGAGGCAGACAAAAAGCAGGAAACTATAGACCAGTTAGCCTAACATCTGTGGTTGGGAAAATGTTGGACTGCATTATTAAAGAAGCAGCAACAGGACATTTGGATAAGCAAAATTCAGTCAGCATGGATTTATGAAGGGAAAGTCACGTTTGACAAATTTGCTAGAATTCTTTGAGGATGTAATGAACAGGGTGGATAAAGGGGAACCAGTGGATGTGGTATATTTGGACTTCCAGAAGACATTTGACAAAGTGTCACACAAAAGGTTACTGCACAAGATAAAAGTTCACGGGGTTGGAGGTAATATATTAGCATGGATAGAAGATTGGCTGACAAACAGAAAACAGAGAGTCGGGATAAATGGTTCATTCTCTGGTTGGCAATCAGTAATGAGTGGGTTGCGGCAGGGATCAATGCTGGGACCTCAACTATTTACAATCTATATTAATGACTTGGAAGAGGGGACTGAGTGTAACGTAGCCAAGTTTTCTGACGATACAAAGATGAGAGGAAGGACAATGTGTGAGGAGGACATAAAGAGGCTGCAGGCGGACATAGACTAACTGACTGGGCAAGAATTTGGCAGATGGAGTATAATGTTGGAAAGTGTGAGGTCATGCACATTGGCAGAAAAAAATCAAAGAGCAAGTTATTATTTAAATGGAGAAAGATTGCAAAGTGCTGCAGTACAGTGGGACCAGGGGGTATTTGTGCATGAAACACAAAAGGATAGTATGCAGGTACAGCAAGTGATCAGGTGGGCCAATGGAATCTTGGCCTTTATTGCAAAGGGGATAGAGTATAAAAGCAGAGAAGTCTTGTTACAGCTGTACAGGGTATTGGTGAGGCCACACCTGGAATACTGCACGAATACTGCGTGCAGTTTTGGTTTCCATATTTACGAAAGGTTTTACTTGCTGTGGAGGCAATTCAGAGACGGTTCACGAGGTTGATCCTGGGGATGAGGGGGTTGATTTATGAGGAAAAGTTGAGTAGGTTGGGCTTCTACTCATTGGAATTCAGAAGAATGAGAGGTGATCTTATAGAAATGTATAAGATTATGAGGGGGCTTGACCAGGTGGATGCAGAGAGGATGTTTCCACTGATGGGGGAGACTAGAACTAAGGGGCATGATCTTAGAATAAGGGGCCGTCCATTTAACACTGAGATGAGGAGAAATTTCTTCTATCGGAGGGTTGTAAATCTGTGGAATTCGCTGCCTTAGAGAGCTGTGGAAGTTGGGACATTAAATAAATTTAAGACAGAAATAGACGGTTTCTTAAACGATAAGGGGGTTATGGAGAGCGGGCAGGGAAGTGGAGCTGAGTCCATGATCAGATCAGCCATGATATTGAATGGTGGAGCAGGCTCAAGGGGCCTTATGGCCCACTCCTCCTATTTCTTATGTTCTTATGTTCTTAAAAGGCCATTCAGCCCCTCGAACCTGTTCTACCGTTCAATTAGGTCATGGCTGATCTGTATCTTAACACTGCATGGATCCGTAACCCTTGATACTCTTACCTAACACAAATCTATCGATCTCAGTTGTGAAATTTTCAATTGATTCCCAGCCTCAACAGCTTTTTGGGGGAAGAAAGTGCTTCCTGATCTCATCCCTGTAAAGGCTAGCACTAATTTTATGGTTATATGTGATTATTATGGGGGTAGTGCAGGAAAGTGGAGTTGAAGTAGAAGATCAGCCATGATCTCATTGAATGGTGGAGCAGGCTCGAGGGGCCGAATGGCCTACTCCTCCTAATCCTTATGTTCTTATGCCCTTGTTCTGGATTCTCCCACCAGAGAAAATCGTTTTTCTCTACTACCCTATCAAATCATTTAATCATCTTAAACACCTGAATTAGATCATCCCTTAATCTTTTATACTCGAGGGAACACAAGCCTCATCTGTGCAAACTGTCCTCCGAATTGAACCTTCTTAGCCCCGGTATCATTCTGTGCAAGAACGGTGGGGTAAATCCCAGCGATCCTGCAACAAACCCTCCAGAGCTATGTTACTGCTCTGTGGAAGCATAGCTATAAATCTGGTGCTGTACAACCAGAGGGCGAGGAAACCCTGAAGGCAGAATGAGTGGCTGAATAATGTTGGGCAGAAACTGCTAGGTACCAGTGAAAACAGATGTACTGGGTTGTCTTTTGCATTTAGGTTGTCTAAGAAAGGATATACTTGCCATAGAGGGAGTGCAGTGAAGGTTCACCAGACTGATTCCTGGGATGGCAGGACTGTCGTATGACGAGAGATCGGGTCGACTAGGCCTGTATTCACTAGAGTTTGGAAGAATGAGAGGGGATTTCATTGAAACATAGAAAATTCTGACTGGGTTGGATATACTGGATGCGGGAAGGATGTTTCCCCTGGCTGGGAAGTCTAGAACAAGGGGTCACAGTCTCAGGATATGGGGTAGGAAATTTAGGACCGAGATGAGAATTTTTTTTCACTCAGAGGGTGGTGAACCTGTGGAATTCTCTACCACAGAAGGCTGTGGAGGCCAAGTCACTGAATATATTTAAGAAGGAGTTATATTTCTAGAAACAAAAGGCATCTAGGGGTATGGGGAATAAGTGGGAATATGGTGTTGAGATAGAGGATCAGCCTTGATCATATTGAATGGCGGTGTAGATTTGAAGGGCCCAATGATCTACTACTCCTATTTTCTATGTTTCTAAAACAAACACCATCTCTCCGGTCTATGTTGCAGGTTCAGGAGCTTCACGAGGAAGAAGCTCAGTGGGTGAATTATGACGAGGATGAGCTGTGTGTGAAGATGCAGTTGGCGGATGGGATTTTCGATGCCCTGATAAAAGACACAATAAACGTGCTGAATGAGATTCAGGAGAAACAGTCAAAGCTCACGCCATCCTAACACTGGCCATGCCATCATCTGGCTGACGGACAACAGACGGAAGGCAGGCTTTGGGGCCTCCTCGGTCAAGAGAGTCGGCAAGCTGAGGGGATTCAACCTTCAGCCTCTCAACACATCCCGCCAATCGGGTCGTGTCATCTGGCATGGAGTTTCCTCAATGAGTAGCTGGTTTGGGGTACTGGACTCCATTCTAGAGTGGGTCAACAGGTAGCATGTGGATACCAGAAGTGCCAATTTCTTTCCCATCCTATTTATATCCGCCCTTATCCCATTTATTTATCCAAACAGTAACATAGACTTGAATTCAGAGAAATTTGCACATTCATTTTTCTTTCCCCTCGCATTTGACCTTGTGTAAAGCTGTAGCCGTGTCGGGAGGTGCTGTGGTATGCGTGTTTGGTGTACGCCGGCACAGTGGGAGTTGAATCTAACATGGCTGTGCATTGAGATTGAGCACTACCTCCGGATTAGGAGCATATCTGCATGATTGAAGTGGAGGACAAAGAGGTTGTTTGAGGTAGAAAAGTGCTTTTTATTTCATTGCTAGAACTCATTTTTTTTTGTTTGGTTTTAAGTTATTTCAGAAGGAGGAAATCACTTTGTAATCAATTAAACAGGCTCTGTTGTTGACGTTCCTTCTTGGGGAAATGTTGCACACTTTGAGTGGCCTTTTGATATCACTCGAGTTGATTCAGGAGCTGCTTTTTTAAAAAAACAAAACGATAATTCAGGTCACAACACCCTGGTTTCTTGAAGTCGATCAGTACAGTGTTTGTGTTCTTTGTACGCATTTATACTCTCCGAAACACTGGTAAAACTTATGCACCTGAAGAAAAATCCCTGGGTTATCTGTCCCTTTAAGGGGTTCTGACCAGAAGCCACCTCGTGATAACCAGACCACATTTATAAGACTGCCCCTCTCTTGGACGGCAATCGCTCCCCTCCATCGGTTGTATTGAGTGCTGCTCCTATCCGACTGTATGTGTGCTAATGTTCTGCCAAAGCCTCCAGTCAAGTTTTCAAGTTCCTAATTCTGGCTATTGGGGGCCCCTCAAGGCAGTCCAATATGTGTCGAGAAGTCTCCAGTCATCAAAAGTTACATAGGTTGGATCTCTTGATTCTTGTCCTTGATCTACTTGCCCCACCCAGCCACCAAAGCTGAAGCCACTGGGCCCAAGATCCATGACCTGTGGCTATAACCGAATAAGGGAGGTAAATTGATTTCTGTGTTGCCATCCTTGTTCGATGAGTTGTATTCCACTTCACCACTCATCCAATGGGGGGTTTTCCTTGGGCATTGCGTTGGCCTGGCTTGCCCATGTACTTGAGTTTTAGTGCTTGAGTAAGTGAGGGTAATTTCTTTATGTTCGACAGCAAGATGCTGTGAATGTGAGCGGTTGAGAAACAGCAGTTTTAACTTGCAGTTTTCTCTGTACCTTGCTGAGGGGATGGTGGTATTTCTCAGCCACTCACTGCAGCAAAGCTCACTCGCGAACGGGAGTCCTGGCTAATCTTTTTTTCTCTCTTTCATAACCCTGAGATCTGTTAATGATTTTAATCAGCTGCTGTGTGACCGGTTTGTGTTTGGGTAGTTACTCCTGTTGCGTATAGTTTTAGTGCAAAGTAAATTTGCCCATGCCCCCCCCTCTCATTGTCAGACTTGGCACACCTATTTCAGGAGAGCAAATGCTTTCTCCTCTTGCCCCTGCTGCGCGCTCCCCCTTTTACTGGCTCCTTTATTTTACAGACTGGCTACAGATCACAATAATGTTGACTGGAGATCAATACGCTGTGAGAATCAAAGCACAACAATCGGCCAGATCAGAGCCACAGGTTTCCAGCTGTAAATCGGAGCATAATTTCTATCTGAGCACCAGGGTTCTCTGTAAATGGGGAACATGCAGCTTAAAGGAGGATCATTTTCTTTTGAGCAAAAATTTGTAAGTTAGGGGAAGTTTCTCAGAAGTGTAACTTCAGCATTGCAGTGATTACACTGGGCTTTAGCTCTTTGTAGCTGTGAGGTTTTCCACGTGTGATGGAAGCCCTGAAACTGGGGGTTGGGGGGGCGGGGAGGGGAAGATGTCCGTTGAGCAGAGGGAAGCCTGCCCATTGATGTGAGGGGTTCACATTACGATTGTGAAGGATTGGTGTGGTCACTGTGTAGTGAACGCATAAACACCTTTGGCTATGCCACTACTTGGCAGCCAAGCCAAGTCTCTCTCCCTGTATGCTGGGGACTGTCTTCTGTTTGTTACAAAATATTAGGCAGATATCTACTTGCTGGTTTAATGTGGTCACTCTCGGACCATTGCCTTAACCCACACTGGCTACAATACTTGTAGTTGGTTAAGTATTGCTAGTGTTTGCAGCTGGGCTCAATTGGAGTAAAGGTTATTTCACTGTGATTCTGGATAAGACCACATCTCTCGCTCTCTCTCTCTCTCACTCTGTCTCGTAATTAGCCGTGTACCAAAGGAGCTGAGGCAGCATTGCAAGCATGCTTCCTACCAAATTGGTTGCTACTAACCAGAAGCACTACCTTCATACAGCGACGGGGCAGCACAGAATACTGCTTCTGGCAGGTTGCCCCTTCACATACAGGGCGAAACGCAAACTGCAGCATCCAAGCCAAGCACTGACAAAACACAACTTGCTCACTGGTTAGTTTTCTCATCCTCCGCCTGATCGGGGATGTTGTGACCAGTTTATCCATTGGGCTTGAGTTTAAAATGGTTGCCTTAGTTACTTGTATACTTGAGAAAGCCAGTTACTGTGCATTGTTCAGCACGAGTGCTGGGCTGCTCGACAACACACAAAAAGAGAATGAAACCTATTTATTATGAACTTGAAGTTCAAATGCTGCTGTGCTCAGTGCTGTAGTGGACCGGTCTCCCCATTACATTGTGTCCAGTTTCACATAATATACTGGGCAGACGAATACAAGGAGACTCGCCTATGTGTACTGTACAGTGCAGAGCTACACAGGAGTACTCGACTGTGTACTTGTACAGTGTGTGTGTGTGTAAATACTGGCTGAGCATTCCTATTTGAGGCAATTCCCTTCCCTTTTGTAATTTTGGGGGAAGGGGCGATGTGTGTAGTATGGAAATGTAAAATAATGGGTTTTTCTCTGTATACATATCTGTATATATATTTGATAACAAATTGACTTATTAATACTTAAGAATTTTGTAAATAAACCTTTACTGATTTATAAGTGGCTTTGATTTTGCTCCATTTCTTTTGCAGGGTGAAGTTGGCGGGATTTATTTTACTGGTTTGCATTATAACTTGCATCTCTTGCGCCCAAACAGCTTTGCATGGAATGGATTCCTGCCTCCTTAAGTTGGACTTTAGGGGCTAAAGTGACAGATTCTGTCTAAACAAACACGGGTGAAAAAGGAGAAAGAAATCCTGCTATTTATGTGTCCTCTGACCACACTGTCCGTGTCTCAAAGCACTTCACACCATAAGTTGCTATTCTGTGTAGTCACTGCTATGTATAAATAGGAAATGAATTCTATTTAATAGGCTACATTGGGCCTTACTCAGTTGAAAACCAGGAAGGGTCTGTGTCCTGCCCAGCAGTATAGTACAGAAGGAAAGAACTTGCATTTCTATAGCACCTTTCACAACCTCAGGATGTCCCAAAGTGCTTCACAACCAATTTAAGTACTTTATGAAGTGCAGTCACTGTTGTAATGTAGGGAAATGCTGCAGCCAATTTGCTCACAGCAAGCTCCCACAAACAGCATTGAGTTAAAATGACCAGATAATTTGTTTTTTAAAGTGATGTTCGTTGAGGGATATATATTTGTCAGAAGACCTCACCTGTTCTTCGAATAGTGCCGTGCGATCTTTTGCACCCACCTGAGAGGGCAGTTTAATGCCTCATCCAAAAGACAGCACTTCCCTCAGTACTCCACTGTAGAAATTCCCAAATCGCAAACCTCAGAGTGTTCTAAATTAAGCCAAGACAGTAGAACAAGGGAGCATAGGCGGAAAGTTATGTAAGATCAGTTTGGGATGAAGAAATACTAAAGGCACAGTGGTTAACACTGGGAATGATCTGCCAGATAGGATGGTGGAAGCAAAAATGGTTTCTCATTCAAGAATTTATCCTTTGGCATCCAAGGACATCATCGAATAATATAGCACAGAAGGAGGCCATTCGGCCCATCAGGCCTGTGTCGGCTCTTTGAAAGAATTACCCAATTAGTCTCTCTGCCCTGCTCTCCCACCACCACCTCCCCCCCCCCCCCCGCACCATAGCCCTGCAAACCTTTCCTCTTCAAGTATTTAACCAATTCTTTATTGAATATAATTATTAAATCTGCTTCCACCAGCCTTTCAGACAGTGCATTCCAGATCATAACAATTCGCCGTGTAAAATAAAAATTCTCATCTCTCTGGTTCTTTTGTCAGTTATCTTAAGTCTGTGTCCTCTGGTTACTGATCTTCCTGCCACTGGAAACTGCTCCTCCTTATTTACTCATAATAACCCTCAAAATGCCCTCTTGAGCATCCCTGATTATAACTGCTCAACTATTGGTGGCTGTGCCTTCAGCTGCCTGGGCCCTAAGCTCTGGAACTCCGTCCCTAACGTTCTCTACCTCTCGTTCCTCATTTAAAACGCTCTTTAAAACTGACCTCTTTGACCAAGCTTTTGGTCACCTGCCGTAACGTCTTCTGTGGTCGGTGTCAAATTTATTTGTTTTGTCTTATAACATTCCTGTGAAGCCCCATGGGACGTTTTATTACTTTAAAGATGCTATATAAATACAAGTTGTTGTTGTATAATTTTGAACACCTCCATTCAATCACCCCTTAACCTTCTCTGCTCTACGAAGGTGGATGTAAAAGATCTCTCTGCTATTTCGAATTAGAGCAAAGGAGTTCTCCCCGTTGTCCTGGCCAATATTAATCCCTCAACCAACATTAAAAGCTGTTTATCTGGTCATTTTATCTCATTGCTGTTTATGGAACAAACATAAGAACATAAGAGCAGGAAAGGGCCATTTGGCCCCTCGAGCCTGCTCCGCCATTCAATAAGATCATGGCTGATCTGATCATGGACTCAGATCCACTTCCCTGCCCACTCCCCATAACCCCTTATTCCCTTATCTCTCAAAAATCTGCCTCTCTGCCTTAAATATATTCAATGACCCAGCCTCCACAGCTCTCTGGGGCAGAGAATTCCACAGATTTACAACCCCCAGAGAAGAAATTTCTCCTCATCTCAGTTTTAAATGGGTGGCCCCTTATTCTGAGACGATGTCCCCTAGTTTTAGTTTTCCCTATGAGTGGAAATATCCTCTCTGCATCCACCATGGCGAGCCCCCTCCATTATCTTTAAATATTTCGATACGATCACCTCTCATTCTTCTGAACTCCAATGTGTACAGGCCCAACCTACTCAACCTATCTTTATAAGTCAACCCCTTCATCTCCGGAATCAACCTAGTGAACCTTCTCTGAACTGCCTCCAATGCAAGTGTATCCTTCCTTAAATATGGAGACCAAAACTGTACGCAGTACTCCAGGTGTGGCCTCACCAATATCCTGTACAGTTGTAGCAGGACTTCTCTGCTTTTATACTCTATCCCCCTTGCAATAAGACCAACATTCCATTTGCTTTCCTGATTACTTGCTGTACCTGCATACTAACTTTTTGTGTTTCATGCACAAGGACCCCTAGGTCCCTCTTAACTGCAGCACTTTGCAATTTTTCTACATTAAAATTATAATTTGCTTTTCTACTTTTACTGCCAAAGTGGATAACCTCACATTTTCCCAAGTTATATTCCATCTGCCACATTTTTGCCCACTTACTTAGCTCGTCTTTATCCCTTTGCAGATTTTTTTTGTGTCCTCCTCACAATTTACTTTCCCACCCATCTTTGTATCATCAGCAAACTTGGCTACATAACAGTCGGTCCCTTCATCCATGTCATTATTATAGATTGTAAATAATTGAGGCCCCAGCACTGATCCCTGCGTCACCCCACTAGTTACTGTTTGCCAACCGGAAATAACCCATTTATCCCGACTCTGTTTTATTAGTTCGCTAATCCTCTATCCATGCTCATATATTACCCCAAACCCTGTGAACTTTTATCTTGTGCAGTAACCTTTTATGTGGCAGCTTATCAAATGCCTTCTGGAAATCCAAATACACCACATCCACTGGTTCCCCCTTTTCAACCCTGCTTGTTACATCTTCAAAGAACCTTGCTGTGCGAAATTTGGCTGCTGTGTTTCCTACACCAAACACCAACGATGTCTCCGCAAGATCCTACAACTCTCCTGCGAGGACAGACGCACCAACGTTAGCGTCCTCATCCAGGCCAACACCCCCAGCATTGAAGCACTGACCACACTTGATCAGCTCCACTGGGCAGGCCACATAGTTCGCATGCCAGACACGAGACTCCTAAAGCAAGTGTTCTACTCTGAACTCCTTCATGGCAAACGAGCCAAAGATGAGCAGCAGAAACATGGACACCCTTAAAGCCTCCCTGATAAAATGCAACATCCCCACTGACACCTGGGAGTTCCTGGCCAAAGACCGCCCTAAGTGGAGGAAGTGCATCCGGGAGGGCGCTGAGCACCTCGAGGCTCGTCGTCGAGAGCATGCAGAAATCAAGCGCAAGCAGCGGAAGGAGCGTGCAGCAAACCAGACTCCCCACCCACCCTTTCCTCCAATCACTGTCCACCCCACCTGTGACAGAGACTGTAATTCCCGTATTGGACTGTATAGTCACCTGAGAGCTCACTTTTAGAGTGGAAGCAAGTCTTCCTCGATTCTGAGGGATTGCTTATGATGATATGATGACTACTACAATAGTGACGACACTTCCAAAAGTACTTAATTGGCAGTAAAGTGCTTTGGAATGACCTGAGATCATAAGATGCACGATAGAAATGCAAGTTCTAATTTTTTTTGCGGCATGGAATTCTTAAATAATGCAGGGAAAGGAAGAACAGGGATTGGCCATTCTGCTCCTCGAGCCTGTTCCACCATACAATGAGTCATGTCTTGGCTCCATATCCCTCAACACCCTTGGCTTGGGTCTGATTTAAAATCATTAATTGAGTGAGTACTGCTGTGTGTGGGAGAGAGTTCCACACTTGTACCATCCTTTGTGTGTACTTTCTGTCCTGAATGACCTGGCTCCAGGGGCAGGTTACCCATGGGGCGGATGAGGCTGCAGTCCCAGGCTCACCAAAGAACATGGGCACACCAAATAAATGTAGGAAAACAAAAATATAAGGCCTCCCAAATCGGCTGCATAGAATAGACAATAAGAGGAGAAAACTAAGACCGAGGAAAATATTAATACAAAAGCAAAATACTGTGGATGCTGGGATCTGAAATAAAAACAGAATGCTGAAAATCTCAGCGGGTCAGGCAGCATCTGTGGAGAGAGAAACAGTTAACTTTTTGGTCGATGACCCTTCGTCAGGAGATATTGAGGAAAATATTGTTTATTGGCCTAATGAGTACATATCTATTTTTGCAGAGACAAGATCTTTACTATTTGTTGTTATTTAACTACTTAGATAATATATTTTATAAAATATATGTTAATATATTATTTTAGTACAAGTCCATATGAATAAACATAACTATAGGTCCATTTGGATCAGTTTGCCCTTAATCCAGCCCTGCCTGGCTCTGATTTTAAGGTTATGTCCCCTTTTCCTCGACACCCCCACCTGCAGAGAAAGTTACTACCTATCCTATCCATTCCTTTCAAAAACCCCAAATCAAATAAAATCAAATGTTTTAAAATCCTGCAAAAGTCACCAACTGAAGTGCTGTGTGACTGGCTGATCCCCACACACTCCTGTCCCTGTCGGCTGCGAGGCCACCACAGATTGGCTTTGTCGAGCCTTCGTACCACCCGGGGCACAATCCTTCGCAGACGAGCTAAAGTCTTCACAGCAGTTCATACATTCAAAAACAAACATGCAATCTCCTAAACTTCAAACTTTACAAGTTTTCACAAAAGTTCTTCCCCCTCCAAACTAAAAAAATTCCCGCACCCTCTTTAAAGGACTATCAGTCAAGATGTGTTAAGTTAATAACAACATTCCGCTGGACTAATAATTAACAAGATCCTGGGTTTGGAAAGCATGGAAGCTTGTTACTGGGCCGCACTTGCACTTTTCTGTCTCATCATCCCCAAACTGGGCCGGCGTAAAGTTCAACAGCGTCACAATCCCAGATACTGACACGTAAGAAACTAACAATCAGGCCAGTCGCTCCTCTCTCGAAGACACATCTCTCTGTGGGAGGGAGTTTATACACCTGTCCTCACACCTCCAACCAAAAATGAGTGACTCAGGTAAGAGCATAACAAAAGCTCTTTTGCTCGCTGAAGTGTGGCGTGTTTTGGAAGCTACTTGCTGGGTATAATTTCCCTTTTAACTCCGCCTGGCCGTCTCATGTTCAACAATCTGTCGATTCATTGATTATTATATAAAGTTGCCGTTTTAGTTTGAAATGCAGCACTGTTTGTTGCATGAAGAATTTTTGTTTTTTAAAGCATGCATTCCACAAAAGCTGCTTGTTTTTAACTCGGGTCTCAATGCCTCACCCCATTAACCGCGGTGCGAGGTCAGTTGTTCGAAGGCGGTGCTCACATGTTAAAGGGGAACTTTGGGGGGGTGGGTGGGGAACACCCCTTCCCGAGTAGCTTAGATCAAGGATGTTACTGTTAATATATAATCCAAGGCTTCCAGTGCCATACCACAAACTGGTGACCCAACTTCAGGATCATTTGGATGTCAGCCTTAAAACCACTGGCAGCCTCCTAGTGTGTGCATTTGTGGAGGATGGGCATCCTGCTTTTGAGTCATTCTTGTCCTGCGGAAGTGTCCCAACGATTGGGGATCTTTCTCACCCAGTTTTCTCCGGTGGCCACACTCCAAAAAGTACTTAATTGGCTGCAAAGTACTTTGAGACGTCCGGTGGTCGTGAAAGGCACTAATTAAATGCAGGTCTTTTCTCTAGGGTTGCCAACTCTGGTTGGCCACATTCCTGGAGGTTTCATCACATGACCTTCGGCCTCCAACTGCCCGGCCCACACACTCCCACCACCGACCGCCCGACACATCCATCCGTCCAACCTCGCAGTCCCGCATCTTCCCAGGGACAATCAGAAAGCAAACAGACCAGTTCAGACATATCCGATTGGTTGATTCTTAACGATCAGTCAAGCAGCCTCCTCCTCCCGCCCCCCACTCATCTCCATTATTTTTAGAAGTAGCAGGAACAAAGGTGTCATGTATTCAACCAGCATTGTAACCCATGTATAATATCTGACCTAAGTTGTACACTGTGAGAACAATGACCACTAGGTGGGAGACACTCCTAACCTGGACCTTCAGGTATAAAGGGGGAAGCTCCACCTCTCCATCACTTGAGTGCTAAGGAATAAAGGACAGGTCACAGACTGACCTCTCAAGCATGGGCCTCGTGTGCATTTATACTGTATAGTAAGGACGTATCAATGGCGAAGAGAAACTGGGATTTAAACCACGCGAGCATGGCCACTAGCAGAACAGACGAGAGGTACTGTGTTAAGGAATGGTTGGGACAGAGATTCAACATTGTTAAATCAGCACACAGTTCTCCAGGCAGACAAGGGCAATTGGGCATGCCCCAACATGTAGTCAAACCCAGAGGGGGAGTTCGACAGAGACAATGGCAAGCTGAACGGCGATTCACGCCATTGCAGGGGACAACGCGGCCAGTAATGGGGCCAACAACACTTGTTAATGGTGCACTCAAGGACAATAACAAGGGCAGTCAGGGACGATCGACTGGCAAGGGACCTTTTGTTTCCAACAACAGCTCATGTTGGATGTGTGGAGACACACACTCAGCCAGAGTTTGCAGAGATGAGCAAAATACCTGCAGAAATTGTGGAAGTGAACGCTGGGGGAAATCGCTGGAAGCTGAAGTTCAGCGAGTTCATGTGGAGCACCTGTACAGTTCATACACCAGAATGCCAACGATAATGATGAAAGTACTATTCAATGGCATCCCAGTATCAATGAAGCTAGGCACGGGGGCCAGCCAGTCCCTGATGGGTATCAAACAGTTCAAAAAGTTGTGGGCATCCAAGGCCAGGAGGCAAAAATTATCGCCGATTGACGCACAGCTATGAACTTACACAAAGCAGATCATTCCAGTGCTAGGTAGTCGTGACCCACAAAGATTCGGAGAACAGGTTGCCACTCTGGATTGTCCCAGGGGACGGTCCCGCACTACTGGGGAGGAGTTGGCTTGCTGTCATGAACTGGAAATGGGGCGATGTCAATGAAATTTCCTCTGTGGAGCGAGTATCATGCTCACAGATCCTGAACAAATTTGACTCATTATTTCAACCTGGCATTGGCACTTTCATGGGGGCCAAGGTAGTGATTCACTTAAACCCGGACGCCGGCCAGTACACCACAAGGTCAGAGCGGTGCTGTACGTGATGCGGGAAAAGATAGAAGGCGAATTGGACCGCCTGCTGAGGGAAGGCATCATCTCGCCAGTCAAGTTCAGTGACTGGGCGAGCCCGATCGTGCCGGTGCTCAAGGCGGATGGGTCGGTCAGGATATGTGGTGATTACACGGCCACCATCAATCGGGTGTCACTCCAAGACCAGTACCCGCTACCGAGAGCGCAGGACCTCTTTGCGATGCTATCCGGTGGCAAACTTTTTTCAAAATTGGACCTGACCTCAGCTTACATGACTCAGGAGCTGAGTCGAAGAAGCTGACCACCATCACGACACACAAGGGGTTGTTTGAGTACAACAGATGTCCGTTCGGGATTCGCTCGGCCGCCGCGATCTTCCAACAAAATATGGAAAGCCTCCTCAAGTCAATTCCAGGGACGGTGGTTTTTCAGGACGACATCCTCATCCCGGGTTACGATACTGAAGAACACTTCCACAACCTGGAGGAGGTGCTACACAGACTGGACCGGGTAGGGCTGCGACTGAAAAAGGCGAAGTGCGTCTTCCTAGCTCCAAAGGTAGAATTCCTGGGGATGAGGGTAGCAGCAGACGGGATCAGCCCTACTGCGTCCAAGACGGAAGCAATCCAGAGAGCACCCAGATCCCGTAACACGACGGAGCTGCATTCGTTCCTGGGGCTCCTGAACTATTTTGGTAACTTTCTTCCAAAATTGAGCACGCTGCTAGAGCCGCTACACGTGCTCCTATGCAAAGGTCGCGAATGGGTCTGGGGGGACAGCCAGGAAAGGGCTTTTCATAGAGCACGCAATTTGTTATGTTCCAACACTGTTAACACTATACGACCCATGTAAGAAACTTGTGTTAACGTGCGATGCGTTGTCCTATGGTGTCGGGTGTGTGTTGCAGCATGTCAATGTCAAGGGTCAGTTACAGCCGGTAGCTTATGCCTCCAGGAGTCTGTCCCAGGCAGAAAGGGGTTACGGGATGGTAGAAAAGGAGGCGCTCGGATGTGTATATGCTGTAAAGAAAATGCATCAGTACCTGTTTGGCAGGAAATTTGAGCTGGAGACAGATCACAAACTCCTAACGTCCCTTTTGGCCGACAACAAGGCCATAAATGCAAACGCATCGGTCCGCAAACAGAGGTGGGCACTCACGTTAGCAGCCTATGACTACACAATTCGGCACAGACCGGGCACCGAAAACTGCGCTGATGCACTCAGCAGGCTCCTACTAGCCACCACTGAGGGGGCTACCGAGCATGCTGCTGAGATGGTCATGGCTGTTAAAGCTTTCGGAAACGAAGGCTCACCTGTGACAGCCCGTCAGATTAAAGTCTGGACAAATAGAGACCCGCTATTGTCTCTCGTCAAGAAATGTGTCCTGAATGGGGACTGAGCAGCCACGTACAGGACATGCCCTGAGGAATTTAAACCGTTTCACAGGCGCAGGGATGAACTCTCGATTCAGGCCGATTGCCTACTGTGGGGAAACCGCGTAGTCATGCCCCAGATGGGCAGAGAGGTGTTCATCAGAGAACTCCACAATGAGCACCCGGGCATTGTCATGATGAAGGCAATTGCCAGGTCACACGTTTGGTGGCCAGGGATAGACACAGATCTGAAACTTTGTATTCGCAGGTGCAACACGTGTGCCCAGCGGGACAATGCGCCCAGGGAAGCCCCCCTTAGTCCCTGGCCATGGCCCGCCAAGCCTTGGTCAAGCATCCATGTGGACTACGCAGGTCCTTTCATGGGAAAAATGTTTTTGGTTGTAGTAGACGCCTACTCCAAATGGATCGAGTGTGTCATTTTAAATTCAAGCACAGCTTCTGCCATGGTTGAAAGTCTACGGGCAATGTTCGCCGCCCACGGTCTACCGGACGTCTTGGTCAGCGACAATGGCCCGTGCTTCACAAGCACTGAATTCCAGGACTTCATGGCAGGAAATGGAATTAACCATGTCAGAACGGCACCGTTCAAACCGGCCTCAAACGGCCAGGCAGAACGAGCAGTGCAGATAATCAAACGGGATGCTCAGAATCCAAGGGGGTTCCCTACAAAGACGCTTATCACGCCTCCTGTTGGCCTATAGATCCCGACCACACTCGCTCAACGGGGTTCCACCCGCAGAGCTGCTAATGAAAATGATGCTCAAAACTCGGCTATCTCTTATACACCCCACCATGAAAGAAATTGTCGAGAGCAGGCACCAGCCACAATATGACTACCATGACAGGAATGCGAGGGGGCGATGTATTGATGTAAATGATCCTGTTTTTGTCCTCAACTACGCTGCAGGGCCCAAATGGCTCACAGGCACTGTGATTGCCAAAAAGGGAAATAGGATTCTGGTAGTTAAACTTACCAATGGACAAATCTGCCTCAAACACGTGGATCAAACAAAAAGGAGGTTCAGCAACCCATAGAAGAAGCAGTGGAAGAACACGATGTAGAGTTCACTCCAAAAGGGACCTTGGAGTGCAGGTCCACAGATCCCTGAAGGTAGCAGGCCAGGTAGATAAAGTGGTTAAAAAGGCATAGAGAATATTTGCCTTTGTTAGCCGAGGCGCAGAAAAGATGAGCAGGGAGGTTATGCTAGAACTGTATAAAACCACTAGTTAGGCCACAGCTGGAGTACTGCGTGCAGTTCTGGTCACCACATTACAGGAAAGATATGATTGCACGAGAGAGGGTACAGAGGAGATTTCCAAGAATGTTGCCTGGACTGGAGAAGCTTAGCTATGAGGAAAGATTAGGTAGGGTGGGTTTGTTTTCTTTGGAAAAGAGGAAGCTGAAGGGAGACCTTATTGAGGTGTATAAAATTATGAGGGGCCTAGATAGAGTGGATAGGAAGGACCTATTTCCCTTAGCAGAGGGGCTAACAATCAGGGGACATAGATTTGAAGTAATTGATAGGGGGTTTAGAGGGGATTTGAGGGGAAATGTCTTCACCCAAAGGGTGGTGTGGGACTGGAACTCACTGCCTGAAAGGGTGGTAGAGGCAGAAACCCTCACCACATTTAAAAAGTACTTGGATGTGCATTTGAAGTGTTGTAACCCACAGGGTTACGGACCATAGCACCATAGAAAATAGGAGAAGTAGTAGGCCATTCGGCATTCCATTCAATATGATCATGGCTGATCTTCTATCTCAACACCATATTCCTGCTTTCTCCCCATACCACTTTTGTTTCTAGAAATCTATCTATCTCCCTCTTAAATATATTCAGTGACTTGGCCTCCACACCCTTCTGTGGTGGAGAATTCCACAGGTTCACCACCCTCTGAGTGAAAACATTTCTCCTCATCTCGATCCTAAATTTCCTACCTCGTATCCTGAGACTGTGACCCCTTGTTCTAAACTTCCCAGCCAGGGGAAACATCCTCCCCACATTCAGTATATCCAACCCAGAATTGTATACGTTTCAATGAGATCCCCTCTCATTCTTCTAAACTCTAGTGAATACAGGCCTAGTCGACCCAATCGCTCCTCATAACGACAGTCCTGCCATCCCAGGAATCCGTCTGGTGAACCTTCGCTGCACTCCCTCTATGGTAAGTATATTCTTTGTCGTGTAAGGAGACCAAAGCTGCACACAATACTTCAGCTGCGGTCTCACCAAGGCCCTGTATAACTGTAGTAAGACATCCTTGCTCCTGTACTCAAATCCTCTTGCAATGAAGGCCAACATACCATTTGCCTTCTTAACTGCTTGCTGCACCTGTATGTTTGCTTTCAATGACTGGTGTACAAGAACACCCAGGTCCCTCTGTACATCGACACTTCCCAAGCCATCACCATTTAAATAATACTTTGTCCTTATGTTTTTCCTACCAAAGTGAATAACTTCACATTTGTCCATGTTATACTGCATCTGCCATGTGTTTGCCCACTCACTTAACCTATTTAAATCACCTTGCAGCATCTTTGCATCCTCACAACCCACAATCCCATCTAGTTTTGTGTCGTCAGCAAACTTGGAAATATTACATTTGGCTCCCTCATCCAAATATATATATATATATTTATTTATTTATTTATTTATTTAATATAGTGAATAGCTGGGTCCCAAGCACTGATCCCTGTGGTACCCCACTAATCACTGCCAACCATCCCGAAAAAGACTGGTTTATTCCTACTCTCTGTTTCCTGTCAATTAACCAATTTTCAATCCATGCTAATACATTACCCCCAATCCGATGTGCTTTAATTTTACACACTAACCTCTTTTATGTGGGACTTTATCAAAGGCCTTCTGAAAATCCAAATCTACTACATCCACTGGTTCTCCCTTATCTATTCTATCAGTTACATCCTCAAAAAACCAAGAGCTGGAAAGTGGGATTAGGCTGGGTAGCTCTTTGTTGGCCGGCATGGACATGATGGGCCGAAATGGCCTCCTTCCATGCTGTAAATTTCTATGATTGTACGATTCTAGAAATAAAAGTGTTCAAAAAACATTTAAATGTCTTTTATTGCCCCTATGAGTTACAGGAGAGTTTATATATGGAATATCATACCTGGGAATGAGTTACAGGCCGGAATCTATGATTTGTCCCTTGACTTATTATGTTTTCTCCCCTTGTAATTTTTCGGGTGGAAAGGGAGTTTGATGGCTCTTAAAAATGCCATCAATCATCAAGCCACAAAAGCCCCCCTGCAGACGATGCTCCGTGATATCCGCGCTGATTGAGACATAACTGTGCCACTGTGGGTCCCTTTAGGGCCTCAGTTGGTCCAGAGTTAACTTTTCATGCCACGCTTGTGTTTCAGGTCACATCACCTTTCAGGACCTGCTTAACAACGATATATTCGTGGACTTCTTGAACACGTTCCTCAATTTACCAGTAAGTTTAGGGAGCCCCATCACAAGGCTCTGACCTCCGGTGGGAATGCCCCAGCCAGTTGGCATCGTGAACACTGCTGATGCACTAAGTTGTTGCCTCAGTGTATGGAGAAGAAAGGCTGGTCAACATCTGTGTCTACCCCTCAAATATTCATCTATCCTGTTTTTTATTTTTGGTTGCTGCTGTACATTTCCAACAGTTTCTCGTCTTACTCCCTTGCAGTACTGAGGGAGCGCTGCACTGTTGGAGGCTCCATCTTTCAGATGAGACGTTAAACTGAGGGTGTACGTAAAATATTCCCTGACATAAGAACGTAAGAAATAGGAGCAGGAGTAGGCCATTTGGCCCCTCGAGCCTGCTCCACCATTTAATACGATCATGGCTGATCTGATCCTGGGCTCAGCTCCACTTCCCTGCCCTCTCCCCATAATCCTTTACTCCCTTAAATTTATTCAATGACCCAGCCTCCACAGCTCTCTGGGGCAGAGAATTCCATAGATTTACAACCCTCTGAGAGAAGAAATTTCTCCTCATCTCAGTTTTAAATGGGCGGCCCCTTATTCTAAGACTATGTCCCCTAGGTTTAGTTTCCCCTATGAGTGGAAATATTCTTTCTGCATCCACCTTGTTGAGCCCCCTCATTATCTTATAAGTTTCAATAAGATCACCTCTCATTCTTCTGAACTCCAATGTGTATAGGCCCAACCTACTTAACCTATCTTTAAGTTAACCCCCTCATCTCCAGAATCAACCCAGTGAACCTTCTCTGAACAGCCTCCAATGCAAGTATATCCTTCCTTAAATACGGAGACCAAAACTGTACGCAGTACTCCAGGTGTGGCCTCACCAATACCCTGTACAATTGTAGCAGGACTTCTCTGCTTTTATACTCTATCCCACTTGCAATAAAGGCTAACATTCCATTTCCCTTCCTGATTACTCGCTGTACCTGCATACTATTTGTGTTTCATGCACAAGGACCCCCAGGACCCTCTGTACTGCAGCACTCTGCAATTTTTCTCCATTTAAATTATAATTTGCTTTTCTATTATTTCTACCAAGGTGTGTAACCTCACATTTTCCCATATTGTACTCCATCTGCCAAATTTTTGCCCATTCACTTAGCCTGTCTATATCCCTTTGCAGATTCTTTGCGTCCACCACACAACTTGCTTTCCCACCCATCTTTGTATCGTCAGCAAATTTGGCTATATCAGTCCCTTCATCCAAGTCATTAATATAGATTGTAAATAGTTGAGGACCCAGCACCGATTCCTGCGGCACCCCACTAGTTACTGATTGCCAACTGGAAAATGACCCATTTATCCCGATTCTCTGTTTTCTATTAGTTAACCAATCCTCTATCCATGCCAATATATCAACCCCAACTCCATGAGCTTTTATCTTGTGCAGTAACCTCTTTCATGGCACCTTATTGAATGCCTTCTGGAAATCCAAATACACCACATCCATGGTTTCCCCTTATCCACCCTGCTCGTTACATCCTCAAAGAACTCCAGTAAATGTGTCAAACATGATTTCCCTTTCAGAAAACCATGCTGACTCTGCTTGATTGAATTATGCTTTTCCAAATGTCCTGCTACTGCTTCCTTAATAATGGACTCCAGCATTTTCCCAACGACAGATGGGACCGCCCCAGAATCCAGGGAATTTTGGTAGATTACAGCCAATGCATCCACTATCTCTGCAGCCACTTGTTTTAAGACCCTAGGATGAAAGCCATCAGGTCCAGGGGACTTGTCCGCCTTTCGTCCCATTATTTTACCGAGTACTACTTCATTAGTGACAGTGATTGTATTAAGTTCCTCCCTCCCTGTAGCCCCTTGATTATCCACTATTAGGATGTTTTTAGTTTCTTGTACCGTGAAGACCAATACAAAATATTTATTCAATGTCTCTGCCATTTCCCTGTTCTCCATTATTAATTCCCCTTTGCGACTTTGAGAAGAAGAGCAGGGGAGTTCTCCCCGGTGTACTGACCAATATTTATCCCACAACCAACATCAACAGATTATCTGGTCATTATCGCATTGTTCTTTGCAGGTGTAATGTATTTGCTTCATGGGTGTTTTTGCTTAAGAATTCATAGCCACACATTGCTATTAAGAACTGGTTGGTTTATTAGCAAAGGTTTAACGATCACATTACACATTACCAGTTCATCCACCAGACTCTCAACCACCTGCTGCTTCATGGATTCCCCCGAACCCAACTGGCTGGGTTTATTGAGTCTTGTGAACATCACATGAGCTGTGAGTGGCTTAGCCAGTCAACAGCTCTACAACAATTTTGTAGAAAACAATAAATAAACATTAAATCAAGTGCCACCTTATTAAAGGGGCGACACTACAAACAGTTTACAAGTGCCTTTTTTTTAATTTTTGTTTTTTTTTGTGGGTTTTTTTGTGGGTTTTTTTGGGCACTAAAACCACAAATATATATACAAGTGCCCCCTATAAAAGGGGAAGGGGACACTAAAACCTGGCAATAAAACAAGTTAAACTTTAAAACATATAAAATCAAATTAAAATTTGGTTGCCGGGGGTATCAACAGCTCTACAAACCTGTGAGCATACTCACAGCAGCGTACATTACAGTAGGAGCTTGCTGTGCGCAAATCGGCTGCTGCATCTCCTACGTTACAACAATGACTACGCTTCATAAAGTACTTCATTTTCCCTGACATGCTTTAGGTTACACACAAATATGAGATTCAACCATCAACTGAAACAACTGGAAACATAGCAACATCTGGAAACTAACATCTGGAAACATTACAACAGTTGAACACTAACAACTGAAAACATTGCAACGCCTGGAAACTGAAACGACTGGAAACATATATCTGGTCTTTACCTCATTGCTGTTTGTGGGAGCTTGATGTGCACAAATTGGCTGCCGCGTTTCCTACATTGTAACTGACTACACTCCAAAAGTACTTCATTGGCTGTAAAGCGCTTTGAGATGTCCGGTGGTCGTGAAAGGCGCTAAATAAATCCAAGTCTTTCTTTCTATTGCCTCAAACACAAAACAAGACAACCAACAATTTCAAATTGTCACATAATCATTTCAAACACCTGGACCAGAGCCCCTCTCAGTCTTTTCCCAGTTCTGTTCTGGAAGTATGTCTTCATAGATCGTCGCTCAAGTCCTGCAATGGCTCCCTTCAGTCTTTTTGAACCCTCTCCACCAAAGGTCCTTTCAATTCTTCCTGACCTGATAGCATTGGAGGATGAGCCAAAATCTAGTGGTGAGGCCCAACGCTCCCTAATATCGCCCATTTCCACCCCTGCCTCAGCCTATCTGCTGCTGAAACCCTCATCCATGCCTCGACTATTTCAATGCACTCCTGGCCGACCTCCCATCTTCCACGTGCCATAAAACTTCTGCTCATTCAAAACCCCCTGTGCTCGCTGATCTGCAATGGCTCCCGGTGTCCTGATTTTTAAAAATTCACATCCTTGTGTTAAAATCCCCCCGCCCCTCCCCATGGACATTCCTCCCTATCTTTGTGAACTCCCTCCAGCCCGACAACCCTCTGAGATCTCTGTGCTCCTCCAATTCTGGCCTCTGGTGCCTCCCCCAACTCCCTTCTCTCCACCATTGGTGGCTGTGCCTCCCGTAATCGGCGTACCGGTGCCTAACGTATGAGCCGGCAGCCTGTTCCATTGTTGTCTGCGAAAAGAATTCCTTCCCTAAATCTCACTTGTCTTTCCACGCTCCTTAAATCCAAGCTTTTGGTCACCTAAAGTCTCCTACTTTGTCTCGGTGTCAAATTTTGTTTGATAATCATTCCTGTGAAACACCTTGGGAGGTTTTACAAAGTTAAATGTGTTGTATAAATAGTTGTTGTGATTCTATGAAGTCAATAGAGCAGCGTGGCAGGGAGGAAGGCTCCAGTGAGGGTCTCTGTCAGTGCTACAATTGACATTTTATAATAAAAATGTCTGCTGAGAGCGCAAGATTCTTCCGTTAAGAAGGGTGACTACTTTGAATAAAAAGTAGTCCCGACACTTTGCCTCATCGTTTGAAATAATCCCCTTTCAACTCGCTCGCCACGTATTTCGGTATTGAGCCTATTTAGGGGCTCAGTCATGTTCATGTAGGCCAATTCTTTCATTTGGATCAGTTAGGGAGGACTAGGGTCCCAATTTTAAGTCGTACAAGGCCAGATCGAGGCTACAACTACAACAACTTGTATTTATATAGCGCCTTTAAAGTAGCAAAACGTCCCGAGGCACTTCGCAGGAGTGTTACCAATAAAAACATTTTTGACACTGAGCCACAGAAGGAGCTATCAGGACAGATGACCAAAAGTTTGGTCAAAGAGGCAGGTTTTCTGGAGCATCTTAAAGAGGCGGAGCGGTTTAGAGAGGGAATTCCAGAGCGTAGGGCCAAGGCAGCGTAAGGCACGGGGATGCACAAGAGGCCAAAAGTAGAGGAGTGCAGAGATCTCCAAGGCTTGCAGGGCTGGAGGAGGCTACAGAGATAGGGAGAGGCGAGGCCATGGAGGGATTTGAGAACAAGGATGAGGATTTTAAAATCGAGGCGTTGTTGGACCAGGAACCAGTGCAGGTCAGCGAGAACAGGTGGTGATGGGTGAGCAAGACTTAGTGCGAGTTAGGATTTGGGCAGCAGAGTATTGGATGAGCAGGAGTTATATGTAGGATGGAAGATGGGAGGCCAGCCGGGAGTGCATTCAAATAGTCAAGTCTCGAGGGCATATCTGAAGGTTTCAGCAGCAGATGAGCTGAGGTAGGGGTGGAGTCGGATGATGTTCCGGAGGTGGAAATAGGCAGTCTTGGTGATGGAGCGGATATGTGGTCGGAAGCTAATCTCGGGGTCAAACTCAATACCAAGGTTGTGAACGGTCTGGCCCAACTGCAGATTATTGCCAGGGATAGAAATGATGGCCAGGAAACAGAGTTTGTGGCGGGGACCAGAGACAATTGCTGCTAAATTTGATATCCTATGAAAATGGGCGGGAGACGTAATGCGTGATTAACCCGTGCCCATTAATTCCGATGCAGGTAGCATGCCAATTTTGTGAAAGGCGAACACCAGTTAAAGCTAGCCTGCACTGCTTAAAGCTAGCCTGCACCTCTTAAAGGGGAGGTGCACTGTGGTTGGACCAAGTGCTGGAAGTTGTGTTTGAAGAGATTCTGACCTGGGAAAGAGTGAGGAATGGCACAACAGGGGAGAGCGTGGGCTCCAAGGTTTTCAGACGCTGCACCAGAGGTCTTGGTGGAGGAGGTGGAAAGGAGGAGAGATATCCTGTATCTGCAGGGGGAAGGAGGCCCTCCATAACATATGGTCAAAAGGCAGTGGGATCAGAAAGCTGTGATGTCAGTGCAAGGAGTCCTGTCCCAGGGGCCTGGATGCACTGCCGCAAAAAGTTCAATGACCTGACATGAGTTGTCAAGGTGAGTGAATGCATTTTCAAATGCCACATCCTACCATCTGCACTACTAGCCTCACACACTGCTCAATTCACCACAACCCATCACTCACCTACCATCAATTATCATGTCCCATACCTCACATTCACAGCTTCACCTCATCCTCACACACCTAACAGTGCTGTCAGCCACATCTGTCAAACAGATTGCACCGCACTCACTGACACACTTCCCTCTCTCTTGCAGGAGAAGATGGCACATAACCGGAGGCAGCAGGAACTAACTGGCGGGGACAGGTGTGCTTGCATGTCCGTGGAGGAGACGGTGCTCACCATTATTGGGACAGCCATCGCTGAGCCCGTGGCCAGCAGCGGGGCTGAATCAATTGAAGATGCCGGTCTCCTCATACCTTCACCTTCTTCTCACATCCCACTTCCCACTCCCCTCATCCCACAATCTTTTCTGATTTACAAGCTCTAGATATGGCAAGCATGCACCTCTCACTTCCCCCCCTGCTCCCCTCATCACAACCCTACCCTTGTGCCTTTCTCCTTTCAGATACCCAAGAAGTGTAACCTGGCCAGGCAATGGAGGGGCAGCATGAAGACATGATGGTGAAGACACACCGTCACTCGATTTCACACTCACAGCCACCAGCTCAGATACTGACACTGCGTGTAATGTAAAGGGTAGTGTAGAGGCGGGATCGGCACGTGGTGAGACACAGGGCATGAGGGGCCTGCAGCCAGGGCAGGGGGCAAGGATGGCGCAGGTGCCAGCTCGCCAGAGGGTGAGGTCACACACAGGTTCTGGTGTAGAGGACTCAGATGAGGATTGTGATGGGCGGGCTACAGAAGAAGGCTGATGGGTATGCTTGATGCATTGGGAACATAAGAAAATAAGAATTAGGAGTAGTTGTAGGCCATTCGGCCCCTCGAGCCTGCTCTGCCATTCAATAAGATCATGATCTTCTACCTCAACTCCACTTTCCTGCACTATCCCCATATCCCTTGATTCCCTTAATATCCAAAAATCTATCGATCTCTGTCTTGAATATACTCAACGACCGAGCCTCCACAGCCCTCTGGGGTAGAGAATTCCAGAGATTCACCACCCTCTGAGTGAAAAATTTCTCCACATCTCAGTCCTAAATGGCCGCCACCTTATTCTGAGACTGTGACCCCTTGTTCTAGACTCCCCAGCCAGGGGAAACATCCTCCCTGCATCTACGCTGCCAAGCCCTGTAAAAATGTGTGTGTTTCAATGAGATCCCCTCTCATTTTTCTAAACTCTAGAGAATATAGGCCTAGTCTACTCAACCTCTCCTCATAGGACAATCCCCTCATCGCAGGAATCAGTCTGGTGAACCTTTGTTGCACTCCCTCAATGGCAAAGTATATCCTTCCTTAGGTAGGAACCCATAACTGTACACAATACTCCAGGTGTGGTCTCACCAGATCCCTATATAATTGCAGTAAGTCGTCTTTACTCTTATACTCAAATCCTCTTGTAATAAAGGTCAACATACCATTTGCTTTCTTAATTGCTTGCTGTACTTGCATGTTAACTTTCAGTGATTCGTGTACAAGGACACCCAGGTCCCTCTGAACACCAACATTTCCCAATCTCTCACCATTTGAAAAATACTCTACTCTATTTTTCCTACAAAAGTGGATAACTTCACATTTCTCCACATTATATTTGCCATGTTCTTGCCCACTCACTTAGCCTGCCTATCTTATATTCTCTTGAACTCTCTTTGTATCCTCCTCACAACTTACATTCCCACCTAGCTTTGTAACAAACTTGGATATATTACATTTGGTCCCCTCATCCAAATCATTGATATAGATTGTGAGTAGCTGGGGCCCAAGCACCGATCCTTGCAATACCCCACTAGGCACATTCTGCCAACGTGAAAATGACGCATTGATTTCTACTCTCTGTTTCCTGTCTGTTAACCAATCCTCAATCCATGCTAGTATATTATCCACAATCCCATGAGCCCTAATTTTGTTCAATAATCACTTGTGTGGCACCTTATCAAATACCTTCTGAAAATCCAAATACACCATATCCACTAGTTCCCTCTTTTTTATTCTGCGAGTTACAACCTTCAATAACTTTGCAGATTTGTCAAACATGATTTCCCTTTCATAAATCCATGTTGACTCTGCCCAATCCAATTATTAATTTCTAAGTGCCCTGTTTCCACCTCCTTAATAGATTTTAGCATTTTCCCTATTGCTGATGTCAGGCTAACTGGTTGGTCTGTAGTTCCCCGTTTCTCTCTCCCAACTTTCTTAAATAGTGCGGTTACATTAGCTACTGTCCAATCTGTGGGAACCGTTCTAGAATCTATGGAATTTTGGAAGATGATGCATCCATTACCTCTACAGCCACCTCTTTGTAAACCCTCAGATGTAGGCCATCAGGTCCAGGGGATTTATTGGCTTTCAGTCCCATTATTTTCTCAAGTACTATTTTTTGTACTAATACTAATTTCTTTCAGTTCCTCATTCCCTTGGTTCTCTACTATTTCTGGGAGTTTTTTTTGCATCTTCCGTGAAGACAGACACATAGGCTGGAATTTTGCCAGCACTCGGAGGATGTTATGGATGGTGGGTCAGCTGTTAAATTTAAAATGATTGACAGCAGGGTGGGACCCCGCTGTCAACCCACTGCCACGCTACTTTCCAGATGTCGGGTCTGTCAATGCTGAACAGACCCGACATGCAGCATCAGGGGAGGCAATTTAGATCAGTATGACGTTGTTAAGAGCCTTTTAAAAATAATTTTGAGCTGAACTTGGCATTTTACAATGTTATCCACGAGGTTTAGGCTGCTCGGGGATCACGTCCGGTAAGGACGTCGGGAGTTGTGTGACCATCAATTCATTTCTTTACTTGACAGCTGCAATTGTGCTATAAAATCTCCCATCTCACAGCTGTTCACTCTCCAAGATCAAAAGCTGTTGCTCACTGCATTTGGAAGGCAGACTGAACTTTATGCAGGGAGCAAGTGTTTGGAGCAAACTCTCTATCTAGTGTCACAACCTCTCTCACCATTGACAGATCGCTTCTGTCATCTCAAGTTCATCTGCCATCAATTACATTAGCACGCGTGCCCTTGAAAGTATCTCACCTTGGTCTTCAGAATTCTACCACGATCAGTCCCAACACCAGCAGCACCAGGCACACCAGCAGCACCAACAACACCACCAACCTTCTTCGCAATCACCTGATGCTGCACAGGACACAGGGCATCAGCACTGCTGCTCGGGAGGCCAGGGATGGCCTCACCATGGCCAGATTTACTTCACACCACCCCACACCCAACACCATAAAGCATCCCTATAATGCCCAAGCCATTCCTTTCACAATCACCACCATTGTGGGGGATACCGTTATGTCTCACCATTCACTGCAACTCATTAAGCCACTTCCAAAGGTGCACACAAATCTGCCCAAGAACGCAAAGTGTTGAAAATAAAGATTTCAATGTTTGACAGCACATGAACAGAAACTTTACATGAACATTGGCTAAAAGACCCAAATGCCTACAGTAATGTGTTGTTAGTTGGTATGATTGGACTAGGATGAGGGTGAGGGGTGGCTAGTGAGATGGGGAAGTGATAATGTAGATAGAGAGGGATGAGTGGAGGTGCAAGGTAAGTTGGTGTGAGTAAGGATGTGCAGGAGTAGGGTAGGGAAGGCAGAGTGATGAGTGGCACAGCAGGATGAGGTTGAGTGTGGCTTTGCAGTAACGTCTCGTGATCCACTGAGATCATTGAAAGGTTTGCGCCACTGCAGCCTGGTCCTCATGACGACAGCCCTGCTTGTGTCCTCCTGTGCAATGTGCAACCAAACTGCATAGGTGTCCTGGGGCGGTCTCTTCCTCCCATAGGAAAATAAGAGGACCTCCCTGCGTGTTGTGACTCCCTCCATAAGCATCTGGAGAGAGTCATGGGAGAGCCTGGGTGCAGCCGTGTCCCGCTGTGCAGTGCTTGATAGTGTTTGCAGCACCTCAAAGCTGTAGAACACTGACGGCGCAACTGTCAAAGTAAATTTGGACCTGGTCCCTTTAAGGAAACCAGCTGATAACGCATCATCAAATGACATCATCAGACTCGCTTCAATTGACCGGGAAACGCACTGGCTGGGCTTAACAGACTCAGTCAGTGTAAAATCATTTCTACACAGCGGGCTGGAGCCAGCAGTAAGGTTGGGACCTGCCATTGACCCCAGCCACACCAGACCCACCGAGGTTGTGGAAATCGCGGCCAAAGTATTTGTTTAATGTCTGTGCTATTTCCTTGTTCCCCATTATAACTTCTCCTGTCTCAGCCTGTAAGGAACCCACATTTACTTTCGCTAATCTTTTCCTTTTTACATACCCATTGAAGCTTTTACTGTCTGTTTTTATGTCTCTCGCTAATTTACTCCAAGATTTTATTTTCCCTTTCTTCTCATTCCAGCTCTGACAGAAGAAGTTGCTCCAGGTTTCTCTTTCCCTCTTCAACGCTGTCGTTAAACATACAACAAAATAATAATAAAATAAATTCTAATTCCAAATGGAGCTCAAATGAGAAAGTGAATAAAGTGGTTAAACTTCCTAAGCAGGCGGTGAGGTTATCGACCCCCAGCCTTGGCGATGAGTTGGGATCAGTTTTGGAGATGTTGTTTCCTTTTTCTGCTGCCGTTCCCTCTGCCTCTCACTGACTGAGGTACAAACGGGGGCACAAACTTTCCCCCTCTCTCACAACATGATTTAAATAACCCTAACAAACTCTTTCAAAACGGGGACAACACTGGCCAAATTTAACTGGAACTTACCGCGGGACATTCAACATCACTTTCCTGCATTCTATTTTAGCTTTAAACAATTTTCTGATTTAAAAAAAAAAAAATGTCTCCACGGGCCTATAAATGGTTTGCTTCAGCCTACTTCCAGTGAACATTGTACACGTGCTGCACCTTCACCCGTGTTGTTCCACAGTGTCATCATCATCATAGGCAGTCCTTCGTATCGAGCATAACTTGCTTCCACGCCAAAAAGGGATGAGTTCACAGGTGTTTCAATGATGGACCTAATATTCCAGGTCCCGAACTACATCCTGAAGGGTGGAAGATGCCTGTGTGTGGATGTTTTTGATGTGGGGTGGCCGTTGCACGCCAGCCACTGTAAAGTCCTTACTCTACAGTATGAAACCACACGAGGCACATTCTGGGGACAAGGTCACTCTGTGACCTTAACTCTTTATTCACAGGACTCCAAAGACCATGACCCTGTGTGGGACCTCCCTTTTAATACCTGTGTGATCAGGTAAGGAGTGTCTCCCACAAGTTCATCCCTTGTGGTCAGGTGTGCATCTAGGTTGAGTGTATACAGTAATACATTGTTACATTGTGTATACAGTAATACAGTGTTACATTGTGGTTACATACATGACATCACCTCCCCCCCCCCCCCAAAAGTCTTATTGGGATCATAGGTTTAGTGGTCTTTCAGGTGGTCTACGCTCCCTCGTGGGGCTCTGGTTGTTGGATACTGACGTGAGTGTCTGTTAACTGTGGTGATTCAGGCCTGTCCTGGCTGACCGCAGGGACTGTGCATTCTTCTGATTGCTCTTGTTGCTCATTCACTGGCGGTGTTGTGAGCTCCATCTTATGGTCTTCTTCAGGTTCCTCCATGTCAATGCTGAACCTTTTTTTTTAACTTGGTTCAGATGCTTAAGGCATATCTGACCATTGTTGAGTTTTACCACGATGACCCTATTCCCCTCTTTGTCAATTACAATGCTCTCAAACCATCTGGGCCCCATGGCGTGATTGAGGATGAATACAGGATCATTTATTTCTATACATCTCCCCCTCGAATTACGGTCATGGTACTCATTTTGTGACTATGTCGGTCAGGACAACCGAGTTTTGAGTGTCCGTTTCATTAGTAGCTCTGTGGGCGGGACCCCCATGAGCGAGTGTGGTCGGGGTCTATAGGCCAGCAGGATAGGCGGCATTGTAGGGAGGGTCCTTGAATCCTGAGCATACCTTGCTTAATGATTTGGAACGTACGTTCTGCCTGGCCATTGGAGGCCGCCTTGAACGGCGCAGTCCTGACGTCGTTGATGCCATTGCCCGACATAAACTCTCGGAATTCGTAGCTTGTGAAACATGGGCCATTATCACTAACCAGGATGCCCGGCAAGCCATGGGTTGCAAAGATCACACGTAGGCTTTCCACGGTGGTGGATGACGTGCATGAATTCAGAATGATGCACTCGATCCATTTCGAGTACACATCTACCACAATAAGGAACAGCTTTCCCATGAACCGGCCCGCATAGTCAACATGAATGCGTGACCATGGCCTGGTGGGCCAGGGCCACGGGCTGAGCGGGGCCTCCCTGGGGACATTACCCAGCTGGACACATGTCGTGCACCTGCGAACACAGTGTTCCAGGTCTGAATCAATTCCAGGCCACCAAACGTGTGACCAGGCAATGGCCTTCATCAGCACAATGTCTGGGTGCTCGCTGTGGAGTTCCCTGATGAATGCCTCCCTGCCCTTCTGGGCATAACTATGTGTCCTGCCCCATAGTAGGCAGTCGGCTTAGATGGAGAGCTCATCCATCCGTCTGTGGAACGGTCTGACCTCCTCAGGGCATGCCCAATCCCCAGTCAGGACACATTTCTTAATCAGGGATAGGAAGGGATCTCTGTTTGTCCAGATTTTGATCTGGCGGGCTGTGATGGGGGAGCCTGCACTGTCAAAGGCATTGACAGCCATGACCATCTCAGCGCTTTGCTCCACTGCCCCCTCAGTGATGGTCAGTGGGAGCCTGCTGAGCGCAATTTTCAGTGCCGGGCCGGTGCTGGATGGAGTAGTCATAAGCAGCCAGCGTGAGAGCCCATCGCTGTATGCGAGCTGATGCATTGGCATTGATAGCCTTGCTGTCTGACAACAAGGATGTTAATGGCTTGTGGTCCGTCTCTAATTCAAATTTCCTACCAAAGAGGTACGGATGCATTTTTTTTACACCATAGACACATGCAAGCGCTTCCTTCTCGACAATTCCATATCCCCGTTCTGCTTGAGAGAGCGACCTAGAGGCATAAGCCACAGGTTGTAGTTGACCCTCAGCATTGCCCTGCTGCAACACGCACCCAACCCACAGGACGATGCATCACATGTCAGAACTAAACATTTACAGGGGTCGTACAGGGTCAACAACTTATTTGAACAAAGTAGGTTTCACGCCCGATCAAAAGCCCGTTCCTGACAGTCCCCCCAAAACCAGTCACAACCCTTACGCAGGAGCACGTGTAGCGGCTCCAACAATATGCTCAAGTTTGGCAGAAAGTTCCCAAAATAGTTCAACAGTCCCAGGAATGAACACGGCTCCGATGTGTTGCAGGGCCTGGGTGCTCGTCGAATCGCCTCTGTTTTGGATTCGGTGGGCTGAATCCCATCTTCAGCAAACCTCCTGCCCAGAAACTCAACCTCAGGAGCTAAGAACATACATTTCGACTTCTTGAGTCGCAGGCCTACCCGGTCCAGTCGGCGTAGCACCTACTCCAAGTTGTGGAGGTGTTCCTCGGTATCTCGACCCATGATGAGGATGTCGTCCTGGAATACGATCGTTCGAGGAATGGAGTTAAGCAGGCTTTCCATGTTTCTTTGAAAAATCACGGCCGCTGATTGAATGCCAAACGGGCACCTGTTATAAACGAACAGTCCTTTGTGCGTGGTGATGGTGGTTATAGATTCGTCGGCCAGTTCCTGGGTCATATAAGCTGAAGTGAGGTCCAACTTGGTGAACAGCTTGCCGTCTGCCAGCGTGGCGAACAGGTCCTCCGCTCTCGGGAACGGGTATTGATCTTGTCGGGACACCCGATTGATGGTGGCCTTGTAGTCGCCACAGATCCTGACAGAGCCATCCGCTTTTCAGACGGGAACGATGGGGCTCGCCCAGTCTCTAAATGCCCTCTCTCAACAACCGGTCCAATTCGCTCTCGATCTTTTTTCGCATCACATATGGCACCGCTCTGGCTTTGTGATGCACTGGCCTGGCGTCCAGGGTGATGTGTATCACTACTTTGGTGCCTTTGAAAATCCCGACGCCAGGTTGGAATAGTGAATCGAATTATTGTAGGACTTGTGAGCACGAACTTCGCTCCACCAGATGACATTGCGTGAACATTCCCCCCATTTCCAGTTCATCTCGGCTAACCAGCTCCTCCCCAACAGTGCGGGACCATTGCCCGGGACAATCCAGACTGGCAGCCGATTCACTAACCCATTGTGTGTGACAGCCAACATTGCACTGCCTAGCACCGGAATGATTTATTTAGTGTAAGTCCGTAATTGTGTCTCAATACATGCTAATTTGGGTCTACTGGCTTTAAGTGGCCATAGCTTATCAAATTGCTGAATGCCCATGAGTGACTGGCTGGCCCCAGTGTCCAGCTCCATGCGTACTGGGATACCGTTTAATAAAACTCTCATCATCATTGGTGGCATTTTGGTGTATGAACTGTGAATATTCGCCACATGGACCCGCTGAACCTTGGCATCCATCGATTTGCCCCAAAAGTCATCCTGCCTCAAAGAACCCTCTTCTGGTCCATCCGCCTCATATATTAGTCTGGTTGCAGGCTTCCTGCACATTCGAGCTAAGTGGTCACTGAGATTGCAGTTCCTGCAGACAAACTGTTGAAATCTGCAAGATCGAGCTGAGTGTTTTCCCCCACACCTCCAGCATGAGTTAAAGTTTCCATTGTTGGGAACAAAGGGACTATGGCCAGGCATTCCGCGCTGACTGTCCCTTTGACTGCTCTTAAGTACCCTATTAGTGGGTGTCAATGGCCCCATCCCGGGCCGCATTGTCCCCTGTGATGGAGTGAATGTCCGTTCAGCCTGCCATTGTCTCTATTAAAGTCCTACTTTGGGGTCTATTGCTACCTGGGGAATGTTGGACTGCCCCTGCCTGCCTGCGGGGCTCTGAGTCGCATTGATGATGTTGACTCCCTGACCCATCGCCGCGTTAGAGGCAGAATTGCGCACGTAAATCATTTTCGTCTCTTCCTCCCCCACCATGAAAGTTTGAGCTATCAACGCCGCCGCTTCCAAGGTCAAATCCTTGTTCTCAATTAATTTGCGGAAAATTTCCGCATGACCGATGCCCTTGATAAAGAAGTCCCTTAGCATCTCCCCCCTGCAGGCATCTGTGAACTTACAGAGGCTGGCCAAACGCCGGAGGTCCGCTACGAAGTCCGGTATGCTCTGTCCTTCACAATGTCGGTGGGTGTAGAATCTGTGTCGGGCCATGTGTATGCTACTCGCCGGTTTGAGGTGCTCCCTGATCAATTTGCTAAGTTCTTCAAAGGTTTTGTCCGTCGGCTTTTCGGGTGCTAGTAAGTCCTTCATGAGTGCGTAAGTCTTTGGTCCACAGCTGGTCAAAAGCTGAGCCCTTCACTTGTCGGCCGCTGCATCCCCCAGCCATTCTTTCGTAACGAAGCTTTGCTGAAGTCTCTCGACAAAATCATCCCAGTCTTCCCCAACACAATACCGTTCCTCTGTGCTACCGGTGGCCATTCTCGAGGGTTGTGAATTCCTGTTTCTCGTCGCCAATGTAAAGTCCTTACTCTACAGCATGAAACCACACGAGGCACATTCTGGGGACAAGGTCACTTTGTGACCTTAACTCTTTATTTACAGGACTCCAAAGACCATGACCCTGTGTGGGACCTCCCTTTTTATACCTGTGTGATCAGGTAAGGAGTGTCTCCCACAAGTTCATCCCTTGTGGTCAAAGTGTGCATCTAGGTTGACTGTATACAGTAATACAGTGGTGTTACATTGTGGTTACATACATGACAGCCACCACACGGGCTTGACAGAGCTAGGTCTTGGTCCAGTGGCAAGGGTTAACCAAGACGACTGGAGACCAGCTCTGCTGCACGGACCTAGTGCGCACACATGTGGGCTGGCTCGTGCTGCCCTGGGCCCTCGCCTCTTCTGGGCCCTGAACTCTCGCCTCTCCTGGGCCCCGGTCACTTCCATCTACAAACTCTTGCCACTCCTTCGCCCCTCCTGCTGTGCCTGCCCGCACTGCAATCAGCGACCTGACTTCATAGCCGTCGCCCTCCTGCAGCAGCACATGCTGCTCCCTGCAATGGCCCCGGCCTGCTGATGGTCTTGCAGGCCGGGACCACGCCGACAGGGTAGCAGCTGCTCAGTCCCCGGGGACGGACTACAACCCCCTGCCTGGACCGTTGTCCCCTTTCTCACTCGCTCTCTCTATCGCTCTCTCTGTCCCCGTCACTCCATCTCCCTCTGTACATCTCTCGCTCTCCACCCCGCTGTCTTTCTCTCTCTCCCTCTGCCCCTGTCTCTTGTGCTCTATCCCTCTCTCTCTGTCCCTATCTCCCTCTCCCTCTCACTCACCCTCCCTCTCCCTCCCTCTATCCCTGTCTCTCTCGCTCTCCCCATCTCTCTCTCTCTCTCTCTCTCCCCTGTCTCTCTCGCTCACTCTCTCTGTCACTCTCTCTATCCCCGTCTCTCTCTCTCTCTCTCTCCATCCCCCTCTGTCTCTCTCTCTCTCTCCCTCTGCCCTGTCTCTCATGCTCTATCCCTTTGTCTATGTCTCTCTCTCTCTCCCAGCCTCTCTCTCTCTCCCTGTCCCTCTCTCTTTTCCTGTTTCTCTCTCTCTCTCCCTGTCTCTGTCTCTGTCCCTGTCTCTGTCTCTGTCCCTGTCCCTCTCTCTGTCCCTCTTTCGTGCTCTCTCTCTCTCTCTCTGCCCCCCCCCTTTCTCTTGCTCTCTCTCTCTCTCTCTCTGCCTCCCTCTTTCTCTGTCTCTTTCTCTTTCTCTGTCTCTGTCTCTGTCCCTGTCCCTCTCAATGTCCCTGTCCCTTTCAATATCCCCGTCACTCTCTCACTCACTCTGTCCCCGTCATTCTCTCTCTCTCTGTCCCCGTCACTCTTTCTCTCTGTCCCCGTCTCTCTCTCTCTCTCTCTCTTTATCCCCATCTCTCTTTCTTTCTCTCTCTCTCTCTCTCTCGCTCGCTCTGTCCCCGTCTCTCTCTCTCTCTCTCTCTCGGTCCCCGTCTCTCTCTTTCGGTCACAATCTCTCACCCCTCCCCCAATCTCTCTCCCCTCCCCCAATCTCTCTCCCATCCCCCAGACTCTCTCTCCTCCCCCAGACTCTCTCCACTCCCCCAGTCGCTGTCCCCTCCCCCAGATTCTCTCCCCTCCCCCAGACTCTCTCCCCTCCTCCAGACTCTCCCCCCTCCCCCAGACTCTTTCCCCTCCCCCAGACTCTCGCTCCCCTCCCCCAGACTTTCTCTCCCCTCCCCCAGATTTTCTCTCTCTCCCCTAGACTCTCTCTGTCTCCCCCAGACTCTCTCTGTCTCACCCAGTCTCTCTCTGTCTCTCCCAGTCTACCCCTGTCTCTCCCTCTCTCTCTGTCCCTATCTCTCTCACTCTTTCCCTCTCTCTCCCTATCTCTCTCTCTGTCCCTGTCTCTTTCTCTCACCCCCATCCCTCTCCCTCTCTCTCTCTCTCTCTCTCTATCCCTGTCTCTCTCTCTATCCCTGTCTCTCTCTCTCTCTCCCCGTCCTCCCCCTCGCTCTCTCTCTTTCTCTATCCCTGTCTCTCTCGCTCACTCTCTCTGTCGCTCCTCTTCCATTGTCTCTCGTGCTCTATCCCTCTGTCTCTGTCTCTGTCCCCGTCTCTCTCTCTGTCTCCGTCTCTCTCTCTCTCTCTCTGTCCCCGTTTCTCTCTCTCTCTCTGTCCCCGTCTCTCTCTCTGTCCCCGTCTCTCTATCTCTCTCTCTCTGTCCCCGTCATTCTCTCTCTCTCTCTGTCCCCGTCTCTCTCTCTCTCTCTCTATCCCCATCTCTCTTTCTCTCTCTCTCGCTCTCTCTCGCTCGCTCTGTCCCCGTCTCTCTCTTTCGGTCACAATCTCTCACCCCTCCCCCAATCTCTCTCCCCTCCCCCAATCTCTCTCCCGTCCCCCAGACTCTCTCTCCTCCCCCAGACTCTCTCCACTCCCCCAGTCTCTGTCCCCTCCCCCAGATTCTCTCCCCTCCCTCAGACTCTCTCCCCTCCCCCAGACTCTCGCTCCCCTCCCCCAGACCCTCGCTCCCCTCCCCCAGACTTTCTCTCCCCTCCCCCAGACTTTCTCTCTCTCCCCTCGACTCTCTCTGTCTCCCCCAGACTCTCTCTGTCTCACCCAGTCTCTCTCTGTCTCCCCCAGTCTCCCCCTGTCTCTCCCTCTCTCTCTCTCCCTATCTCTCTCACTCTTTCCCTCTCTCTCCCTATCTCTCTCTCTGTCCCTGTCTCTTTCTCTCACCCCCATCCCTCTCCCTCTCTATCTCTCTCTCTATCCCTGTCTCTCTCTCTATCCCTGTCTCTCTCTCTCTCCCCGTCCTTCTCCCCCTCGCTCTCTCTCTTTCTCTATCCCTGTCTCTCTCGCTCACTCTCTCTGTCGCTCCTCTTCCATTGTCTCTCGTGCTCTATCCCTCTGTCTCTGTCTCTGTCCCCGTCTCTCTCTCTGTCTCCGTTTCTCTGTCTTCGTCTCTCTCTCTCTCTGTCCCCGTCTCTCTCTCTGTCCCGACTCTCTCTCTCTCTCTCTCTCTCTGTCCCCGTCTCTCTCTCTGTCCCCGACTCTCTCTCTCTCTCTCTCTGTCCCCGTCTCTCTCTCTCTCCCTGTCTCTCTCTCTCTCTGTCCCCGTCTCTCTCTCTCTGTCCCCGTATCTCTCTCTCTATCCCCGTCTCTCACTCTCTCTCTGTCCCGGTTTCTCTCTCTTTCTCTCTCTCCCCATCTCTCTATCTCTCTCTCTCTGTCCCCGTCACTCTCTCTCTCTCTGTCTCCGTCTCTCTCTCTCTCTCTCTCTCTCTGTCCCCGTCTCTCTATCTCTCTCTCTCCCTGTCCTCGTCTCTCTCTCTCCGTCCCCGTCTCTCTCTCTCCCTGTCCCCGTCTCTCTCCCTCTCCAGCTCTCACGCTCTGTTCCCGTCCCTCTCTCGTTCTCTTTCTGTCTGTCGATCTCTCTCTGTCTCTCTCTCTCTCTCTGTCTGTCTCGCTTCCCCTCGCCCCAGACTCTCGCCCTAGACTTCCTCCCCCTCCCCCCGACTCTCTCCCCCTCCCCCAGACGTTTTCCATAATACGTCCTTACTATACAGTACAAATGCACGCGAGGCCCATACTAGAGAGAAGGTCCGCCGGCTTCTCTGGCGCTAGAAGGTCCTTCATCAGGGAGTACGTCCTGGATCCACAAACCGTCAGGAGATGAGCCCTGCGTTTGTCGGCCGAATCCTGTCCCAGCCATTCCTTAGTGATGAAACTTTGCTGTAGTCTCTCAATAAAATCATCCCAATCATCACCAACACAGTACCTCTCGTCTGTGCTGCTAGTGGCCATGCTCACGTGGTTTAAATCCCAGTTTCTCGTCGCCAATAATACGTCCTTACTATACAGTACAAATGCATACGAGGCCCATATTAGAGAGAAGATCACTCTGTGACCAGTAACCTTTATTTGCCAGCACTGAAGTGCTGAAGCTGGGTGGCGCTTCCCCTTTTATACCTGAAAGTCCAGGTTAGGATTGTCTCCCACAAGTTCACCACCTAGTGGTCAGTGTTCTCACGGTGTACAACTTAGGTCAGTTTATACATGGATTACAATGACAGTTGAATACATGACATCACCTCCCCCCCAAAGTCTTATTGGGATCACAGGTTAAGTCTCTCTGGTGGTTTACGCTCCCTTGTAGAGCGCCTGAGTTGGGGCTCCAGTTGTTGGGCGCTGGCCTGAGTGTCTGCTGTTTGCGGTGCCTCAGACCTGTCCGGACTTCCCACAGTGACTGGGTTCTCCTCCACTTGGTTCCGGTGTTCGGTCACCTGTGGTGGAGTGAACTCTATATCGTGTTCTTCCTCTGCTTCTTCTATGGGGTTGCTGAACCTCCTTTTTATTTGATCCACATGTTTGCGGCAGATTTGTCCATTGGTAAGTTTAATTACCAGAATTCTATTCCCCTCTTTGACAATCAAAGTGTCTGCAAGCCATTTGGGCCCTGCAGCGTAGTTGAGGACAAAGACGGTCATTGACATCGATACATCGCGCCCTCGCATTCTTGTCATGGTAGTCACATTGTGACCGGCGCCTGCTCTCAACAGTTTCTTTCATGGTGGGGTGTATAAGGGATAACCTGGTTTTGAGCATCCTTTTCATTATCAGCTCTGCAGGTGGCACCTCTGTGAGCGAGTGTGGTCGGGATCTATTGTCCAACAGGAGGCGTGATAAGCAGCTTTGTAGGGAACCCCCTTGGATTCTGAGCATCCCCTGTTTGATTATCTGCACTGCTCGTTCCGCCTGGCCGTTTGAGGCCGGCTTGAACAGTGCCGTTCTACCATTTCCTGCCATGAAATGCTGGAATTCAGTGCTTGTAAAGCATGGGCCATTGTCGCTGACCAAGACGTCCGGTAGACTATGTGCTTGAATTGAGAATGTCACACTCGATCCATTTGGAGTAGGCGTCTACTACAATGAAAAACATTTTTCCCGTGAAAGGACCTGCGTAGTCCACACTGATGTGTGACCATGGCTTGGCGGGCCATGGCCAGGGGCTAAGGAGGGCTTCTCTGGGCGCATTGCTCAGCTGGACACACGTGTTGCACCTGCGAACACAAAGTTCCAGGTCTGCATCTATCCCTGGCCACCAAACGTGTGACCTGGCAATTGCCTTCATCATGACAATGCCCGGGTGCTCATTGTGGAGTTCTCAGATGAATGCCTCTCTGCCCATCTGAGGCATGACTACTCGGTTTCCCCATAGTAGGCAATCAGCCTGAATCGAGAGTTCATCCTTGCGCCTGTGAAATGGTTTAAATTCCTCAGAGAATGCCCCGTACGTGGCTGCCCAGTCCCCATTAGTGGCCGCATTGTCCCTTGCGATGGCATGAATCGCCGTTCAGCTAGCCACTGACTCTGTTGTATTCTCCCTTTGGGTTTGACTACATGCTCGGGCATGTCCGATTGCCCCTGACTGCCTGGAGAACTGTGTGCCGCGTTAACAATGTTGACTCCCTGTCCATTTGCTGCATTTAAACCAAGATTTTTGTCAAACATCATTCTGGTCTCTTCCTCCCCTGAGATAAATGTCTGGGCCATCAAAGCCGCCGTTTCCAGGGTCAAGTCTTTGGTCTCAATCAGTTTCCTGAAAACCCCAGCGTGCCCGATGCCCTCAATAAAAAAAGTCTCACAGCATCTCCGCTCTGCATGCCTCTGGGAACTTACATAGGCTCGCCAGTTGCCGGAGGTCTGCCACGAAGTCTGGAACGCTTTGCCCTTCTCGCCGCCGGTGCGTATAAAACCGGTGTCTCGCCATGTGCATGCTGCTCGCCGGTTTAAAGTGTTCCCCGATCAACTTACCAAGCTCTTCAAAAGTCTTGTCCGCCGGCTTCTCTGGCGCTAGAAGGTCCTTCATCAGGGAGTACGTCCTGGATCCACAAACCGTCAGGAGATGAGCCCTGCGTTTGTCGGCCGAATCCTGTCCCAGCCATTCCTTAGTGACGAAGCTTTGCTGTAGTCTCTCAATAAAATCATCCCAATCATCACCAACACAGTACCTCTCGTCTGTGCTGCTAGTGGCCATGCTCGCGTGGTTTAAATCCCAGTTTCTCGTCGACTATAATACGTACTTACTATACAGTATAAATGCACACGAGGCCCATACTAGAGAGAAGGTCACTCTGTGACCAGTAACCTTTATTTGCCAGCACTGAAGTGCTGAAGATGGGTGGAGCTTCCCCTTTTATACCTGAAAGTCCAGGTTAGGAGTGTCTCCACAAGTTCACCACCTAGTGGTCAGTGTTCTCGCGGTGTACACCATGAGGTGATCCTGTGTAAGTTACTGGCGGCGGAGACGCTGGATTTGAGCAAGGCTATCACGATTGCCCAATCAATCATGCATGACGACGGACAAAAGCTTAAAGCAGATATCATTGAAAAATCGGAACTCAGCAAGTACTGTAAACAAGATAGTATCGTTATTTGGCAGAGCTGCATATGACAGGGCCTACTCGACTGTGTATGTGAAACCTGTGGTCGCCCAAAGTCCTCCAACAGGAATGAATCCGATTTCACCATGTTGGCGTTGTGGGGGCAATCATCGGCCTCATCAGTGTCGGTTTGAAGAGTATATTTGTAAAGGCTATGTGTCCACAACTGAGCAAGCGTGCTGCGACTCACCACGTGGAGAATGATGACCAGTGTAGCGCGGATCTGGATATGCAACCGATAATGATTAATGTGAAATTTAAAGGTGTGCCGGTACCGATGGAATTGGACATGGGTGTGAGTCAATCAATAATGAGCCAGAGGACATTCGACAAGCTGTGGGATACTAAGGCTGTGAGGCCTAAGTTGAGTCCAGTCAATGCTAAGTTGCGTACGTACACTAAAGAACTCATAACGCTGATTGGCAGTGCAGTAGTCAAAGTGTCGTATGATGGTGCGGTTCACGATTTACCGTTATGGATTGTTCCAGGCAATGGTTCAACCATGTTCGGCAGGAATTGGCAAGAAAAAATCAAATGGAATTGGAACGATATCAAAGCTTTGTTGTCGAAGGATGATATTCCATGTGCTCAAGTGCTAAGCAAGTTCCCCTCGCTTTTTGAACCAGGCATCGATAATTTCACGGGAGCCAAAGTGCAGATCCACGTGGACTCGGATACAAGACCAGTCCATCATAAAGCTCAGGCAGTTCTGTACACGATGAGAGAGGTCGAAATCGAACTGGACAGACTCCAGCGTGAAGGGGTCATATCACCGGTCGAATTTAACGAATGGGCCAGCCCCATTGTTCCTGTGTTGAAGAGTGATGGCACCGTCAGGATTTGTGGAGACTACAAGGTTAAGATCCACCGAGTTTCGAAACAGCATCAATACCCGTGACCGAAGGCTGATGACCTGTTTGCAATGCTAGCCAGGGTGAAGTCGTTCACTAAATTGGATCTGACATCAGCCTATAAGACACAGGAGCTGGTTGAGACGTCGAAGAAACTTACGTGCATCAACACTCATAAAGGACTGTTTATCTACAACAGGTGTCCTTTCGGAATTCACTTGGCTGCAGCCATATTTCAGAGGAACATGGAGAGTCTACTGAAGTCCGTCCCTAGAACCGTCGTGTTCCAAGATGACATCCCTGGTCACAGGTCATGACACCGCATAACATCTGAACAACTTGGAAGAGATTCTACATTGTTGGACAATGTGGGACTCAGACTGAAACGTTCGAAGTGCGTCGTCATGGCACCGGAAGTCGAATTCCTGAGGAGGAAAATTGCTGCTGACGGCATCAGGCTTACGGACTCGAAAACCAAGGCCATCAAAAATGCACCCAAGCCTCAGAATGTGATGGAGCTGCGTTCGTTCCTTGGTCTACTCAACTACTTCAGTAATTTCCTACCTAGATTGAGCACCTTATTAGAGCCACTGCACATGCTGCTAAGAAAAAGTGATAACTGGGTTTGGGGTGCGTCTCAAGATAGAGCTTTTGAGAAAGCTACTAATCTGCTTTGCTCTAACAAGCTGCTGGTACATTTTAATCCATGTAAGCGTTTAGTATTGGCCTGTGATGCTTTGTCATATGGAGTTGGTTGCGTGCTCCAATAAGCTAAGGAGTCGGGTAAACTACAACCTGTTGCGCATGCTTCTAAAAGTTTGTCAAAGGCGGAAAGAGCCTACAGCATGGTAGAAAAAGAAGCATTAGCCTGTGTGTATGGGGTTAAAAAGATGCATCAGTACCTGTTTGGTCTTCGGTTTGAACTGGAGACAGATCACAAGCTGCTCATTTCTCTGCTCTCTGAAAACAAAGGTATCAATACCAATGCTTCATCCCACATCCAGAGGTGGGCACTGACATTATCTGCCTATGATTATGTCATTCGCCATAGACCTGGCAATGAGAATTGTGCCGATGCATTGAGCTGTCTGCCGTTGCTAACACCAGATGTGGAGTCGCACAACCAGCTGACCTACTGTTGGTCATGGATGCTTTTGAAAGTGAAGGAACCCCTGTCATGGCCCAACAAGTTAAGACCTGGATCAGCCAGGACCCGATATTATTGGTTGTGAAACATTGTAACCTTAGTGGTGATTGGTCTGCCATACCCAAGCAAATGGGTGACGAGACCAACCCTTACATCCGTCGCAAAGGCGAACTATCCATTCAATCAGATTATTTACTGTGGGGTAATTTATTGTGTTGTTATGCCTAAGAAAGGCAGAGAGAAATTTGTACATGATCTACATAGCACGCATCCTGGTATTGTCATATTGAAAGCCATTGGCGGGTCTCATGTATGGTGGCCTGGAATTGACTCTGATCTGGAATCATGTGTGCATCAGTACAATACTTGCACGCAGGTAAGTAAAGTACCAGCGGAATCGCCGCTGAGTGTGTGGTCGTGGCCATCTAAACCATGGTCCAGGATCCACATCGACTTTGCAGGTTCCTTCCTGGGAAAGATGTTTTTAGTTGTGGTGGATGCTTATTCCAAGTGGATAGTGTTATGTATTATAATGTCATCCAGTACATCCACAACTACCATTGAGAGCCTTTGTGTCATGTTTGTCACTCATGATCTGCCTCACATCGTTGTAAGCGACAACAGACCTTGCTTCACTAGTCTGGAGTTTTGAGAGTTCATGAAACTCAATGGTATCAAACATATGAGGTCAGCATCATTCAAACCCGCATCTAATGGTCAAGCAGAGCGTGCAGTCCAAACCATCAAGCAGAGTATGAAACGTGTAACTCAAGGTTCACTGCAGACTCGCTTGTTATGCATATTGCTTAGTACAGGACAAGACCCCACATGCTTACCGGAGTCCCCCTCTGCTGAACTATTGACGAAGAGAGGTCTCAAGACCAAGCTCTTTCTTGTCCACCCTGACTTGACCGATCATATTGAATACAAACGTCAAAGTCAGCAGTGGTATCATGATTGCGCTACTGTGTCACGTGACTTTTCTGTTAACGATCCTGTGTATTTACTAAATTATGGTCAAGGTCCCAAGTGGATCGCCAGTACTGTTACAGCCAAGGAGGGTAACAGAGTGTTTATCATTAAGCTCAAGAATGGGCAGAACATGCAGGAAACATGTCGATCAGATAAAGCTGCGGCATACGGATGAACCGGAACAGTCTGAGGAAGACACAATCAGTGACCAACCAACCTCAGTCATCAGAGGACTCCGCTGTCATCAATAAATCTGGACTTTCAATCCCTGACATGGTCAATGCCACTCCCATCAGATCGGCTACCCAGCTCCCAGTCATAACAGACTCAGATCGCTCGCCCAAGGCTGGAGTTGAACTGAGACGATCAACTCGGGAGCGGAAAGCCCCAGACCATCTCAATTTGTAAAAAGATTGTTACTAATACCTTAAAGGGGGATATTGTCATGTATGTATGCTTGGGGTTACTAGCCATCAGGTGGCACCACTGTCGGAGGTCATTGGGCTGTACGCACGTGTGTGTGGCCCAGATATAAAAGGCAAGTCATCTTGTAATTAATCACTTTGGGTTCGAATAAAGCAGAACCAGGTTTGTAGCTGCGTTAGTTTACAGTATTCAGTCTATCGAGTTACTACATACATAACATCTTGCTCCTCCTCCTCCTCAGCTGTTCGCTGAATATCTTATGGCAAGGGCTGTCCCTTATGATGGCGAGGCTGTGCAGCATGCAGCAGACCATAAGAACATAAGAAATAGGAGCAGGAGTAGGCCACATGGCCCCTTGCCTGCTCCGCCATTCAATGCGATCGTGGCTGATCTGATCATGGACTCAGGTCCACTTCCCTGCCCGCTCCCCATAACTCCTTAATCCCTTATCAGTTAAGAAATTGTCTATCTCCACCCTAAATTCATTCAATGTCCCAGCTTCCACAGCTCTCTAGGGCAGTGAATTCCACAGATTTACAGCCCTCTGAGAGCAGAAATTTCTCCTCATCTCTGTTTTAAATGGGCGGCCCCTTATTCTAAGATCATGCCCTCTAGTTCTAGTCTCCCCCATCAGTGGAAACATCCTCTCTGCATCCACCCTGTCAAGCCCTCTCATAACCTTATACGTTTCGATAAGACCACCACGAATCTCGACACCCGCTCTGCCGAGTACTGCAGGGCCCCTCAGAGCGGTGCAGGAAGTGGAGGCGTTGCTTCAGCACGCTGATGGTGTGCTGGATCACATTCCGTGTGGCAGCATGGCTCTCAGTGTACACCTGCTGTGTTCATGTGCGTGGGCTGTGCACTGGAGTCACCAGCCACGCCATCAGCGGATAGCCCTGGTCGCCCAGTAAACACCCATTGGTTTGCCGCGGTGGCTGAAATGCAGCTGGCACAGCCGACTGCCGCAGAATGAAGGCATGATGACGGTAGCCAGGATACTGGGCATTGACCTGCCTGATTGGCAGCCTATGGTCACACACCAGCTGGATGTTGAGGGAGTGGAATCCCTTTCAGTTTCAGTACATCATAGGCACTCCCTCGAAACAAGGATGACTTGCTTCCATGCCAAAAAAGGATGAGTTCACAGGTGTTTCAATGAAGGTCCTAATATTCCAGGTTCTGAACTACATCGTGAAGGGTGGAAGTTGCCTGTGCGTGGATTTTTTTAACGTGTGGTGGTCGTTGCACACCAGCCACCACACGGGCTTGACAGAGCTAGGTCTTGGTCCAGTAGCAAGGATTAACCAGGACGACTGGAGACCAGCTCTGCTGCACGGACCTAGTGTGCACACATATCGCAATGTGGGCTGGCCCGTGCTGTCCCTGGGCCCTCGGCTCTTCTGGGCCCCGATCACGTCGCTGTACAATCTCTCGCTGTTCCTTCCGGTACAAGGCAGGGTTGACATGCGGCGGCCACGAAGCGACATGCGTGCAGTCAATGGCACCCTGCATCGCGGGGAGGCCTGCAATCCTCCTGAAGCCATGCACTGGCTCCGCCTGCTGGATTCTGGCCAGAGAGAATGAAATGTGGTCAGCTCTCTTGCCTCCCCCTGCGAGATGTTGCAGATATCTCCAGCTCCGGTCTGGACAGAGCCAGACACAAATGTTCATGGCCCTGCTCACCCTCACAGATATGGACTGCGCTCTTGGTCTTTTTTGTCTTGTTGCTTTAAACGTCAGATTACACACATACTCAGTTGTAGTAATGGAAGGATCAGGTCTTTATTTAAAACTTCATACTACACACAAACCAGTGTGGAAGTTACTGAGACACTTCACAAAACCAGAGCATGCTCCTGTTCTTAAGACTCACACATTCCATTTTCTAGTGTCTCTGCTAGAACAGTTCACTCACATCTCTGATATAAAATCAGGTCTTTGAACTCTATGGGCTAGACTTTCCATTATTGTGCAGATCGCCCAAAAATGGGTGTTAGTTTCCATTTTTTTGTGAAATGGACGATAACTGGGCGTTATACTTCATCTCAGCGTAAAAATGGACGTTATGTAGGCGGTAGCGATGCAAAACTGATGGAAAGTCTAGTCCTATATTCTATACATACTATCAATAAATCATGGTACATCAAAAGTACAAATAAATGTTGACAAACTGACAATGTAATCATCATCATCATAGGCAGTCCCTCGAAATCGAGGAAGACTTGCTTCCACTCCAAAAGTGAGTTCTCAGGTGACTGTCCAATATGGGAATTACAGTCTCTGTCACAGGTGGGACAGACAGTGGTTGAGGGAAAGGGTGGGTGGGGAGCCTGGTTTGCCGCACGCTCCTTCCGCTGCCTGCGCTTGATTTCTGCATGCTCTTGGCAACGAGGTGCTCAGTGCCCTCCCGGATGCTCTTCCTCCACTTGGGTCACTCTTGGGCCAGGGATTCCCAGCTGCCGGTGGGGATGTTGCGCTTTATCAAGGAGGCTTTGAGGGTGTGTCAAAGGCCTTTGTTAGGTCGAAGAAGCCCATGTATAAGGGCCGGTGCTGTTCCCTGTATTTTTCCTGCAGCTGTCGCGCTGTAAAGATCATGTCCGTTGTACCCAGTAGGGGAGAAAATCTGCACTGTGACTCCAGGAGGAACTCCTCTGTCACGGAGAAGACGGTTGAGGAGGATTCTAGCGCTGACTTTCCCAGTGGCTGACAACAGGAAGTCCTTCACGGCAAACGAGCCAAAGGTGGGCAGAGGAAACGTTTCAAGGACACCCTCAAAGCCTCCCTGATAAAGTGCAACATCCCCACTGACACCTGGGAGTCCCTTGCGAAAGACCGCCCTAAGTGGAGGAAGTGCATCCGGGAGGGCGCTGAGCACCTCGAGTCTCATCGCCGAGAGCATGCAGAAACCAAGTGCAGGCAGCGGAAAGAGCGTGCGGCAAACCAGTCCCACCCTCCCCTTCCCTCAACGACTATCTGTCCCACATGTGACAGGGTCTGTGGTTCTCGTATTGGACTGTTCAACCATCTAAGGACTCATTTTTGGAGTGGAAGCAAGTCTTCCTCGATTCCGAGGGACTGCCTATGATGATGATGATGATGATTTGAGGGTGTCCTTGAATCGTTTCCTCTGCCCACCTGGGGCTCGCCTGCCGTGTAGGAGTTCCAAGTAGAGCGTTTACTTTGGGAGTCTTGTGTCGGGCATGTGGACAATGTGGGCTGCTCAACGGAGCTGGTCGAGCGTGGTTAGTGCTTCGATACTGGTGATGTTGGCCTAATCGAGAACATTGACGTCGGTGCGTCTGTCCTCCCCAATGTAAGCTAAACGATCAACTACCCAATGTCCTCAAATTAGGTCTTATTGCCGCAATCGACTTCTGCCATGAGCACCATAACACACAGGTGACCAAATTGAGACATTCGAATGGCTTTCCTGTGGAGACCTCCGCCCCTTTGATCTCATTCCCAATTTACAATCCAGGCTCATCAGACAAGCTGCTTGAGCTTTTAAACCAGCATATGTCACCTCAGACTGTGCCATAAGCGAGGTATTCGGGAAATACGGACTGTCGCTCCCACAATAGCCACTGGCAATATGGTCCGTGCCCTGCTCTGGGGTTGCACTTATGGCTGCTGCAGGCGGCAGATTTCAGTGAGGGCGTCCTTACTGAAGTACGGCCTTCATAGCGAGACGATTTGAGTATAGGAGCAGGGAGGTCTTACTGCAGTTGTACAGGGTCTTGGTGAGACCACACCTTGAGTATTGTGTACAGTTTTGGTCTCCTAATCTGAGAAAGGACATTCTGCTATTTGAGGGAGTGCAGTGAAGATTCACCAGACTGATTACCGGGATGGCAGGATTGACATATGAAGAAAGACTGGATCGACTAGGCTTATATTCCCTGGAATTTAGAAGAATGAGAGGGTATCTCATAGAAGCATATCAAATTCTGACGGGATTGGACAGCTTCGATTCAGGAAGAATGTTCCCGATGTTGGGGAAGTCCAGAACCAGGGGTCAGTATCTAAGGATAAGGGGTAAGCCATTTAGGGCCGAGATGAGGAGAAATTTCTTCACTCAGATAATTGTGAACCTGTGGAATTTTTTACCCCAGAAAGTGGTTGAGTCCAGGTCATTGGATATATTCAAAAGGGAGTTAGATGTGGCCCTTACGGCTAAAGGGATCAGCAGGTATGGAGAGAAAGCAGGAATGGGATACTGAAGTTGCATGATCAGCCATGATCATATTGAATGGTGGTGCAGGCTCGAAGGGCCGAATGGCCTGCTCCTGCACCTACTTTTACGTTTCTATGTCTCACACGTTGGACCTCGCTGAGGTTCAAATCGGAGAATTGCTCCCTGAACACCCTGGGCCGATATGGTCTCTGCTGAGAGCCCTTCTCCCCCTCCTCTTCCTCCCTCTTCCAGCAACTTGTCCTGCTCTGCGCGGCCTCTTTCATTCATCACGTCATGCTGTAGTCCAAAGGGAATTCCGACTTGTGCAACAAAGTCCTTCAGCACCTGCCACACCACTCCTGGTAGACTTTAGCAACTTTAAAGAACTCTAGAAAGCATTAAACATTCGTACAATCGCAGCAACAGCCAAAAGAAATCAAGCAGCAACTAGTCTGTGAGTAGTTGATGATCCCTTTAGATAGCGCTGGTGGGTGTCCTTCCCGCTGCTGAACATGTGTTCAGCTGTGCGAGATTGAGAGAGGGCTTTGGCTGAAGCATTGAGCATTGAACGCTGATTGACGCACAATCTGCCTGCTTCGGGCAGACATTAGCTGCGCGCGCGCTTGTGCCCTCAGCAAGATGGCGTCTGTCGCAATTCGTTCGCACGCACCACACACGCCATTTTTGGAACCAAAACGTCACTCGTGCCGCCGTAAGAATGGGCTCTTACGCCCAATGGCTTCGGTCTTCCCAATATTTAGTTGGAGGAAATTTCTGCTCATCCAGCACTGGATGTGGGACAAAAAGTGTGTCAAATTAATCAGGGGTCGAGAGAAGTGGTGGTAAGGTAAAGCTGGGTGTCATCAGTGTACATGTGGAAACTGACGCTGTGGTTTTGAGGGGCAACATGCAGATGAGAAATAGGAGGGATCAAGGATAGATCGTTGGGCGACACCAGAGGTAACAATGCGGGGGTGGGAAGAGAAGCCATTACAGATGATTCTCTGGCTATGATCAGATAGATAAGAATGGAACCAGGCGAGTGCAGTCCCACCCAGCTGGACAATGGTGGAGAGGCGTTGGAGGAGGATAGAGTGGTCAACTATGTCAAAGGCTGCAGACAAATCAAGGGATGAGGAGGGATAGTTTACCACGGTCATAGAATGTAAGTTGTGACTTCGATGAGGGCCGTTTCAGTTCTGTGGCGGGGCTGGAAGTTTGATTGGACGGATTCAAACATGGAGTTGCGGGAAAGATGGGCACGGATTTCAACATATTCACGGGCGACAACATATTCAAAGACTTTGGAGAGGAGTGAGAGGCTTGAGATGGGATAGTAGTTTGCAAGGACCGCAGCGTTAAGGGTGTGATTTTTGAGGAGAGGGGTGATGATGGCAGATTTGAGGGAGAGGTGTACAGTACCTGAGGAGAGGGAACCGTTAACAATGTCAGCTAACATGGGGCTCAGGAAGGGAAGTTGAGTGGTGAATAGTTTGGTGGGAATAGGATCGAGGGAGCAGGAAGTGGGTCTCATGGACAAGATGAGCTCGGAGAGAGCAAGACAGGAGATAGGATAGAATCTAGAGAAAGACATGAGTTCAGGGATAGGGCAGCGGGGAACATGAGGGGAAGATTGGCCCGGTGGGCTAGAGGAAGGGAGCGAAGTGGCAGAGGCAGCTGACCGGTTTGTCTCGACATTTGTGACAAAAATGTCCATGAGCCCCTCGCACTTGTTCTTGAGGTGAGGGAGGAGGAGGCAGGGGAGTGTGGTTTAAGAAGATGGTTTGTGGTGAAGAGAAGCCGGGGATTATCTTTGCAATACTGGATGACCTTTGAATAGTGAGCAGGTTTAGCCATGGAGAGCCGGCCCGATAACGCTTCGGTGGTCCCACCAGATCTGCCGATGGACGGTTAGACCAGTTGTCCCCCAAAGATGTTCAAATCTGCATCCCTTGGACTTAAGATTAGGGGAGATGAGGGGCATACCGGGGGAACAACTGGGAGAGAGTAATGGTTTAAAAAAAAGAAAGACTTGCATTTATATAGCGCCTTTCATGACCACCAGATGTCTCAAAGCACTTTACAGCCAATGAAGTACTTTTGGAGTATAGTCACTGTTGTAATGTGGGAAATGGGGACAAGTGGATCAAAGGAGGTGGAGAGGGTGTCATTTAGCACATCGGTAGCTGCAGAAATATCACGATGAATTGTGAGCCAAAGGCTAGATAGTTGAGAATTTGAAACTGCAGAGGTAAGTGACTTTCCCGGGGTGGACACAGAAAGAAGTGGGTTTGGGAGGGGGAAGGGGAGTCTGGGTAGGGAGCGATAGAAGGAAATGATCAGAGACGGCCGTATCAGTGATAGTTATTATGTTCACAATAAAGTGATGTAACTGAGTACTGTAGACATGAGTAAGTGTGACCTTAGCTCCTTTATTCAAACTCCAGAGTATTGGTACAGCATGGGAGGCCTCCTTATACACAATGCTCCCAAGGGATGCTGAGATCCCTTGGGACTCCAACAAATAGGCCCTCTGGTGGTGGTATGATACAGGTTGCCTACGGTTGCATACATAACATCACTCCCTCCCAAAGTCAACAGTACACTTATTTACAGGGTGAGACGATCTGGGACTTATCGCTCCCTTGTCGATCGTCTCGGTACAAATGCAGGTGTGGGTGAGTTGGTTAATTTTTCACTGGGCTGCTGGGCAGCTGGCCTTACCGGGCTGCTGGGGATGGTGAGTTCGGCTTCGTGGTCAACCGTGATGTCAGTTGCCACTTCTGTGTGTTGGAGGGTCAAAGTTGGTGGTGTCCTCTTCGGGTTGTTCGTAGCTGTTTGTGAATCGCAGTTTGGTTTGGTCCAAATGCTTACTGCAAGTTAGTCCATTCGCAAGTTTGACCTGAAATACCCCACTCCCTTCTTTGGCTATGACCGTGCCAGCAAGCCATTTGGGACCATGTCCATAGTTGAGTACAAATACAGGGTGATTGACTTCAATATCGCGTGACATGTTTGCGCGATCATGGTATATGCTTTGTTGATGCCGCCTGCCCTCGACGAGATCATGGGGATTAGGGTGAACAAGAGAGAGCCTTATTTTGAGCGCTCTTTTCATGAGAAGCTTGGCAGGGGGAACCCCGGTGAGCGAGTGGGATCTGGTGTGGTAGCTGAGCAGGACTCGGGACAGGCGGGTCTGCAGGCGGGTTTGCTTGATGGTCTGAACTGCCCATTTTGCCTGCCGTTGAATGCGGGCTTCAACGGGGCAGATGTGATGTGCTTGATCCCATTGCGGGTCATGAATTCCTTGAATTCAGCATTGGTGAAGCACGGCTCATTGTCGCTGACAAGGACATCAGGCAGACCGTGCATGGTGAACATAGCTCGTAGGCTTTCGATGGTGGCAGTGGACGTGCTTACAGACATTATTACACACTCAATCCATTTTGAATAAGCATCCACAACTAAAAACGTTTTGCCTAGAAACGGGCCCGCAAAGTCAACATGGATCCTAGACCACGGTTTGGAGGGCCATGACCACAAATGTAGCGGTGACTCTCTGGGTGCATTGCTCAGTTGAGAGCAAGTGTTGCATTGGCGCACACATGACTCCAAATCTGAATCGATACCGGGCCACCACACATGGGATCTGGCTATAGCTTTCATTATTACATGCCTGCGTGGGTATTGTGTAGGTCGCGTATGAACGTTTCCCTGCCTTCCTTTGGCAAAACCACGCGATTGCCCCACAAAAGACAGTCCATCTGTATGGACATTTCGTCTTTGGCCCGCTGGAACGACTTGATCTCTTCATGCATCTCCGCTGGGACGCTGGACTAGCTCCCATGGAGGACATAGTTTTTTACAAGGGACATTAAAGGATCCTGGCTGGTCCAGGTCCTGATCTGGCGGGCCGTAATGAGTGATTTTTCGTTTTCAAACGCATCCATCACCAAGAGCAAGTCTGCAGGCTATGCCATTTCCACCCTGGTGGTGGGCAATGGTAGCTGACTGAGAGCATCAGCGCAGTTCTCTGTGCCTGGCCTGTGGCGAATTATATAGTTGTATGCAGACAGCATGAGCGCCCATCTTTGATTGCCGTCAGAGGCATTGGTATTAATCCCTTTGTGCTCTGAGAATAGCGATATGAGCGGCTTATGGTCAGTTTCTAACTCAAACTTGAGACCAAACAGATACTAATGCCTTTTTTTCACCCCATAAACGTAAGACAAAGCTTCTTTTTCAATCATACTATAGGCCCTGTTCGGCCTTGGACAAACTGCTGGATGCATAGGCGACTGGTTGCAATGTTCCCGATTCGTTTGCTTGTTGTAACACACACCCGACCCCGTACGAAGACGCATCGCAAGCTAGCACTAAACGTTTACATGGGTCATACAGAACAAACAGTTTATTGGAACATAACAGATTTCTGGCTTTCGCAAATGCAGCCTCTTGTGATTTCCCCCATACCCAGTCATCTCCCTTGTGTAGCAGCACATGTAAGGGTTCTAGCAAGGTGTTTAACCCGGGTAGGAAATTACCGAAATAGTTGAGGAGTCCCAGGAACGACCGCAGCTCCGTCACATTCTGTGGTCTCAGCACGTTCTTAATGGCCTCCGTCTTGACGTCGGTGGGTCTGATTCTGTCTGCCGCGATTCTTTTCCGTAAGAACTCGACCTCCGGCGCCAGGAAAACATACTTTGAGCGTTTCAACCTGAGTCCCACATGATCTAGCCGACTTAGAACCTCTTCCAGGTTCTTCAAGTGTTCGATGGTGTCCCGACCTGTGACCAGTATGTCGTCCTGGAAAACCATGGTGCGAGGAACTGACTTTAGCAGGCTCTCCATGTTCCATTGAAAGATTGCCGCGGCCAATTGAATCCCAAACAGGCATCTATTATAGATGAACAGACCTTTGTGCATGTTGATGCAGGTGAGGCCTTTCGAAGATTCCTCCAGCTCCTACATCATGTAGGCCAAGGTCAGGTCCAACTTGGTGAACGTCTTTCCTCCAGCCAGGGTCGCAAATAGGTCATCTGCCTTGGGTAGTGGGTACTGATCCTGTAGTGAAAAACGGTTAATCATTACTTTATAGTCCCTATAAATTCTGACTGTGCCGTCGCCTTTGAGAACCGGAACAATCGGACTGGCTCACTCGTTGAACTCCACCGGCACGATGATGCCTTCTCGCTGCAGCCTGTCCAATTCAATTTCCACTTTCTCTCATGTCATATATGGCCCGTGCCTTGTGGTGGATGGGTCGTATGCCCAGAATCAAGTGGATCTGTACATTTACCCCCGAGAAACCTCCGATACCTGGCTCAAACAATGACGGGAACTTGCTCAGATCCTGGGCACATGAGGCGTCATCGACGGAAGAAAACGTTCGGATGTCGTCCCAGTTCCAGCGGATTTTTCCCAGCCAGCTTCTGCTGAACAGTATGGGGCCATCTCCTGGTACAATCCATAGTGGGAGTTCGTGCCCTGCTCCATCATAGGAGACTTTTACTGTTGCGCTGCCAATTACAGGGATCAGCTCTTTCGTGTAAGTTCTTAGCTTGGTATGAATGGGGCTCAGCTTGGGCCTTTTGTGCCTTGTTGCCCTACAGCCTGTCGAAGGCCTTTTTGCTCATGATAGACTGACTCGCACCCGTATCCAGTTCCATGGATACTGGAATTCCATCCAGTTCGACTTTTAGCATGATCGGTGGACATTTCGTGGTGAAGGTGTGTACCCCGTACACTTCTGCCTCCTCGGTTCAAGTCTCTAGCTCAGCCTGATCCGCCATGGATTGATCCTCCTCTGTAACGTGGTGGTTTGTAGGGTTTGCAGCTCGTCTGCACATTCGCTGGAGGTGTCCCATTGTTCCACAGCCTTTGCACACATAGTGTTTGAAGCAACATTGATGGGCTCGATGATCACCTCCACTGCGCCAACAAGGTGTTAACTGCCTCGCATTAACGATTGATGGCAGACTCTGAGTCATCTGAGGTCATGGAGTTGCAGGCGTGTACGTTCTGCCATATGCATTCCATATGAAAACGACGTTACTTTGTGTACAGTACTTGCCGAAACCCCTTTATGCTGCAATATTTGTTTGGTGTTATCGCTGGTGGACATAAATGCCTGCGCTATCGTTATGGCTTTGCTCAGGTTCGGTGTTTCAGCAGTCAGTAGTTTGTGAAGGATAACCTCATGGCCAATACCAAGCACAAAGAAGTCTCTTAGCATTTGCTCAAGGAATCCATCAAATTCGCAATGTCCTGCAAGACGCCTTATTTCGGCGACGTAGCTCGCCACTTCCTGGCCTTCAGACTGTTGACACGTGTAAAATCAATACCTTGCCATCAGAACGCTTTCCTTCGGATTTAGGTGCTCCCGGACCAGCGTACACAGTTCTTCATATGATTTGGTTGTTGGTTTCACCGGAGCTAGAAGATTCTTCATGAGGCCATAGGTTGTTGCCCCACAGACGGTGAGGAGGATCTCCCTTCGTTTGACAGCATTCTCATCCCCTTCCAGCTCGGTGGCCATGAAGTATTGGTCAAGTCGCTCCACGAAGGCCTCCCAATCATCCCCTTCTGAAAATTTCTCCAGGATACCAACAGTTCTCTGCATTTTCGCGTTATTGTTCATTATCTCGTCGCCAGTTGTTATGTTCGCAATAAAGTAATGTAACTGAATACTGTAGACATGAGTAAGTGTGACCTTAGCTCCTTTATTTAAACTCCAGAATGTTGGTACAGCGTGGGAGGCCTGCTTATATACAGTGCTCCCAAGGGATGCTGGGGTCCCTTGTGACTCCAACAGGTATGCCCTCTGGTGGCAGTATGATACAGGTTACCTAAGGTTACATACATAACTGTTATGATGGGAGTAGTGAGGCCACATGAGTTGGTGAGATGGAGGAGTGGCAGTGAGTATGGGTAGGGGAGTTTACATGGAGCTTAGATGGCTCTTTTTCCTCGAGGCAATCCCTCGACCGAGGGTGACTTGCTTCCACAAGAGTTCACAGATGTTTCAGTGAATGACCCGATGTTCCAGTCTTGAACTCCAGAGGTGGAAGGAAACTGTGCGTGGATTTTTTTAACGTGTGGTGGCCGTTGCACACCAGCCACCACACGGGCTTGACAGAGCTAGGCCTTTATCCAGTGGCAAGGGTTAACCAGGATGGCTGGAGACCTGCTCTGCTGCACGGACCATGTGCACGCACACATATCATAGTGTGGGCTGGCCCGTGCTGCCCCTGGGCCCTCGGCTCTTCTGGGCCCCGTACCCTCATTCGCCGCACCTCTGCTACGATCTCTCGCCGCTCCTCCGCCACAAACCAGTGCAGCAATGCTGAAGTCTTTGGATATTGGACCTGTAGAACAAGCTACCAGCTCTTGCAGTGGGCACGGGTTTGCTGAATTCCTTCCAGCGAGAGCAGGACCTGTTTATGGCCGGTGCGGAGATCACCACTTACAAAAGGTAGTTACTGCAGGGAATTCAGGGCCACAGTGACCTCGTGGACTAGCTTCCTTTGCGTGGGAGATGGCGGTCTGAGAGGAATTTCCCAGATTTATTTTCCACGAATTGGCCTGGGTTTTATCTGTTTGGAGAACACGTGGTTTCAGGTGGGGTGGAGAGAGTATATACCGCCAGGTATCACAATTGTGTGGGGCAGGCTAGTGGACCAGAGGGTCTTTGCCTGTCCATCACTGTTCGAATGTTCAAGTCACTGTTACAATGCTTTGTCTATTTATACCTTGCCCCACCCACTCCCCTCGCACCAATATCATTGTACTGTCGATGTCATTACGTCTCTCACGACACATCCCTTCCAGCCACACTGAATGGGCGTCAATTTTCTCACTGTCCTGTAGGTAAAAAGGAACTGTGACTTTACCCTACGTTACAGTGTTTGTGACTCAGGGAATTATACACACATACCCACAATGTCGGATCAACCGTGGAGGCTTTTATTTGTATAACTAAAAGTAAATCTTACACAAAAGCAATGATTATACTTAACTAAACACGATTCAGCAGACACACAGATTTGTGGTCTCTAATAGGCCCCACTCTTTGTTTAGTTATCCTCTTGTTCTTTATGTATTTATAAAACATCTTTGGGTTTTCCTTGATTTTACTTGCCAAAATGTTTTCATGCTCTCACTTTGCTTTCCTAATTTCCTTTTTAATTGCAGCCCTGCACTTTCTATACCACTCTAAAGTTCCTGCAGTATTGAGCCCTCGGTATCTGTCATAAGCCTCCCTTTTTTACTTTAACCTACACTGTATTTCCCTTGACATCCAGGACCTCTAGATTTGTTAGTCCCACCCTTTTTCTTTAAGAGAACAGACTTACTCTGAAACCACAGAATTTCCCCCTTGAATGCCTCCCACTGCTCTGACACTGATTTACCTTCAAGTAGCCGTTTCCAGTCCACTTTGGCCAAATCTCATCTCAGCTCAGCAAAATTGGCTTTTCCTCAACTGAGAACTTTTATTCCTGGTCTATCTTTGTCCTTTTCCATAACTACCCTAAATCTAACTGAATTATGATCACTGGCACCAAAATGCTCTCCCACTGATACCCCTTCCACCTGCCCCTCTTCATGCCCCAAAACCAAGTCCAGAACCGTCCCCTCCCTTGTTGGGCTTGTTACATACTGGCTAAAAAAGTTCTCTTGAATGCATTTTAGGAATTCCGCATCCTCTATACCTTTCACACTAATTTTATCCCAGTTAATATTAGGGTATTTGAAATCCCCGACTATTACTGCCCTACAGTTTTTGCACTTGTCATAAATGTGTCGACATATTTGCTCTTCTCTCTCCCTCTGACTGTTTGGGGGTCTATAGTACCAGCAGTGTGATTACCCCTTTTTCATTCTTCAATTTGACCTATATGGCCTCATTTGATGATCCTTCCGACATATCATCCCTCCTCACAGCTGTAATTGTTTCTTTCAATTGTTTCACAACTGCGACCCCCTCCTTTTTTATCCCCTCTCTATCCCGTCTGAAAACCCTGTAACCAGGAATGTTGAGCTGCCATACCTGCCCTTCTTTCAGCCATGTCTCAGTAATAGCTATAATATCGTACTCCCAAGTGTCTATCTGTGCTCTCAGCTCATCTGCCTTATTCCCTGCACTTCTTGCATTGAAGTATATACCATTTAGCACTGCCAAACTGCCTTGTTGTCTATTTTCTAGGCTTTGTTTCCACTGTCTTACAAATTCACTTTCTACTTTTCTGATTTCCAATTCCAGCTTTGCGTTTCTCCCACTGAATCTATTCTCCGGTTCCCATCCCCCTGCCAAGCTAGCTTAAACCCTCCCAAACAGCACTAGCAAATGACCCCACGAGGATATTGGTCTCATTGGTGTTTTCAGGAAAATGGTAAACCCTTTGGTCAAAAACCTAAGCAGAATCAAGTGTCTCCTGCAATTTACTCTGTATCTAACCCATGCAGTACCTGCCCTGGGAGTGTTTGATGGGACAGTGTAGAGGGAGCTTTACTCTGTATCTAACCCGTGCTGTACCTGCGCTGGGAGTGTTTGATGGGACAGTGTAGAGGGAGCTTTACTCTGTATCTAACCCGTGCTGTACCTGTCCTGAGAGTCTTTGATGGGACAGTGTAGAGGGAGCTTTACTCTGTATCTAACCCGTGCTGTACCTGCCCTGGGAGTGTTTGCTGGGACAGTGTAGAGAGAGCGTTACTCTGTATCTAACCACTGCTGTACCTGCCCTGGGAGTGTTTGATGGGACAGTGTAGAGGGAGCTTTACTCTGTATCTAACCCGTGCTGTACCTGTCCTGAGAGTGTTTGATGGGACAGTGTAGAGGGAGCTTTACTCTGTATCTAACCCGTGCTGTACCTGCCCTGGGAGTGTTTGATGGGACAGTGTAGAGAGAGCGTTACTCTGTATCTAACCTCGTGCTGTACCTTCCCTTGGAGTGTTTGCTGGGACAGTGTAGAGGGAGCTTTATTCTGTATCTAACCCATGCTGTACCTGCCCTGGGAGTGCTTGATGGGACAGTGTAGAGAGGACGTTACTCTGTATCTAACCCGTGCATTCACCTCTTGAGTCAAAAGGATGTGCATTCAAGTCTCACTCCAGACTTGAGCCTATAAATCTAGGCTGACACTCCAGCGCAGTGCTGAAGGAGCGCTGCACTGTCGCAAGTGCCGTCTTTTGGATGAGTCATTAAACCAAGGTCCTGTCTGCCCTCTCAGGTGGCATGAAAGATCCCACGGCACTGTTCAAAGAAGATCAGGGAGCTTTAGCTGATGTCGTGGCCAATATTTATTCCTCAACCAACAACGCTAAAAATAACAAATCTCAACGACTCAGCATTCTCAGCTCTTTGGGGTAGAGATTTCCAAAGTTTCACAACCCTGTGAGTGAAGAAATTCCTCCTCAACTGAGTCTTAAATGGCCTACCCCTTATCCTGAGACTGTGTCCCCAGTTCTAGATACAGCCTGGGGAAACAGCCTCTCTACATTTTTCTATTCTTCCTACCAAAGTAAATAACCTCACATTATACTCCATCTGCCACCTTATTGCCCACTCACTTAACCTGTCTCTATCCCTTTGCAGGCTCTCTGTGTCCTCCTCACAGCTTACTGTCCCACCTAGCTTTGGAACGTCAGCAAATGTGGATACATTACACTCGATCCCTTCATATAAGTGATTAATATAGATTGTAAATAGCTGAGCTCCAAGCACTGATCTTTGTGGCATCCCACTAGTTACAGCCTGCCAACTGGAAAATTACCCATTTATCCCTACTCTCTGTTTTTTGTCCATTAACCAATCCTCTATCCAGGCTTATATATTACTCCCAATCCCATGAGCCCTTATCTATCATAGTAACATTTTATGTGGCATCTTATTGAATGTTGGGTGTGAAATCCAAATATACTGCATCCACTGCTTCACCTTTATCTACCCTGCTAGTTACATCTTCAAAAAACTCCAATAATTTTTTAAATACATTTTTCTTTTCATAAAACCATGTTGACTCTGCCTAATCATATGATTTTCTAAGTGCCCTGATACCATTTCCTTAATAATAGATTCCAGCATTTTGACCTATGACTGATGTCAGGCTAACTGGCCTGTAGTTCCCTGTTTTCTCTCTCCCTCCTTTCTTGAATAGCGGGGTTACATTTGCTACCTTCCAATCCGCTGAGACCATTCTAGAATCCAGGGAATTTTGAAAGGTCACAACCAATGGATCCACTATCTCTGCAGCCACCTCTTTTAGAACCCGAGGATGTAGGCCATCAGGTATGTTATTTGTGAAGACAGATACAAAATATTTGTTTAAAATCTGCCATTTCCTTATTCCCCATTACAATTTCTCCTGCCTCAGCCTCCAAGGGACCAATGTTTACTTTTGCTACTCTCTTCCTTTTTACAGACTTGTAGAAGCTCTTACAATCTGTTTTTATATTTCTTGGTAATTTACTCTCATATTCTATTTTCTCCCTTTTTATCAATTATTTGGTCATCCTTTGCTGGTTTCTGAAACTCTCTCAATCCTAAGGCTTATTACTATTCTTTGCAACATTATAAGCTTCTTCTTTCAATCCAATACTATCCTTAACTTCTTCAGTTAGCCACGGATGGATCACTTTTCCTGTGGAGTTTTTATTTCTCAATGGAATATATATTCGTTAAGAATTTTGAAATACTTCTTTAAATGTTTGCCACTGCTTATCTACCGTCATAGCTTTTAATCAAATTTCTCAATCTACCTCCACTAACTCGCCCCTCATACCTATGTAATTGGCTTTATTTGAGTTTAAGACTCTTGTTTCCACCTGAAGTATTTCACTCTCAAACTCGATGTGCAATTTTATCATATTATGATCACTCTTCCCCAGAGGATCCTTTGCGATGAGATTACTAATTAACCCTGTCTCATTACACAACACAAGATCTATAATAACCTGCTCCCTGGTTGGTTCCATGATGTGTTGTTCTGGGAAACTGTCTGTAATGCATTGCATGAACTGGTCCTCCAGAGTCACCGCCTTGTGATTTGTTTTTCAGGTCTTTGGTCAGATCCCGCTCTATACTTTAAAAGACAAATGTTGGGAGCTACACCCTGAGCTGCCATCCCATCTGGTGAGTGCTCAGTCATCAAATCTCAGTACACGGATATGGCCAAACAGTACATATCGTGTGCGTTCCCCAGCACTGGGCTAATCCCCATACCGGACCTAAACAACGGAGCGTGAGCAGAACTCCCCCTGCCCCCTCGCCCCCGCCCCCACCCCTCCCCACCTCCCCTCCCCCAGACCACGCTGGGGATCCTGGACACAGTACACCCGGGGAACCAGATCACGATCACCGGGGGAACCAGATCCGGAATATCCCCAGGGAGCCAGATCCGGATCACCCAGGCAACAAGATCCTGATCACCCGGGGAATCAGATCCAGAATATCCCCGGGGATCTGGGAACTGGACTACCCCTGGAAACCAGATCTGGAATATCCCCAGGGAACTGGGATCTGGAATATCCCTAGGGAATCAGATCTGAAATATTCCCAGGGAACTGCCCCTGGGGATCTGGGATCCAGACTACCCCAGGGATCTGGGATCCAGACTGCCCCTGGGGATCTGGGATCCAGACTACCCCAGGGATCTGGGATCCAGACTACCCCTGGGGATCTGGGATCCAAACTGCCCCTGGGGATCTGGGATCCAGACTACCCCGTGGATCTGGGATCCAGGCTACCCCTGGGGATCGGGGATCTGGGACCTGGAGTAGTGCTCCTCCTTGTGTGCTGCTGATAATTAGGTTATCGACCTGACGATCGGGTTAGAACATGTAGGGTAAACCATTGGCCTGTTGAGCTGCCTGGTGAGCGGATTGGGTGAGTGAAGCCAGGGCATGATGAAGCCTTGGGATGAGAAGGGCCGAGGTTCAGTGCGTTGCCTGTGCTGATGTACCCTGGAACCCATCTCAGCCTCTCCAGGGAGATCGGGTACAATCAGGATATTAAGGGGAACTAATAGGGTATACAGAGAGAAACTATTTCCGCTGGTTGGGAAGTCTAACTTCAGGTGGCGTAACTTTAAAATTCGAGCCAGACCTTTCAGGAGTGAAGTTAGGAAACACTTCTACACACAAAGGGTGGTAGAAGTTTGGAACACTCTTCCGTAAATGGCAATTGATGCTGGCTCAATTGTTAATTTTCAAACTGAGATTGATAGCTTTCTATTAACCAAAGGTATTAAGAGAGATGGACCAAAGGTGGGTATAAGGAGTTATGTCACCGATTGGCGGAACAAGCTCAAGGAGCTGAATGGCCTGTTCCTGTTATAAAAACAGAAAATGCTAGAAATCTCTGCGGGTTGGGCAGCATCTATGGAGAGAAACAGAGTTAACATTTCATAGAAACATAAAAAATAGGTGCAGGAGTAGGCCATTCAGTCCTTCGAGCCTGCACCACCATTCAATAAGATCATGGCTGATCATCACCTCAGTACCCCTTTCCTGCTTTCTCTCCATACCCCTTGATCCCTTTAGCCATAGGGCCATATCTAACTCCCTCTTGAATATATCCAATGAACTGGATCAACAACTCTCTGCGGTAGGGAATTCCACAGGTTAACAACTCTCTGAGTGAAGAAGTTTCTCCTCATCTCAGTTCTAAATGGCTTACCCCTTATCCTTAGACTATGACCCCTGGTTCTAGACTTCCCCAACATTGGGAACATTCTTCCTGCATCTAACCTGCCCAGTCCCGTCAGAATTTTATATGTTTCTATGAGATCCCCTCTTATCCTTCTAAACTCCAGTGAATAAAGGCTCAGTCGATCCAGTCTCTCCTCATATGTCAGTCCTGCCATCCCAGGAATCAGTCTGGTGAACCTTCGCTGCACTCTCTCAATAGCAAGAACGTCCTTCCTCAGATTAGGAGACCAAAACTGAACACAATATTCCAGATGAGGCCTCACCAAGGCCCTGTACAACTGCAGTAAAACCTCCCTGCTCCTATACTCAAATCCCCTAGCTATGAAGGCCAACATACCATTTGCCTTCTTCACCGCCTGTTGTACCTGCATGCCAACTTTCAATGACTGATGTACCATGACACCCAGTTCTCGTTGCACCTCCCCTTTTCCTAATCTACCACCATTCAAATAATATTCTGCTTTCATGTTTTTGTCACCAAAGTGGATAACCTCACATTTATCCACATTGTACTGCATCTGCCATGCATTTGCCCATTCACCTAACCTGTCCAAGTCACTCTGCAGCCTCTTAGCGTTCTCTTCACAGCTCACACCGCCACCCAGTTTAGTGTTATCTGCAAACTTGGAGATATTACACTCAATTCCTTCATCCGAATCATTAATGTATATTGTAAATAGCTGGGGTCCCAGCAGTGAGCCCTGTGGCACCCCACTAGTCACTACCTGCCATTCGGAAAAGGACCCGTTTATCCCGACTCTCTGCTTCCTGTCTGCCAACCAGTTCTCGATCCACGTCAGTACATTACTCCCCAAAATTAATTTTTCACACCAATCTCTTGTGTGGGACCTTGTCAAAAGCCTTTTGAAAGTCCAAATACACTGCATCCACTGGATCTGATTTGTCCACTCTACTAGTTACATCCTCAAAAAATTACAGATTTGTTAAGCATGATTTCCCTTTCATAAATCCATGCTGACTTGGACCAATCCTGTCACTGCTTTCCAAAAGAGCGCTGTTATTTCATCTTTAATAATTGATTTCAACATTTTCCCTACTACTGATGTCAGGCCAACCGGCCTGTCATTACCCGTTTTCTCTCTCCCTCCTTTTTTAAAAAGTGGTGTTACATTAGCTACCCGCCAATCCATAGGAACTGATCCAGAGTCGATAGACTGTTGGAAAATGATCACCAATGCATCCACTATTTCTAGGGCCACTTCCTTAAGTACTCTGGGATGCAGACTATCCGACCCTGGGGATTTATCGGCCTTCAATCCCATCAATTTTTCTAACACAATTTCCTGCCTAATAAGGATATCCTTCAGTTCCTCCTTCTCACTAGACCCTCGGTCCCCAGTACTTCCGGAAGGTTATTTGTGTCTTCCTTCGTGAAGACAGAACCAAAGTATTTGTTCAACTGGTCTGCCATTTCTTTGTTCACCATTATAAATTCATCTGAATTTGACTGCAATGGAGCTATGTTCGTCTTCATTAATACTTTTCTCTTCACATGTCTATAGAAGCTTTTGCAGTCAGTTTGTATGTTCCCGGCAAGCTTCCTCGCATACTCTATTTTCCCCCTCCTAATTAAACCCTTTGTCCTCCTCTGCTGAATTTTAAATTTCTCTTAGTCCTCAGGTTTGCTGCTTTTTCTGTCCAATTTATATGCCTCTTCCTTGGATTTAACACTATCGTTAATTTCCCTTGTTAGCCACGGTTGAGCCACCTTCCCCGTTTTATTTTTACTCCAGACAGGGACAATTGTTGAAGTTCATCCATGTGACCTTTAAATGTTTGCCATTGCCTATCCACCATCAACCCTTTAAGTATCATTTGCTAGTCTATTCTAGCCAATTCGTGTCTCATACCATCGAAGTTACCTTTTCTTAAGTTCAGGACCCTAGTCTCTGAATTAACTGTGTCACTCTCCATCTTAATAAAAAATTCTACCATATTATGGTCACTCTTCCCCAAGGGGCCTTGCACAACAAGATTGCTAATTAGTTCTTTCTCATTACACATCACCCAGTCTAGGATGGTCAGCCCTCTAGTTGGTTCCTCAACATTTTGGTCCAGAAGCATCCCTAATTTCTTGTTTGATGCTGTCCCCAACCTCATTACTACTGTTTGGTGGTCTGTACACAACTCCCACAAGCGTTTTCTGCCCTTTGGTATTCCGCAGCTCCACCCATACATATTCCACATCATCCAAGCTAATGTCCTTCGTTACTATTGCGTTAATTTCCTCTTTAATCAGCCACGCGACCCCACCTCCTTTTCCTTTCTGTCTATCCTTCCTGAATGTTGAATACCCCTGGATGTTGAGTTCCCAGCCTTGGGCATCCTGGAGCCATGTCTCTGTGATGCCAATTATATCATATTCATTAATTACTGCCTGTGCAGTTAATTCGTCCACCTTATTATGAATACTCCTCGCATTGAGGCACAGAGCCTTCAGGCTTGTCTTTTTAACATACTTTGCTCTTTTAGAATTTTACTGTAATGTGGCCCTTTTTGATTTTTGCCTTCCACTTTTACTTTTCTTCTTTCTATCTTTTGCTTCTGCCCCCATTCTATTTCCCTCTGTCTCCCTGCATAGGTTCCCATCCCCCTGCCATATTAACTCCTCCCCAACAGCACTAGCAAACACTCCCCCTAGGACATTGGTTCCGGTCCTGCCCAGGTGCAGACCGTCCGGTTTGTACTGGTCCCACCTCCCCCAGAACCGGTTCCAATGTCCCAGGAATTTGAATCCCTCCCTTCTGCACCACTCCTCAAGCCACGTATTCATCTGAGCTATCCTACAATTCCTACTCTGACTAGCACGTGGCACTGGTAGCAATCCTGAGGTTTCTACCTTTGAAATCCTAATTTTTAATTTAACTCTTAGCTCCCTAAATTCAGCTTGTAAGACCTCATCCCATTATTTACCTATATCGTTGGTACCTATATGAACCGTGACAACTGGCTGTTCACCCTCCCCCTTCAAAATGTCCTGCAACCGCTCCGAGACATCCTTGACCCTTGCACCAGGAAGGCAACATACCATCCTGGAATCTCGATTGTGGCCGCAGAAACGTCTATCTATTCCCCTTACAATAGAATCCCCTACCACTATAGCTCTCCCACTCTTTTTCCTGCCCTCCTGTGCAGCAGAGCCACCCACAGTGCCATGGACTTGGCTGCTGCTGCTCTGCCCTGATGAGACATCCCCCCCAACAGAACCCAAAGCGGTGTATCTGTTTTGGAGGAGGATGACCGCAGGGGACCTCTGCACTACCTTCCTTCCACTGCTCTTCCTGTAGATTCCCTATCTGTCTGTGTAACCTTTACCTGCCGTATGATGAACTCATTAAACGTGCTATTCACGGCATCCTCAGCATCGCGGATGCTCTAGAGTGAATCCACCCGCAGCTCCAATGCCACAATGCGGCCTGTCAGCTGGATATACTTCTCGCACATGTAGTCGTCAAGGACACTGGAAGCGCCCCTGACTTCCCAAATAGTGCAGGAGGAGCATGACACGTGTCCGAGCTCTCCTCCTATGACTTAACCCTTAGATTAACTTAATTTGGCATCAACACTGATAAAGGTTACCTACTGATAGGGAAAAGAAAAAGAAAAACTACTCCCCAATCACCAGCCAATCACTTACCCCCTTGGCTGTGCCACACAAACAGGGCTCCCACTGATATTTTTGCTGAACGTACAATGTCCGATCGGGAGAATTCCGATGGAAACTCCCAATCGAACTATCTGGGTGCCCGTCTGATGTGCGAGCACGAGGACTGGCAGTGCCCACGGGGACTGGGCCCCAGCACGGCTCCTTGGGACGAGAGGGCAAGAGCCAAAGCTGGGCAGAGAAAACGTTACAAGGACATCCTCAAAGCCTCCCTGATAAAGTGCAGCATCCCCACCAACACCTGGGAGTCCCTGGCCAAAGACTATCTGCCCTAAGTGGAGGAAGTGCATCCAGGAGGGCGCTGAGCACCTCGAGTCTCATCGCCGAGAGCATGCAGAAATCAAGCGCAGGCAGCGGAAAGAGCGTGCGGCAAACCAGTCCCACCCACCCCTTCCCTCACCGACAGGGACTGTGGTTCTCGTATTGGACCGTTCAGCCACCTAAGGACTCATTTTAAGAGTGGAAGCAAGTCTTCCTCGATTCCGAGGGACTGTCTGTGATGATGATGGTTGAGAACGAGTGTCTGTCCACATAACCCCACCAAGGTTGGGGTCCATGCTCAGGGAGCACAGGCAGGATAGTCAGTGCTGCCGAGTGCAGTGTCAGCCCTTGCACCTCCACACTCTGTTACAAATCTCTCTCTCTCTCCCTCATTTCCATCGTGTTAATTGTTATCCAGAACTCCCGCAATTCCGACTGCACAGAGGGACTGTGATGTAGTGTAACAAATGAATACACCACCTGAAGTCTGTTGAAAGTTAAAGAATCGTTTATTCCCTATACCTGCAGGGGCGAGCGATCTTCCTGGGTCCTCACCCAGGCGTACCAGCACTCACTCTCTCCGAACATAAAATGGTCAAATTGTTTATACTGCTATATTGTCCTATTTCGGTCAGAGCAAAACATTGTATTGACAAGTTTGCTTGAATGGTGTGGTTTATACATCTCGACCACAATGTCTCGGACAGGTACAGAGAAGCGCACAGCTCACGGTCTCAGATGACTGCGGTTTTACATTCTCGCAGCAGGACATCGTGTCCCATACGATTTCTTGGAACTGTTTACCTGATGTACGGTTATTATTTCTATCTAAGGCTTTGCTGCTGAACTACTTTGACGACTGCCAGTGTCTTACTGAGTGGGATTCTAAAGTCCCTCTTCAGACTGGGCCACTTTACCTGGGAAACTGCCCTAGAGAAGCTCCTGGAGGTTAATGCCGTGCAGGGTCTGAATAAAGAGCAGTAAGTATATAGAAGGGCAAGGACAGAAAATGCCGGAAATACTCAGCGGGTCGGGCAGCATCCATGGAGAGGGAAGCAGAGTTAACGTTTTGGGACTGTGACCCTTGGTCAGAACTGGGAAATGTTAGAGATGTGACAGATTCGTAAGGAAGAGCAGGGGGAGGGAAAGGGGGAGGGGAGGAAAGAACGATAGGGAAGGTCTGTGAGGAGATGTGATGGGCAAAAAGGAGATGGTAATGGCACAAGTTAGGAAACAAAAGATGAGTCTAGATAGGGTGTGACTGGCAGAATCCTCACCAGCTGCCGTGGGAAACAGAGAGAAAAAAGGTGGGCAGGATTGTTTAAAAAAAGAGAAAAGGGAAAACAAATCTAGCCCTCCCGCCCTATCACAGACCTTCCCTTTTGTTCTATCTTCCCCTCTCCCTTTCCCTGCCCCCTTAAGAATCTGTTACATCGCGAACATTCGCCAGTTCTGATGAAGGGTCACAGACCTGAAACGTTAACTCTGTTTCTCTCTCCACAGATGCTGCCTGACCCACTGAGTGTTTCCAGCATTGTCTGTTTTTATTTCAGTTTCCAGCCTCTGCAGTATCTTGCTTTTATGTAGAAGGGTAAGTTCACCGATCCTGCCTGCAGGATCACAGTGTAGCATCGACTCTCTCACCCAGGCTCCCCTCCCCTCAGTCACAGCCCTCGGTGTCGAGGTCGAAGCCGAAACACAAGCAATAGCTTGAGCGAGGCTTGAATTCTGTTGCGAGTATGTGTCCGAGTGTTCGCTGTCTGTCTGCTACCTCGCATTATTGGGACGTAGCCAGTCGTTGGAAGGTTTTTGGAATGTCCATCCCTTCAAAAAATATTAAATGCTGTGTTTGATCTCAGAGCGAGAGCGTGGATGGGTTTCTGAAATGGATTGAAGAATATCGTCTACCCCACTTTCTGAAGACGGACCTGTACCTTCACTTTGTTCTGTGCGAATTGCTGCTGGGCATACATGTGCCCATCTTAACAGGTGTGTGCAACCCAAAACCTCTACCCTTTTCAATCATAATGACACCCTCGATTGTACCTTTCTAATAATCTAGGCTGACACTCCAGTGCAGTGCTGAGGGAGTGCTGCACTGTCAGCGGAGTCGTCTTTCGGATGAGACGCTAAACCGAGGCCCTGTCTGCTCTCTCAGGTGAACGTAAAAAAATCCCATGCCGCTATTTCGAAGAATAGCATGGGGAGTTATCCCCAGTGTTCTGGGCCAATATTTATCCCTCAATCAACATAACAAAAACAGATTATCTGGCTATTATCACATTGCTGTGTGTGGGAGCTTGCTGTGCGCAAATTAGCTGCTGCCTTTCCAAATTACAACAGTAACTACACTCCAAAAAGTACTTCATTGGCTGTAAAGCACTTTGGGTCATCCCACGGTTGTGAAAGGTGCTATATAAATGCGAATCCTTTTTCTTTCTTTAATTGGAGAATCCAACTAAAAAGAATCAGGAAAGACATCAGGTTCATAGATGCTTTCCAATCCATGCAGTCTTGTGGCCTCCACCCCCCACACCACCATTCTCTAGTGGGGCAAAATCCTGGGGGTGCCAAAAACTAGAGAGAGAAAAAAATCTATGGCCAATTTAGGAAGTTCTTTGCTGACTCTCTCAGATGATCAAGCAAGGGTCCACGAGATTATGGTCACCCCAGATACACAGCTCGATGCCCTTAAGCAGTCCCCTCCAACCCCATGTGTCCCCATTTACTGAGAAGCCCAGGACTGGAAGCGTTCATCTTCATCCATCAAGCTGGTCCCAGAACTCACCAGGGCCGAAATTGCCCTCCGTCCCATTTGGATTCGATGGATATTTACCGCCGGGATCCATGGGGTGGGGAATAGAGAGAAACTTTCCTGGAAAGGTGTTGGGGGCAGCAGAGGGGCAGAAGTGCGTGGGGAGCAGGGTGGAAAGCGGGCGGTGTCATGCGCGTCGTGCTGACACGTAGCAACGTCCCTCCCCTTCACTTAAAGGGGCGGGACGCTGCGAGGCCTACTTGGCGCCCACTGGTCCACCAGGGGGGCTTTGACCGGGCTAGCAGGTGGGCACCCAAGAGGGGGTGTCGGGCTGCCTGTTGGCGGCCTGGCCGAACCCATGCCCGCCATTGTCGGGACGACTGCAGAGTTAAAGTAAAATCGTATCCGCGGCGGTGCACCCTCCCCTTTAAGGGCAGCTGTGTCGCCCAGCCAGCCAATGGCAACTTCTCGCCACGTGACACCGACAAGCCGTCGATCGACTGTTTGAGGGCAATGTTGCTAAATATTTGTTCAACATTTCTGCCATTTCCTTATTCCCCGTCATAATTTCTCCTGCAATGTTACAGTAGCAGATTGTATCCAGGAAAGATTCGGTTATGATCCCCAAGTTACACTATTCTTTAACTAGATATTGATCAGTTTAAAGCTGCATCCTGGTTCATAGGGGTCGCAAGGTCTAGTTACAGGAGTAACCGATAATGCTGCACTGAAGAGAATACCGATGGGGAAATCTGAAATCAGTTCCATCCATTGTTATACAAGGGTAACTGGTTGCTGTACATTAAAGCAGGACAGTAGCAGGACATAGCGGGTATTGGTGAGGCCACACCTGGAATACTGCGTGCAGTTTTGGTTTCCATATTTACGAAAGGATATACTTGCTTTGGAGGCAGTTCAGAGAAGGTTCACTAGGTTGGTTCCGGAGGTGAGGGGATTGACTTATGAGGAAAGGTTGAGCAAGTTGGGCCTCTACTCATTGGAATTCAGAAGAATGAACGGTGATCTTATCAAAAAGTATAAGATTTTGAGGGGGCTTGACAAGGTGGATGCAAAGAGGATGTTTCCACTGATGGGGGAGACTAGAACTAGGGGGCATAATCTTAAAATATTGGGCCGCCCATTTAAAACTGAGATGAGGAGGAATTTCTTCTTTCAGAGGGTTGTAAATCTGTGGAATTCTCTGCCTCAGAGAGCTGTGGAAGCTGGGACATTGAATAAATTTAAGACAGACAGATTCTTAACCGATAAGGGAATAAGGGGTTCTGGGGAGCGAGCAGGGAGTGGACCTGAGTCCATGATCGGATTAGCCATGATCTTATTAAATGGCGGAGCAGGCTCGAGGGGCCGTATGGCCTACTCCTGCTCCTATTTCTTATGTTCTTCTTAGAAATGGTTGTCCACCTTAGCTGGTCCAATCTGGATAAGGTGAGGTCTGTACCCTTGTCCTTGGTTTGCTCGAGAGCTCAGGATACGATTAATGTTCCTTCTCTTTCACAGGACCCAAAACGGCTCCGTCGACTCAACCATCGGAAGCCTCGCTCTCGACACTGTATTTCTCCGAGGACAGTCTGGACTCCGGGAATTCGAGCACTCAAGCAGAAAGCTCGGATATTGGGCTGAGCCCAGTGCCAATCGTGGGTGAGTGCCAGACAAACGGGGAGATTGCGGATTTCGGCTCTCCCCGCTCGGTGAGCTGCACTGAGTCCGGTGAAGCTGGGCATTCAGTCAGGATGCAGGAGCTTTCTGCTGAGTGATGATTCAAACATGGTGCAAAGTACCATCCTGTCTGCGGGACCTGGACGCCGGTCTGTTGACGTGATCTGCGATTTCCTGAGCATTATGGTATTAGAGGTGATTGAAAGATCTGACATTAAGAGGTTAAATCTATTATCGCCCCATTTGGGGGCGTTAACAGTCAGCAGGCGCTGAAGTTTCGCCCCCCCCCCAAAAAAAATTTGGGTTACCACCCCTAGAATCAAGCGCTCCCCTTCCTTCTTGGAGCGCTATCGGGGCGGACACCTCAGCATTGCTGCACAATGGGCCGTGCTGCGCTGCCGCGACCTAGGGGCGCGTCTCTCACTGCCGACTCTGCAAGGGGAAAAGGGAGCGATCTGGGCCACCATGGAGCTTGGGGGGTGGGGGGAGGCGGGGGGGTGCCGTGCGGTCAGCCCCACGCTCGAGCAGAGAGAGCCGGGCTGAGCAACATAGCCCCGGTAACGACCGGCCGCAAGAGCTGCAATCGCCTCCTGCAGCTGCCGGTGTTTTCGGTGAATTTCAGTGCCGGGGCGACGCGCGGGGCAATGACGTTGCGATCTCCGGGCGCAGGAGGTCGGGTCGTAGCGCCACCGCTAAACCCCCGCCCAGTATGGTGGGAGGCGTTGCCAGCGCTGTGCCCGGTCGCTAACTCATTTGCTGCCAAATGCGTTAAATTTCTATCCCGTACTTTTAATATTAAGAGTCAGGCTGTTCAGGAGTGCAATCAGGAAGTGCTTCTTCACGCACACGGTCGAGGGAGTCTGGATCTCTCTCTCGCAAAAGGCTGTGGATGCTGGGGGTTCAATTGGAGCTTTCATGACTGAGAGCGCTAGACTTATGTTCGGTAAGGGTATCAAGGGATACGGAGCAAAGGCGGATAAGTGGGGCTGAGACACAGATCAGCCCATTCTAATTGAATGGTGGAGCAGGCTCAAGGGGCTGAATGGCTGACTCCTGCTTTTCACTCTTATGTTCTTATGACTTTAGACCCATGGGTCCCAAAGCTCTCCATCACTGGGGGTTTCCTCACCTCATGTCTGGCTCTGTTGTAGACTCAGTGATGGAGATTGGTCGCTGTGATTGGTCAATAACTCCATTATTGTTGTATCATGTGACTCCCAGGATGGTTGAGGTGATCTAAATGGGCCTTGGACCTTGGCTGTCGAGCAAGTCCGAGGTTCCTATGAACACTTAACCGGTTCCTCTGACCTTCCTCCATCCTCAATCAATCAGTTTATCTGTAACTAAAATAACGGACTGAAGAATGCTGTACGAGTGCGCTGAGCGGTTGTTTACGAACATCGGCAACACCAACGTCGAGACTTGTATGTGTTTATTGTGACAGAAGGGGCTAAAAGGCGTGGGGAGAAGTTACAGAGTTGATCTATCCTGTCGCTAAACCCTTCTGTTCCCATTTTGTTCCGATAGAAGCCACAAAGAAGGCCGACACGCCAGACAGGTGGCTGCTGAGGAGATGTATCGGGAGTGTGCGAGGAATGAAACGCTTCCGATCGTTTCTCATGGGAACTCGTGGTAGGCAAAACCGGGGGATAGGCTATTGACCGGGAGCCTGGTACCAACCGCGGGGCAGGCTGGAATTCGCGCCCTGGGCCCAGACCACATTGACAATCCCGCCACATATACCCAGTCTGCCCCTCCACATATACCCAGTCTGCCCCTCCACATGCACCGAGTCTGTCTATTCACATATACCCAGTCTGTCTATTCACATATACCCAGTCTGTCTATTTACATGTACCCAGTCTGTCTATTCACATATACCCAGTCTGTCTATTCATATATACCCAGTCTGTCTATTCACATGTACCCAGTCTGTCTATTCACATATACCCAGTCTGTCCCTCCACATATACTCAGTCTGTCCCTCCACATATACCCAGTCTGTCTATTCACATATACCCAGTCTGTCTATTCACATATACCCAGTCTGTCTATTCACATATACCCAGTCTGTCCCTCCACATATACCCAGTCAGTCTATTAACATATACCCAGTCTGTCCCTCAACATATACCCAGTCTGTCCCTCCACAGATACCCGGTCTGTCTATTCATGTATACCCAGTCTGTCTATTCACATATACCAAGTCTGTCTATTCACATATACTGAGTCTGTCTATTCACATATACCCAGTCTGTCTATTCACATATACCCAGTCTGTCCCTCCACATATACCCAGTCTGTCCCTCCACATATACCCAGTCAGTCTATTAACATATACCCAGTCTGTCCCTCAACATATACCCAGTCTGTCCCTCCACATATACGCAGTCTGTCCCTCCACATATACCCAGTCTGTCTCTTCACGTATACCCGGTCTGTCTATTCACGTATACCCAGTCTGTCTATTCACATATACCCAGTCTGTTTATTCACATACACTTGGACTTTGTAATGAGCCTGAGGCATGTATTACCCGACTAATTGCTTGTTGTGTGTTGCGTAGGCGAGGAATTGGTGGAGTTCTGGTTGAGGGTGGACAGTCTGCTGAAACTGGATGAAACTGATGACAGTCAGAGAGATCAGTACTTTGCTCAGCTCCGTATGTTGCAAGCCATTCACCTGCAGGACGGCTCCGTGGTCATGTCCACCTGTGGAGGTTTTATCGGTAAGGGATAGGTCGGTTTGTAGGAGTCCAATCAAGTCGAGAAATTCAAGTCACATTAGAACCCGCAACACCAGCTGATTCTCTCATGAAATATTTTCACTTTTTTTCCCTGAAATACAAGCAGCGACCATTCACCATTCGCTCTGACGCATTCGTACTTGTACTTCTTTCAATTTAGTATACTGTATTCGCTGCTCACGGTGTGGTCTCCTCTACATTGGGGAGACCAAACGCAGATTGGGTGACTGCCTTGTGGAACACCTCCATTCAGTCCGTAACCATGACCCTGAACTTCCGGTCGCCTGTCACTTTAATTCCCCACTCCACTCCCACTCCGACATCTCCGTCCTCGGCCTCCTACACTGTTCCAATGCAGCTCAACGCAAGCTCGAGGAACAACACCTCATCTTTCGTTTAGGCACTTTACAGCCGTCTGGACTCAACATCGAGTTCAACAATTTCAGACCATAACCTCTGCCCATATTTTGTTCCCTTTCCTCCTTTTTTTAACCCCCACCCCTCAAACGCTGGGGAAGCATGAGGTTTGGATCAGATAAAGATAAATCGGAAACTGTGGAGGTATAAACAAGTTTTTTTTAGAAAAGCTCCCCCCCCGCCCCCTTTTTTAATTTTTGATTTGTTTTTCTCTCTCTCCTATGGCGGCTAGTAATTATTCCGCTTTTCACACTCTATCCTATTGCAGAGTAGCTGATGGTGGAGGGAAGGGATGTGCTGGTGGGTTTGGGGTTAAGATGGATGGCTCAGGGAACTGTATATATGCTTGAAGTGTATAAAAAACACTGGTTAGGCCACAGCTAGAGTACTGCGTGCAGTTCTGGTCACCACATTACAGGAAAGATGTGATTGCATGAGAGAGGGTACAGAGGAGATTGACGAGGATGTTGCCAGGACTGGAGAATTTTAGCTATGAGGAAAGATAGGATAGGCTGGGTTTGTTTTCTTTGGAACAGGGGAGGCTGAGGGGAGACCTTATTGAGGTGCATAAAATTATGAGGGCCGAGATAGAGTGGATAGGACAGATCCATTTCCATTAGCAGAGGGGCCAACAACCAGGGGGCATAGATTTAAAGTAACTGTCAGGAGGTTTCGAGGGGATTTGAGGGTCTAGGTCATCCACGATGAGGTATGCAGTTGTGAGCCTAGTGGATTAACTGGTAATGTGTAGTGTGATTGTTAAACTTTGTTAATAAACCAACTAGTTCTTGATAGCGATGTGTTGCTATGAATTCTTAAGCAAAGGACCCATGAAGCAAATAAATTACAGCTGGCAAGGCTGCATTTGTTGCCCATCCCGAGTTGCTCTGTGAAGATGGCTTTTGAGCTGCCATTGGTCACAGTTTGACACAACAGAGTGGCTTGCAAGCAATGTTCCCTCTAAGTTTTGGGGGGGGGGCAACATGGCCCCTCTAAAGGGCTGCAAGACCCACTGGACAGGCTGCCTGATTTGCAAACGGTACTGCTTTTATTTTTGGAGAAGGAAGCTGCCTCACTGACTCGAGACTAGCTCCAAAGGAAGCCCATGGAATGAAGGGGAAAGTGATGGTGTGGATACGGTATTGGCTCGGTGGCAGGAAGCAGAGATTGGTGGTGGATGGATGCTTTTCGCACAGGGAAGTTGTTTGGGGTGGCTTTACAAACGACCTGGACTCGGGTGTAGGGAGCAGGTTTGCAGATGATACAAAATGTGATCAGGATAGTTAGAGGCTTCAGGATGACGTAGACAGGATGGTGAAATGGGCAGCAGCATGGCAGATGCAGTTCAATACGTGATGCACTTTGAGAGGACTATTATGGAAAGACAGTATGTTATAAATGGCATAGTTTTGAAAAGTCTAGATAAACAGGGAGATCTTGGTGTCCATATACACAAATCCTGTAGGGTGGCAGGGCAAGTGGTAAAGCTGGTTAAAAAACAGCATATGGGTTGCTTTGTTTGTATATCGAGGAATGGAATATAAAACCAAAGCGATTATTCGAGAACCTTATGCACCACCTGGTTAGGCCTCATCTGGAGTATTGTGGACAGTTCTGGACACCACACCAGGAAAGGTAGAAAGGCCTTAGAAAGGGTACAGAGGAGATTTACCAGGATATTACCAGGATGAGGGACTTTAGTTATGAGGCGAGGTTGGAAAAGTTAGGACTGTTCCCCTTGGAACAGAGAAGGTTAAGAGGTGACTTAACAGAGGTGTTCAAGACGATGAAAGGTTTTGATAGAGTAAATAGAGTGACGTCAATAACTAGAGGCCATAGATTCAAAATCATTGGAAAAAGATCTGGAGGGGAAGAGAGTTATCAGGATCTGGAACATGCTACCTGACCAACAGTTTTGGTCTCCTTATTTAAGGAGGGATCTCCTTGCATTGGAGGTAGTTAAGAGAAGGTTCACGAGGTTGATTCCTGAGATGAAGGGGTTGACTTATGAAGAAAGGTTGAGCAGGTTGTACTCATTGGAATTTAGAAGAATGAGAGGTGATCTTATTGAAGCTTATAAGATTCTGAGGGGGCTTTGGGTCGATGCAGAGAGGATGTTTCCCCTCGTGGGGGAATCTAGAACTAGGGGGCATCGTTTCATAATAAAGGGCCGCCCATTTAAAACGGAGATGAGGAGGAATTTCTTCTCTCTGAGGATCGTGAATCTATGGAATTCTCTGCCCCAGAGAGCTGTGGAGGCTGGGTCATTGAATATATTTAAGGTGGAGATGGACAGATTTTTGAAAGATAAGGAGTCAAGGGTTATGGGGAGCGGGCGGGGAAGTGGAGCTGAGTCCATGATCAGATCAGCCATGATCTTATTGAATGGCGGAGCAGGCTCGAGGGGCCAGTGGCCAACTCCTGCTCCTATTTCTTATGTTGTTATATAAAAGGTGGTGGAAGCTGATTCATATTAATAGGGAATTGGGAAAGTACTTGAGGATGAGGGCCTTACAGGGTTATGGACAAAAAGCGGGGCTGTGGGACTGAGCATGACTGCTCTTTCAAAGAGCCAGTGTGGGCGTGATGGGCCGAATGGCCTCCTCCAGTGCTGTAGGATTCTCTGAAAAGAGCCTCTGGCCTTTTTGTTGCATTGCTGATTCGGTTGAAGATGTATAACACTGTTGTCTGACTCTTGTTTCTTCTGCTCTTCGTTGAGAAGACCTTCCATCGCCCGAACCGGATCAGCCCTATCTAACCAGGAGGGACTTTATCGCGAAGCTGCAAGAGCGGGCCATGCAGAAACTGCAGGCTTACTGGCTGCCCCGCTTCCTCACCCACTGCAAACACTGCCTGAGGAAGGTGAAGGAATGCGACCACATCCTCCAAGAATACCGAGGCAAGGTGTCGAAAGGGGAGCTTATAAAGAACACGCTGAGCTCTGCCGGTCTGAGCATGACCATCCGGCAAACAGAACACGTGACGGAGCCCTACTTCACCAAAGCCAGCAAGCGCCTCCTCTGGAGGCTGCCCTACTGCACAGGCAAGCAAGCCAAGATCACCACCGCTGGACCTTCGCCTTCGAGTAGCCTGAAAGCCAAGGAACAGCGAGATTGTTCCCCGGGCCGGTCGAAGGTCAGGGCCCTCCCTAAGCTCAGCCCGCCTGACCTCGCCAAGCGGCACACCTTGGGATGCCTTTGCCAGTCTCCGAGTTGGGCAGGCAGTGACGTGTGGCGAGCCGACGCGCAGGGCACCTCCCAGGAGTACGTCCTCCCGCAGCCGTCTGGCTTCATCCCCGTCATCAAAGCGCCCTCCATGCTGCTGTGCCGAAAGTTCCCCGAGCGCAACCGTCCCTTTGACTACCTCCACTGGGCCTTCAACGCCGACCGGCTGGCCGGGGAGCCCTTCGCCACCTTCCTCGCGGCCAACGGCAAGCTCGCCGCGCTCCATTACCTGCGCCTGTGGCACGAGATGAGCAACTTCCTCAACGTGGTGTTGAGCGTGAAGGACAGGGCTGGCTATCTCCTCAGGAACATCCTAGCTGAGAAGATCGTGGAGGTCTACCTGAAGGAGGGCAGCAAGCAATATGCCAAGCTCCAGCCGGAAACTGCCAAGCACCTTCGGCTGCTTCTGCCCTCGGGCCGGGTCATGCCGTGGATATTCGCTGCCCAGAAAGAGATTTGCGAGGTAAGAATCTGCGGCGAACTTTGGGTCTTTGTGTGTGTGCATGTGAAGGAGGTTCATCCGAGTTCAGATAGGGGAAGGTCAGGTGCAGCACAATGCAGACCTTGGAGACACTGGGATAGTGGTGTGCCGTAGGGATCAGTGCTGGGACCCCAACTATTTACAATCTATTAATGACTTGGATGAAGGGACTGAGTGTAATGTAGCCAAGTTTACTGACGATACAAAGATGGGAGGAGAAGCAATGTGTGAGGAGGACACAAGAAACCTGAAAAGGACATAGACAGGCTAAGTGAGTGGGCAAAGGTTTGGCAGATGGAGTATAATGTTGGAAAGTGTGAGGTTATGCACTTTGGCAGAAAAAAAATCAAAGAGCAAGTTATTATTTAAATGGAGAAAGATTGTAAAGTGCTGCTGTGCAGCAGGACCTGGGGGTACTTGTGCATGAAACACAAAAGGTTAGTGTGCAGGTACAGCAAGTGATCAGGAAGGCCAGTGGAATCTTGGCCTTTATTGCAAAGGGGATGGAGTATAAAAGCAGGGAAGTCTTGCTACAGTTATACAGGTTATTGGTGAGGCCACACCTGGAATACTGTGTGCAGTTTTAGTTTCCATATTTACGAAAGGATATACTTGCTTTGGAGGCAGTTCAGAGAAGGTTCACTAGGTTGATTCTAGGGATGAGGGGGTTGACTTATGAGGAAAGGTTGAGTAGGTTGGGCCTCTACTCATTGGAATTCAGAAGAATGAGAGGTGATCTTATCGAAATGTGTAAGATTATGAGGGGGCTTGACAAGGTGGATGCAGAGAGGATGTTTCCACTGATGGGGGAGTCCAGAACTAGAGGGCACGATCTTAGAATTAGGAGCCGCCCATTTAAAACTGAGATGAGGAGAAATTTCTTCTCTCAGAGGGTTGTAAATCTGTGGAATTCTCTGCCTCAGAGAGCTGTGGAAGCTGGGACATTGAATACATTTAAGACAGAGATAGACAGTTTCTTAACCGATAAGGGAATAAGGGGTTATGGGGAGCAGGCAGGGAAGTGGAGCTGATTCCATGATTAGATCAGCCATGATCGTATTAAATGGCGGAGCGGGCTCCAGGGGCCATATGGCCTACTCCTGCTCCTATTTCTTATTGTGTTCCTAACACAGATGAGACTGCACACAGGGAGGTTAAAATAACAATGACCTCAGTCTTTAAGACACTCCAGAGTGAGGAACAGGCCTTAGGGGTCGGCTTATATACTGAGATCCCTTGGGACTTCAGGGGATGCGCTCCCTGGTGGCGGAACATGGGAATGGATGCTTTACAGATACACAACATCACTCCCCCCCCAAGGCAAAGTGAAAACTATTTACAAGGTGAGACGGTCGGGAGCCTTTCTTTCCCTGGTGGACCGCCTCGGTACAAATGTCTGTTCTGGTGTGTTGGCTGTGCCCTCGCTGGGCTGGTGTGTTGTTGGCCCTGCAGGGCTGCTGGGTGAGCCTGGCCTTGCTGGGCTGTTGGGCATGATGGGTTTGATTTTCTGGTCCGGCGTGGTGTCATTGATCCTTTGGGTGTGTGTTGTGGGTTCAAAAATGGTGATGAGTGCTGTGTGTTGTTCAGGGCAGTCTGTGAACCGCAGCCTCGTTTGGTCCAGGTGCTTTCTGCAAATTTGTCTATTGTCTATTTTGGCTACAAACACCCTACTCCCTTCTTTAGCTATCACCGTGCCCGCGATCCACTTGGGGCCATGTCCATAGTTTAGCACATACACAGGATCATTCAGATCAATTTCCCGTGACACAGTGGCGCGACCATCGTTTACATTTTGTTGCTGCCGCCTGCTCTCTACCTGATCATGCAGGTTGGGGTGAACCAGCGAGAGTCTGGTTTTAAGTGTCCTTTTCATGAGTAGCTCAGCCGGGGACACCCCTGTGAGCGAGTGTGGTCTCGTGCGGTAGCTGAGCAGTACTCGGGACAGGCGGGTTTGGAGTGAGCCTTCTGTGACTCGTTTAAGGCTCTGTTTGATGGTTTGTACTGCCCGCTCTGCTTGCCTATTGGAGGCTGGTTTAAACGGGGCCGAGGTGACATGTTTGATCCCATTGCGGGTCATGAATTCTTCAAATTCGGCACTGGTGAAACATGGCCCGTTGTCACGGACCAGTATGTCAGGCAGGCCGTGGGTGGCAAACATGGCCCTCAGGCTTTCAATGGTGGCGGTGGCGGTGCTTCCCGACATTATTTCACATTCAATCCATTTTGAAAAAGCATCCACCACCACCAGGAACATTTTACCGAGAGACATGGATCCTCGACCATGATCTGGAGGGCCAGGACCACAAACTTAGTGGTATCTCTCTGGGCGCGTTGCTCAACTGAACACACACGCTGCATTGCCGTACACAGGACTCCAAGTCAGAATCGATAACGGGCCACCACACGTGGGATCTGGCTATCGCTTTCATCATTACTATACCCGGGTGTGTGCTGTGGAGATCCGAGATGAACGTCTCCCTGCCCTTTTTGGGTAGCACTACGCGGTTACCCCACAACAGGCAGTCTGCCTGAATGGACAGCTCATCCTTTCGCCGCTGGAACGGCTTGATTAGCTCTTGCATTTCAACGTGGATGCTGGCCCAGCTCCCATGCAGTACACAGTTTTTTACTAGGGACAGCAGAGAATCTTATCTGGTCCAAGTCCTAATCTGGCGGGCCATGACAGGTGATTTATCATTTTCAAACGCTTCCATGACCATCAACAAGTCTGCGGGCTGCGCCACCATCAACAAGTTTGCAGGCTGCGCCATTTCCACCCCTGTGGTGGGCAATGGTAGCCGACTGAAAGCATCCGCACAGTTCTCGGTACCTGGCCAGTGGTGGATGGAATAGTTATACACTGATAGTGCGAGAGCCCACCTTTGTATGCGGGCTGAGGCATTAGTAATTATCCCCTTGTTTTCAGCGAACAGGGATATGAGGGGCTTGTGATTGGTTTCCAGGTCAAATTTGAGGCCAAACAGATACTGATGCATTTTCTTTACCCCGAACACACACGCTAATGCCTCTTTCTCAATCATGCTGTAGGCCCTCTCGGCCTTAGACAAGCTCCTGGAGGTATAGGCGACAGGTTGCAACTTCCCAGCAACGTTAGCTTGTTGTAATACACACCCGACTCCGGACGACGGTGCATCACATGCTAGCGCAAGTCTTTTACATGAGTTATACAATACATGCAGCTTGTTGGAGCATAAAATGTTTCTGGCTTTCTCAAAAGTAATTACTTGGTTTTTTTCCCATACCCAGTTCTCACCTTTGCGCAATAACACATGTAGGGGCTCTAAGAGGGTGCTTAACCCCGGTAGGAAGTTACTAAAATAGTTGAGGAGCCCCAGGAACGACCGCAGCTCCGTGATGTTCTGTGGCTTGGACGCGTTCCTGATAGCCTCTGTCTTGGCATCTGTGGACCGAGTGCCATTCACCGCGATCTTTCTCCCCAAAAACTCCACTTCTGTTGCCATGAAGACGCATTTCGACCTCTTCAGCCGCAGCCCTGCGCAATCCAGTCGCTGGAGGACCTCCTCCAGGTTTTGTAGGTGCTCGACGGTGTCCTGACCCATGACCAATATGTCGTCCTGAAAAACCACCATGCGTGGTACCGACTTGAACAGGCTCTCCATGTTTCTCTGGAAGGTCGCTGCAGCCGACTGAATTCCAAACGGGCATCTGTTGTAGATGAACAATCCCTTGTGCGTGTTGATGCAGGTGAGGCCCTTCGAAGACTCCTCCAGCTCCTGCATCATGTAGGCTGAAGTCAGGTCGAGCTTGGTGAACGTCTTGCCTCCTGCCAGCATCGCAAATAGGTCGTCTGCCTTAGGTAGCGGGTATTGGTCCTGTAGCGAGAAACGATTAATAGTTACTTTATAATCGCCGCAAATCCTGACCGTGCCATCACTTTTGAGTACTGGAACAATCGGGCTGGCCCACTCACTGAATTCCACTGGGGAGATGATGCCCTTGCGTTGCAGCCTGTCCAACTCAATTTCCACTCTCTCCCTCAGCATGTGAGGTACCGCTCGCGCCTTGTGGTGAATGGGTCGTGCCTCTGGGACCAAGTGGATCCGCATCTTCGCCCTGGAAAAGTTTCCAATGCCCAGTACAAAAATGTCTCTGAGCATCTGCTCCAGGTAGCCATCAAACTCACATTGTACTGCAAGTCGCCTTAGCTCGATGACATAGCTCGCCACTTCATGACTTTCAGATCGCTGGCACGTGTAGAACCGATACCTTGCCATCAGCATGCTCTCCCTCGGGTTAAGATGCTCCCAAACCAGTGTACACAGCTCCTCATACGACTTATCTGTGGGTTTCACCAGAGCCAGAAGATTCTTCATGAGGCTGTAGGTTGGTGCTCCGCAGACCGTGAGGAAGACCGCTCTCCTTTTTGCAGCGCTTTCTTCTCCGTCCAGCTCATTGGCTACAAAGTACTGGTCTAGCCGTTCGACATAGGCTTCCCAGTCCTCACCCTCTGAGAACTTCTGCAGGATGCCCACAGTTTGCTGCATCTTTGCGTTGGATTCGTATCCTCGTCGCCAGTTATTGTGTTCCTAACACAGATGAGGCTGCACACAGGGAGGTTAAAGTAACAGTGACCTCAGTCTTTATTAAGACACTCCAGAGTGAGGAACAGGCCTTCGGGGCCGGCTTATATACAGTGCTCCCAAGGGATGTGGGATCCCTTGGGATTTCAGGGGATGCGCTCCCTAGTGGCTGAACATAGGAGTGCATGCTTTACAGATACACAACATTTCTTATGTTCTTGTGAATGAAGGAGATCCACCCAAGTTCAGACGTGGGAAGGTCAGATGCAGCACAACACTGATCTTGGTGACACTGGGATGAATTGCCTGTGGAGGGAATGTGGTCACCTCACCTGTACGGAAACACTGTAGTGTTTCATGGGCAGGATAGAGCAGGAAAAAGCTTGGTCCATCAATCCCATAACCACATCATCATCATAGGCAGTCCCTCGAAATCAAGGAAGACTTGCTTCCACTCTAAAAGTGAGTTCTCAGGTGACTGAACAGTCCAGTATGGGAATTACACTCTCTGTCACAGTCGGTGAGGGAAAGGCTGGATGGGACAGGTTTGCCGCACGCTCTTTCTGGTGCCTGCGCTTGATTTCTGCACACTCTCGGCGACGAGACTCGAGGTGCTCAGCGCCCTCCCGGATGCTCTTCCTCCACTTAGGATGATCTTTGGCCAGGGACTCCCAGGTGTCGGTGGGGATGTTGCATTTTATCAAGGAGGCTTTGAGGGTGTCCTTGTAACATTTCCTCTGCCCACCTGGGGCTCGCTTGCTGTGTAGGAGTTCGGAGTAGTGCGCTTGCTTATATTCAAGTTAGCCATGGACACACCCATCAGACCTCACTATTTGACAGGGAGAAACTGGTGGTGGGTCAGTAACCAAAGGGCACGGCTACCATTGGTAAAGAACCAGAGGGGAGATGAGGAGAATGCAGTGAGTTATGATGACGTGGAATTCACTGCGGTGGAAGCTGATTCAACAGGAGCTTTCAAAAAGGGAATTGGATATATACTTGAAAAGGAAAAAAATTCCGGGCTACGGGGCAAGAGCAGGGAAGTGGGACTAATTGCGTAGATCTTTCAAAGAGCCGACACAGGCACGATGGGCCGAATGGACTCCTGTACTGTAAGATTGTATTTCACTCTTCTCTCTGCCTTTTGGCCGATGCTCCATTCCAGTTTCCCCTCAGGAACTTACAAAAAAAAAGGGACAGGAAAATACCAGCCTGTTCCATCCTGCATGGTGTCATTTCATAGGATCATAGAACAGTACAGCACAGAAGAAGGCCATTCGGCCCATCGAGTCAGTGCCGGCTCTTTCGAAGAGCCATCCAGTCAGCCCCACTCCCCCCGCTCTTTCCCCAGATCCCCACAATATTTTCTCCTTCAACTATTTATCCAATTCCCCTTTGAAGGCTGCTGTTGAATTTGTATCCACCGCCCTATCAGGTAGTGCATTCCAAATCCTAACCACTCCTGGTGTAAAAATGTTTTTCCTTGTGTCGCCTCTGGTTCTTTAGCCAATCACCTTAAATCTGTGCCCCCTGGTTATCGACCCTTTCGCCATTGGAAGCAGTTTGGGCTGGATTCTCGGCCTGTTGCCGCCTCTGTCTGCGCTCTGCAGGGACAGTAATGGCGGTGGAGAGCACTGCCGGGCGGGCGGCCAGCTTCCAGCGCACCGCCAGGACATTCGGTGCCGGTTTCGGCGGGGCGTGGAGCAGTACCATGCGGGAGAGATGAGTCGGTGTGCAACATCCCTGGTTGTGACACTGGCTCGATATTTGGTTCATGCCCGATCCGTAGCGTCCTCAGCGCCCCCTAGTGGGACCGCCTGGGAAAGCGGGCAGTACGAACTATAGCAGCCGCAATGAGGGAAGGAATATCGACCTGAGTTAAGTGTGATTATTTGTTATATTTTTATTTTTGCGATTCATGTTGATGTGGCATCAGCAATGTATTGGGAATGTTTTTGCTGGTTCTTTTGTCGATTTTTTTTTTCCACGGAAGCCTCTCTCAGAACGCTCTGAGGCCGACTGTTTAGCTCGGGATTTTCAGTTGCTCAGCCGGCCTCGCGCCCTACGAGGTGTGAAACGCCTCCCTTAGTGCTCCGCTCCACACTCAGGGCCAAGCTGACGAATTTTGCGGCCCTCAGGAGCAGGAACTTGGTTGAATTTGCCTTCTCTAGCTCAGGTGACCAGAAGTCAAGTGGAATAAGAATTAGGAACAGGAGGAGGCCATTTGGCCCCTTGAGCCTGCTCCGCTATTCAATGAGATCATGGCTAATCTTCTACCTCAACTCCACTTTCCTGCACTGTCCCCATATCCCTCGATTCCCTTAATATCCAAAAATCTATCGATCTCCGGAATATACTCAAGGACTGAGCCTCCACAGCCCTCTGGGGTAGAGAATTCCAGAGATTCACCACCCTCTGAATGAAGAGGTTTCTCCTCATCTCAGTCCTAAATGGCCGACCTCTTATTCTGAGACTGTGACCCTTGGTTCTAGACTCCCCAGCCAGAGGAAACATCCTCCCTGCATCTACACTGTCAAGCCCTGTCAGAATGTTTTATGTTTCAATGAGATTCCCCTCATTCTTCTAAACTCTAGAGAGTATAGGCCTAGTCTACTCAATCTCTCCTAATAGGACAATGCCCCCATCCCAGGAATCAGTCTGGTGAACCTTCGTTGCACTCCCTCAATGATCCTAACTGCTGTCCAGCCTTATTTCAGTCAATTCGGCCCAGACCAGGAATTGAGTCTGACCCTGACCGTGTGGCTCAGTGTCTTACAGGGCAGGTGGGATATGATCTTAAAGTGTGTGAGAAGCAGGAACTAGCCCTTCAACGTGGTGTCTACTCTTCCAACAGATACTTGCAGATGCGTATGACGAGTCTCTGGATCAGGATGACACCAACTTCCTGGAGCTTGTGGTAAGACTGTCACAGATCCTCTGACACTGTCCAACGCCACCCGTTGTGTTGAAGGGCGGGGGGATGGGTGGCGGGGACCGGCCAAATTATACAAAGGACGGCAGGTCTGAGACACCCAGACCTCACATCCCTCCGAGCACCACTGCAGTAAAACCCAGAAAGGAATACAGAGCTTTATTTCCTGGTGTTAACTTTATTTCCAAAGGAATTGGAAGAATATTACAAAAAAAAGCCCCATCAAGACAAGAAAATGGGCATTTGGTGTTTTTTAGTTTGCACTGACCGTGTTTGAGATGAAAATCCTATCAATTCTGTCGCCTTTAAAATAAATATCATAAAGTATTGATTGAAGAATGTCCACCAACTCCATTCCTCCCACACACCATGTACACCCCACTCTATCATGGACTCTACCACCCATTTAATCCCCTCCCACACTCCATGTACACCCCACCCTATCATGGACTCTGTCATGTATTCAACCAGCATTGTAACCCATGTATAATCTGACCTAAGTTGTACACTGTGAGAACAATGACCACTAGGTGAGAGACACTCCGAACCTGGACCTTCAGGTACAAAAGGGGAAGCTCCACCCACCTTCTTCACGAGTGCTAAGGAATAAAGGACAGGTCACAGACTGACCTTCTCTCAAGTATGGGCCTCGTGTGCATTTATACTGTATAGTACGGACGTATCAATGGCGACGAGAAACTGGGATTTAAACCACGCGAGCATGGCCACTAGCAGAACAGATGAGAGGTACTGTGTTAAGGAATGGTTGGGACAGAGATTCAACATTGTTAAAGCAGCACACAGTTCTCCAGGCAGACAAGGGCAATCGGGCATGCCCAACATGTAGTCGAACCCAGAGGGGGAGTTCGACAGAGGCAAGCTGAATGGCGATTCACGCCATTGCAAGGGACAATGCGGCCAGTAATGGGGCCATCAACACCTGTTAATGGCACATTCAAGGACAGTCACAGGGGTAGTCAGGGACGATCGACTGGCAAGGGACCTTTTGTTTCCAACAACAGCTCATGTTGGAGGCGTGGAGGCACACACTCAGCCGGAGATGAGCAAAATACCTGCAGATATTGCAAAAATGAATGCTGGGAGAAATCGCTGGAAGCTGAAGTTCAGCGAGTTCATGTGGAGCACGTATACAGTTCATACACCAGGATGCCACCGTTAATGATGAAAGTGCTCCTCAATAGCATCCCAGTATCAATGGAGCTAGACACGGGGGCCAGCCAGTCCCTGATGGATATCAAACAGTTCGAAAAGTTGTGGGCGTCCAAGGCCAGGAGGCCAAAATTATCGCCGATTGACGCACAGCTACGGACTTACACAAAGCAGATCATTCCAGTGCTAGGCAGCGCCACGATAGTCGTGACCCACAAAGATTCGGAGAACAGGTTGCCACTCTGGACTGTCCCAGGGGATGGTCCTGCACTACTGGGGAGGAGTTGGCTTGCTGTCATGAACTGGAAATGGGGTGATGTCAATGCAATTTCCTCTGTGGAGCGAGTATCATGCTCACAGATCCTGGACAAATTTGACTCATTATTTCAACCCGGCATCGGCACTTTCATGAGGGCCAAGGTAGTGATTCACATAAACCCGGACGCCAGGCCAGTACACCACAAGGCCAGAGTGGTGCCATACGTGATGCGGGAAAAGATAGAAGGCGAATTGGACCGCCTGCTGAGGGAAGGCATCATCTCGCCAGTCGAATTCAGTGACTGGGCGAGCCCGATTGTGCCGGTGCTCAAGGCGGATGGGTCGGTCAGGATATGTGGTGATTACAAGGCCACCATCAATCGGGTGTCACTCCAAGACCAGTACCCGCTACCGAGAGCGCAGGACCTCTTTGCGACGCTATCCGGTGGCAAACTTTTTTTCAAAATTGGACCTGACCTCAGCTTACATGACCCAGGAGCTGGCCAGTGAGTCGAAGAAACTGACCACCATCACGACACACAAGGGGTTGTTTGTGTACAACAGATGTCTGTTCGGGATTCGCTCGGCCACCGCGATCTTCCAACGAAATATGGAAAGCCTCCTCAAGTCGATTCCAGGGACGGTGGTTTTTCAGGACGACATCCTCATCACGGGTTACGATACTGAAGAACACCTCTACAACCTGGAGGAGGTGCTACGCAGACTGGACCGGGTAGGGCTGCGACTGAAAAAGGCGAAGTGCGTCTTCCTAGCTCCAGAGGCAGAATTCCTGGGGCTGAGGGTAGCAGCAGACGGGATCAGCCCTACTGCGTCCAAGACGGAAGCGATCCAGAGAGCACCCAGATCCCGTAACATGACAGAGCTGCATTCGTTCCTGGGGCTCCTGAATTATTTTGGTAACTTCCCAAATTGAGCACGCTGCTAGAGCCGCTACACGTGCTCCTACGCAAAGGTCGCGAATGGGTCTGGGGGGACAGCCAGGAAAGGGCTTTTAATAGAGCACGCAATTTATTATGTTCCAACAATCTGTTAACACTATACGACCCATGTAAGAAACTTGTGTTAACGTGCGATGCGTCGTCCTATGGTGTCGGGTGTGTGTTGCAGCATGTCAATGCCAAGGGTCAGTTACAGCCGGTAGCTTATGCCTCCAGAAATCTGCCCCAGGCGGAAAGGGGCTACGGGATGGTAGAAAAGGAGGTGTTCGCATGTGTATATGCGGTAAAGAAATTGCACCAGCACCTGTTTGGCAGGAAATTTGAGCTGGAGACAGATCACAAACCTCTAATGTCCCTTTTGGCCGACAACAAGGCCATAAATGCAAACGCATCGGCCCACATACAGAGGTGGGCACTCACGTTAGCCGCCTATAACTATACAATTCGGCACAGAACGGGCACCGAAAACTGCGCCGATGCACTCAGCAGGTTCCTACTAACCACCACTGAAGGGGCTACCGAGCATGCTGCTGCAATGGTCATGGCTGTTGAAGCTTTCGGAAGCGAATGCTCACCCATGACAGCCCGTCAGATTAAAGCCTGGACAAACAGAGACCCGCTATTGTCTCTAGTCAAGAAATGTGTCCTGAATGGGGACTGGGCAGCCACGTACAGGGCATGCCCTAAGGAATTTAAACCATTTCACAGGCGCAGGGATGAACTCTCAATTCAGGCCGATTGCCTACTGTGGGGAAACCGCGTAGTCATGCCCCAGATGGGCAGAGAGATGTTCATCAGAGAACTCCACAAGGAGCACCCGGGCATTGTTATGATGAAAGCAATTGTCAGGTCACACGCTTGGTGGCCAGGGATAGACGCAGATCTGGAACTTTGTGTTCGCAGATGCAACACGTGTGCCCAGCTGGGCAATGCGCCCAGGGAAGCTCCCCTTAGTCCCTGGCCATGGCTCGCCAAGCCTTGGTCACGCATCCATGTGAACTACGCAGGTCCTTTCATGGGAAAATGTTTTTGGTTGTAATAGACGCCTACTCCAAATGGATCGAGTGTGACATTTTAAATTCAAGCACATCCTCTGCCACGGTAGAAAGTCTACAGGCAATGTTCGCCGCCCATGATCTACCGGATGTCTTGGTCAGCAACAATGGCCCGTGCTTCACAAGCACTGAATTCCAGGACTTCATGGCAGGCAATGGAATTAACCATGTCAGAACAGCACCGTTCAAGCCGGCCTCAAACGGCCAGGCAGAACGAGCAGTGCAGATAATCAAACAGGGGATGCTCAGAATCCAAGGGGGTTCCCTACAAAGACGCTTATCACGCCTCCTGTTGGCCTATAGATCCCGACCACACTCGCTCACAGGGGTTCCACCCGCAGAGCTGCTAATGAAAAGGACACTCAAAATCCGGCTATCCCTTATACACCCCACTATGAAAGAAATTGTCGAGAGCAGGCGCCAGCCACAATATGACTACCATGACAGGAATGCGAGGGCGCGATGTATTGATGTAAATGATCCCGTTTTTGTCCTCAGCTACGCTGCAGGGCCCAAATGGCTCGCAGGCACTGTGATTGCCAAAGAGGGAAATAGGATTCTGGTAGTTAAACTTACCAATGGACAAATCTGCCGCAAATACGTGGATCAAGGAGGTTCAGCAACCCCATAGAAGAAGCAGAGAAAGAACACAGGTGACCGAACACCGGAACCAAAGGGAGGAGAGCCCAATCACTGTGGGCAGTCTGGATAGTCCTGAGGCACCGCAAACAGCAGACACTCAGGCCAGTGCCCAACAACCGGAGCCCCAACTCAGGCGCTCGACAAGAGAGCGTAAACCACCAGAGAGACTCAACCTGTGATCCCAATTTGGGGGGAGGTGATGTCATGTATTCAACCAGCATTGTAACCCATGTATAATCTGACCTAAGTTGTACACTGTGAGAACAATGACCACTAGGTGGGACACACTTCTAACCTGGACCTTCAGGTACAAAAGGGGAAGCTCCACCCACCTTCTTCACTTGAGTGCTCAGGAATAAAGGACAGGTCACAGACTGACCTTCACTCAAGTATGGGCCTCGTGTGCATTTATACTGTATAGTAAGGACCTATCAGACTCTACCACCCATTTAATCCCCTCCTACACACCATGTACACCCCACCCTATCACGGACCCTACCACCCATTGAATCTCCTCCCACACACCATGTACACCCCACCCTATCATGGACTCTACCACCCATTGAATCTCCTCCCACACACAATGTACACACCATCCTATCATGGACTCCACCCCATCCACAATGTGCTACACCCTGAAATAGATCCACGATAAGGTATTCTATCCTGTAACACACCCTGTACCAGGTACTGGATCCTGCAATCTGCTCTTCATAAAGGATTGGACCAAATCCCCCTGGAAAGATATTGGTGAGTTCACAATGCACAGCGTTATTAATGCGCACATTGCCCAGCAAGTTCAGGGGATGAAGAGTCTGAAATGAGTTACGAATCTCCAGCAATTGCTGGTCAATTTACGCCTCTCCGCCGTTTGCCTCACACAAAAAGCATCTTGTCCTCGACCTCCCCATTATTGTTAAGAACTTGCTGGATTTGCACTTTAAAGGCCCATTAAACTCGCTGCAGCATGTTCGAGTCCAGACCCAACAGCCTAAGTACCTTTTTAATGATGCGATCATTATTGCTGCAATGCCAATCACTCTCTCCGGCTCGGAAAGGGAACACCTTAAACTGTTTGGTCTCACTTCTGCAGCTCAAAAATTCAACCAGAAATTTCAATATGTTTTTCTTATCTTTCATTTCCGTCTCTTTTGGTTCATTTTCTTAATCCAATATTTGTTTCTCTCTCTTTCTCTTTCTGTGCCTGATTTGACGCTAATTCCCTCTCCTTCTCCGTCATTTCTTGGTTTCTTGCTCAATCTTTCAATCTCATTGGTTCAGGAGATAGACTGTCGGTCCCGCCGTTCACTGAGGTCCCAGAGGCCCCATTCCTCTCAACACGCCATTATCAGCTCGTGTTTCCAGCAGGTTACCGCGCAAAATGATATTCGAGCTGAAAGGTGCAGGCAAAGTTTTAACTAACGGCATACGCCATGAGATGTCCAGCTCCAGCAAGATTTAGATCATTATAAACCTGCAGTATGTCCAATGGAACAGTTTATAGCCTGTAGTACAAGTTATTTATTTTTATTCATTCTTGAGATGTCGCTGACATTTTTTGCCCATCCCTAATTGCCCTTGAGAAGATGATGTGGAGCTGCTGCCTTGAACCATTGCAGTCCTTGTGGTGAAGGTGCTCCCACAGTGCTGTTAGGGAGGGAGTTTCAGCATTTTGACCCAGTGATGATGAAGGAATGGCGATATACTTCCAAGTCAGGATGGTGTGTGACTTGGAGGGGAACTTGCAAGTGATGGTGTTCTCATGCGCCTGCTACCCTTGTCCTCCTAGGTGGTAGAGTTCATGGGTTTGGGAGGTTCTACCAAAGAAGCCTTGGTGAGTTATTGCAATGCATCTTTTAGATGGTACACACTGCAGCTATGGAGCGCTAATGGTGGAGGGAGTGAATGTTTAAGGTGGTGGATGGGGTGCCAATCAAGTGGGCTGATTTGTCCTGGATGGTGTCGAGCTTGTTGAGTGTTGGAGCTGCCCTCATCCAGGCAAGTGGAGAGGCTCCTGACTTGTGCCTTGTAGATGGTGGAAAGGCTTTGGGGAGTCAGGAGGTGAGACACTCGCAAGTATTTAAAAAGGAAAAGAGTAGCTAAAGTAAATGCTTGTCCCTTAGAGGATGAGACTGGGGAATTAATAATGGGGAACAGGGAAATGGCCGAGACTTTGAACAAATATTTTGTATCGGTCTTCACGGTAGAAGACACTAAAAGCATCCCAATAATAGTAGAAAATCAGGAGGCAAAAGGGAGGAAGGAAATTAAAACAATCACTCACTAGAAAAAAAGTACTAGGAAAACTAATGGGACTAAAGGTGGACAAGTCCCCTGGACCTGATGGCCTGCATCCTAAATGAAGTGGCTGCAGAGATGGTGGATGCATTCGTTGTAATCTATCAAAATTCCCTGGCTTCTGGGGAGGTCCCAGCAGATTGGAAAATGCTCCTATTTAAAAAAGGAGGGAGGCAGAAAGCAGGAAATGGGAAAATGCTGGACTCCATTATTAAGGAAGCAGTAGCAGGACATTTAGAAAAGCATAATTCAATCAAGCAGAGTCAGCATGGTTTCATGAAAGGTAATTGAGTTTGACAAATTTATTTGAGTTCTTTGAGGATGTAATGAGCAGGGTGGATGGGGGAAACCAGTGGATGTGGTGTATTTGTATTTCCAGAAGGCATTCGATAAGGTGCCACATAAAAGGCACAAGATAAAAGTTCATGAGGTTGGGGGTAATATATTAGCATGGATAGAGGATTGGCTAACTAACAGAAAACAGAGAGTCGGGATAAATCGGTCATTTTCAGGTTGGCAAACTGTAATTGGTGGGGTGCCACAGGGATTAGTGCTGGGGCATCAACTATTTACAATCTATATTGATGACTTGAATGAAGGGCCCGAGTGTAATGTAGTCAAATTTGCTGATAATACAACGATGGGTGGGAAAGCAAGCTGTGAAGAGGACACAAAGAGTCTGCAAAGGGTTATAGACAGGTTAATGATTGGCAAAAATTTGGCAGATGGAGTATAATGTGGAAAAATGGGAGGTTATCCACTTTGTTAGGAAAAATAAAAAATCAAATTATTATTCAAATGGAGAGAGATTACAGAATGCTGCGGTACAGAGGGATCTCAGTATCCTCGTACGTGAAACACAAAAAGTTAGTATGCAGGTACAGCAAGTAATCAGGAAGGCAAATGGTATGTTGGCCTTTATTGCAAGGGGGATGGAGTATAAAAGCAGGGAATTCTTGCACAACTGTACAGGGTATTGGTGAGGCCACACCTGGAGTACTGCAGACAGTTTTGGTCTCCGTATTTAAGGAGGTATATACTTGCATTGAAGGCAGTTCAGAGAAGGTTCACTGGATTGATTCCTGGGATGAAGGTGTTGTCTTATGAAAAATGGTTGAGCAGGTTGGGCCTATACTTATTGGAGTTTAGAAGAATGAGAGGTGGTCTTATTGAAACATATAAGATTCTGAGTGGGCTTGACAGAGTAGATGCAGAGAGGATGTTTCACTCATGGAGGAATCTAGAACTAGGGGACAAAGTTTCAGAATAAGGCGTCGCCCATTTAAAACTGAGTGGAGGAGGAATTTCTTCTCTGAGAGTTGTGAATCTTAGACTGAGTCTTGTGTAACGAGAGAGGATTAATTGCCAATCTGGTCGTGCGGGGCCACTTGGGGAACAGTGACCATAATATGGTAGAATTCTTCATTAAGATGGAGAGTGACACAGTTAATTCAGAGATTAGGGTGCTGAACTTAAAGAAAGGTAACTTCGACGGTATGAGACGTGAATTGGCTAGGATAGACTGGAGAATGATACTTAAAGGGTTGACAGTGGATAGGCAATGATAGACATTTAAATATCACATGGATGAACTACAACAATTGTACATCCCCGTGTGGCGTAAGAATAAAAAAGGGAAGGCGGCTCAACCGTGGCTAACAAGGGAAATTAGGGAAAGTGTTAAATCGAAGGAAGAGGCATATAAATTGGCCAGAAAAAGAAGCAAACCTGAGGACTGGGAGATATTTAGAATTCAGCAGAGGAGAACAAAAGGTTTATTTAGGAGGGGGAAAATAGAGTAAGAGAGTAAGCTTGCAGGGAACATAAAAACTGACTGCAAAAGCTTCTATAGATATGTGAAGAGAAAAAGATCAGTGAAGACTGATGTAGGTCCCTTGCAGTCAGAATCAGGGGAATTCATAATGGGGAACAAGGAAATGGAAGACCATTTGAACAATTACTTTAGTTCTGTCTTGACTAAGGAAGACACGAATAACCTCCCGAAAATACTAGGGGACCGAGGGTGTAGCGAGAAGGGGGAACTGAGGGAAATCCTTATTAGTCAGGAAATGGTGTTGGGGAAATTGAAGGGACTGAAGGCCAATAAATCCCGAGGGCCTGATAGTCTGCATCCCAGAGTATTTAAGGAAGTGACCCTAGAAATAGTAGATGCATTGGTGGTCATTTTCCAACATTCCATGGACTCTGGTTCAGTTCCTATGGATTGGAGGGTAGCGAATGTAACCCCACTTTTTAAAAAAGGAGGGAGAGAGAAAACAGGGAATTATAGACCGGTTAGCCTGACATCCGTGGTGGGGAAAATGCTGGAATCAATTATTAAAGATGTAATAGCAGTGCATTTGGAAAGCAGTGACAGGATCGGTCCAAGTCAGCATGGATTTATGAAAGGGAAATCATGTTTGACAAATCTAAAGTTTTTTGAGGATGTAACTAGTAGAGTGGACAAGGGAGAACCAGTGGGTTTGGTGTATTTGGACATTTAAAAGGCTTTTGACAAGGTCCCACACAAGAGATTGGTGTGCAAAATTAAGGCACATGGGATTGGGGGTAATGTATTGACGTGAACTGGTTGGCAGACAGGAAGCAAAGAGTGGGAATAAACGGGTCCTTTTCAGAATGGCAGGCAGTGACTAGTGGGGTGCCGCAGGGTTCAGTGCTGGGACCCCAGCTATTTACAATATACATTAATGATTTAGACAAAGGAATTGAATGTAATATCTCCAAGTTTGCAGATGACATTAAGCTGGGTGGCAGTGCGAGCAGCGAGGAGGATGCTAGGAGGCTGCAGGGGGACTTGAACAGATTAGGTGAGTGGGCAAATGCATGGCAGATGCAGTATAATGTGGATAAGTGTGAGGCTATCCACTTTGGTGGCAAAAACAGGAAGGCAGATTATTATCTGAATGGTGACAGATTAGTAAAAGGGGAGGTGCGATGAGACCTGGGTGTCATGGTACATCATTCATTGAAAGTAGGCATGCAGGTACAGCAGGCAGTAAAAAAAGCAAATGGCATGCTGGCCTTCATAGCGAGAGGATTTGAGTATAGGAACAGGGAGGTCTTACTGCAGTTGTACAGGGCCTTGGTGAGACCACACCTTGAGTACTGTGTGCAGTTTTGGTCTCCTAATCTGAGGAAGGACATTCTTGCTTGAGGGAGTGCAGCGAAGGTTCACCAGACTGATTCCCGGGACTGACATATGAAGAAAGACTAGATCGACTAGACTTATATTCACTGGAATTTAGAAGAATGAGAGGGGATCTCATAGAAACATATAAAATTCTGACGAGATTGGACAGGTTAGATGCAGGAAGAATGTTCCCGATGTTGGGGAAGTCCAGAACCAGGGGTCACAGTCTAAGGATAAGGGGTAAGCCATTTGGGACTGAGATGAGGAGAAAGTTCTTCACTCAGAGAATTGTGAACCTGTGTAATTCTCTACCACAGAAAGTTATTGAGGCCGGTTCGTTAAATATATTCAAAAGTGAGTTAGATGTGGCCCTTATGGCTAAAGGGATCAAGGGGTATGGAGAGAAAGCAGGAATGGGGTACTGAAGTTGCATGATCAGCCATGATCATATTGAATGGTGGTGCAGGCTCGAAGGGCCGAATGGCCTACTCCTGCACCTACTTTCAATGTTTCTATGTTTCAGAATTCCCTATCCCAGAGAGCTGTGGAGGCTGGGTCTTTGAATATATTCAAGGCTGAGAGAGGCAGATTTTTGAACTATAGAGGAGTCAAGGGCTATCGGGTACAGGTAGGAAAGTGGAGTTGAGCCCTAGATCAGATCAGATTGCATAGCGGAGCAGGCTTTAGGGGCTGTAAGGCCCACTCCTGCTCCTATTTCTTGTGTTCTTATGTTTGCCACAGAATACCCAGCCTCTGACCCGCTCTTGTAACCACAGTATTTATGTGGCTGGTCTAGTTAAGTTTCTGGTCAATGGTGACCCCCAGGATGTTGATGGTGTGGGATTCAGCGATGGTAATACCGTTGAATGTCAAGGAGAGCTGGTTAGATGATCTATTGTTGGAGATGGTCATTGCCTGGCACTTGTCTTGTGCAAATGTTACTTGCCAGTTATCAGCCCAAACCTGCATGCAGGCATGGACTACTCCATTATCTGAGGAGTTGCGAATGGCACTGAACACTGTGCTGTCATCAGCAAACATCCCCACTTCTGACCTTATGATGGAGGGAAGATCGTTGATGAAGCAGTTGAAGATGGTTGGGCCTAGGACACTGACTTGAGGAACTCCTGCAGCGATATCCTGGGGCTGTGATGATTGACCTCCATCAACCACAATCATCTTCCTTTGTGCTAGGTATGACTCCAGCCAGTGGAGTGTTTTCCCCCTGATTCCCATTGACTTCAGGTTTAATGTGCTCCTTGATGTCACATTCGATCAAATGCTGCCTTGATGTCAAGGGCAGTTTCTCTCATCTTGCCTCTAGAATTCAGCTCTTTTGTCCATGTTTGGACCAAGGCTGTAATAAAGTCTGGAGCCTAGTGGTCCTGGCGGAACCCAAATTGATCATCAGTGAGTAAGTGCTGCATGATAGCACTATCAAAAAGCTCTTCCATCACTTTGATTGAGAGTAGACTATGGGGCGGTAATTGGCCGGATTGGATTTGTCCTGCTTTTTGCAGTCAGGACATACCTGGGCAGTTTTCCACATTGTCGGGTAGATGCCAGTATTGTAGCTGTACAGGAACAGCTTGGCTCGAGACACAGATAGTTCTGGAGCACAGGTCTTCAGCTCGGCAGCTGGGAAGTTGTTGGGGCCCATAGCTTTTGCTGTATCCAGTGCACTCAGCAATTTATAACAGATATAACAGCTTATGTTCTGTAATAGCTGGACTATAGATTTATATCCCAGAAATACATTATCAACTACGTGTGTTATCCTGTAATGTGCTCTACATAGAGTATTATATGCCTTCGAAAATGTATTGCATTCCGTAAATGTTTTCAACTGATTTGGGAGGTTGTTCAGAGAGGAGCAACAAGGCTATTATTGGGGCTTTAAATTCTGAATGGTGACTCAAAATCTCAACATGTGCCACAAGGGAAATGATTGGGATGAGTGGCAGAAGGTATCTGTTAAGTCCTGACTCTAATGTACTGACTTACACGAGACACATACTGAAGTCAAGGTCACTCAGGACCTGCACCTTTAATTCCAGCTCTCCAGTGCTGCACTTGCCTGAGACCTCCCTTTATATACCTCAGTGGGACAGGTATGGAGTGTCTCCTGCAAGTGCACCCCTGGTGGTAAGGTATGCTTATTGTTACAGGTCATATCCAGTTACAGTCATGTATAGCATGGTAAGATACAGTTATATACAGTAATGTGAGATACATGACATCACCCTCCCCAAGGTCTTATTGCCTTTATAGATTCAGTCTCTCAGGTGGTCTGCGCTCTCGTGTGGAGCGTCTTAGTTGTGGTTCACTTGTTTGCCTTGGTACCTGTTTTTCGTTCGGTGTGATTGCTGGTATCTCGCCTGGGCTGTCTGTTAAGACTGCCCTTTCCTCAGGTTGATCCACCTGTCTGTCCACCAGGTGTGGTGTGAGTTCCACATTGTAGTCTGCCTCTGGTTCTTCAGTGTTATCAGTGAATCTACTTTTTACTCGGTCTACATGCCTCCGGCAGGTTTGGCAATTGTCCATTTGTACAACCAGTAGCCTGTTTCCTTCTTTGTCTGTCACTGTCCCTGCAAGCCATTTGGGGACCCCGGCCATAGTTTAGCACAAACACTTTGTCCCCTATCTCATTCCACCTCCCCCTCGAATTTCGGTCATGGTACTCAGTTAGCTTTTGACACTTAGCCGCAACAATTTCATGCATGTCAGGGAGGATTAACGAGAGCCTGGTCTTTAAGGTTCGTTTCATCAATAGTTGCGTGGGGGGAACCCCAGTCAACGAATGCGGACGAGATCTGTATGCCAGCAGCAGTCGCGACAGGCTGCTCTGCAGCGTGGGACCTTGGATTCTGAGCATGCCTTCTTTAATGATCTGCACTGCTCGCTCCGCCTGGCCATTGGGGGCCGGCTTGAAAGGTGCCGTCTTAACGTGATTTATACCGTGGTCAACTATAAAATCGTGAAATTCTGTGCTGGTGAAGCATGGACCATTATTACTGACCAATATGTCAGGAATGCCGTGGTTCTAAGGCTCTAAGGCTCTCCACAGTGGTGGAGGTGGTGCTCGAGTTTAAAATGGTGCACTCGATCCATTTTGAAAATGCATCAACGACTACGAGGAACATTTTGCCCATGAATGGGCCCGCATAGTCTACATGCACCCGCGACCACAGTTTGGTGGGCCAGAGGCTTAGGGGGGCCTCCCTGGGGGCATTACTGAGTTGGGCACAAATGGTGCACCGATAGATGCAGAGCTCCAAGTCCGCATCAATGCCAGGCCACCAGACATGAGATCTGGCTATGGCCTTCATAAGGACGATCCCCGGGTGCTCGCGATGGAGCTCCCGGACAAACGCCTCCCTGCCTCGTAAGGGCATAACTACTTGGCTGCCCCACATCAGGCAGTCTGCCTGTAGTGAGAGTTCATGCATGCGCCTACGGAAGGATTTAACCTCCTCGGGGCAGGCATCGCGAGCCTCTGCCCAGTCACCGGTTAAAAGGCATCTTTTAACTAGAGATAACGTGGGATCGCTGGTCATCCAGGCTCTGACTTGACGAGCCGTCATGGGCGAACCTGTGGATTCAAAGGCATTGATTGCCATGACCATCTCGCAGTCCAGTTCGTCGGATCCTTCTGTGGTCGCCAGGGGTAGCCAGGGGTTGTCTGTGGCTGATCTGTGCCTTATCGTGTAGTCGTAAGCCGCCAGCATGAGTGCCCACCGCTGAATGTGCGCCGAGGCATTGACGTTGATTGCCTTGCACTCGGATAGGAGGGACATGAGGGGTATGTGGTCGGTTTCTAATGCAAACTTGGCCCGAAAAGGTATTTGTGCATCTTTTTGACACCGTACACGCACGCGAGTGCCTCCTTCTCAACCATACCATACTCGTGCTCCGCCCGAGAAAGTGACCTGGAGGCATAAGCAACGGGCTGCAATTTACCCGCATCATTGATGTGCTGTGAAACGCACCCGACCCCGAACGCTGACGCATCATATGTAAGGACTAACTTTTTACCTGGGTCAAAAAAGGCTAAAACACTCTTGGAACATAGAAGGTTGCATAAAGTTCCCAAAGTAATTGAGTAGCCCGAGAAAGGCGCGCAGTTCCGAGACATTCCAGGGCCTGCGTGCCAGGTGAATCCCTTCGGTTTTGGATTCAGTTGGGCGGATTCCATCAGCGGCAATCCTTCTGCCCAAAAATTCAACCTCAGGCGCGAGAAACAGACACTTGGATTTCTAAACTCTTAGGCCTACCCGATCCAATCGACTTAGTACTTCCTCAAGATTGCGGAGATGAGAGTCGGTGTCCCTGTCCGTGATGAGTATGTCATCTTGAAACACAACCGTCCCCGGGATGGACTTGAGCAGACTTTCCATGTTGCGCTGGAATATAGCAGCTGCCGACCTGATGCCGAATGGGCATCGATTGTACACAAAAAGGCCTCAATGTGTTTTGATGGTGGTGAGTAGCTTAGACTCTTCGGTCAGTTCTTGCGTCATATACACAGATGTGAGGTCAAGTTTCGAGAAAAGTTTTCCTCTAGCCAACGTGGCAAATAGGTCCTCCGCTCTGGGCAGCGGATATCGGTCCTGTAGGGAGACTCTGTTTATGGTAGACTTGTAATCCCCACAGATTCGCACGGATCCATCAGGCTTCATGACGGGGACGATGGGGCTTGCCCAGTCACTGAATTCCATGGAAGAAATTATGCCTTCCCGCAGAAGCCGGTCCAGTTCGTTTTCAATCTTTTCCCTCATCACATAAAGCACAGTTCTAGCCTTGAGATGGACCGGTCTGGCATTCTGTGTGATGTAGATTCTAACTTTAGCCCCTTTGAAGGTGCCCACACCTGGCTGAAAGAGATGTTCAAAACGGCTTAGAACTGTTGAGCAGGAGGTCCGTTCCTCTGACGACATGGCGTGAACATCATCCCATTTCCAATTAAGTTCTGCTAGCCAGCTTCTCCCCAACAGGGCTGGGAGATCCCCGGGGACAATCCACAGGGAAAGTCGGTTCACCATCTCTTTGTATGTGACTGAGAGCATGGCGCTGCCAAGGACAGGGATGATTTCTTTAGTATAGGTCCTTAGTTTGGTGTCGATCTTTGTGAGTTTTGGTCTGTTGCTTTTGTGCGGCCACAGCTGTTCAAATTGTTGAACGCTCATGAGGGATTGACTGGTCCCCGTGTCCAGTTCCATGTTGACGGGTATTCCGTTGAGTAGAACCCTCATCATAATTGGAGGCGTCTTGGTGTAAGAACAGTGGACATTGATCGTGTTAACCCGCTGTCCCGTGCACTGTTCCAACCATCTTCTGGTCCGCTTTCCGACCCTTCCGATTCGTGTACCAGCCGAGCTGCTGTTTTTCTGCACATGCGGGCCAGATGCCCTGTGTAGTTGCAGTTTCTGCAAACAGCATGCTGAAATCCACACATCCTGGTTGAGTGCCTTCCCCAACATCTCCAACACAGACTGTTTCCATTGTTTCCGAAGGATGAGCTGCGTCTGGCTGATCTCCCTTGAGCTTCTCTCAATCTGTTGTTGATTGCTCGCATTGTGGGTTGATGAGGTGTGACTGGCCATTCATGTGGCCCTTGATTTTGATGGCTTCTGGTGCCACTGTTTGCTGTTGAAGGCCACCTCTCCTGCCTTTGTCTGTGTGTGGGGGTAGCGGTTTGTTTCACAATGTGAACCCCTTGTTCCGATGCCTTGTTGGTTGTCATACCCGAAGTATAGATCAGCCTCGTTTCTTCTTCTCCTGCCGAGAATGTCTGTGCGACCAGTGCTGCCTCTAGAGTCAAGTTCTTAGTCTCTATAAGTTTTCGGAATATGCCTGCGTGGCCTATTCCTTCAATAAAAAAGTCTGTCAGTACTTCTCTCCTTAGTTCATCGGGGAACTCACATGAACTAACCAGCCTCCGAAGTTCCGCCACGAAGTCGGGTATGATTTGGCCCACACAGCGTCTGTAGTTGTAGAACCTGTGTCTGGCCATGTGTAGGCTGCTCGCTGGCTTCAGGTGGTCTCTCACCAGTGTGCTCAACTCCTCAAATGACTTGCTTGCTGGTTTCTCGGGTGCCAGCAGGTCTTTCATTAAAGCGTATGTTTTCGAGCCACAGCTGGTCAAGAGATGGGCTCTTCTCTTGTCTGACTTATCGTCGCCCAGCCAGTCTTTGATCACAAAGCTTTGCTGGAGCCTTTCTATAAAGTCATCCCAATTGTCTCCAGCATTGTATTTCTCATCTGAGTTGTTGGTAGCCATTCTGTGGATTCTGTGATCCCGTAACTCATCGCCACTGTTAAGTCCTGACTCTAATGTACTGACTTACACGAGACACATGCTGAAGTCAAGGTCACTCAGGGCCTGCACCTTTAATTCCAACTCTCCCGTGCTGCACTTGCCTGAGACCTCCCTTTATATACCTCAGTGGGACAGGTATGGAGTATCTCCTGCAAGTGCACCCCTGGTGGTAAGGTATGCTTATTGTTACAGGTCATATCCAGTTACAGTCATGTATAGCATGGTAAGATACAATTATATACAGTAATGTGAGATACATGACAGTATCAGCATGACCAGCGGAGAGAAGCGAAGGGGGCCAGTTAAAATCGAAAAGGAGGAGTGAGCCAGAATGAACTCGGATTGTGACAGAAGAGAGCGTCTGTTTGATAGGGTGGGGAGTTTGATGGGGTAGAGTGTGTGTGTGTGTGAGGGGGTGGGGAGTTGGATGGGGTACAGTGTGTGTGAGGGGGGTGGGGAGTTGGATGGGGTACAGTGTGTGTGTGAGGGGGTGGGGAGTTGGATGGGGTACAGTGTGTGTGAGGGTAGGGAGTTGGATGGTGTAAAGTGTATGTCTTTAGGGACACCGTGGGGATATACATGCAAGTTGTGACAGTGTGTGTGTCAGTGGCAAACATTGATGTGATGGCTCCCACAACATTGCTACCCTCATCATTCTTGGTGGTAGAATTCATAGGAGTGAGAGGTGCAATGAGAGTGATATTGGTGAGTTCCCCATGTGCATCCTTTAGGCCATATTTACTATAGGCATCGGGCACTATGGGCAGACATGGGATACATTATGGGAGTGGTTGTGGAGTGAGCTGCCCTTATGATGGAGGGATGGTCATTGTTGGAGGAGCTGAGGACGATTGGGCTCAAGGCACTGCTTTGAGGAACTCCCACACAGTGATGTTCTTTACCACAATGATTCGCCTTCAACAACCATCTACTTTCGCATCAGATGTTCCCTCTGATTCTCACTGAACCCCAGATTTGCTCGGGCTGCCTGGGTCCATCCTTGCTCGAATACCACGTTGATGTCCAGGGCAGCCACTCTCACCCCTCTTCTGGTGGGATCTCCCCTGGTGTTCAGCTCTTGTGTCCATATCTGGGACAGGGCTGAGTTGCCTTCTGCAGCTGAATGGTTCTGATGGAATCCGAACTAAATATCGGTGAGTAGGCATCACTTGAATACACCGTTGGTTAATCCTTCCCACTTTGCTGATGATGGAAAGGAGGCTGATTGGACCAGGGTTGGCTGGGTTCGAGTTATCCTGTGCTTTTGTGGATAGAATGTACCTGGGTAATCTTTCACATGGGAGGGTAGCTGCCAGTGTTGTGGCTGTACTGGAACAGCTCGGGAATGGACTCCCGAGGCCAAAGATTCCCTCTCCTGACCTTGGAATGGGACCCGGTAGATCAGAGGTAGCCAGAACTACGAGTGAATGGAAGGGCACGAACCTCAACAAAGGCTGGCCCCATGGGTGTAGAACAACCTCCTCGATCATGGAGCAGATAGGACCAGGGTTATTGTCTGGGGGCTGGGGTGAAGGGTCGTGAACACCCAACACTTATTATTTAGTTATTATTTAAATGGAGAATGATTGCAAAGTGCTACAGTACAGTGGGACCTGGGGGTACTTGTGCATGAAACACAAAAGGATAGTATGCAGGTACAGCAAGTGATCAGGAAGGCCAATGGAATCTTGGCCTTTATTGCAAAGGAGATGGAGTATAAAAGCAGGGAAGTCTTGCTACAGTTATACAAGGTATTGGTGAGGCCACACCTGGAATACTGCGTTTAGTTTTGGTTTCCATATTTACGAAAGGATATACTTGCTTTGGAGGCAGTTCAGAGAAGGTTCACTCGGTTGATTCCGGGGATGAGGGGGTTGACTTATGAGGAAAGGTTGAGTAGTTTGGGCCTCTACTCATTGGAATTCAGAAGAATGAGAGGTGATCTTATCGAAACGTATAAAATTATGAGGGGGCTTGACAAGGTGGATGCAGAGAGAATGTTTCCACTGATGTGGAATACTAGAACTAGAGGGCATAATCTTAGAATAAGAGGCTGCCCATTTAAAACTGAGATGAGGAGGAATTTCTTCTCTGAGGATTGTAAATCTCGGAGAGCTGTGGAAGCTGGGACATTTAATAAATTTAAGACAGAAATAGACAGTTTCTTGAGCGATAAGGGAATAAGGGGTTCTGGGGAGCGGGCAGGTAAGTGGAGCTGACTCCATAATCAGATCAGCCATGATCACATTAAATGGTGGAGCAGGCTCGAGGGGCCGTATGGCCTACTCCTGCTCCTATTTCTTATGTTCTTACTTGCACTCCACAGGACGGAGAATGCTGAGATTTCCAGCGATGCCTTTGCCATGAAGTGTCTATTGGACCTATGTTAATGAGGTGCTCTCACACTGATTCACTCCCCCTCTCCTCCCAGCCTAACACAGTCTGGCAGGTATACGCTGGAGGTCACCAGTGGGCATGATCGTGTCATTGCCTCCTCTCACCCCACACTCCACCATGTTTGTTTAACAATGGTGACAGCATGCATGCAAAGTCATAGGGACTTCAACTATCCTAATATAGATTGGGACAAGTAACAGTGCAAAGGGCAGAGAGGGGGAAGAATTTCTGAAGTGTGCTCAGGAGAACTTGGTTGCTCAGTATGTTTCCAGCCCGACGACGAGAAGACATTGCTGGATCTGGCTCTGGAGAATGAGGTGGGTCAAGTAGAGCAAGTGTCAGGAGAGGAACATTTAGGGAACAGTGATCATAGTATCATAGGGTTTAGATTAGCTATAGAAAAGGACAGGGAGCAATCTAGTGTAAAAATACTTAATTGGAGGAGGGCCAATTTCAGTGGGTTGAGAACGGATCGGGTTAAATTGGAATCAAAGATTGTCAGGCAAAACAATGGGCTGCCTTTGAAGAGGAGATGGTTCGGGTAAAGTCGAGGTATATTCCCACGAGGGGGTAAGTTAGGGCATCTAAAGTCAGAGCTCCCTGGATGATGAAAGAGATAAAGAGTAAGATGAAGCAGAAAACGGGGGCGTATGACAGATGTGAGGTTGAGAATACAAGTGAGACCCAGGATGAATATAGAAAGTTCAGAGGGAAGTGAAAAGTGAAAAAAGAGTATGAAAACACATTACAGCTAATGTAAAAGGGAATCCAAAAGTCTTCTCTAGGTATATAAATAGTAAACGGATAGTAAGAGGAGGGGTGGGGCTGATTAGGGACCAAAATGGAGACCTACGCTTGAAGGCAGAGAGCATGGTTGAGGCAGCATCTGCTTCCTTGGTAAAGACAGATGCAAAGTCACAGTGAAAGAGGAGGTAACTGAGATACTGGATGGGATAAAATTGATAAGGAGGAGGTACTAGAAAAGCTGGCTGTACTTCAAGTAGATAAATCACCAGGACCGGATGGGACAGCCTCGGACACAGAGGGAATTAAAGATGGAAATTGCGGAGGTACTGGCCAGACTTTTCCAATCCTCCTTCGATATAAGGGTGGTCCCAGAGGACTGGAGAATTGCAAATGTTACACCCTTGCTCGAAAAATGGTGTAAGGATAAACTCAGCAACTACAGTCCAGTCAGTTTAACCTCGCTAGTGAGGAAGCTTTTAGAAACAATAATCAGCGACAAAATTAACAATCACTTGGACAAGTGTGGATTACTTAAGGAAAGCCAGCACGGATTTGTTAAAGGCAAATCGTATTCAACTAACTTGATTGAGTTTTTTGATGAGGTAACAGAGAGGGTTGATGAGGGCAATGCGGTTGATGTGATGAACTTGGACTTCCAAAAGGTGTTTGACAAAGTGCCACATAATAGGCTTGCAGCAAAGTTGAAGCCCATGGAATAAAGGAACAATGGCAGCATGGATACGGAATTGGCTAAGTGACAGGAAACAGAGCAGTGGTGAACGGTTATTTTTCGGACTGGAGGAAGGTATACAGTGGTGTTCCCCAGGGGTCGGTACTGGGACCACTGATATAAATTAATGACTTGGACTTGGGAGTACAGGGCATAATTTCAAAATTTGAAGAATGCATAAAACTCGGAAGTATAGTGAACAGTGAGGAGGATAGTGATATACTTCAAGAGGACATAGACAGGCTGGTGGAATGGACGGACACATGGCAGATGAAAAGAACAAAGTGATACAGTTTGGTAGGAAGAACGGGGAGTTGCAATATAAACTAAAGGGTACAATCCTAAAGCGGGTGCATGAACAGAGAGACCTGAGCGTATAGATGCACAAATCATTGCAGGTGGCAGGGCAGGTTGAGAAAGCGGTTAAAAGAGCAGACAGGATCCTGGGCTTCATCAGTAGAGACATTGAGGGAGAAATTGCATAGGTTTTTTTTAGATTAGTTTTTATTCATAAGGGGGCGTTACCAGCCACTTACACCTGTTTTGGCCATTTAAGCAACTTTAAACAGCTAAAAGTTACTCCAAACTAACTTAAGCCAGCGTATGTGGCCACTTGAGGCCGCACAGAAAAGCCTTGCGGTGAATTAAGAAATCAGCGCAGGTAGCCAGAGATAGGGTGGGGGAAGGGAAGTAAGAGGATCTTGCAAAGCATTAAACATCTTCATAACAACATTAATAAAGCAAAAAGGGTGTAAGGATAAACTCAGCAACTACAGTCCGGTCAGTTTAACCTCGCTTTTAGAAACAATAACCAGGGACAAAATTAACAATCACTTGGACAAGTGTGGATTACTTAAGGAAATTGTTGGGGCGATAACTTTTGCGGGAGCACAAAGTTATGGTCGGGTGTTACCCAAGTGAAGCCCACACGAACTTCCGACTTAGCGCTCCAGGAAGGAAGTGGAACGCTAAATCATCAGATTCCAATACAAGTATTCCCTTTCTTCTGGTCTCCGTATTTAAGGAAGGATATATGGATGGATTGGAGGCTGTTCAGAGAACGTTCACTAGGCTGATTCTGGAGATGAGGGGTTGACTTATGAAGGTTGAGTAGGTTGAGCCTACACACATTGGAGTTCAGAAGAATGAGAGGTGATCTTATCGAAATGTATAAGATAATGAGGGGGCTCGACAAGATGGATGCAGAGAGGACAGGGGAAACTAAAACTATGGGGACATAGGGCCCAAGTGTGCCCAGGAGTTGCTCCGCTTTTTTTGGAGCAGCTAGATTTTTTTGGAGTATCTTAAAAATCGCAATTCTGCCCATTTAATTTGCTCCAGTGTAGGTGAGTTAGTTAGGTTTTTTTTTAGATTAGTTTTTTTTCATAAGGGGGCGTTCCCAGCCACTTACACCTGTTTTGGCCATTTAAGCAACTTTAAACAGCTAAAAGTTACTCCAAACTAACTTAAGCCAGCATATGTGGCCACTAGAGGCTGCACAGAAAGGCCTTGCGGTGAGTTAAGAAATCAGCGCAGGTAGCCAGAAATAGAGTGGGGGAAGGGAAGTGAGAGGATCTTGCAAAGCATTAAACACCTTCATAACAACATTAAAAAAGCAGAAGTATATTTAAAGAACCAGGCACTAAACAAAGCACAAAAATAAGCATTCAATAACAAATAAAAAATACAAGAAAGCTGAGAGGACCTGCACCGAGCACCAAGACTTACAAAGCACTAAACAACTAGATTAAAATGGATTGGTAAATAGCAAATACATTATAGCAAGTCATGTAAATAAGAGTTTCAGCCAAACTATTTTACAGAGTTCCTTTTGAAAGCAGATGAAGAGTAAACTTGAATGTAAATCAAACAAGAATTTAGGACCACATAATCAATCAATCAATCAATAAATAAACAAATAAAAAATAGAAGTCCTACCTTCAGCAAAGCTTTACTGCAGAAAAACACTAGCAGCTGGGTACTGTTGCAGAGAGCCTATAGCAAGCTCTGCACACTCTGGCCGCCGATGAGGGAGCCCATTCGGCCAGGGCTAGGGGCGGCGTGCTTCGGGCCCCTCCCACACAGCCTGCAGAGCACACACACAGATTCTGAGGGGAGTAGCTACTGTACATGCGTGCACACTCTAGCGTGCATGTGCAGAGGTCCCGGCACTGTTTTCAGCGCCGGGTCCTGGCTCCGCCCCCCCACTGCTTGTGCTGCACCACGCCAAGGCCTGCGACGTCCCAAGGAGCGGGGAGAATACCGAGGTAAGTTTTCGGCGCCGTTTTTCGACTACAAAGTCGGCGTACCTCAGGTAGGTGCACCGTTTTAACAGGAGGGGCAAACTTGGTCCCAATGTCTCAGAATAAGGGGCCGCCCATTTAAAACTGAGTTGGGGAGGAATTTCTTTTCTGAGGGTTGTAAATTTGTGGAATTCTCTGCTCTAGAGAGCTGTGGAGGCTGGGTCATTGAATATATTTAAGGTGGAGATAGATTTTTGAGCGATAAGAGAATAAAGGGTTATGGGGAGCGGGAAGGGAAGTAGACCTGAGTCCATAATTGGATCAGCCGTGATCTTATTAAATGGCGAAGCAGGCTTGAGGGACAAGTGGCCAACTCCTGCTCCTATTTTTTATGTTCATATGTTCTCAAGCGCGACCACTTCCCTTTGAGCGCTAAATGGAGCAAGAGGGGCGTTAGCGGCAGAGCGTTGTCCAATGTCAAGGGCAGCGCTGACGGAATCCAAGGCTCCCTCCGTCCCTTAAAGGGAAGGCCCATCATTGCACGCTCTGCATGGAAACGATATCCCTCAGCGCTGACAGCAGCCGCGATCCACAATGATCAGCCCCAACGATCAAGCGCGGCACAGCAAACTGTTCAAAAAATAACCTAAGGGTTGAAAACAAATTTTGTTATTGACACAAACGGCCTTACCTCGAGCCTGCTCCGCCATTCAATACGATCATGGCTGATCTGATCATGGACTCAGCTCCACTTCCCTGCCCGCTCCCTGTTAAGTCCTGACTCTAATGTTCTGACTTACACGAGACACATGCTGAAGTCAAGGTCACTCAGGACCTGCACCTTTAATTCCAGCTCTCCAGTGCTGCACTTGCCTGAGACCTCCCTTTATATACCTCAGTGGGACAGGTATGGAGTGTCTCCTGCAAGTGCACCCCTAGTGGTATGTTATGCTTATTGTTACAGGTCATATCCAGTTACAGTCATGTATAGCATGGTAAGATACAGTTATATACAGTAATGTGAGATACATGTCACTCCCCATAACCCTTTACTCCCTTTGTAGAGCTGTTGAGTTGGGAGTGGCTTAGCCAGTCACGTGATGTTCACAAGACTCAATAAAACCCCAGCCAGTTGGGTTCGGGGGGATCCATGATGAGGCAGGTGGTTGTGAGCCTGGTGGATGAACTGGTAATATGTAGTGTGATTTGTTAAACCTTTGCTAATAAACCAACTAGTTCTTAATAGCAATGTGTTGCTATGAATTCTTAAGCAAAGAACCCGTGAAGCAAATAGATTACAGAGACCATTCAGCCCCTCGAGCCTGTTCTGCTATTCAATTAGATCATGGTTGATCTGTATCTTGAGTCCATCTACCCGCCTTGGTTTTATAACACAAAAATCTATCAATCTCAGTTTTGCAATTTCAAATTGACCCCCAGCATCAGTAGCTTTTTGGGGGAGAGAGTTCCAGATTCTCATTGTCCTTTGTGTGAAGAAGTGCTTCCTGACATCAGCCCTGTAGGGCCTGGCTCCAAGTTTAACGTTAAGCCTACTTGTTCCTCTCCCGCCAGAGGAAATAATTTCTCTCTATCTACCCTATTTCAAATCCTGTGCTCACTGACCTACATTGGCTCCCAGTTAAGCAACGCCTCAAAATTCTCATCCTTGTTTTCAAATCCCTCCATGAACTCACCCCTCCCTATCTCTGTAATCTCCTCCAGCCCCACAACCCCCCGAGATGTCTGCGCTCCTTTAATTCTGCCCTCCTGAGCATCCCTGATTATAATCGCTCAACCATTGGTGGCCATGCCTTCTGTTGCCTGGGCCCCAAGCTCTGGAACTCCCCCCCTAAACCTCTCCACCTCTCTATCTCACTTTCCTCCTTCAAGACTCTCCTTAAAACCTACCTCTGTGACCAAAACCTGCTCTGATGACAACTTATGCAGTTTGGTATCAAATTGTTTCATCTCAGAACACTTCCTGTGAAGCGCCTTGGGACGTTTCACTAAGTTAAAGGTTCTATATAAACACCAATTGTTGTTGTTGTTTTAAAGGCAGGAACCAAACCGAATGATCCAAGCACCTGGACGCAGTGCGAGGGAGGGCCGCTGCCCGAGACAGACACTGACGATCCCCACGTCCAACGAATGGCACGGTCTTTGCTGCTGGCCCAGGCCTGCTCTGCCAATGGGGACACCGAGATCCTGGGGGAGGATGACTGGAAGCTGTTGGCTATGGAAGACCCTACCAACCTGGGCTCGATGCAGATATTCCCAAAAGTGTTAACAAAGGATATCGGTAAGAGAAAGAGGAAAACAAAACCAGGGACTGGGGCTAAGATTTATTTTGCCGTCTCCACTGAAAGGAAATATTACAATAACCCCCCCCACTCACCAATTCCCATGCCCTCTCGCCGCCCTTCCCCTATCCCCACCCCTGCCACTCCTCCCCTGAAGTGATTGGGCCCAGTATCACAGGCCTCTTCCCCCAAATGGCCAAATGTCCAGTACAACTCATGGCGGTGAGTGTGGATGGGCTATTTTACCATGATGGCCATCGCAGTCCAGCCTCATCCTGTCTTCGTTCAATAAAGACAAGCACACACAAATCTCGATGACACAAGCCCACTAAGTGACAAATATCTGTTTCTCCCTTTGCCCAGGGGAACATAAGAACATGGGAATTAGAAGCAGGAGGAGGTTATTCGACCCCTCGAGCCTGCTCCGCCATTCAATGATCATGGCTGATCTTCTACCTTAACTCCACTTTACTGCACTGTCCCCATGTCCCTTGATTCCCTTAATATCCAAAAATCTATCGCTCTCCATCTTGAATATACTCAAAGACTGAGCCTCCACAGTCCTCTGGGATAGAGAATTCCAGAGATTCACCACCCTCTGAGTGAAGAGGTTTCTCCTCATCTCAGTCCTAAATGGCCAACCCCTTATTCTGAGACTGTGTCCCCTGGTTCCAGACTCCTCAGCCAGAGGAAACATCCTTCCTGCATCTACCCTGTCAAGCCCTGTCAGAATTTTACCTGTAACATGTAACAATTAGCCAAAGGGGGCGGGGCCAGAAACATTTACCCAGGGGGCCCAGAAACATCAACCTTGGCGGCCGTCATAACATTCAACCAGGAATGGTGTAATAAACATTTTGTTAGCTGGTTTTTGCGCAGTATCAGTGATTGTGAGGTCTGAGTTATAAACTGTTTGGTTTAATAATTCCTCTGTTTTCAGTATCCAAATAAGGCGATATTGAAGGATTGATTCTCAATGGTATATATCTTGGGAGGGATCATTGAATAGCAATCTTCCTCCTTGGCCCAGAGACCCTGAGACCATTTGCCCAGTGACCCCACCACTGTCCAATCTGTGCTCTATTATGTCAAGTCACCAGAGACAGAGGATTAAATAGGGTGGGTCCCGCTAGTGTGTATGACTCTGTGCTTGGCCACACTGTGTGTGTGGGGTGGGGTGGGGGGGGGGTGTCGGGGGGGGCGGGTCCATCAGTAGGGGTATCACTGGCCCTGATGTGTAAAGTTTTCTGGTGCTGGAGTTATACAGATGGCGTGTCTGTGTCCTGGGATTATACTCGCAGTCAGGTGAGCCTCGCGGAAAACGATCTCAAACAGAGCCACTGCTCCCGGTGTGGCACAGCAAGATCCCACTGCTCCCGGTGTGGGGCAGCCTGTGCCCACTGCTCCCGGTGTGGGGCAGTCTGTGCCCACTGCTCCCGGTGTGGGGCAGCAAGATCCCACTGCGTGCAAGCTTTCCCAAATACCCACGTGGCATCTGCCAAACCAAGTTGGGATGAGGGAGCTTTGCTTGCCCCGAGGAAGCCTGGACATTGCTCACCCTGACTGTGGGGTGGGCTTCAGTTGGACAATGTGGTAGGTTAACTGGAACCTGCTTACAGGCCTGGTGTTGAGTTTTTGTTTCATGCTGCTAAATTCTGCACTTTATCATCGACATGTACCCGGCTATATACCCAGTGCGGACTCCTCCGTGAGCTGCGTCCTTTTCATTTCACACGCATGTCTTTTACTGAAAAAGCAAATCTAAAGTGTTTCACAACTTTATGGACTTCTCTGAGGCTCACCATCGTTCCTATTACTAATCCGGTCTCTACGACACTTGCCTCTCAGTTCATTGTCAATCTCTACAAAGCAAAGCAATGTGACTGGGCCGACAATGAACTCCCCGATTCCAGATTGGAAACAATCTTCAGATCAGGTCCCGCCCCTCTGTTATGGAGTAATTTCATGTGCTCTTGGACTGAAATCATGCAGTCTTTTGCAGAACTAAACCCACAAATTTTAGTTGAACCCTGTACTGGATTTGGCAGCTATTGGAGCAATGAGACTCAATCTGGTCCTTCCAAATGTGGGAGCAATGGAACTCACTCTCCTTCCCAATGTGGGAGCAATGGGACTCAATCTGGTCCTTCCCAATGTGGGAGCAATGGGACTCACTCTCCTTCCCAATGTGGGAGCAATGGAACTCTATCTCCTTCCCAATGTGGGAGCAATGGGACTCACTCTCCTTCCCAATGTGGGAGCAATGGAACTCTATCTCCTTCCCAATGTGGGAGCAATGGGACTCACTCTCCTTCCCAATGTGGGAGCAATGGAACTCTATCTCCTTCCCAATGTGGGAGCAATGGAACTCACTCTCCTTCCCAATGTGAGAGCAATGGGACTCAATCTCGCCCTTCCCAGTGTGGGAACAGTCAGACTGAGTCTGCACATGTGAACCTATACAAAAAGAGGGGAAAAAAGACCCGCTGATCTATTCAGTGTATCGCACCCTCACATGGTGTAAGTTGTACCCCAGCCCTCCCCATGGAGTCACGTGATATCCTGGGAGAGAGACATTCCCAATAAGAGAGCTGTTAGTGCGACCTGGACTTTCCCAACTTTGCTTGGAGCTGTCGCCTGGCCTGGAGTTTAAGCTGACGGACTTTGGTGCTTACCTTTTGGATGGATCATTAGCCATATCAATGTGTTCGCTCTTTGTCCTGAGCGTCGTGAGCAATAAGCTCCCGTTTAATTGCTGTCTCTGTAGCACTTCTTTCAAGCACCTAGTTGAAAGAAGAAAGGCTTGCTGCTATTTGCCACCTTTTATTACCTCAGGACATCCCAAAGCGCTTTACAGTGAACTCATTTTTGAAGTGTAGTCACTGTTATAATGTGGGAAATGCGGCAGCCAATTTGCAGACAGCAAGCTCCCACAAACAGCAATGTGATAATGGCCAGATAATCTGTTTCAGTGATGTTGATTGAGGGTTAAATATTGGCCAAGACACCAGGGATAACTCTCCTGCTTCTCTTCCAATAGAGGTGGTAGAGGCAGAAACCCTCACCACATTTAAGAAGTACTTGGATGTACACTTGAAGTGCCGTAGCCTACAGGGCTACGGACCAAGAGCTGGAAAGTGGTATTAGGCTGGGTAGCTCTTTGTCGGCCAGCGCGGACACAATGGACCGAAATGACCTCTTTCCGTGCTGTAAATTTTTATGATTCAATAGCGGCCATGCAATCTTTTATGTCCACCTGAGAGCAAGACAGGAACCAATGTCCTAGGAGGAGTGTTTGCTAGTGCTGTTGGGGAGGAGTTAAACTAATATGGCAGGGGGATGGGAACCAATGCAGGGAGACAGAGGGAAATAAAAAGGAGACAAAAGCAAAAGACAGAAAGGAGATGAGTAAAAGTGGAGGGCAGAGAAACCCAAGGTAAAAAACAAAAAGGGCCACTGAATATAAAGGGGCTGCAGGAGGGGTCAAAACTAAAAATCATGGTTTCAAAACTAGGATTAAAACACTCTACCTAAACGCACGCAGCATTCGAAATAAAGTAAATGAGTTGATGGCACAAATCATTACAAATGGGTATGATTTGGTGGCCATTACAGAAACATGGTTGCAGGGTGGCCAAGACTGGGAATTAAACATACAGGGGTATCTGACGATTCAGAAAGATAGACAAGAAGGGAAAGGAGGTGGGGTAGCTCTGTTAATAAAGGATGATATCAGGGCAGTTGTGAGAGACGATATTGGCTCTAATGAACAAAATGTTGAATCATTGTGGGTGGAGATTAGAGATAGTAAGTGGAAAAAGTCACTGGTGGGCGTAGTTTATAGGCCCCCAAATAATAACTTCACGGTGGGGTGGGCAATAATCAAGGGAATAATGGAGGCATGTGAAAAAGGAACTGCAGTAGTCATGGGGGATTTTAACCTACATATCGATTGGTCAACTCAAATCGCAGGGGGTAGCCTGGAGGAGGAATTCATAGAATGCATACGGGATTGTTTCTTAGAACAGTATGTTACAGAACCTACAAGGGAGCATGCTATCTTAGATCTGGTCCTGTGTAATGAGACAGGAATAATAAACGATCTCCTAGTAAAAGATCCTCTCGGAATGAGTGATCACAGTATGGTTGAATTTATAATACAGATTGAGGGTGAGGAAGTTGTGTCAGAAACGAGCGTACTATGCTTAAACAAGGGGGACTACAGTGGGATGAGGGCAGAGTTGGCTAAAGTAGGCTGGGAACACAGACTAAACGGTGGCACAATTGAGGAACAGTGGAGGACTTTTAAGGAGCTCTTTCATAGTGCGCAACAAAAATATATTCCAGTGAAAAAGAAGGGTGGTAAGAGAAGGGATAACCAGCCGTGGATAATCAAGGAAATAAAGGAGAGTATCAAATCAAAGACCAATGCGTATAAGGTGGCCAAGGTTAGTGGGAAACTAGCAGATTGGGAACATTTTAAACAACAGCAAAGAATGACTAAAAAAGCAATAAAGAAAGGAAAGATAGATTACGAAGGTAAACTTGCGCAAAACATAAAAACAGATAGTAAAAGCTTTTACAGATATATAAAACGGAAAAGAGTGACTAAAGTAAATGTTGGTCCTTAGAAGATGAGAAGGGGGATTTAATAATGGGAAATGTGGAAATGGCTGAGACTTTAAACAATTATTTTGCTTCGGTCTTCACAGTGGAAGACACAAAAACCATGCCAAAAATTGCTGGTCATAGGAATGTGGGAAGGGAGGACCTTGAGACAATCACTATCACTAGGGGTTAGTGCTGGACAGGCTAATGGGACTCAAGGTAGACAAGTCCCCTGGTCCTGATGAAATGCATCCCAGGGTATTAAAAGAGATGGCGGAAGTTATAGCAGATGCATTTGTTATAATCTACCAAAATTCTCTGGACTCTGGGAAGGTACCAGCGGATTGGAAAGCAGCTAATGTAACGCCTCTGTTTAAAAAAGGGGGCAGACAAAAGGCAGGTAACTATAGGCCGGTTAGTTTAACATCTGTAGTGGGGAAAATGCTTGAAGCTATCATTAAGGAAGAAATAGCGGGACATCTAGATAGGAATAGTGCAATCAAGCAGACGCAGCATGGATTCATGAAGGGGAAATCATGTTTAACTATTTTACTGGAATTCTTTGATGATATAACGAGCATGGTGGATAGAGGTGTACCGATGGATGTGGTGTATTTAGATTTCCAAAAGGCATTCGATAAGGTGCCACACAAAAGGTTACTGCAGAAGATAAAGGTACGCGGAGTCAGAGGAAATGTATTGGCATGGATAGAGAATTGGCTGGCGAATAGAAAGCAGAGAGTCGGGATAAATGAGTCCTTTTCGGGTTGGAAATCGGTGGTTAGTGGTGTGCCACAGGGATCGGTGCTGGGACCACAACTGTTTATAATATACATAGATGACCTGGAAGAGGGGACAGAGTGTAGTGTAACAAAATTTGCAGATGACACAAAGATTAGTGGGAAAGCGGGTTGTGTAGAGGACACAGAGAGGCTGCAAAGAGATTTAGATAGGTTAAGCGAATGGGCTAAGGTTTGGCAGATGGAATACAATGTCGGAAAGTGTGAGGTCATCCACCTTGGAAAAAAAAACAGTAAAAGGGAATATTATTTGAATGGGAAGAAATTACAACATGCTGTGGTGCAGAGGGACCTGGGGGTCCTTGTGCATGAATCCCAAAAAGTTAATTTGCAGGTGCAGCAGGTAATCAGGAAGGCAAATGGAATGTTGGCCTTCATTGCGAGAGGGATGGAGTACAAAAGCAGGGAGGTCCTGCTGCAACTGTATAGGGTATTGGTAAGGCCGCACCTGGAGTACTGCATGCAGTTTTGGTCACCTTACTTAAGGAAGGATATACTAGCTTTGGAGGGGGTACAGAGACGATTCACTAGGCTGATTACGAAGAAGAGGGGGTTACCTTATGATGATAGATTGAGTAGACTGGGGCTTTACTCATTGGAGTTCAGAAGGATGAGGGGTGATCTTATAGAAACATTTAAAATAATGAAAGGGATAGACAAGATAGAGGCAGAGAGGTTGTTTCCACTGGTCGGGGAGACTAGAACTAGGGGGCACAGCTTCAAAATATGGGGGAGCCAATTTAAAACCGAGTTGAGAAGGAATTTCTTCTCCCAGAGGGTAGTGAATCTGTGGAATTCTCTGCCCAAGGAAGCAGTTGAGGCTAGCAGTTGAGGCTAGCTCATTGAATGTATTCAAGTCACAGAGAGATAGATTTTTAACCAATAAGGGAATTAAGGGTTATGGGGAGAGGGCGGTAAGTGGAGCTGAGTCCACGGCCAGATCAGCCATGATCTTTTTGAATGGCGGAGCAGGCTCGAGGGGCTAGATGGCCTACTCCTGTTCCTAATTCTTATGTTCTTATGTTCTTATGTTGAGAGGTCCTCAGTTTAACGTCTCATCCGAAAGACGGCACCTCCCACAGTGCAGCACTCCCTCAGCACTGCACTGGGAGTGTCAGCTTAGATTTTTGTGCTCAAGTCTCTGGAATGGGACATGAGCCCACGACCTTCTGACTCAGAGGACAAAGTGCTGCCCACTGAGCCAAAGCTGACAGCTTTAGCTAAGCAAGGATAGCACAAGAGTAGCAAGGACAGAGAGCCTCCAGAAATTGAAGCCGTTTTAATCATTTATTTTTATAGGAGCAAAGTCATCAGAGCCTCCAATTAGCGAGGAAATTAGCGAGAAGGAGACAGGAGTGCAGTCCCAGTGACCGGGGAACTCGTGGCTACTTTTGATGGGCCACCTGCCTCTACAACAAGCTGGTTGAAGGTTTTTTTTTGATTGGAACAGTTCAATAAACGTGAGGTGTCTTCTGCTCCCCATTCACGCATTCTCTGGAGTGTTCCAGCCCAGGCTCCCCATACCAACTGTGCGCGTGTGCAAGCAGACTCATTGTCACTGGGCCAGCGGCAGAGTCTGCCTTTCAGACAAAGTGAACCCTGCAGCAGTTTGACTGCATGCATTCATCGTATCTGTCGCAATTTCTTGGCGATTTTATCCAAGAGAATATTACATCTACATTCCCACCTCCTGATGCTAACTTAATTTGAGCATCGCCACTCTCAGTTCTGCTTTTTGAGGAAACAAATTTTGATTCTCACACATGACCCCTGCCTCAGCTCATCCGCTGTTGAAACCCTCATCCATGCCTTTGTTACCTCTAGACTCCACTATTCCAACGCATTCCTGGCTGGCCTCTCACATTCTACTCTACGTAAACTAGAGGTGATACAAAACTCGGTTGCCCGTGTCCTAACCCGCACCAAGTCCCATTCACCCATCACCCCTGTGCTCGCTGACCTACATTGGCTTCTGGTCAAGCAACGTCTCAATTTCAAAATTCCCATCCTTCAAATCCCTCTATGGCCTCACCCCTCCCTATCTCTGTAATCTCTTCCAGCCCCACAACCGCCCGAGATGTCTGTGCTCCTCTAATTCTGCCCTCCTGAGCATCCCTGATTATAATCGCTCAACCATTGGTGGCCGTGCCTTCTGTTGCCAAGACCCCAAGCTCTGGAAGTCCCTCCCTAAACCTCTCCGCCTCTCTAACTCTCTTTCCTCCTTCAAGACACTCCTTAAAACCTACCTCTGTGACCGGTCACCTAGGTTCTACTTTCTAATTTCTACTTATGCGGCTCAGTGTTAAATTTTTATCACTTAATACTCCTGTGAAGTGCCTTGGGATGTTTCACCACGTTCAAGGCGCTATATAAATACAAGTTGTTGTTATATTCATCCAACCCTGCAGCCCAGTGCATCAAAGGGCCGAGGGCCGTTGTGAAGGATTGGCTGTGCTCTTATCCCCATACCCAAGCCTCGGTCGTGACCTAAGCCTGAACTTTGACCTTGGCTTGTGCCTGTGGTTTATGCTTGCAGTCTGATCACAGAATTAGTTCCTGGCTTTAAGTTTGAAGGTGTGTCCGATTGAGAGGGGTCAAAAGAGAAGCTTTTACTTTGTTTTGCTGCACTCCCCAGCACAGAAGAACCAGGAACCTTGCAGTAACTTGTTGGGCAACACATTGAGGAACAAGCTCCCCTGGTATGTTGTGCGGCAGGTGACACGTGGTTGGGCTGGAAAAGTGTGCATGCATGCCATCATCATCATAGGCAGTCTCTTGAAACTTGCTTCCACTCTAAAAATGAATCCTTTGGTGCCTGAAAAGTCCAATACGAGAACCACAGTTCCTGTCACAGGTGGGACAGGCAGTCATTGAGGGTAAGGGTAGGGAGCCTGGTTTGCCACACGCTCCTTCTGCTGCCTGCGCTTGATTTCTGCATGCTCTCGGCGATGAGACTCGAAGTGCTCAGCGCCCTCCTGGATGCTCTTCCTCCACTTAGGGTGGTCTTTGGCCAGGGACTCCCAGGTGTCAGTGGGGACGTTGCACTTTAGCAAGCTGCCACACCAGGAGCAGTGAGCATCGGCTGTGCCACGCTGGGACTGTGTACGATTTGGTTTTTTTCCGCGCCACTCACCGGACTGTGATTGATGATCCAATGACACGGACACGGCGCCCGTATAAAACTAGCACCTGAAACCTTCCCCCGATCAGAGCCACCGAGACCCCCATGTAACGATCATCAGGACACCCATCTCCCCCACCGCGCCCCCCCCCCCCCCCCAGGGTTCAAACACACCATTTGGAAAGGCGCTGAATCAGATGCACATCAGGCAGAGTCGCCCTACTTTAATCCATGGTCGCCGTTGATTTATTTGATCTCCACTTGGGCAGCGCTGGAGCCATTGAGGGAGTGCAACGAAGGTTCACCAGACTGATTCCTGGGATGGGGGGATTATCCTATGACGAGAGATTGAGTAGACTAGGCCTATATTCCCTAAAGTTTAGGTGACCTAATTGAAACATACAAAATTCTGACAGGGCTTGACAGGGTAGATGCTGGGAGGATGGTTCCTCTGGCTGGGGAGTCTAGAACCAGGGGTCACAGTCTCAGAATAAGGGGTCAGCCATTTGGGACTGAGATGAAGAGAAACTTCTTCACTCAGAGGGTGTTGAATCTCTGAAATTCTCTACCCCAGAGGGCTGTGGAGGCTCAGTCCTTGAGTATATTCAAGACAGAGATTTTTGAATATTAAGGGGATCAAGGAATATGAAGTGGAGTTGAGGCATCATTTCATTGAATGGCGGAGTAGGCTCAAGGGGCCGAATGGCCTCCTCCTGCTCCTAATTCTTACATTCTTATAGAACGGTCTCAGGGTCTCTTGACCAAGGAGCGGCCGAATTCCCCAGGAGTGAGATCTCTGAGAAAGTGTGTGTGTGTGCGCGCGCACATGTGTGTAAATGTGTTTGTATACATGTATGTGCATGTGCAGGGGTGGACGGGTTATGCTTCGCTATGATGCCCTCCATGATTCACTAGCCTCTGAAGACACTGCCAAGCTCTCGTGGCCGGCATGTCCGTGTCGGTGAGGAACCTCTGTGTATGTCGCCTCCTCCAGCTGCCTCCTCGATTCCAGGCCAGGGGCCTCGAGATGTCTAAACCCTGGGCGACTGGGAGCTCCTGCTCTGCAACAGCACCCTCTACAGGCTGGAGACTGAAGGGAGGGTCAATTGTTATCGGCTTGAGCCATCAATGTCGCCATATTTGAACACAGAAGATGGATTAATTAGAAAACAAAGCCGCTTATAACTGAAGCCTCACAATCATTACTACTGCATTAAAAAAACTGGTTCAGAACTTTCATTCTAAAACACACAACATTTTTGCAATTATATTAGGAAAAAGAGGTTGGTCAGGATCAATGTTTGCCCGTTAAAAATTGATATCGGTGATATTGTCGATGATAATAAGGAACTGGCGGGCATACAGAAAGACTTGCATTTATATAGCACCTTTCACGACCACCGGACATCTCAAAGTGCTTTACAGCCAATGAAGTACTTTTGGAGTGTAGTCACTGTTGTAATGTGGGAAATACAACAGCTAATTTGCACACAGCAAGCTCCCACAAACAGCAATGTGATAATGACGAGAAGTTCTTTTGTTTTGTTGATTGAGGGATAAATATTGGCCCCAGGATACCGGGGAGAACTCCCCTGCTCTTCTTCGAAATAGTGCCATGGGATCTTTTACATCCACCTGAGAGGGCAGACGGGGCCTCGGTTTAACGTCTCATCCAAAAGACGGCACCTCCCTCAGCACTGCACTGCAGTGTCAGCCTAGATTTTTGTGCTCAAGTCCCTTGAACCCACAGCCTTCTGACTGTGAGGCGAGAGTGCAACGCACTGAGCCACAGCTGACATGTTGAATAATTACTGTGCATCAGCATTTACAATAGAGTTAGTCCTAAATCCCAGGGCAACTAATATTGAATCAGGGACAGAGACTCAGCAAAATTCACGTAAGTACAGTAACAGTAATGAAGAAAATAATTGCCCTAATGAGTGACAAACCCCCAGGGCCAGATGGTTTCCATCCCAGGGATTTAAAGGAAGTAGCTGAGCACTTTGCAGATGCCCGAACTGTAATCTTCCAATGTTCTCTCGATTCAGGAACCGTATCTTTATGTTGGAAAATTGTGCATGTCGCTCCGCTATTTAAGAAAGGCGAGAGGGAAACCAGGAATTATAGAGCAGTTAGTCTAATATCTGTTGGCGGTAAATTGCTAGAATCTATAATTATGAATAGGGAGACTGAGCACCTCACAAATGTTCAGTTGATCAGAGAGCCAGCTTGGATTTGTGAAAAGTTGGTCATGCCTGACAAACCTGAGTGAATTTTTTGCGAAGGTGACTAAAGTAGTGGACAGGGGAATGTCTATGGATGTTATATACATGGACTTCCAGAAGGCATATGATAAAGTTCCTCATAAGAGCCTGTTAGCTAAGGTGCGTGCCCATGGAATTGAGGGCAAATTATTGACCTGGTTAGGAAATTCGCTGAGCGGTAATATAATGGGGAGGTACACTAATTGGCAGGTTGTGACTGGAGGTGTCCCGCAGGGATCTGTGTTGGGGCCTCAACTATTCACAGTATTTATTAATGCCTTACATGATGGGATAGAAAGTCATTTATCCAAATTTGCTGATGACACAAAGATAGGAACTGTAGATGGAAGCATAACATTACAAAGGGATATTGATGGATTCGGTGAATGGGCTAAACTGTGGCAGATGGATTTCAGTGTAAGCAAATGTGAGGTCATCCACTTTGGACCTATAAAGGATAGAACAGGGTTCTTTCTAAATGGTGCAAAGATACTAAGGGGGACAGATAGGGTGGAGAGACATTATTTCTGCTGTTTGGGGAATATAGGACTGGGGGCAAAGTCTAAAAGTGAAATTAGGAAACGCTGCTACACACAAAGGGTGGTAGAAGTTTGAAACTCTGCTGAAAATGGCAATTGATGCTGAATTAATTGTTAATTTTAAATCGGAGCTTGATAGATTTTTATTAACCTAAGATATTAAGGGATATGGGCCAAAAGTCATGCACTTTGACAGAAAAAAAATCAAAGAGCAAGTTATTATTTAAATGGAGAAAGATTGCAAAGTGCCGCAGTACGGCGGGACCTGGGGGTACTTGTGAATGAAACACAAAAGGTTAGTGTGCAGGTACAGCAAGTGATCAGGAAGACCAATGGAATCTTGGTCTTTATTGCAAAGGGGATGGAGTATAAAAGCAGGGAAGTCTTGCTACAGTTATACAGGGTATTGGTGAGGCCACAGCTGGAATACTGTGTGCAGTTTTGGTTTCCATACTTACAAAAGGATATACTTGCTTTGGAGGCAGTTCAGAGAAGGTTCACTAGGTTGATTCTGGAGATGAGGGGATTGACTTATGAGGAAAGGTTGAAGAGGTTGGGCCTCTACTCATTGGAATTCAGAAGAATGAGAGGTGATCTTATTGAAACGTATAAGGTTATGAGGGGGCTTGACAGGGTGGATGCAGAGAGGATGTTTCCACTGGTGGGGGAGACTAGAACTAGAGGGCATGATCTTAGAATAAGGGGTCGTCCATGTAAAACTGAGATGAGGAGAAATTTCTTCTCTCAGGGTTGTAAATCTGTGGAATTCGCTGCCTCAGAGATCTGTGGAAGCTGGGGCATTGAATAAATTTAAGACAGAAATAAACAGTTTCTTAAACGATAAGGGGAATAAGGGGTTATGGGGAGCGGGCAGGGAAGTGGAGCTGAGTCCATGATCGGATCACCCATGATCTTATTAAATGGCGGAGCAGGCTCGAGGGGCCATATGGCCTACTCCTGCTCCTATTTTCTCTGTTCTTATAAGGAATTAGGTCACAGATCAGCCATGATCTCATTACATGGCGGTCTAGGCTAGAGGGGGTAAAAGGCCTGCTCCTGTTCCTATGTTCCGAGGTTGCTATAAAAACATTCAGGAGGTCAGGATTGACTAGAGGGGAACCAATCCTAAAGGGTGAGTGTGCCATGCTAATCAGCCCTCCAGACCAACAGGAGCAAATGCGATAAAGGACACGGGCAGAGGTAACTGCTCTCAGTCAGAGGACTACAACCGTGATTCAGTTCCTCGCCCGGAGTCCCCGCTCCGGATCCTTGCCCGGAGTCCCCGCTCCGGATCCTTGCCCGGAGTCCCCGCTCCAGATCCTTGCCCGGAGTCCCCGCTCCGGATCCTTGCCCGGAGTCCCCGCTCTGGATCCTCGCCCGGAGTCCCTGCTCCGGATCCACGCCCGGAGTCCCCGCTCCAGCTCTTTGCCCGGAGTCCCCGCTCATGATCCACACTTGGAGTCCCCGCTCCAGATCCACACCCAGAGTCCCCGCTCCTGATCCACACCCGGAGTCCCCGCTCCGGGTCCACACCCGGAGTCCCCGCTCCGGGTCCACACCCGGAGTCCCCGCTCCGGATCCTCGCCCGGAGTCCCTGCTCCTGATCCACACCCGGAGTCCTCGCTCTGGATCCTTGCCTGGAGTCCCTGCTCCGGATCCACACCCGGAGTCCCCGCTCATGATCCACACTTGGAGTCCCCGCTCCAGATCCACACCCAGAGTCCCCGCTCCTGATCCACACCCGGAGTCCCCGCTCTGGATCCTTGCCTGGAGTCCCTGCTCCGGATCCACACCCGGAGTCCCCGCTCCGGGTCCACACCCGGAGTCCCCGCTCCGGATCCTCGCCCGGAGTCCCTGCTCCTGATCCACACCCGGAGTCCTCGCTCTGGATCCTTGCCTGGAGTCCCTGCTCCGGATCCACACCTGGAGTCCCCGCTCATGATCCACACTTGGAGTCCCCGCTCCAGATCCACACCCAGAGTCCCCGCTCCTGATCCACACCCGGAGTCCCCGCTCCGGGTCCACACCCGGAGTCCCCGCTCCGGATCCTCGCCCGGAGTCCCTGCTCCTGATCCACACCCGGAGTCCCCGCTCTGGATCCTTGCCTGGAGTCCCTGCTCCGGATCCACACCTGGAGTCCCCGCTCATGATCCACACTTGGAGTCCCCGCTCCAGATCCACACCCAGAGTCCCCGCTCCTGATCCACACCCGGAGTCCCCGCTCTGGATCCTTGCCTGGAGTCCCTGCTCCGGGTCCACACCCGGAGTCCCCGCTCCGGGTTCACACCCGGAGTCCCCGCTCCGGATCCTCGCCCGGAGTCCCTGCTCCGGGTCCACACCCGGAATCCACGCTCCGGATCCACACCCAGAGTCCCCGTTCCGGATCCACACCCGGAATCCCCGCTCCGGCTCCACACCCAGAGTCCTCGCTCCGGCTCCACACCCAGAGTCCCCGCTCCGGCTCCTCGCCCGGAGTCCCCGCTCCGGCTCCTCGCCCGGAGTCCCCGCTCCGGCTCCTCGCCCGGAGTCCCCGCTCCGGATCCACGCCCGGAGTCCCCGCTCCGGATCAAAAACCCTGACCTTCTGATCGACACTAAATTGATATCCCAGAATGATGCTGTTATTGAGTGCAGGTAGCAGAAATGTGGAACTTTCTCCTCCAAAAGGCTGTGGTTGCTGGGAGAAGTGTAGCTCTCAAAACTGAGATTGATAGATAATTGTTGGGTAAGGGACGTAACATGAAGTTGAGGTGCAGATCAGCCATGATCCAATTGAATCGTGGTGCAGAATGGTGGGGCTGAATGGCCTCCTCCTGGTCCTATGTCAATGAGCCATTTTTTGGGCCTGTTTCATTGTGGTGGTGATGTCAGCCAGTCATTGACTGAAGTCATTGATACTGGCCACTGGCATTGACTCTGTTTTCTCTCTCCCGATCCCATGACCCTTACTACAGATATCCAGGGCATGACCTTTGAAGAAATCGTACTCAAGCACCCGAAACTGGCCGTCCAGGAGCTCAGCAAGAACTTTAAACAATATTACAAGAAGTTGGCTCCTCTGGGTATGTATAGAGCAGACATCATTCGTAGCAACACATTGGGCCATTTCACCAAAGGCTGAAAGACCTTAAGATGTATCAGTTAATCACCTCTGTCCCCACCACACCCCAATCTTTTCACTTTTAACCAATGAACAGTTTTTGATCAGAGGTCCATTGACACAACTGATCCAACCAATGGGCTGGAGGCAGAATACACAGCGGAAAAACAGCAAACAGAGTTTATTTAAACTCCCAACAACAATAAACAATCTATTTAACCCCAACTACAATAAAGAGCCTATTTCACCCCAACTACAATAAAAAATCTATTTAAACCCCAACTACAATAAACAGTGTATTTAACCCCAACTACAATAAACAGTCTATTTCACCCCAACTACAATAAAAAATCTATTTAACCCCAACTACAATAAACAGGCTATTTAACCCCAACTACAATAAACAATCTATTTCACGCCAAATGACAATAAACAATCTATTTAAACCCCAACTACAATAAACAGTCTATTTAACCCTAACTACAATAAACAGTCTATTTAACCCTAACTATAATAAACAGTCTATTTAAATCCCAACTACAATGAAGAATCTATTTAACCCCAACGACAATAAACAGTCTATTTAACCCCAACTACAATAAACAGTCTATTTAACCCCAACTACAATAAACAGTCTATTTCAACCCCAACGACAATAAACAGAGTATTTAACCCCAACGACAAGAGACAGTCCATTTAAACCCCAACTACAATCAACAATCTATTTAACCCCAACTACAATAAACAGTCTATTTAACCCCAACTACAATAACCAGTCTATTTAACCCTGTTAGATCTCTTAGTTTCCAATGAAATATGAACTCCGATTGCAGTTTTAATGTAACTTTATTTCTGGCAGACAGCAACAAGCTCTTGGCTTTAAGCCAGGTCTTTGTCCTTCTGAGACCACATGGTCAAAATGGCTGTACTTATACCTGGATCAATTTGCGGAAAATAACTCGCCTTCTTTGATCTTATTGGCTCAATTAATAGTCGTTTAACCTTTTAATTGGCTCGCTACCCAAAGTCCTAAAATGTCAAGTTGATTGATGACTTAATGCAACATGTTCCCACTCACGTAGCATCTCTGACTTGGTGTCTGTGAAATCTCACAGTCTGTCTAAATGCAGCCTGTTTGAATTCTCTATCAATCCTCCCTTTGATTCTTTCACAAACTGTATCATAAAACATCAGGTATCACTGGTTAAACATTCTGCAAAATAATTTCATACATGTTAATAGAGTTTCCTTCTAAGATTTGTTGATGTGTTTCGCCACATGTCCGGACTAGTAGCTTCCACACAAATTTACACCAACACGAATTCCATCGTGGCCACAATGGAAGTCTGGTTTTTGTAGGTTAGTTAACCTTATTCCAATTTAATCCAAATCAATATCTTAGTTCAACCAGTAAACAACCTTCCTTTAAGCATAACATACCCCTGTGCCACGTACAGATGGTCTGCTGGGACCTGCAAGGTGTCTCACCTGTGGGACAGCAGCTACAGCCGTCTGGTTGCAACAATATTTAATCAACATAAACAAACAATATAAAAGTAAAACAATTACAACGAATAGAATTAAACCTTCCACCAATGAAGTTCCTATTGAACCTAGCCATTCAGTGGCTCCGCTCCACAAAGTGAATGATGGGGGTTGCTTAAGTTTTTCTACCTCCTTTTGGATATGCTCCGCTAAGTGGGTAATTTCTTCGGAGCTATCTGGTATATATGTGCAACACTCAGTTCCGAGTAGGGCGCAAGTACCTCCCTTTTCAGCCAGGATGTAGTCAAGGGCCAGTCTATTCTGTAGGGCTATTGTGCGGATTGCGACCATTTCTGCATTGATTTTAACTAGGGCCTCTGAGGTATCATTGGCTACCCGTTCCACAACGGATGCCATGTTAATGGATTCCCTTGCCAGTCTCGCGGTCCCATACCTGGGGATCAGAATGGCAAAGAACCTCTCTGTTTCTGTGATAGCTCTCTTAGGACGGTGTAAATGTTCCGACAGTGACTTTATATGATACATTATAAGGCACAATGTAGGCTAAATAGCAGGATCCCGTCCAATTCTGGGGCAGCCAAGGGTAGGCCTTGTGGCCACACACCCAATAGGTGCCATTATAGGCAATGAATGTTAGCTGTTTCTTTGTCAGCAACACTCCGGGGCCTGTCCAGGCTTTTCCATCTGTTTTATTCAGAATCCCCGTTACGTTAAGAATTCCCACATCGGCCCAGTTTGGACGATTCCGTGGCTTGATTATATTATAATTCCGGGAGCAGTTACTATACCCTATATTTTGGCCTCCTTTGATGTTTCTAATCAGACAGACCGATTCCCCCGGTCTTCCTATTCCCGTTGTATTAGTGATAACAAAAAATGGGGGCCGTTTGGAATTATTGTAGCACGTTTGGTGTCCTCCTTCAAAGGTAGTCAGATTGTAACCTGCTGACTTCCATTTACGTGCCCAGTTTTCCGTATCCTGAAATGCATTGCCTGTTTTGTTTTGATTAATTATCCACTCAGCCATTTCCGAGATATTCAAGGGAACTGGCCTCAAGGGAATCCCTCCCTTTGAGTGAATAGGAATATGCGCACACACCCAACACCTAGAAATGTTACCTTGTTTGGCATAAATGTATGACATATATAAAAAGGTATTTACATGTAATTCCCTTGCTACCCTACTATTTCCCTTTGGTGCAGAGGGTCGGCTAGTAAGAAGTAGGCCTATGCCTAGAATACCTACAGTCAGTAATACAGTAAATTTATACATTTTCGCAAAAAGTAATTGTCCTTATTAGATTTCAGCTTCAGTTACGGGTGCTCGTTTAATGTGTGAAGTGTGGATCCAGGCTTTCTTTCCTTGGACTTTAACAACTGCCTGGGTGGTCAATAACACTTGATAAGGTCCCTCCCACTTGGCACCCAAAGGTTCTTTATGCAACTTTTTCACATACACCCAGACTCCCGGGATGATGTCATGTCCTCCTTCGGGTGGATTACCCCAAGCTGCCGATACCTGTCGGGAAACAGAAGTAATAGCATTGGTTAAGTTCTGACAGTATGATAACAAAGTGTCACTCATTAATTGAACATCAGCTTTCCGTAAATCGATAGTTCCTGGCAGCGACATGGGTCTTCCTGTTATAATTTCAAATGGGCTTAGACCTGTAGTTCTGTTCGGGGTTGCCCTAATGCTACATAGCACTATTGGTAGTGCCTGGGGCCATGGTGTTCCTTCTTGGTGATATTTGGCAAGCCGTTGTTTCAGAGTTCGATTCATTCGCTCTACTTGTCCTGATGATTGTGGATGATAAGGACAGTGTAAATCCCACGTAATGTTCAGTAACCTACAGACTTCTGGGCAGACAGCACCTGTGAAGTGTGTTCCCTGATCTGAGTCAATGCTACTCGAGACTCCCCATCGGGGAATGTAATCCTTACACAAGACCTTTGCAGTGTGATTGCCTGTGGCTCTTTTAGTTGGGACAGCTTCTACCCATCTAGAGAATCTGTCGACCATGACAAGAATGTTAGTGTATCCTTGGCATGAAGGAAGAGATATATAATCAACCTGCAGATGCTGGAATAGTCCGACAGGGACAGGGGGCCTCAGTTGGGGCATTACCGTGATGGGTCCAGAATTATTTTTCCATGCTGGGCATGTTTTTTAAATCCCCGACCCCACCAGCTTTTCTGGAACCGTGCCGTCATCTGTTGTGAGGCCAAGTGTCCCCACGAGTGGATCTGTTGGGCTAAAAAAGGCATAAGCGCTTGTGGCGCGACTGGCTTGTCGGTAACTCTTTGTCTTCAGACACCATCTTCACATAGCTTAATTCCTGCCTCAATCCATGTCCATTTTTCCTCTCGGGAGCACTCGCCTTGCATTGTTTGAAGGTCTCGTGTCAGAGTCCTGAGTGCTTTCAATCTGCACATCTGTGTTGGTTCTTCTGGAGGAACGCCCTGTGAGGCGGCATCTTTAGCTGCCTGGTCAGCTAGGGCATTTCCCTGAGCTTCTGTGGTATTTTCCTTGGTATGGGCCTTACACTTCAGGATGGACACTTCCTGAGGTAATTGTATGGCCTCCAGTAAGTCTCGGACTTCTTTTCCATTTCGGATAGGTGCACCAGCAGCAGTGAGGAATCCTCTTTTCCGCCATAACAGACCAAAGTCGTGAACGATTCCAAAAGCATAACGTGAATCTGTGTAGACATTAGCTGTCTGTCCTTCTGCTATTCAACATGCTTCTGACAGGGCCCATAACGCTGACGTTCCTGAGGGTAAACATCCTTTTGCCACTACCTCATATAAGGTTGTAACTGCCCATCCTGCTTTTCTGGTACCATTGTCAACAAAGGAGGAACCACCTGTAAACAGGATGAGGTCTGGGTTGTGTAGAGACTCCTCTGCTGCTAAGGCTGCTTCTTCTGTTTCTTTTCAAATCTCCACGCAGTCATGCTCTTCACATTCTCCCCCCTCTTGCTCCCTCGATTCTGGCATCGGGAGCATAGTTGCGGGATTAACCGGGCTGGCCCGGACGATATGGAGATTAAGAGCTTCCAAAACTGCTGTCCAGCGGGTCCATCTAGCTGCCGTCACCTGAGACATTCTATTCTAAGATAGCAAAGCATGTACATTGTGGGGACACTTGACAATCAGCTTTTGGTCGAGGACTATTCCCGCAGTGATCATTACCGCTCGATATGTAGCTTCCATGGCCCTTAGGCAACTTCCCCATCCGAGGGCTACCGCATCCAGTTTTGCCGAATAATAGCCAATAGGTCTTTGCCGATCCCCATGTTCTTGTGTCAGTATAGCTGTCATATATCCTTCTTTCTCATGGACAAACAGGGTAAATGGCTTACCACTGTCGGGGATTCCCAGAGCTGGTGCCGAACACAAAGCCTTTTTCAAACTCAGGAAGGCCTCTTGCTGTTCCTTAGTGAGGGTGATGGCTTCTTTAGAGGCACGTTTCCCCTTTAAGATATCATTCAATGGCTGAACAAGCTGTGTGAAGGAGTCAATGCAATTTCTGTTAAAGTTACACAATCCCCCAAAAAACCTTAGTTCCTGAATAGTGGTGGGTTTTTTAGCAGCCCGAATGGCTGCAGTTCTATCCTGGGTAAGTTCTCTCTTTCCTTGTGAAATCTTTTGTCCCAGGTATACAACCTCTTCTTGGGATATTTGTGCTTTGTCGATGCTGGCTTTATGTCCTTTCAGCCAAAGGTGGTCCAGCAAAGCTCGTAAATCTTGTTCATGCTGTTCTTCCGTGTTTGAAGCTAGCAGGATATCGTCTACATATTGGATGACTGTGGATGACAGGGGAGGTAATTCTCGCAAATGGCTTTGTAAAGCCATGTGGAATACCGTAGGGCTGTTGTGGAAACCCTGCGGTAACCGGGTCCAAGTATACTGTTGTCCTTGGACCGTGAAAGCAAACCACTGTCGAACCTCCGGTGCCAGAGGCACCGACCAAAATCCGTTGGCCATATCTATAACCGAGAAATATTTATGTTCCGGTTTGAGGGCATTAAAAATGGTGGAGGGATCTGCGACCAAAGGAGCTTTTTGATCAGTACACTGGTTAGCTTTCCTATAATCGACAGTCAAACGCCAAGTCTCATTAGATTTCTGTATCGGCCACACGGGGCTATTGGAGGAGCTATGCGTTTTAACAAGCACCCCTTGTTTCTCCAATTGCTGAATAACCGGTAAGATTCCCGCGATGGCAGTTGGACTGATGGGATACTGTTTAGTGCATGGAGGCTTGGTCCCGGTAAATGACACAGGCTCCATCTGGAGTAGGCCACAATCGTTCTTATCTTTAGCCCATAACGGGTGTTCCTTCAATTCTTCTTTCTTCAAAGTTCTAATTGACCATTTCAACCGACCATCCTCGAAATGCAACGATGAATCTATTTGGATTAGAACGTCCATTCCCAAAAGTGGTTGATCTACTGGGCCTATCCAGACCGGCGTGGTTAGTTCATGTGGACCCAGCCCTATAAGTACCGGTGTTGTCCTTTTAATTTCCATTTTATGGCCTCCAACTCCATAGGCTGTACATGCCCTACCATCCAACGGCAAAAAGTCTCCATATTGTAGGGGTAAGCATGTTAATTCCACCCGTGTCTAAAAGATAGACCACATCCTTATTGCCCACCCTCACAGTTATATATAGCCCATCTCCCCTTTGTTATATCAATGCGAGGAGGGGGGCCAGGGTGGGCTCTAACCGTTTTTTGCTATCCCAAGTAACTCCTTCTGTTGTTGTATTGTCAGTCGCTTAAACGCTTCTATGAGGTCGGTATCTTGTGACAAGCCTGGTTTGTTGGCTGAATTGTATCCCTGGCTGCGTCCTCTTCCCCAGCCACGACCTTGCTGTTTTGCCCTGCACGTCTTGGCCCAGTGACCTTCTTTCCCACAATAATGACATTTTCCGGGTAATTTTCCTAATAACTGTTTATCAGAATCCTGGGATTTCTATCCCATAGCCTGTACAGCTCGGACTTTAGCTCCCATATCCCAATCTAATTGGTTACATCGATCCACCAATGCTGCAAAGGTAGTTCCTCTACCTTCCCAGTCCGGTAACACTACCTTAAGCATTTTGGACAGTTCTGGCTTTAGACCTGCCACGAAAGCTGCTTTCAGGGGTCCAAACACTTGTTCATCCATTTCCTCATCCGTATTATTCATACCTGAATGTTCTAGCCACGTGCATCTAAACCGCTCGTCATACTCCAGGACCTCCTCTGTTCCTTTCTGTTGGCAGGCTGCAATTTTTCCCCAGTCTGTCTTAGCTGGACTGAAGGCTTGTAGCCAGTGTTTAATCGCCTCCGACCCTGTGTCTAATTCTTGCTCATCCTGCCCCAAAGCTTCTTCTACCTTGTCGTGCAATTTTCTTCCCTGTGTTTTTGGCACCATTATGGTCAAAATTTGCACTCCGTCCCAGGGATGAAGTTGATATATATTTCTTAAGCGGTCCAATTGGTCCCACGTTTTCACTCCCCCTTTCTTTGGATTGGGCAATTTCTTGGACCATTTATCAATTTTCTCTGGGTCTGCCGGATCATGAACTAAATATTCTGCATACCCCCTTTTCTTCGTTTTTTTGGTTCCGCCCTCATCCGCAGTCTCTTCTGATTTGACTACAACTCGCCTTTTTTTAAACGGGGCAAAGCGCACCCCTAATTCTTCATCCTCCGACACTGTATTGTCAGAGGATTCAGAAGTCGTATCAATTCCTTGGTCGTGTCTTCGGGTTTGCGCTTTTAATTTATCCAAACATGGGTACCCTGGGAATTGAACAATACATTTTCCTTTTCCTTTTCCTATTACTGTCTGTTGACCGAATGATTTTTTCCATTCTGTAATTTCACCTTTAAGATCTTTAACTTCCGCTTCCAGCTTTTCAAGTTCAAGCTTTTTCTGTCGCAGCTGTGCACAAACAGCTTGCAATTGATCCTTTGTACTGGTCAGTTCTTGATCAGGTTGGGAACGCATTATAATTTCATTCCAGTTTCGGATCGTTCCCATAATGGCTAGGGACCATCTAGTTCACTCTTTATTTTTCATATGGGTTGTTTCTCCCCAGACCTTTTTAATCTCGTCCAAGGACCATTGTCCTTTGGAGGTTCCGTACTTTTGTTCGATCTTAATATAGGTTTTAGATAAATTGAATTGTTGCTCTATGTATTCTTTCAACTGTTCGAGAATTTCATCCAGCGAAACCTCAGGTGGTGCTTGCTCACCTTTAACAGTTGGAGGCAATTCTTTGCTCTTATCTCCTGCTGCCATAATACTGATTTTTTTACTGGGGTCTCGAGTCGTAGGCTTTCTAGCCGATCAATAGGTCGGTGATTAATTAACTAACACACCGCCGAAGTTTAGACGTCTATGGGACCTCGAACCGACTACCAACTGGAGGGTTCGCAAACCGGAGGCTTTTGGAATCACGAAGAAGGAGAGGCGAATTTAGACTTTTGACCGAGGACTTTTATAAAGAGGAGTCCTTACCTCAGTATGTAGGTCCGATGTCCAAAATTCAGTTTCTTTCCTCAGCGATCCTGTTCGTGACGCCAAAATTGTTAGATCTCTTAATTTCAAATGAAATACGAACTCCAATTGTAGTTTTAATGTAACTTTATTTCTGGTAGACAGCAACAAGCTCTTGGCTTTAAGCCAAGTCTTTCTCCTTCTGAGACCACATGGTCAAAATGGCTGTACTTATACCTGGATCAATTTACAGAAAATAACTCGCCTTCTTTGACCTTATTGGCTCAATTAATAGTCTTTTAACCTTTTAATTGGCTCGCTGCCTAAAGCCTTAAAATGTCAAGTTGATTGATGACTTAATGCAACATGCTTCCACTCACGTAGCATCTCTGACTTGGTGTCTGTTAATTCTCACAGTCTGTCTAAATGCAGCCTGTTTGAATTCTCTATCAAACCCCAACTACAATAAACAATCTATTTAAACCCCAACTACAATAAACAATCTATTTTACCCCAACTACAATAAACAGTCTATTTAACCCCAACTACAATAAACAGTCGATTTAACCCCAACTACAATAAATAGTCGATTAAAACCCCAACTACAATAAACAGTCAATTTAACCCCAACTGCAATAAAGAGAGTATTTAACCCCAACTTCAATAAACAGTCTATTTAAAATCCAACGACAATAAACAAACTATTTACCCCAAACTACAATAAACAGTCTATTTAATCCCAACGACAATAAACATTCTATTTAACCCCAACTACAATAAACAATCTATTTAACCCCAACTACAATAAACAGTTTATTTAACCCCAACTACAATAAACAGTCGATGTAACCCCAACTACAATAAACAATCTATTTAAACCCCAACTACAATAAACAGTCGATTTAACCCCAACTACAATAAACAGTCTATTTAACCCCAACTACAATAAACAGTCTATTTTAACCCCAACTACAATAAACAGTCTATTTTAACCCCAACTACAATAAACAATCTATTTAAACCCCGACTACAATAAACAATCTATTTAACCCCACCTACAATAAACGGTCTATTTAACCCCAACTACAATAAACAGTCTATTTAACCCCAACTACAATAAACAGTTTATTTAAACCCCAACTACAATAAACAATATATTTACCCCCAACTACAATAAACAGTGTATATAACCCCAAACTACAATAAACAGTCTATTTAACCCCAACTACAATAAACAGTTTATTTAACCCCAACTACAATAAACAATATATTTACCCCCAACTACAATAAACAGTCTATTTAACCCCAAACTACAATAAACAGTCTATTTAACTATAACTACAATAAACAGTCTATTTAAACCCCAACTACAATAAACAGTCTATTTAACCCCAACTACAATAAACAGTGCATTTAACCCCAACTTCAATAAACAGTTTATTTAAACCCCAACTACGATAAACAGTCTATTTACCCCAACGACAATAAACAGTCTATTTAACCCCAACTACAATAAACAGTGCATTTAACCCCAACTTCAATAAACAGTTTATTTAAACCCCAACTACAATAAACAGTCTATTTAATTATAACTACAATAAACAGTCTATTTAAACCCCAACTACAATAAACAGTCTATTTTAACCCCAACTACAATAAACAGTGTATTTAACCCCAACTACAATAAACAAACTGTTTAATCCCCAACTGCAATAAACAGTCTATTTCAATCTAACTACAATAAACTGGCTATTTAATCCCAGCTACAACAAGCAGTCTATTTAAACCCCAACTACAATAAACAATCTATTTTACCCCAACTGCAATAAATAATCTATTTAACCCCAACTACAATAAACAGTCTATTTAACCCCAACTGCAATAAATAATCTATTTAAACCCAACTTCAATAAACAGTCTTTTTAACCCAACTACAATAAACAATCTATTTAACCCCAACTACAATAAATAGTCTATTTAACCCCAACGACAATAAACAGTCTATTTAACCCCAACTACAATAAACAGTCTATTTAATCCCAACTACAATAAAGAGTGTATTTAAATCCCAACTACAATAAACAATCTATTTACCCCCAACTACAATAAACCGTCTATTTAACCCCAACTACAATAAACAGTCTATTTAACCCCCAACTACAATAAACAGTCTATTTAACCCCAACTACAATAAACAGTCTATTTAACCCCAACTACAATAAACAGTCTATTTAACCCCAACTACAATAAACAGTCTATTTAACCCCCAACTACAATAAACAGTCTATTTAACCCCAACTACAATAAACAGTCTATTTAACCCCAACTACAATAAACAGTCTATTTAACCCCCAACTACAATAAACAGTCTATTTAACCCCAACTACAATAAACAGTCTATTTAACCCCAACTACAATAAACAGTCTATTTAACCCCAACTACAATAAACAATCTATTTAACCCCAACTACAATAAACAGTCTATTTAACCCCAACTACAATAAACAGTCTATTTAACCCCAACTACAATAAACAATCTATTTAACCCCAACTACAATAAACAGTCTATTTAACCCCAACTACAATAAACAATCTATTTAAACCCCAACTACAATAAAGTCTATTTAACCCCAACTACAATAAACAGTCTATTTGATCCCAACTACAATAAAGAGTGTATTTAAATCCCAACTACAATAAACAATCTATTTACCCCCAACTACAATAAACAGTCTATTTTAACCCCAACTACAATAAACAATCTGTTTAACCCCAACTACAAAAAACAATCTATTTAACCCCAACTACAATAAACAGTGTATTTAACCCCAACTACAACAAACAGTCTATTTAAACCCCAACTACAATAAACAATCTTTTTACCCCCAACTACAATAGACAGTCTATTTAACCCCAACTACAATAAACAGTCTATTTAACCCCAACTACAATAAGCAATCTATTTAACCCCAACTACATTAAACAGTCTATTTAACCCCAACTACAATAAACAGTCGATGTAACCCCAACTATTTAAACCCCAACTACAATAAACAGTCTATTTAACCCCAATTACAATAAACAGTCTATTTTAACCCCAACTACAATAAGCAATCTATTTAACCCCAACTACATTAAACAGTCTATTTAACCCCAACTACAATAAGCAATCTATTTAACCCCAACTACATTAAACAGTCTATTTAACCCCAACTACAATAAACAGTCTATTTAACCCCAACTACATTAAACAGTGTATTTAACCCCAACTATTTAAACCCCAACTACAATAAACAGTCTATTTAACCCCAATTACAATAAACAGTCTATTTTAACCCCAACTACAATAAGCAATCTATTTAACCCCAACTACATTAAACAGTCTATTTAACCCCAACTACAATAAGCAATCTATTTAACCCCAACTACATTAAACAGTGTATTTAACCCCAACTATTTAAACCCCAACTACAATAAACAGTCTATTTAACCCCAATTACAATAAACAGTCTATTTTAACCCCAACTACAATAAACAGTGCATTTATCCCCAACTACAATAAACAGTCTATTTAACCCCAACTACAATAAACAGTCTATTTAACCCCAACGACAATAAACAGTCTATTTAATTATTACTACAATAAACAGTCTATTTAAACCCCAACTACAATAAACAGTCTATTTTAACCACAACTACAATAAACAGTGTATTTAACCCCAACTACAATAAACAAACTGTTTAATCCCCAACTAGATAAACAGTCTATTTCAATCTAACTACAATAAACTGGCTATTTAATCCCAGCGACAACAAACAGTCTATTTAAACCCCAACTACAATAAACAATCTATTTTACCCCAACTGCAATAAATAATCTATTTAACCCCAACTACAATAAACAGTCTATTTAACCCCAACTGCAATAAATAATCTATTTAACCCCAACTACAATAAACAGTGCATTTAACCCCAACTTCAATAAACAGTTTATTTAAACCCCAACTACGATAAACAGTCTATTTAACCCCAACGACAATAAACAGTCTATTTAATTATAACTACAATAAACAGTCTATTTAAACCCCAACTACAATAAACAGTCTATTTTAACCCCAACTACAATAAACAGTGTATTTAACCCCAACTACAATAAACAAACTGTTTAATCCCCAACTGCAATAAACAGTCTTTTTAACCCAACTACAATAAACAATCTATTTACCCCCAACTACAATAAATAGTCTATTTAACCCCAACTACAATGAACAGGCTATTTAACCACAACTACAATAAAGAGTCTATTTAACCCCAACTACAATAAACAGTCTATTTAATCCCAACTACAATAAACAGTGTATTTAAATCCCAACTACAATAAACAGTGTATTTAACCCCAACTACAATAAACAAACTGTTTAATCCCCAACTGCAATAAACAGTCTATTTCAATCTAACTACAATAAACTGGCTATTTAATCCCAGCTACAACAAACAGTCTATTTAAACCCCAACTACAATAAACAATCTATTTTACCCCAACTGCAATAAATAATCTATTTAACCCCAACTACAATAAACAGTCTATTTAACCTCAACTGCAATAAATAATCTATTTAAACCCAACTTCAATAAACAGTCTTTTTAACCCAACTACAATAAACAATCTATTTACCCCCAACTACAATAAATAGTCTATTTAACCCCAACTACAATGAACAGGCTATTTAACCCCAACTACAATAAAGAGTCTATTTAACCCCAACTACAATAAACAGTCTATTTAATCCCAACTACAATAAACAGTGTATTTAAATCCCAACTACAATAAACAATCTATTTACCCCCAACTACAATAAACCGTCTATTTAACCCCAACTACAATAAACAGTCTATTTATCCCAACTAGAATAAACAGTCCATTTAACCCCAACTACAATAAACAGTCTATTTAACCCCCAACTACAATAAACAGTCTATTTAACCCCAACTACAATAAACAGTCTATTTAACCCCAACTACAATAAACAATCTATTTAAACCCCAACTACAATAAGCAATCTATTTAACCCCAACTACATTAAACAGTGTATTTAACCCCAACTATTTAAACCCCAACTACAATAAACAGTCTATTTAACCCCAACTACAATAAACAGTCTATTTAACCCCAACTACAATAAACAATCTATTTAAACCCCAACTACAATAAGCAATCTATTTAACCCCAACTACAATAAACAGTCTATTTAACCCCAACGACAAAAAACAAACTGTTTAATCCCCAACTGCAATAAACAGTCTATTTCAATCTAACTACAATAAACTGGCTATTTAATCCCAGCTACAACAAACAGTCTATTTAAATCCCAACTACAATAAACAATCTATTTTACCCCAACTGCAATAAATAATCTATTTAACCCCAACTACAATAAACAGTCTATTTAACCTCAACTGCAATAAATAATCTATTTAAACCCAACTTCAATAAACAGTCTTTTTAACCCAACTACAATAAACAATCTATTTACCCCCAACTACAATAAATAGTCTATTTAACCCCAACTACAATGAACAGGCTATTTAACCCCAACTACAATAAAGAGTCTATTTAACCCCAACTACAATAAACAGTCTATTTAATCCCAACTACAATAAACAGTGTATTTAAATCCCAACTACAATAAACAATCTATTTACCCCCAACTACAATAAACCGTCTATTTAACCCCAACTACAATAAACAGTCTATTTATCCCAACTAGAATAAACAGTCCATTTAACCCCAACTACAATAAACAGTCTATTTAACCCCCAACTACAATAAACAGTCTATTTAACCCCAACTACAATAAACAGTCTATTTAACCCCAACTACAATAAACAATCTATTTAAACCCCAACTACATTAAACAGTGTATTTAACCCCAACTATTTAAACCCCAACTACAATAAACAGTCTATTTAACCCCAACTACAATAAACAGTCTATTTAACCCCAACTACAATAAACAATCTATTTAAACCCCAACTACAATAAGCAATCTATTTAACCCCAACTACAATAAACAGTCTATTTAACCCCAACGACAAAAAACAATCTATTTAAACCCCAACTACAATAAACAGCGTATTTAATACCAACTACAATAAACAGTGTATTTAATCCCAACTTCAATAAACAGTCTTTTTAACCCAACTACAATAAACAATCTATTTACCCCCAACTACAATAAATAGTCTATTTAACCCCAACTACAATGAACAGGCTATTTAACCCCAACTACAATAAAGAGTCTATTTAACCCCAACTACAATAAACAGTCTATTTAATCCCAACTACAATAAACAGTGTATTTAAATCCCAACTACAATAAACAATCTATTTACCCCCAACTACAATAAACCGTCTATTTAACCCCAACTACAATAAACAGTCTATTTATCCCAACTAGAATAAACAGTCCATTTAACCCCAACTACAATAAACAGGCTATTTGATCCCAACTACAATAAACAGTCTATTTAAACCCCAACTACAATAAACAGTCTATTTAACCCCAACTACAATAAACAATCTGTTTAACCCCAACTGCAAAAAACAATCTATTTAACCCCAACTACAATAAACAGTGTATTTAACCCCAACTACAATAAACAGTCTATTTAAACCCCAACGACAATAAACAATCTTTTTACCCCCAACTACAATAGACAGTCTATTTAACCCCAACTACAATAAACAGTCTATTTAACCCCAACTACAATAAGCAATCTATTTAACCCCAACTACATTAAACAGTGTATTTAACCCCAACTATTTAAACCCCAACTACAATAAACAGTCTATTTTAACGCCAACTACAATAAACAGTCTATTTAACCCCAACTACAATAAATAATCTATTTAAAACCGAACCACAATAAACAGTCTATTTGAACCCCAACTACAATAAACAATCTATTTTACCCCAACTGCAATAAATAATCTATTTAACCCCAACTACAATAAACAGCGTATTTAATACCAACTACAATAAACAGTGTATTTAATCCCAACTTCAATAAACAGTCTATTTAAACCCCAACTACAATAAACAGTCCATTTAACCCCAACTACAATAAAAAGTCTATTTAACCACAACTACATTAAACAGTGTATTTAACCCCAACTATTTAAACCCCAACTACAATAAATAATCTATTTAACCCCAACTACAATAAACAGTGTATTTAATCCTAACTACAATAAATAGTCTATTTAAACCTCAACTACAATAAACAATCTATTTACCCCCATCTACAATAAACAGTCTATTTAACCCCCAACTACAATAAACAGTCTATTTAACCCTAACTTCAATAAACAATCTCTTTGACACCAACTACAATAAACAGTCTATTTAAACCCCAACTACAATAAACAGGCTATGTAATCCCAACTACAATAAACAGTCTATTTAAACACCAACTACAATAAACGATCTATTTTACCTCAACTGCAATAAATAATCTATTTAAACCCAACTACAATAAACAGTCTATTTAACCCCAACTACAATAAACAGTGTATTTAACCCCAACTACAATAAACAGTGTATTTAACCCCAACTACAATAAACAGTGAATATAACTCCAACTACAATAAACAGTCTATTTAAACCGCAACTAAAATAAACAATCTATTTACCCCCAACTACAATAAACAGTCTATTTAACACCAACTACAATAAACAGTCTATTTAACCCCAACTACAATAAACAATCTTTTTACTCCCAACTACAATAAGCAGTTTATTTAACCCCAACTACATTAAACAGTGTATTTAACCCCAACTATTTAAACCCCAACTACAATAAACAATCTATTTACCCCCAACTACAATAAACCGTCTATTTAACCCCAACTACAATAAACAGTCTATTTATCCCCAACTAGAATAAACAGTCCATTTAACCTCAACTACAATAAACAGTCTATTTAACCCCAACTACAATAAACAGTCTATTTAACCCCAACTACAATAAACAATCTATTTAACCCCAACTACAATATACAGACTATTTAACCCCAACTACAATAAACAATCTATATAACCCCAAACTACAATACACAGTCTATTTCACCCCAACTACAATAAACAGTCTATTTAACCCAAACTACAATAAACAGTCTATTTAACCCCCAACTACAATAAACAGTCTATTTAACCCTAACTTCAATAAAAAGTCTATTTATCTCAACGGCAATAAACTATCTATTTATATCCCAACTACAATAAACAGTCTATTTAACCCCAACTACAATAAACAGTCTATTTAACCCCAACTACAATAAACAGTCCATTGAACCCCAACTACAATAAACAATCTATTTAACCCCAACTACAATAAACAATCTATTTAACCTCAACTGAAATAAACAATCAATTTCACCCCAACTACAATAAACAGTGTATTTAACCCCAACTACAATAAACAGACTATTTAACCCCAACTACAATAGACAATCTATATAACCCCAAACTACAATGCACAGTCTATTTAACCCCAACTACAATAAACAGTCTATTTAACGCCAACTACAATAAACAATCTATTTAATCCCAACTACAATAAACAGTCCATTTAACCCCAACTACAATAAACAGTCCATTTAACCCCAACTACAATAAACTGTTTATTTAACCACAACTACAATAAACAGTCTATTTAACCCCAACTGCAATAAACAGTCTATTTAACCCCAACGACAATAAACAATCTATTTATCCCCAACTACAATAAACAGTCTATTTAACCCTAACTTCAATAAACAATCTCTTTGACACCAACTACAATAAACAGTCTATTTAAACCCCAACTACAATAAACAGTCTATTTTAACCCCAACTACAATAAACAGTGAATTTAACCCCAACTACAATAAACAATCTATTTAAACCCCGACTACAACAACCAGTCTATTTCACCCCAACAACAATAAACAGGCTATGTAATCCCAACTACAATAAACAGTCTATTTAAACACCAACTACAATAAACGATCTATTTTACCTCAACTGCAATAAATAATCTATTTAACCCCAACGACAATAAACAGTCTATTTAACCCCAACTACAATAAACAGTGTATTTAACCCCAACTACAGTAAACAATGTATTTAACCCCAACTACAATAAACAGTGAATATAACTCCAACTACAATAAACAGTCTATTTAAACCGCAACTAAAATAAACAATCTATTTACCCCCAACTACAATAAACAGTCTATTTAACACCAACTACAATAAACAGTCTATTTAACCCCAACTACAATAAACAATCTTTTTACTCCCAACTACAATAAGCAGTTTATTTAACCCCAACTACATTAAACAGTGTATTTAACCCCAACTATTTAAACCCCAACTACAATAAACAATCTATTTACCCCCAACTACAATAAACCGTCTATTTAACCCCAACTACAATAAACAGTCTATTTATCCCCAACTAGAATAAACAGTCCATTTAACCTCAACTACAATAAACAGTCTATTTAACCCCAACTAGAATAAACAGTCTATTTAACCCCAACTACAATAAACAATCTATTTAACCCCAACTACAATATACAGACTATTTAACCCCAACTACAATAAACAATCTATATAACCCCAAACTACAATACACAGTCTATTTCACCCCAACTACAATAAACAGTCTATTTAACCCAAACTACAATAAACAGTCTATTTAACCCCCAACTACAATAAACAGTCTATTTAACCCCAACTTCAATAAAAAGTCTATTTATCTCAACGGCAATAAACTATCTATTTATATCCCAACTACAATAAACAGTCTATTTAACCCCAACTACAATAAACAGTCTATTTAACCCCAACTACAATAAACAGTCCATTGAACCCCAACTACAATAAACAATCTATTTAACCCCAACTACAATAAACAATCTATTTAACCTCAACTGAAATAAACAATCTATTTCACCCCAACTACAATAAACAGTGTATTTAACCCCAACTACAATAAACAGACTATTTAACCCCAACTACAATAAACAATCTATATAACCCCAAACTACAATGCACAGTCTATTTAACCCCAACTACAATAAACAGTCTATTTAACGCCAACTACAATAAACAATCTATTTAATCCCAACGACAATAAACAGTCCATTTAACCCCAACTACAATAAACAGTCCATTTAACCCCAACTACAATAAACTGTTTATTTAACCACAACTACAATAAACAGTCTATTTAACCCCAACTGCAATAAACAGTCTATTTAACCCCAACGACAATAAACAATCTATTTATCCCCAACTACAATAAACAGTCTATTTAATCCCAACTACAATAAACAGTCTATTTAACCCCAACTGCAATAAACAATCTATTTACCCCCAACTACAATAAACAATCTGTTTAATCCCAACTACAATAAACATTCCATTTAACCCCAACTACAATAAACAGACCATTTAACCCCAACTACAACAAACAATCTATTTAACCCCAACTACAATAAACAGTGTATTTAACCCAAACTACAATAAACAATCTATTTAATCCCAATTAAAATAAACAATCTATTTCACTCCAATTACAATAAACAATCTGTATAACCCCAAACTACAATAAACACTCTATTTAACCCCAACTACAATAAACAGTCTATTTAACCCCAACTACAAAAACCAGTCTATTTAACCCCAATTACAATAAACAATCTATTTAACCCCAACTACAATAAACAATCTATATAACCCCAAACTACAATAAACAGTCTATTTAACCCCAACTACAATAAACAATCTATATAACCCCAAACTACAATAAACAATCTATTTAATCCCAACTACAATAAACAGTCCATTTAACCCCAACTACAATAAACAGTCCATTGAACCCCAACTACAATAAACAATCTATTTAACCCCAAGTACAATAAACAATCTATTTAACCCCAACGACAATAACCAGTATATTTAACCGAAACTACAATAAACAATCTATTCAACCCCAAACTACAATACACAGTCTATTTAACCCCAACTACAATAAACAGACTATTTAACCCCAATTACAATAAACAGTCTATTTAACCCCAATTACAATAAACAGTCTATTTAACCCCAACTACAATAAACAATCTATTTACCCCCAACTGCAATAAACAGTCTATTTAACCCCAACTACAATAAACAGTCTATTTAACCCCAACTACAATAAACAGTGTATTTAACCCCAACTTCAATAAACAGTTTATTTAAACCCCAACTACAATAAACAATATATTTACCCCCAACTACAATAAACAGTCTATTTAACCCCAACTACAATAAACAGACTATTTAACTATAACTACAATAAACAGTCTATTTAACCCCAACTACAATAAACAGTGTATTTAACCCCAACTACAATAAACAATCAAATTAAACGCCAACCAGAATAAACAGTGTATATAACCCCAACTACAATAAACAGTCTATTTAAACCGCAACTAAAATAAACAATCTATTTACCCCCAACTACAATAAACAGTCTATTTAACCCCAACTACAATAAACAGTCTATTTAACCCCAACATCAATAAACAGTGTATTTAACCCCAACTTCAATAAACAGTTTATTTAAACCCCAACTACAATAAACAGTCTATTTAACTATAACTACAATAAACAGTCTATTTAAACCCCAACTACAATAAACAGTCTATTTTAACCCCAACTACAATAAACAGTGTATTTAACCCCAACTACAATAAACAATCTGTTTAATCCCCAACTGCAATAAACAGTCTATTTCACCCCAACTACAATAAACTGGCTATTTAATCCCAACTACAACAAACAGTCTATTTAAACCCCAACTACAATAAACAATCTATTTTACCCCAACTGCAATAAATAATCTATTTAACCCCAACTACAATAAACAGTTTATTTAACCCCAACTGCAATAAATAATCTATTTAATCCCAACTTCAATAAACAGTCTATTTAAACCCAATGACAATAAACAATCTATTTACCCCCAACTACAATAAATAGTCTATTTAACCCCAACTACAATAAACAGGCTATTTAACCCCAACTACAATAAACAGTCTATTTACCCCCAACTAGAATAAACAGTCCATTTAACCCCAACTACAACAAACAATCTATTTAAACCCCAACTACAATAAAGTCTATTTAACCCCAACTACAATAAACAATCTGTTTAACCCCAACTACAAAAAACAATCTATTTAACCCCAACTGCAATAAACAGTGTATTTAACCCCAACTACAATAAACAGTCTATTTAAACCCCAACGACAATAAACAATCTTTTTACCCCCAACTACAATAGACAGTCTATTTCACCCCAACTACAATAAACAGTCTATTTAACCCCAACTACAATAAGCAATCTATTTAACCCCAACTTCATTAAACAGTGTATTTAACCCCAACTATTTAAACCCCAACTACAATAAACAGTCTATTTAACCCCAACTACAATAAACAGTCTATTTTAACCTCAACTACAATAAACAGTGTATTTAACCCCAACTACAATAAACAATCTATTTAAACCCAAACCACAATAAACAGTCTATTTAAACCCCAACTACAATAAACAATCTATTTTACCCCAACTGCAATAAATAATCTATTTCACCCCAACTAACAATATACAGTCTATTTAAACCCCAACTATAATAAACAATCTATTTTACCCCAATTGCAATAAATAATCTATTTAACCCCAACTACAATAAACAGTGTATTTAACACCAACTACAATAAACAGTGTATTTAATCCCAACTTCAATAAACAGTCTATTTAAACCCCAACTACAATAAACAGTCCATTTAACCCCAACTACAATAAACAGTCTATTTAATCCCAACTACAATAAGCAATATATTTAACCCCAACTACATTAAACAGTGTATTTAACCCCAACTATTTAAACCCCAACTACAATAAATAATCTATTTAACCCCAACTACAATAAACAGTGTATTTAATCCTAACTATAATAAACAGTCTATTTAAATCCCAACTACAATAAACAATCTATATTACCCCAAACTACAATAAACAGTCTATTTAACCCCAACTACAATAAACAGTCTATTTAACCCCAACTACAAAAAACAGTCTATTTAACCCCAACTGCAATAAACAATCTAATTCTACCCCAACTACAATAAACAGTGTATTTAACCCCAACTACAATAAACAATCTATTTAACCCCAATTACAATAAACAGTGCATTTAACCCCAACTACAATAAACAATCTATTTAACCCCAACTAAAATAAGCAATCTATTTCACCCCAACTACAATAAACAGTGTATTTAACCCCAACTACAATAAACAATCTATTTAACCCCAACTACAAGATACAGACTATTTAACCCCAACTACAATAAACAATCTTTATAACCCCAAACTACAATACACAGTCTATTTAACCCCAACTACAATAAACAGTCTATTTAACCCCAACTACAATAAACAATCTATTTAACCCCAACTATAATAAACAATCTATTTAACCCCAATTACAATAAACAGTGTATTTAACCCCAACAACAATAAACAATCTATTTAACCCCAGCTAAAATAAACAATCTATTTCACCCCAACTACAATAAACAGCGTATTTATCCCCAACTACAATAAACAATCTATTTAACCCCAACTACAATAAACAGACTATTTAACCCCAACTACAATAAACAATCTATATAACCCCAAGCTACAATACACAGTCTATTTAACCCCAACTACAATAAACAGTGTATTTAACACCAACTACAATAAACAGTGTATTTATTCCCAACTTCAATAAACAGTCTATTTAAACCCCAACAACAATAAACAGTCCATTTAACCCCAACTACAATAAACAGTGTATTTAACCCCAACTACAATAAATAATCTATTTAACCCCAACTACAATAAACAGTGTATTTAATCCTAACTACAATAAACAGTCTATTTAAACCCCAACTACAATAAACAATCTATTTACCCCCATCTACAATAAACAGTCTATTTAACCCCCAACTACAATAAACAGTCTATTTAACCCTAACTTCAATAAACAATCTCTTTGACCCCAACTACAATAAACAGTCTATTTAAACCCCAACTACAATAAACAGTCTATTTTAACCATAACTACAATAAACAATCAAATTAAACCCCAACCAGAATAAACAGTCTATTTAACCCCAACTACAATAAACAGTCTATTTAAACCGCAACTAAAATAAACAATCTATTTACCCCCAACTACAATAAACAGTCTATTAAACCCCAACTACAATAAACAGTCTATTTAATCCCAACTACAATAAACAACCTTTTTACACCCAACTACAATAAACAGTCTATTTAACCCCAACTACAGTAAAGGTCTATTTAACCCCAACTACAATAAGCAATTTATTTAACCCCAACTACATTAAACAGTGTATTTAACCCCAACAATTTAAACCCCAACTACAATAAACAATCTATTTATCCCCAACTACAATAAACCGTCAATTTAACCCCAACTACAATAAACAGTCTCTTTAAACCCCAACTACAATAAACAATCTATTTACCCCCAACGACAATAAACAGTCTATGTAACCCCAACTACAATAAACAATCTATTTAACCTACAACTACAATAAACAGTCTATTTAACCCCACCTACAATAAACAGTCTATTTAACCCCAACTACAATAAACAGTCTATTTAACCCCAACTACAATAAACAGTCTATTTAACCCCACCTACAATAAACAGTCTATTTAACCCCAACTACAATAAACAGTCTATTTAACCCCAACTACAATAAACAGTGTATTTAACCCCAACTTCAATAAACAGTTTATTTAAACCCCAACTACAATAAACAATATATTTACCCCCAACTACAATAAACAGTCTATTTAACCCCAACTACAATAAACAGACTATTTAACTATAACTACAATAAACAGTCTATTTAACCCCAACTACAATAAACAGTGTATTTAACCCCAACTACAATAAACAATCAAATTAAACGCCAACCAGAATAAACAGTGTATATAACCCCAACTACAATAAACAGTCTATTTAAACCGCAACTAAAATAAACAGTCTATTTAAACCCCAACTACAATAAACAGTCTATTTTACCCCCAACTACAATAAACAGTGTATTTAACCCCAACTACAATAAACAATCTGTTTAATCCCCAACTGCAATAAACAGTCTATTTCACCCCAACTACAATAAACTGGCTATTTAATCCCAACTACAACAAACAGTCTATTTAAACCCCAACTACAATAAACAATCTATTTTACCCCAACTGCAATAAATAATCTATTTAACCCCAACTACAAGAAACAGTCTATTTAACCCCAACTACAATAAACAGTGTATTTAACCCCAACTACAATAAACAGTGTATTTAAACCCCAACTACAATAAACAATCTATTTACCCCCAACGACAATAAACAGTCTATGTAACCCCAACTACAATAAACAATCTATTTAACCTACAACTACAATAAACAGTCTATTTAACCCCAACTACAATAAACAGTCTATTTTAACCCCAACTACAATAAACAATCTAGTTAAACCCCGACTACAATAAACAGTCTATTTAACCCCACCTACAATAAACAGTCTATTTAACCCCAACTACAATAAACAGTCTATTTAACCCCAACTACAATAAACAGTGTATTTAACCCCAACTTCAATAAACAGTTTATTTAAACCCCAACTACAATAAACAATATATTTACCCCCAACTACAATAAACAGTCTATTTAACCCCAACTACAATAAACAGACTATTTAACTATAACTACAATAAACAGTCTATTTAACCCCAACTACAATAAACAGTGTATTTAACCCCAACTACAATAAACAATCAAATTAAACGCCAACCAGAATAAACAGTGTATATAACCCCAACTACAATAAACAGTCTATTTAAACCGCAACTAAAATAAACAGTCTATTTAAACCCCAACTACAATAAACAGTCTATTTTACCCCCAACTACAATAAACAGTGTATTTAACCCCAACTACAATAAACAATCTGTTTAATCCCCAACTGCAATAAACAGTCTATTTCACCCCAACTACAATAAACTGGCTATTTAATCCCAACTACAACAAACAGTCTATTTAAACCCCAACTACAATAAACAATCTATTTTACCCCAACTGCAATAAATATTCTATTTAACCCCAACTACAAGAAACAGTCTATTTAACCCCAACTACAATAAACAGTGTATTTAACCCCAACTACAATAAACAGTGTATTTAACCCCAACTACAATAAACAATCAAATTAAACCCCAATTACAATAAACAATCTCTTTGACCCCAGTGGTGCAGCAGGGAGGGATTCAAATTCCTGGGGCATTGGAACCGGTTCTGGGGGAGGTGGGACCAGTACAAACCGGACGGTCTGCACCTGGGCAGGACTGGAACCAATGTCCTAGGAGGAGTGTTTGCTAGTGCTGTTGGGGAGGATTTAAACTAATATGGCAGGGGGATGGGAACCAATGCAGGGAGACAGAGGGAAACAAAAAGGAGGCAAAAGCAAAAGACAGAAAGGAGATGAGGAAAAGTGGAGGGCAGAGAAACCCAAGGCAAAGAACAAAAAGGGCCACTGTACAGCAAAATTCTAAAAGGACAAAGGGTGTTAAAAAAACAAGCCTGAAGGCTTTGTGTCTTAATGCAAGGAGTATCCGCAATAAGGTGGATGAATTAACTGTGTAAATAGATGTTAACAAATATGATGTGATTGGGATTATGGAGACGTGGCTCCAGGATGATCAGGGCTGAGAACTCAACATCCAGGGGTATTCAACATTCAGGAAAGATAGAATAAAAGGAAAAGGAGGTGGGGTAGCATTGCTGGTTAAGGAGCAAATTAAGGCAATAGTTCGGAAGGACATTAGCTTGGATGATGTGGAATCTATATGGGTAGAGCTGCAGAATACCAAAGGGCAAAAAACGTTAGTGGGAGTTGTGTACAGACCTCCAAACAGTAGTAGTGATGTTGGGGAGGGCATCAAACATGAAATTAGGGGTGCGTGCAATAAAGATGCAGCAGTTATAATGGGTGACTTTAATATGCACATAGATTGGGTTAACCAAACTGGAAGCAATACGGTGGAGGAGGATTTCCTGGAGTGCATAAGGGATGGTTTTTTAGACCAATATGTCGAGGAACCAACTAGAGGGGAGGCCATCTTAGACTGGGTGTTGTGTAATGAGAGAGGATTAATTAGCAATCACGTTGTGCGAGGCCCCTTGGGGAAGAGTGACCATAATATGGTGGAATTCCGCATTAGGATGGAGAATGAAACAGTTAATTCAGAGACCATGGTCCAGAACTTAAAGAAGGGTAACTTTGAAGGTATGAGGCGTGAATTGGCTAGGATAGATTGGCGAATGATACTGAAGGGGTTGACTGTGGATGGGCAATGGCAGACATTGAGAGACCGCATGGATGAACTACAACAATTGTACATTCCTGTCTGGTCTAAAAATAAAAAAGGGAAGGTGGCTCAACCGTGGCTATCAAGGGAAATCAGGGATAGCATTAAAGCCAAGGAAGTGGCATACAAATTGGCCAGAAATAGCAGCGAACCCGGGGACTGGGAGAAATTTAGAACTCAGCAGAGGAGGACAAAGGGTTTGATTAGGGCAGGGAAAATGGAGTACGAGAAGAAGCTTGCAGGGAACATTAAGACGGATTGCAAAAGTTTCGATAGATATGTAAAGAGAAAAAGGTTAGTAAAGACAAACGTAGGTCCCCTGCAGTCAGAATCAGGGGAAGTCATAACGGGGAACAAAGAAATGGCGGACCAATTGAACAAGTACTTTGGTTCGGTATTCACTGAGGAGGACACAAACAAACTTCCGGATATAAAAGGGGTCAGAGGGTCGAGTAAGGAGGAGGAACTGAGGGAAATCCTTATTAGTCGGGAAATTGTGTTGGGGAAATTGATGGGATTGAAGGCCGATAAATCCCCAGGGCCTGATGGACTGCATCCCAGAGTACTTAAGGAGGTGGCCTTGGAAATAGTGGATGCATTGACAGTCATTTTCCAACATTCCATTGACTCTGGATCAGTTCCTATGGAGTGGAGGGTAGCCAATGTAACCCCACTTTTTAAAAAAGGAGGGAGAGAGAAAACAGGGAATTATAGACCGGTCAGCCTGACATTGGTAGTGGGTAAAATGATGGAATCAGTTATTAATGATGTCATAGCAGTGCATTTGGAAAGAGGTAATATGATAGGTCCAAGTCAGCATGGATTTGTGAAAGGGAAATCATGCTTGACAAATCTTCTGGAATTTTTTGAGGATGTTTCCAGTAGAGTGGACAAGGGAGAACCAGTTGATGTGGTATATTTGGACTTTCAGAAGGCTTTTGACAAGGTCCCACACAAGAGATTAATGTGCAAAGTTAAAGCACATGGGATTGGGGGTAGTGTGCTGACATGGATTGAGAACTGGTTGTCAGACAGGAAGCAAAGAGTAGGAGTAAATGGGGACTTTTCAGAATGGCAGGCAGTGACTAGTGGGGTACCGCAAGGTTCTGTGCTGGGGCCCCAGCTGTTTACACTGGACATTAATGATTTAGACGAGGGGATTAAATGTAGTATCTCCAAATTTGCGGATGAAGTTGGGTGGCAGTGTGAGCTGCGAGGAGGTTGCTATGAGGCTGCAGAGCGACTTGGATAGATTAGGTGAGTGGGCAAATGCATGGCAGATGAAGTATAATGTGGATAAATGTGAGGTTATCCACTTTGGTGGTAAAAACAGAGAGACAGACTATTATCTGAATGGTGACAGATTAGGAAAAGGGGAGGTGCAAAGAGACCTGGGTGTCATGGTACATCAGTCATTGAAGGTTGGCATGCAGGTACAGCAGGCGGTTAAGAAAGCAAATGGCATGTTGGCCTTCATAGCGAGGGGATTTGAGTACAGGGGCAGGGAGGTGTTGCTACAGTTGTACAGGGCCTTGGTGAGGCCACACCTGGAGTATTGTGTACAGTTTTGGTCTCCTAACCTGAGGAAGGACATTCTTGCTATTGAGGGAGTGCAGCGAAGGTTCACCAGACTGATTCCCGGGATGGCGGGACTGACCTATCAAGAAAGACTGGATCAACTGCGCTTGTATTCACTGGAGTTCAGAAGAATGAGAGGGGACCTCATAGAAACGTTTAAAATTCTGACAGGGTTAGACAGGTTCGATGCAGGAAGAATGTTCCCAATGTTGGGGAAGTCCAGAACCAGGGGACACAGTCTAAGGATAAGGGAGAAGCCATTTAGGACCGAGATGTGGAGGAATTTCTTCACCCAGAGAGTGGTGAACCTGTGGAATTCTCTACCACAGAAAGTTGTTGAGGCCAATTCACTAAATATATTCAAAAAGGAGTTAGATGAAGTCCTTACTACTAGGGGAATCAAGGGGTATGGTGAGAAAGCAGGAATGGGGTACTGAAGTTGCATGTTCAGCCATGAACTCATTGAATGGTGGTGCAGGCTAGAAGGGCCGAATGGCCTACTCCTGCACCTAGTTTCTATGTTTCTATGTTTTTAACAGTGTATATAACTCCAACTACAATAAACAGTCTATTTAAACCGCAACTAAAATAAACAATCTATTTACCCCCAACTACAATAAACAGTCTATTTAACCCCAACTACAATAAACAGTCTATTTAACCCCAACTACAATAAACAATCTTTTTACCCCCAACTACAATAATCAGTCTATTTAACCCCAACTACAATAAGCAATTTATTTAACCCCAACTACGTTAAAAAGTGTATTTAACCCCAACTATTTAAACCCCAACTACAATAAACAATCTATTTACCCCCAACTACAATAAACCGTCTATTTAACCCCAACTGCAATAAACAGTCTATTTAACCCCAACTACAATAAACAATCTATTTCACCCCAACTACAATAAACAGTCTATTTAACCCCTCACTACAATAAACAGGCTATTTAACCCCAACTACAATATACAGTGTATTTAACCCCAACTACAATAAACAGTCTATTTAACCCCAACTACAATAAACAGACTATTTAACCCCAACTACAATAAACAGTCTATATAACTCCAAACTACAAAAAACAGTCTATTTACCCCTAACTACAATAAACAGTCTATTTAACCCCCAACTACAATAAACAGTCTATTTAAACCCAATTACAATAAACAATCTGTTTAACCCCAATTACAATAAATAGTCTATTTCCCCCCAACTACAATAAACAGTCTATTTAACCCCAACTACAGTAGACATGCTATTTAATCCCAATTACAATAAACATTCTATTTAACCCCAACTACAATAAACAGTCTATTTAGACCCCAACTACAATAAACAATCTATTTAACCCAAACTACAATAAACAGTCTATTTAACCCCAAATACAATAAACAGTCAATTTTACCCCAACGACAGTAAACAGTCTATTTAACCCGAACTGCAATAAACAATCTATTTACCCCCAACTACAATAAACAGTCTATTTAATCCCAACTACATTAAACAGTCTATTTAACCCCAACTAAAATAAACAATATTTAACCCCAACTACAATAAAGAAGGTATTTTACCCCAACTACAATCAACAGTCTATTTAACCCCAACTACAATAAACAGTCTATTTAACCGCAACTACAATAAACAGTCTATTTAAACCCAAACTACAATAAACAGCCTATTTAACCCCAACTGCAATAAACAGTGTATTTAACCCCAACTACAATAAACAATCTATTTAACCCCAAGTACAATAAACAGTCTATTTAAACCCCAACTACAATTAACATTCTATTTAACCCCAACTACAATAAACGGTCTATTTAACCCCAACTACAATAAACAGTCTTTTTAACCGCTACTACAATAAACAATCTATTTAAACCCAAACTACAATAAACAGCCTATTTAACCCCAACTACAATAAACAATCTATTTAACCCCAACTACAATAAACAGTCTATTTAAACCCCAACTACAATAAACAATCTATTTAACCCCAACTACAATAAACAATCTATTTCACCCCAACTACAATAAACAGTCTATTTAACCCCTCACTACAATAAACAGTCTATTTAACCCCAACTACAATAAACAGCCTATTTAACCCCAACTACAATAAACAGTCTATTAAAACCCCTCACTACAATAAACAGTCTATTTAACCCCAACTACAATAAACAGCCTATTTAACCCCAACTACAATAAACAGTCTATTAAAACCCCAACTACAATAAACAGTGTATTTAACCCCAACTACAATAAACAATCTATTTAACCCCAAGTACAATAAACAGTCTATTTAACCCCTCACTACAATAAACAGTCTATTTAACCCCAACTACAACAAACAGTCTATTTAACCCCAACTGCAATTATCAGTCTATTAAAACCCCAACTACAATAAACAGTCTATTAAAACCCCAACTACAATTAACATTATATTTAAACCCCAACTACAATTAACATTCTATTTAACCCCAACTACAATAAACAGTCTATTTAACCCCAACTGCAATTATCCGTCTATTAAAACCCCAACTACAATAAACAGTCTATTAAAACCCCAACTGCAATAAACAATCTATTTAACCCCAACTACAATAAACAGTCTATTTAACCCCTCACTACAATAAACAGTCTATTTAACCCCAACTACAATAAACAGTCTATTTAACCCCAACTATAATAAACAATCTATTTCACCCCAACTACAATAAACAGTCTATTTAACCCCTCACTACAATAAACAGTCTATTTAACCCCAACTACAATAAACAGTCTATTTAACCCCAACCACAATAAACAATCTATTTAACCCCAACTACAATAAATAGTCTATTTAAACCCCAACTACAATAAACAATCTATTTAACCCCAACTACAATAAATAGTCTATTTAAACCCCAACTACAATAAACAGTCTATTTAACCCCAACTACAATAAACAGTCTTTTTAACCCCAACTACAATAAATAGTCTATTTAAAATGCGCGTAACAGCAAACAGATTCCATTTTTTTATTCATTCTGTTATGTGGGCATTGCTGGCAAGGGCAGCATTTATTGCCCATCCCTAATTCCGCCTTCTTGATCTGCTGCAGTCTGTGTGGTGAAGGTACGCCCACAGTGCTATTAGGGAGGGACTTCCAGGATTTTGACCCAGCGACGATGAAGGAATGGTGATATATTTCCAAGTCAGGATAGTGTGTACCTTGGAGGAGAACTTACAGATGATGGTGTTCCCATGCGCCTGCTGCCCTTGTCCTTCTAGGTGGTAGATGTCGTGGGTTTGGGGGTTGCTGCTGAAGAAGCTTTGGCGAGTTGCTGCAATGCATCTTGTAGATGGTACACACTGCAGCCATGGTGCGCTGGTAGTGGAGGGAGTGAATGTTTAAGGTGTTGGATTGGGTGCCGATCAAGCGGGCCCTTGTTTTAGTGTAAAGAGAAAAGTTATCTGTGAGGCGGCGGGGTGTGGGGGCCGGGGGGCGGTCCTGTGCCATGTGTGGGCATCAGGTGATGCGGCAGCCAATGTGCTGCCCTCCCCTGGTCGAATAGTCCATCTCCGCCTGGGCTCGAGCTGGTGGTTGACTGGAGCGCTTGCATTGGGATGAGGGTCCGGCATGCGTCAGCAGAGGTGTGTTGGGGAACGGGCAGGGTGCTGAAGGTCATCAAAGGGGAAGACATCTGCCTTGATTCTTCAAGGCAAGGCAGCCCTGTTGTAGCTGCCGAGCTGTTGGACCATCTCGAGCAGCTCTGGTCTCTCGCGGGAAATTGAAGGCCATTCAGTCCCTCGAGCCTGTCCTACCATTCGATTAGCTTGAGGCTGATCTGTATCACAACACTATCTACTCACCTTGATTCCGTCACCCTTAATACCCTTACCCAACAAAGTCTAGCAATCTCTGTCCGTTCACTCACAGGTCTGATCAACAAAGGCACCCTTCAACGAAACCTGTGGAAAAAACTGAACATGAGATGCATCAGAGATGGGAAGCTCATCATAACCAGACCCAAATTGGTTCCCAAGTAAGGCTGCTTGTGTGGGCCGGGGTCTGGGCTCTGCTCCCTCGGGATTGGACGCACATCGGGGGCGGGCCTGGGACACTCGGGATTGGACTCCTAGCGGGGGTGGCGGGGGGGGGCGGCTACCCTGGACCTGGGGTTACAACACTGAGGATTGGACATACTGCGGGGGGGAGGGGGGGGTGGCACGGTACATGAGCTTTACTCTATTTCTAACCCGTGCTGTACCTGCTCTGGGAGTATTTGATGGGACAGTGTAGAGGGAGCTTTACTCTGTATCTAACCCGTGCTGTACCTGCTCTGGGAGTGTTTGGTGGGACAGTGTAGAGGGAGCTTTACTCTGTATTTAACCTGTGCTGTACCTGCTCTGGGAGTATTTGATGGGACAGTGTAGAGGGAGCTTTACTCTGTATTTAACCTGTGCTGTACCTGCTCTGGGAGTATTTGATGGGACAGTGTAGAGGGAGCTTTACTCTGTATTTAACCTGTGCTGTACCTGCTCTGGGAGTATTTGATGGGGCAGTGTAGAGGGGCCTTTACTCTGTATCTAACCCGTGCTGTATCTGCCCTGGGAGTATTTGATGGGACAGTGTAGAGGGAACTTTACTCTGTATTTAACCTGTGCTGTACCTGCTCTGGGAGTATTTGATGGGACAGTGTAGAGGGAGCTTTACTCTGTATTTAACCTGTGCTGTACCTGCTCTGGGAGTATTTGATGGGACAGTGTAGAGGGAACTTTACTCTGTATTTAACCTGTGCTGTACCTGCTCTGGGAGTATTTGATGGGACAGTGTAGAGGGAGCTTTACTCTGTATCTAACCCGTGCTGTATCTGCCCTGGGAGTATTTGATGGGACAGTGTAGAGGGAACTTTACTCTGTATTTAACCTGTGCTGTACCTGCTCTGGGAGTGTTTGATGGGACAGTGTAGAGGGAACTTTACTCTGTATTTAACCTGTGCTGTACCTGCTCTGGGAGTATTTGATGGGACAGTGTAGAGGGAGCTTTACTCTGTATCTAACCCGTGCTGTATCTGCCCTGGGAGTATTTGATGGGACAGTGTAGAGGGAGCTTTACTCTGTATTTAACCCGTGCTGTACCTGCCCTGGGAGTGTTTGATGGGGCAGTGTAGAGGGGCCTTTACTCTGTATTTAACCCGTGCTGTACCTGCCCTGGGAGTGTTTGATGGGACAGTGTAGAGGGAGTTTTACTCTGTATCTAACCTGTGCTGTACCTGCCCTGGGAGTATTTGATGGGACAGTGTAGAGGGAGCTTTACTCTGTATCTAACCCGTGCTGTATCTGCCCTGAGAGTGTTTGATGGGACAGTGTAGAGGGAGCTTTACTCTGTATTTAACCCGTGCTGTACCTGCCCTGGGAGTGTTTGATGGGACAGTGTAGAGGGAGTTTTACTCTGTATCTAACCCGTGCTGTACCTGCCCTGGGAGGGTTTGATGGGACAGTGTAGAGGGAGCTTTACTCTGTATCTAACCCGTGCTGTACCTGCCCTGGGAGGATGCTGCTTTTACAGTGCTGAGCACTTCCTTGTGAATCAGCAGAATTATTTACTAAGCCCGTTGGCTTGGCCTGAGCTTAGATTGAAGCATCCAATGGCGGAGCGGATTTGGTGATGGTCGCAAGGGCTGGGGGTTGGGATCAGGTGGCCATTGATCTGATGTTTGTCTCGCCAGGAACCTGGAGGATGTGATCATGAGCCAGACAAGTTTGCTCTTCTTCCAGAGGTTACTGGAGGCCTACGATGCAGACACACCGCTGAACTTCTGGAAGTCGATGGAATTGTTCTACACCTTGCACAGCGAACATGCGCGAAACGCCCATTTCAAATGGGTACTTGCCAACTTCTTCAACAAGAACAACAAGGCAGGTGGGTGTCCCGCTGTCACCACCGAAACTCGCTCAAGTGAGAGTGACCCTGTCCAACCTACTCCAGCACACCACAGGTCACAAAGAGCAATTGTACAGGTACCCGGGAGTGAGTTACAGGCTGGAATCTAATCGAGGGGTTCAGGGGGTTTATATATAGAATAACAGATACCCGGGAGTGACTTACAGGCTGGAATCTAATCGAGGGGCTCGGTGGTTTATATATAGAATAACAGATACCCGGGAGTGAGTTACAGGCTGGAATCTAATCGAGGGGTTCGGGGGGTTTATATATAGAGTTACAGGTACCCGGGAGTGAGTTGCAGGCTGGAATCTAATCGAGAGGTTCGAGGGTTTATATATAGAATAACAGATACCCGGGAGTGAGTTACAGGCTGGAATCTAATCGAGGGGTTCGGGGGGTTTATATATAGAGTTACAGGTACCCGGGAGTGAGTTGCAGGCTGGAATCTAATCGAGAGGTTCGAGGGTTTATATATAGAATAACAGATACCCGGGAGTGAGTTACAGGCTGGAATCTAATCGAGAGGTTCGGGGGGTTTATATATAGAATAACAGATGTCCGGGAGTGAGTTACAGGCTGGAATCTAATCGAGAGGTTCGAGGGTTTATATATAGAATAACAGATACCCGGGAGTGAGTTACAGGCTGGAATCCAATCGAGGGGTTTGGGGCTTTATATATAGAGTAACAGATACCCGGGGAGTGAGTTACAGGCTGGAATCTAATCGAGGGGTTCGGGTGATTTATGTATAGAATAATGGATACCTTGGAGTGAGTTACAGGCTGGAATCTAATCGAGTGGTTCTGGGGTTTATTTATAGAGTAACAGATACCCGGGAGTGAGTTACAGGCTGGAATATAATCGAGGGGTTTGGGGCTTTATATATAGAGTAACAGATACCCGGGGAGTGAGTTACAGGCTGGAATCTAATCGAGGGGTTCTGGGGTTTATATATAGAGTAACAGATACCCGGGTGTGAGTTACAGGCTGGAATCTAATCGAGGGTTTTGGGGGTTTATATCGAATAACGGATACCCGCGAGTGAGTTACAGAGTGGAATCTAATCGAGGGGTTCGGGGGGTTTATATACAGAATAACGGATACCCGGAGAGTGAGTTACAGAGTGGAATCTAATCGAGGGGTTTGGGGGTTGAAATATAGAATAACAGATACCCGGGAGTGAGCTACAGGCTGGAATCTAATCGAGAGGTTCGGGGGGTTTATATATAGAATAACAGATACCCGGGAGTGAGTTACAGGCTGGAATCTAATCGAGTGGTTCTGGGGTTTATATATAGAATAACAGATACCCGGGTGTGAGTTACAGGCTGGAATCTAATCGAGGGGTTCGGGGGTTTATATATAGAATAACAGATACCCATGAGTGAGTTACAGGCTGGAATCTAATCGAGGGGTTCGGGGGGGTTTATATATAGAATAACGGATACCCGGGAGTGAGTTACAGAGTGGAATCTAATTGAGGGGTTCGGGGGTTTATATATAGAATAACAGATACCCGGGAGTGAGTTACAGAGTGGAATCTAATTGAGGGGTTCGGGGGTTTATATATAGAATAACAGATACCCAGGAGTGAGTTACAGAGTGGAATCTAATCGAGGGGTTCGGGGGTTTATATAGAATTACAGATACCCGGTGAGTGAGTTACAGACTGGAATCTAATCGAGGAGTTCTGGGGTTTATATATAGAGTTACAGATACCCGGGAATGAGTTACAGGCTGGAATTTAATCGAGGGGTTTGGGGCTTTATATATAGAGTAACAGATACCCGGGGAGTGAGTTACAGGCTGGAATCTAATCGAGGGGTTCGGGTGATTTATGTATAGAATAATGGATACCTGGGAGTGAGTTACAGGCTGGAATCTAATCGAGGGGTTCAGGGGGATTTATATATAGAGTAACAGGTACCCGGGTGTGAGTTACAGGCTGGAATCTAATCGAAGGGATCAGGGAGGTTTATATATAGAGTAACAGATACCCGGGAGTGAGTTACAGGCTGGAATCTAATCGAGGGACAGACCGCTGCTCTGTCCAGGCCTGCTCGGTACCGAGCGGACCTGGAGCCTGGGCCTCCACTGGACTGTGTGGCCCCCATGTCACATTGGGCTATCCCGTTTCCGCTCCTGCCTCAGCTCATCTGCTGCTGAAGCTCTCATCCATGCCTTTATTGCCTCCAGACTTGATTATCCCAACCCACTCTTGGCTGGCCTCCCACATTCTGCCTAACGTAAGCTCGAGGTGATCCAAAACTCTGCTGCCCGTGTCCTAACTCACACCAAATCCCGCTCACCCATCACCCCTGTGCTCGCTGACTGACATTGCCTCCCGGTTAAACAACGCATCAATTTCAAAATTCTCATCCTTATTTTCAAATCCCTCCATGACCTCGCCCCTCCCTATCTCTGTAATCTTCTCCAGACCCACAACCACCCCAGGGGATCCTCTAATTCTGCCCTCCTGCGCATCCCTGATTGTAATCGCTCAACCATTGGTGGCCGTGCCTTCTGTTGCCTGGGCCCCAAGCTCTGGAACTCACTGCCTAAAACTCTCCACCTCCCTGCCTAAACCTTTCCTCCTTTAAGATGCTCCTTAAAACCTACCTGTCTGACCAGGCATCTGCCGTAATTTCTACTTATGCGGCTCGGTGTCAAATTTATTTGCTTTGTCTTATAATACTCCTGTGAAGCACCTTGGGATGTTTTACTACGTTAAAGGCATTATATAAATACAAGTTGTTGTCGGGCAGTGTTTTCCCGAACGAACCTTCAAGGGAGCCCCGCTTTCGCCCGTCTTCATGCACCGGCCATGTCGCATGGTGTGTGGGTGTCGCTGTTTGTGTTGGCGGCACCGGGACAAACAACAGACATTGGCAAACCACCTGGCTTTTGAAAGGACACCACTGTGTGGGGCCTCTCTCGAACCCGTGCTGCTGAATTGGTGCAGGTATCCTCCCAGTGAGGACTCACCTCCCGCCTCACCCCCGATCGCCCGCACTGGGAGGTCATGGGGAGGGCCACAGACGGGCGAGGCCCAATGCTGGGGGGAGGCAGCCGAGAATTTGGCCTCCCCTCCCACTTTGCAGAACAAAATATGCTCGCTGTCGGGAGCCAATCAGGCACTTGTGCAAGGGGCATCAGGGCAGAGCAATGGTCGACGGCTCTAGAGATTGATTGATTGCGTCTCCTTCCTGTGTCCCCACCTCCCCCCGCCCCCCACAGAGGAATTTCTCCAGTGTAACGCGCCGATTATCGGAGTAATCCAGAACAAGGTGGATCAGGGCCTTCCGGTCACCATGAATATGCTGCTCCTTGCTCAGAAAGAAGTTGTTAAGGCCCTGGAGCAGAACTGGTCAGTATTGCACGTTTTGCCATCTTCGGTTTAGCTACAAATAGTTTGAAGTACAAAAGTCATGGAAGGATACACAAGAACACAAGGATTAGGAGCAGGAGTGGACCATTTGGCCCCTTGAGCCTGCTCCGCCATTTAATAAGATCATGGCTGATCTTCTACCTCAACTCCACTTTCCTGTACTGTCCCCATATCCTTTGATTCCCTTAATATCCAAAAATCTATCGATCTCCGTCTTGAATATACTCAAAGACTGAGTCACCACAGCCCTCTGGGGTAGAGAATTCCAGAGATTCACCAGCCTCTGAGTGAAGAGGCTTCTCCTCATCTCAGTCCTAAATAGCCGACCCCTTATTCTGAGACTGTGACCCCTGGTTCTAGACTCCTCAGGCAGGAGAAACATCCTCCCTGCATCTACCCTGTCAAGCCCTGTCAGAACTTGTGAACATAAATATTATGTCTGCAATTACCATCGAATAACTCGACGATGCCTTGTACTGTGGGTAAGAGCTGTGTGACTTCAGTCCATTTAATATGACTGTAAAGTGAGGGGCAGCATGGCTGGTTGCCTTTTATATGCCCCTGCACAGCAGGACAGGAAACCCCTGGGGCCTCCAACAGCAGCGCCCTCAGGTGGTACATCATACATAGTTACATAGTGAATACAAAGAGTTTGCATACATGACATCATTCCCCCCAAAGTCTTTGATGCGAATTGATTACAGGTTAAGGCGTTCCGGAGCCCTGCGCTCCCTGGTTGACCGTCAGAGTGTTGTTTCTGGCCTGGGTGAGTTGGTTGGGCCACTGCTGTCTTGCAGCAGAACTGGTTGGGCTGGACTGTTGGGGGTGGTGGGATCATCCTCGTGGTTGGCAGCGAGGTCTGTTGTCAATCGGGTATGTGTCGGTGGGTCGCTGAAGATGAGGTCCTCTTCCGGTGGTTCCTGGTTATCTGTGAATCGTATTTTGGTTTGGTCCAAATGTTTTCTGCACATTTGACCGTTAAGCAGTTTGTCAACAAACACTCTATTCCCCTCCTTGGCTAATACAGTGCCGGTGACCCATTTGGGGCCCTGACTGTAATTCAGCACAAACACAGGGTCATTTACAATGATGTCGCGTGATACAACCGCGCGATCACGGTATGTGTTTTGCTGATCAATGAGGTCATGGTGTACTAAGGAGAGCCTGCTTTTGAGTGCTTGTTTCATTAGTTAATCTGCAGGGGGAAATCCCGGTAAGTGAGTGGGGTCGTGAAGTGTAGCTGAGTAAAACCCAGGACAGGTGGGTTTGTAAGGAGCCTTCCGTGACACGTTTCAAGCTCTGCTTTATGGGTTTCAATTGCCTGCTCCACTTGGCCGTTGGATGCGAGCTTGAAAGGGGCAGATCTAACATGCTTGATGCCATTACGGGTCATGAATTCATTGAATTCTGAGCTGGTGAAGCACGGACCATTGTTGCTGACAAGAATGTCGGGTAAGCTATGGGTGGCAAACCTGGCCCTGAGGCTTTCAATGGTGGCTGCGGACATGCTGGATGCCTTTATTGCACATTCAATCCATTTGGAGTCGGCGTGCACAACAACCAGGAACATCTTTCCCAGATAGGGGCCCACATAATCCACATGGATCCTGGACCATGGTTTCGAGGGCCAGGACCAGAGACTAAGTGGAGCTTCCCTGGGGGCATTGCTCAATTGTGAGCACGTGTTACACTGGTGCACGCACGACTCCAAGTCCGAGTCAATGTCGGGCCACCAGACGTCGGGCCTTCATCATGACTATGCCTGGGTGGGTGGTGTGTAGGTCACGTATGAAGGTTCCCTGCCTTTCTTTGGTACGATAACGCGGTTGCCCCATAAGAGGCAATCTGAATGGATCGACATTTGGTCTTTACGACGGTGAAACGGCTTGATCTCGTCTTGCATGACTCTAGGGACCGCTGACCAGCTCTCATTGAGGACACAACTTTTTACATGGGTAGCAGAGGATCCTGGTGGGTCCAGGCCTTAATTTGGCGGGCCATTATGGGTGACCCTTCGCTATCAAAGGTATCCATGGCCAGCAGCAGGTCTGCGGGCTGTGCCGTTTCCACCCCGGTGGTGGGCAACAGTAGTCGGCTGAGAGCATTGGCGCAGTTTTCAGTGCCTGGCCTGTGGCGGATCACATAGTTGTAGGCAGACAGTGTTAGTGCCCATCTTTGGATTCGAGATGAAGCATTGGTGCTTATGCCTTTGCTTTCCGAAAACAGTGAGATTAGGGGCTTGTGGTCCGTCTCTAACTCGAACCCGAGTCCAAACAAATATTGGTGCATCTTTTTTACAGCCTAAACACAGGCTAAAGCCTCCTCCTTCAGCCTTTGATAGGCTTCTGGACGCATATGCAACCACTTGGAGCTTGCCCACTGCACTGGCTTCCTGCAAAACACACCCGACACCATACGGCAGCGCATCACATGTTAAAACTAGATGTTTACATGGGTCATATAATACCAGCAACTTATTCGAACACAGCAGGTTTCTGGCCTTCTCAAAGGTGACCTCTTGATTTTGACTCCAAGCCCAGTCATCTCCCTTACATAACAGCTTGTTCTATGGTTCCAGCAAGGTGCCCAACCCTGGAAGAAAGTTACCAAAATAGTTGAGTCCCAGGAACGAGTGCAGCTCCGTTACATTTCGTGTTGTGGGTGCGTTCTTGATGGCCTCTGTCTTCGAGTCCGTGGGTCTGATGCCGTCTGCCGCAATCTTGCTCCCCAGGAATTCTACCTCTGGCGCAAGGAAGACACATTTGGATCGTTTGATAGGTTGAGTAGACTGGGTCTTTACTCGTTGGAGTTCAGAAGGATGAGGGGTGATCTTATAGAAACATTTAAAATCATGAAAGGGATAGACAAGATAGAGGCAGAGAGGTTGTTTCCACTGGTCGGGGAGACTAGAACTAGGGGGCACAGCCTCAAAATACGGGGGAGCCAATTTAAAACCGAGTTGAGAAGGAATTTCTTCTCCCAGAGGGTTGTGAATCTGTGGAATTCTCTGCCCAAGGAAGCAGTTGAGGCTAGCTCATTGAATGTATTCATCACAGATAGATAGATTTTTAACCAATAAGGGAATTAAGGGTTACGGAGAGCGGGCGGGTAAGTGGAGCTGAGTCCACGGCCAGATCAGCCATGATCTTGTTGAATGGCGGAGCAGGCTCGAGGGGCTAGATGGCCGACTCCTGTTCCTAATTCTTATGTTCTTATGTTCTTATGTTTCAACCGGAGTCCAACTCTGTTTAGTCAACTTAAAACTTCTTCCAAGTTGTGCAGGTGTTCAGAGGTGTCGCGGCCAGTGATGAGGATGTCGTCCTGAAATACGACGGTGTGTGGAACCGATTTCAACAGGCTCTCCATGTTTCTTTGGAATATGGCCGCAGCCGAGTGAATCCCGAACGGGCACCTGTGGTACACAAACAGTTCTTTGTGCGTGTTAATGCATGTTAATTTTTTTGCCGACTCAACCAGCTCCTGGGTTATGTAAGCAGAGGCTAGATAGAAACATAGAAACATAGAAAATAGGTGCAGGAGCAGGCCATTCGGCTCCTCGAGTCTGCACCACCATTCAATAAGATCATGGCTGATCATCACCTCAGTACCCCTTTCCTGCTTTCTCTCCATACCCCTTGATCCCTTTAGCCTTAAGGGCCATATCTAACTCCTGTTTGAATATATCCAATGAACTGGCATCAACACCTCTCTGCGGTAGAGAATTACACAGGTTAACAACTCTCTGAGTGAAGAAGTTTCTCCTCATCTCGGTCCTAAATGGCTTACCCCTTATTCTTAGACTGTGTCCCATGGTTCTGGACTTCCCCAACATGGGGAACATTCTTCCTGCATCTAACTTGTCCAGTCCCGTCAGAATTTAATACGTTTCCAGAGATCCCCTCTCATTCTTCTAAACTCCAGTGAATGCAGGCACAGTCAATCCAGTCTCTCCTCATATGTCAGTCCTGTCATCCCGGGAATCAGTCTGGTGAAACTTTGTTGCACTCCCTCAATAGCAAGAACATCCTTCCTCAGATTAGGAGACCAAAACTGAACACAATATTCCAGGTGAGGCCTCACCAAGGCCCTGTACAACTGCAGTAAGACTTCCCTGCTCCTATATTCAAACCCCTAGCTATGAAGGCCAACATACCATTTGCCTTCTTCACCGCCTGCTGTACCTGCATGCCAACTTTCAATGACTGATGTACCATGACACCCAGGTCTCGTTGCACCACCTCTTTTCCTAATCTGCTGTCATTCAGATAATAATCCACCTTCATGTTTTTGCCACCAAAGTGGATAACCTCACATTTATCCACATTATACCTCATCTGCCATGCATTTGCCCACTCACCTAACCTGTCCAAGTCACCCTGCAGCCTCTTAGCATCCTCCTCGCAGTTCACACCGTCACCCAGCTTAGTGTCATCTGCAAACTTGGAGATATTCCTTCATTTAAATCATTGATGTACATTGTAAATAGCTGGGGTCTCAGCACTGAGCCCTGCGGCACCCCACTAGTCACTGCCGGCCTTTCTGAAAAGGACCCATTTATCCAGACTCTCTACTTCCTGTCTGCTAACCAGTTGTCTATCCACGTCAATACATTACCCCCAATACCATGTGATTTAATTTTGCACATCAATCTCTTGTGTGGGACCTTGTCAAAAGCCTTTTGAAAGTCTAAATACATCACATCCACTGGTTCTCCCCTGTCCACTCTACTAGTTACATCCTCAAAAAATTCTAGAAGATTTGTCAAGCATGATTTCCTTTTCATAAATCCATGCTGACTTGGACCGATCCTGTCACTGCTTTCCAAATGCACTGCTATTTCATTTTTAATAATTGATTCCAACATTTTCCCCACCACTGATGTCAGGTTAACCGGTTTATAATTCCCCATTTTCTCTCTCCCTCCTTTCTTAAAAAGTGGTGTTACATTAGCTACCCTTCCGTCCATAGGAACTGATCTAGAGTCGATAGACTGTTGGAAAATTATCACAAATGCATCCACTATTTCTAGGACCACTTCCTGAAGTACTCTGGGATGCAGACTATCAGACCCTGGGGATTTATCGGCCTTCAATCCCATCAATTTCCCTAACACAATTTCCTGACTAATAAGGATATCCTTCAGTTCCTCCTTCTCACTAGACCCTCGGTCCCCTAGTATTTCCAGAAGGTTATTTGTGACTTCCTTCGTGAAGACAGAACCAAAGTATTTCTTCAATTGGTCTGCCATTTCTTTGTTCCCCATTATAAATGCACCTGATTCTGACTGCAAGGAACCTACGTTTGTCTTCACTAATCTTTTTCTCTTCACATATCTATAGAAGCTTTTGCAGTCAGTTTTTATGTTCCCAGCAAGCTTTCTCTCATACTCTATAATTTCTCCCTCCTAATTAAACCTTTTGTCCTCCTCTGCTGAATTCTAAATTTCTCCCAGTCCTCAGGTTTGCTGTTTTTTCTGGCCAATTTATATGCCTCGTCCTTAGATTTTACACTATTCTTAATTTCCGTTGTTAATCACGGTTGAGCCACCTTCCCCGTTTTATTTTTATTCCAGACAGGGATGTACAATTGTTGAAGTTCATCCATGTGATCTTTAAATGTTTGCCATTACCTATCCACCGTCAACCCTTTAAGTATCATTTGCCAGTCTATTCTAACCAATTCACGTCTCATACCATCGAAGTTACCTTTCCCTAAGTTCAGGACCCTAGTCTCTGAATTAACTGTGTCACTCTCTATCTTAATAAAGAATTCTACCATATTATGGTCACTCTTTCCCAAGGGGCCTCGCACAACAAGATTGCTAATTAGTCCTTTCTCATTACACATCACCCAGTCTAGGATGGCCAGCCCTCTAGTTGGTTCCTCGACATATTGGTCTAGAAAACCATCCCTAATACACTCCAGGAAATCCCCCTCCATCGTATTGCTGCCAGTTTGGTTAGCACAATCTATATGTAGATTAAAGTCGCCCATGATAACTGCTGTACCTTTATTGCATGCATCCCTAATTTCTTGTTTGATGCTGTCCCCAACCTCACTACCACTGTTTGGTGGTCTGTACACAACTCCCACAAGCGTTTTCTGTCCTTTGTTATTCCGCAGCTCTACCCATACAGATTCCACATCATCCAAGCTAATGTCCTTCTTTACTATTGCATTAATTTCCTCTTTAACCAGCAACGCGACCCCACCTCCTTTTCCTTTCTGTCTATCCTTTCTGAATGTTGAATACCCCTGGATGTTGAGTTCCCAGCCTTGGTCACCCTGGAGCCATGTCTCCGTAATGCCAATTATATCATATCCAGCCTTTCCTCCTGCTAATGTTGTGAAAAGGTCATCGGCTTTGGGTAGTGGGTACTGGTCCTGTAACGAGACTCGGTTAATCGTTACTTTGTAGTCGCCGCAGATTCTGACCGTGCCATCGCTCTTTAGTACCGGAACAATCGGGCTGGCCAATTGTTGAACTCGACTGGCGATATGATTCCTTCGCGTTGAAGTCTGTCCAATTCGATCTCCATTTTCTCCCTCATCATGTAGGGGACCGCTCGAGCCTTGTGATGAACGGGCCGTGCCTCGGGGACCAAGTGGATCTGTACTTTGGCGCCTGTGAAGTTGCCGATGCCCGGTTCAAATAAAGATGGAACTTGCTAAGCAGTTGAACACAGGAAGCATTGTCCACTGAAGATAGTGCTTTGACATCTTCCCAGTTCCACCGAATCTTCCCCATCCAGCTTCTGCCAAGCAGCGTTGGCCCATCGCCTGGTACAATCCACAGTGGCAGCTCGTGTGCCTCTCCATCATAGGATACTTTTACTTTCGCACTGCCAATAACGGGTATCAGTTCTTTGGTGTAAGTGTGCAGCTTTATCTGAATCGGGCCCAGCTTGGGTCTTTGTGCTTTGCTGTTGCCCCACAGCCTTTCAAATGCCTTCCTGCTCATAATTGACTGACTCGCCCCCGTGTCCAGCTCCATGGATACAGGAACGCCATTTAATTTGACTTTTATCATCATGGGAGGACTTTTTGTGGAGAGAGTGTGCACCCCGCACGCTGCTCCCTTGGGCTGAGTTGCCTCTTTCGCTTGTCCTTTGTGAGCTATTCTGGATCGGGACTCTTCTGCCGACTCCACTGCCATGTGGTAAGTCGCAGTACGTTTGCACATTCGCTGGAAGTGGCCCCTTGTTCTGCAGCTTTTGCACGCATAGTCTTTAAATCGACATTGATAGGCCCCATGATTACCCCCACAATGCCAGCATTGTGTTAATGATTTTGCATTTACACCCCTTGGGGCCTAGCAGCAGCAGGCATATAGGCTCTGCTGTGTACAGTTCTTATTAGTTCAACAGTTCTGTCTGCAATCGGCGTTATTTTACATACAGTACTTGCCAGTGAGCGCCGATTCTGGTAGTCATCTGTATGGTATCGCGAATTAGTTCAGTCAGTTCATTGTATGTCTTATCCTTGGCCTTCGTGGATGCCAGCACGTCCCTGACGAGGCGGTAGACCTCGGACCCACAACTGGTCAGCAGTATAGCCTTGTGCTTCTCCGCCAATATGTCCGTCTCCCCTGCCAGGTCATTTGCCACGAAATATTGTTCGATCCTTTCCGTGAAGACATCCTAACCATCACCCTCTGCGAAGTCTTTTAGTGTGCCAAAGGTAGCCATAATCATGTGAAAGTCCGTATTCTCGTCGCCAGTTATTATGTCTGCAATTGCCATGAAATAACTGCACGAGTCCTTGTACTGTGAGTAAGAGCTGTGTGACTTCAGTCCATTTACTATGACTGTAAAGTGAGGGGCAGCATGGCTGGCTGCCTTTTATAAGCCCCTGCACACCAGGGCAGGAAACCCCTGGCCCTCAGGTAGAACATTGTACATAGTTACATAGTGAATACAAAGAGTTTGCATACATGACAATAAGGATGCAAATTTTAAAATGGAGAGGTTGTTGGGCTGGGGTGTCAGTGTAGGTCAGAGAGCACAAGGCTGGTGGAATTAGAGGGAGGGTAGAAAACTGGATTGGAAATTGGTTGGAAAGGAGAAACCGAGAGTCGGAGTTGACAGTTCTTCAGAGTGGTTGGAAGTGAGTCGTGGTGAGGCACAGGGATCTGTTCTAGGGCTACTTCGATCCACTATGTCTGTCAACAATTTGGATATAGACCCAGAGGGAGTAGTGTCAAAATGTGCAGATGATAACATTCTTCAGAAGACCAAATCAGGCTGCAAAAGGGCTATCGATAAGATGGGAGGATGTGCTAAAAACTGGCTGAAGCAAGTCATTGTAAGCATGAGGTGACGCATTTTGCGCTTTGGTAAAATTAACAGCAGTAATTCATAGGATCAGAGAATGATACAGCATAGAAGGAATCATGCCCGTGATGAGACCTAACCAGTGTTTTATAAAGGTGTAATGTATTTGCTTCATGGGTTTTTCGCTGAAGAATTCATAGCAACAGATTGCTATTAAGAACTAGTTGGTTTATTAACAAAGGTTTAACAATCACACTACACATTACCAGTTCATCCACCTGCCTCATCGTGGAACCCCGAACCCAACTGGCTGGGGTTTTATTGAGTCTTGTGAACATCACGTGACTGGCTAAGCCACTCCCAACTCAACAGCTCAACAAAGCTGTGAGCATACTGCTCCAAATAGTTTGAAGTACAAAAACCATGGGGGAATAAATAAGAATATTACACAAGGTTTAGCATAATGTCTTTACTGTTGTACTCTATTCCTCTATCAATAAAGCCAAGCACCCCCTGTGCTTTTTTAACAGCCTTCTCAACCTGACCAACCACCTTCAAAGATTTGTGCACAACCACCCCCAGGTCTCTCTGTTCCTGCACCTCCTTTAAAATTCAACCATTTGCATCATATTGGGGCTGAAATTGCGGTCGGAGGCTTCCCATGGGTAATTGCCTCCGACGTGAAACATTTCTATGAAAGTACCTGGTGGTCCCAGAGGAGCACGGGATTCCGGTGGGGAGGCCTTCTCTTCCCGTGCTGCGAAGCGCACCCCCGGCCTCCAGGTTTCCACACAGAAGGTGCAGTCACGTGTGACTGCTCAGCCAATCAGGTGCCGTATGCCACAGCTTTCTCATTAAAAGCAATGGGAACTCCGTATCTATCAGTTCTCATTGCTATTAATGGGGAAAAAAAACAAGCACACTAAACACATACAATAAAAAATAAAATACAGACCTCACATAATTAAAATTAAAGTTAATAAATATCTTATAGAAAAAAGAAATTCTGTGTTTTTAAAATTTTTTTTTAACTATGTTTAAAAATAAATGTAACCTGGTGGGCAGTGTTTTTTTTTAACAACAAAATGTGTTTTTTAAATTGAATTTAATTATATTTGTATATGTTTTTAAACACTTACGCCTGTACCAGTAGGCTATGTGCCTGCTTTTATCAGGCGCAAGAATTTTGAGGACATTTGCTGGGCAAGATATTGGTAAATCCCGAAATCTTGCCCTTGCAAATGTCCTCGCTCCCGAGATGCGGATGATCTGTCAAGCTCCGGTTTTCAGCACGTGCGCATTGTGCGCTGAAAACCGGCTTTTCCGATGTCTTCCCAGGTCTGTAGAAATTTCGTACGGACCTGGGGAGGCCAGAATTTAGAAACATAGAAACATAGAAAAATAGGTGCAGGAGAAGGCCATTCGGCCCTTTGAGCCTGCACCGCCATTCAATAAGATCATGGCTGATCATTCCCTCAGTACCCTTTTCCTGCTTTCTCTCCATACCCCTTGATCCCCTTACCCATAAGAGCCATATCTAACTCCCTCTTGAATATATCCAGTGAACTGGCATCAACAACTCTCTGAGGCAGGGAAGTCCAGAGGTTAACAACTCTCTGAGTGAAGAAGTTTCTCCTCATCTCAGTCCTAAATGGCCTACCCCTTATCCTAAGACTATGTCCCCTGGTTCTGGACTTCCCCAACATCGGGAACATTCTTCCCGCATCTAACCTGTCCAGTCCCGTCAGAATCTTACATGTTTCTATGAGATCCCCTCTCACCCTTCTAAACTCCAGTGAATAAAGGCCCAGTTGATCCAGTCTCTCCTCATATGACAGCCCAGCCATCCCTGGAGTCAGTCTGGTGACCCTTCGCTGCACTCCCTCAATAGTAAGAACATCCTTCCTCAGACTAGGAGACCAAAACTGAACACAATATTCCAGGTGAGGCCTCACTAAGGCCCTGTACAACTGCAGTAAGACCTCCCTGCTTCTATATTCAAATCCCCTAGCTATGAAGACCAACATACCATTTGCCTTCTTTACCGCCTGCTGTACCTGCGTGCCCACTTTCAGTGACTGATGAACCATGACACCCAGGTCTCATTGCACCTCCCCTTTTCCTAGTCTGCCGCCATTCAGATAATATTCTGCCTTCGTGTTTTTGCTCCCAAAATGGATAACCTCACATTTATCCACATTATACTGCATCTGCCTTGCATTTGCCCACTCACCTAGCCTGTCCAAGTCATCCTGCAGCCTCTTAGCATCCTCCTCACAGCTCACACCGCCACCCAGTTTAGTGTCATCTGCAAACTTGGAGATTTTACACTCTACTCCTTCATCCAAATTGTTAATGTATCTTGGAAAGAGCTGGAGTCCCAGCACTGAGCCCTGCGGCACTCCACTAGTCACTGCCTGCCATTCTGAAAAGGACCCGTTTATCCCAACTCTCTGCTTCCTGTCTGCCAACCAGTTCCCTATCCATGTCAGTATATTACCCCCAGTACCATGTGCTTTGACTTTGCACACCAATCTCTTGTGCGGGACCTTGTCAAAAGCCTTCTGAAAGTCCAAATACACCACATCCACTGGTTCTCCCTTGTCCACTCTGCTAGTTTCATCCTCAAAAAATTCCAGAAGATTCGTCAAGTATGATTTCCCTTTCATAAATCCATGCTGACTTGATCCGATCCTGTCACCGCTTTCTAAATGCGCTGCTATTTCGTCCTTGATAATCGATTCCAACATTTTCCCCACTACTGATGTCAAGCTAACTGGTCTATAATTACCCGTTTTCTCTCTCCCTCCTTTTTAAAAAAGTGGTGTTACATTACCTACCCTCCAGTCCATGGGAACTAATCCAGAGTTGATAGACTGTTGGAAAATGATCACCAATGCATCCACTATTTCTCGGGCCACTTCCTTAAGTACTCTGGGATGCAGACTATCAGGCCCCGGGGATTTATCAACCTTCAATCCCATCAATTTCCCTAACACAATTTCCCGCCTAATAAGGATATCCTTCAGTTCCTCCTTCTCACTAGACCCACTGTTCCCTAGTACCTTTGGAAGGTTATTTGTATCTTCCTTCGTGAAGATAGAACTGAAGTATTGGTTCAATTGGTCTACCGTTTCTTTGTTCCCCATTATAATTTCACCTGAATCCGACTGCAAGGGATCTACGTTTGTCTTTACGAATCTTTTTCTCTTCACATATTTATAGAAGCTTTTGCAGTCAGTTTTTATATTCCCTGCAAGCTTCCGCTCGTATTCTATTTTCACCCTCTTAATTAAACTCTTAGTTATCCTCTGTTGAATTCTAAATTTCTCCCAGTCCTCAGGTTTGTTGCTTTTTCTAGCCAATTTATATGCCCCTTCCTTGGCTTTAACACTATCCTTAATTTCCTTTGTTAGCCATGGTTGAGCCACCTCCCCAGTTTTATTTTTACTCCAGACAGGGATGTACAATTGCTGAAGTTCATCCATGTGATCTTTAAATGTTTGCCATTGCTTATCCACCATCAACCCTTTTAGTATCATTTGCCAGTCTATTCTAGCCAATTCACGCCTCATACCATCGAAGTTACCTTTCCTTAAGTTCAGGACCCTAGTTTCCGAATTAACTTTGTCACTCTCCATCTTAATAAGGAATTCTACCATGTTATGGTCACTTTTCCCCAAGGGGCCTCGCACAACAAGATTGCTAATTTGTCCCTTCTCATTACACATCACCCAGTCTAGGATGGCCAGCTCCCTGGTTGGTTCCTCGACATATTGGTCTGGAAAACCATCCCTAATACACTCCAGGAAATCCTCCTCCACCGCATTGCTACCAGTTAGGTTAGCCCAACCAATATGTAGATTAAAGTCACTCATGATTACTGCTGTACCTTTATTGCACACATCCCTTATTTCTTGCTTGATGCTGTTCCCAACCTCACTACTACTATTTGGTGGTCTATACACAACACCCACTAGTGTTTTCAGCCCTTTGGTATTCCGCAGCTCCACCCATACCGATTCCACATCATCCAGTCTAATGTCCTTCCTTACAATTGCATTGATTTCATCTTTAACCAGCAACGCCACCCTGCCTCATTTTCCTTTCTGTCTATCCTTCCTAAATGCTGAATACCCCTGGATGTTGAGTTCCGAGCCTTGGTCATCCTGGAGCCATGTCTCCGTGATGCCAATCACATCGTATCCGTTAACTGCTATCTGCGCAGTTAATTCATCCACCTTATTCTGAATACTCCTTGCATTGAGTCACAGAGCCTTCAGGCTTGTTTTTTTAGCACAATTTGCCTCTTTAGAATTTTGCTGTAATGTGACCCCTTTTGTTTTTTGCCTTGGGTTTCTCTGCCCTCCACTTTTATTATTCTCCTTTTGATATTTTGCTTCTGCCTTCTTTTTATTTCCCTCTGTCTCCCTGCATAGGTTCCCATCCCCCTGCCATATTAGTTTAACTCTTCCCCAACAGCACTAGCAAACACTCCCCCTAGGATATTGATTCCAGTCCTGCCCAGGTGCAGACCATCCGGTTTGTACTGGTCCCATCTCCCCCAGAACCGGTTCCAATGTCCCAGGAATTTGAATCGCTCCCTTCTGCATCACTCCTCAAGCCACGTATTCATCTGAGCTATCCTGTGATTCCTACTCTGACTAGCACGTGGCACTGGTAGCAATCCTGAGATTACTACTTTTGAGGTCCTACTTTTTAATTTAGCTCCTAGTTCCCTAAATTCGCCTCATAGGACCTCATCCCGTTTTTTACCTATGTCGTTGGTACCTATATGCACCATGACAACTGGCTGTTCACCCTCTCTTTTCAGAATGTCCTCACCCGCTCCGAGACATCCTTGACCCTTGCACCAGGGAGGCAACATACCATGCTGGAGTCTCGGTTGCGGCCGCAGAAATGCCTATCTATTCCCCTTACAATCGAATTCCCTATCACTATCGCTCTCCCACTCTTTTTCCTGCCCTCCTGTGCAGCAGAGCCAGCCATGGTGCCATGAACTTGGCTGCTGCCCTCCCCTGATGAGTCATCCCCCTCAACAGTACTCAAAGCAGTGTATCTGTTTTGCAGCGGGATGACCGCAGGGGATCCCTGCACTACCTTCTTTGCACTGCTCTTCCTGTTGGTCTTCCATTCCCTATCTGACTGTGTACCCTTTACCTGCGGTAAGACCAACTCACTAAATGTGCTATTCACGTCATTCTCAGCATTGTGCATGCTCCAGAGTGAATCCACCCGCAGCTCCAGTTCTGTAACGCGGTTGGTCAGGAGCTGGAGGCGGATACACTTCCCGCACACGTAGTCGTCAGGGTCACCGGAGGCGTCCCTGATTTTCCACATAGTACAGGGGGAGCATAACATGTGTCCGAGCTCTCCTGCCATGACTTAACCCTTAGATACACTTAAATTGGCAACAACAATGCTAAAAGTTACTTACTGATATAGAAGAGAAAAAAGAAAAACTACTTACCAATCACCAGCCAATCACTTACCCCCTTGGCTGTGATGTCACCTTTCTATTTCTTTCTAATTCTTTTTTGCCCTCTCCCTGTAGCTGCACAAGTACGCCTCTTGCCCGACGCACCTCCCGACTGCCACCGCGTTGGGTCTTTTATAGGCCTCTCGCCGACCCCGGACTCACGCCTCTTGCCCGACGCACCTCCCGACTGCCACCGCGTTGGGTCTTTTATAGGCCTCTCGCCGACCCCGGACTCACGCCTCTTGCCCGACGCACCTCCCGACTGCCACCGTGTTGGGTCTTTTATAGGCCTCTCGCCGACCCCGGACTCACGCCTCTTGCCCGACGCACCTCCCGACTGCCACCGCGTTGGGTCTTTTATAGGCCTCTCGCCGACCCCGGACTCACGCCTCTTGCCCGACGCACCTCCCGACTGCCACCGCGTTGGGTCTTTTATAGGCCTCTCGCCGACCCCGGACTCACGCCTCTTGCCCGACGCACCTCCCGACTGCCACCGTGTTGGGTCTTTTATAGGCCTCTCGCCGACCCCGGACTCACGCCTCTTGCCCGACGCACCTCCCGACTGCCACCGCGTTGGGTCTTTTATAGGCCTCTCGCCGACCCCGGACTCACGCCTCTTGCCCGACGCACCTCCCGACTGCCACCGTGTTGGGTCTTTTATAGGCCTCTCGCCGACCCCGGACTCACGCCTCTTGCCCGACGCACCTCCCGACTGCCACCGCGTTGGGTCTTTTATAGGCCTCTCGCCGACCCCGGACTCACGCCTCTTGCCCGACGCACCTCCCGACTGCCACCGCGTTGGGTCTTTTATAGGCCTCTCGCCGACCCCGGACTCACGCCTCTTGCCCGACGCACCTCCCGACTGCCACCGCGTTGGGTCTTTTATAGGCCTCTCGCCGACCCCGGACTCACGCCTCTTGCCCGACGCACCTCCCGACTGCCACCGCGTTGGGTCTTTTATAGGCCTCTCGCCGACCCCGGACTCACGCCTCTTGCCCGACGCACCTCCCGACTGCCACCGCGTTGGGTCTTTTATAGGCCTCTCGCCGACCCCGGACTCACGCCTCTCGCCCGACGCACCTCCCGACTGCCGCCGCGTTGGGCCTTTTATAGGCCTCTCGCCGACCCCGGACTCACGCCTCTCGCCGATGCACCTCCCGACTGCCGCCGCGTTGGGTCTTTTATAGGCCTCTCGCCGACCCCGGACTCACGCCTCTCGCCAATGCACCTCCCGACTGCCACCGTGTTGGGTCTTTTATAGGCCTCTCGCCGACCCCGGACTCACGCCTCTCGCTGACGCAGGGATTTCCAGGGATCTTCATTCTTTCTACCTGTCATATCTTTAGAGAGCACACAACACAAAACCTGTAAGATGGCTGCAGGTTCCGGAATCTTTCGACCTGCTTGTCAGGTGACCTGCTCTTTATTAAACAGCACTAGCTGCAGTAACACAGGCGCCCACAGTGTGGAGCTACAGGCATTACACTTCTCCCTCCTTAATGAAGAGTTTTTATAACAAACAATCATCATACATAATTTGCATGGTTATACATGACAAAGAATATGGCCTTATTTTGCCATATTTACAAATCAAGCTTAACCACTTGTTTTCTGTTTCGAAGAGGATACCTTCGCTCTCGAATAGAACCTTCCAAACATGGTATCGAAGTTAAACTCATTCGAGGCTGATCCTGAAGGAAGTTTTCCTCCAAGGGATGCCCTTGATTTCCATTTGAACAATCTCTAACTTCAGACTGCTTGTTTTCCTGACTCGGACTCGAACTTAAATTCTGATTTTCTCTTGGATTTGTTTCCAGTACATTGGATGTAGGATTTGCTACTGGTGTATCAAAACTATCTGATGAGTCAGAAATAATTGAATTATTCCCACCTTCAACTACTTCTATGTCTGTGGGTAAAATATGATCAATGTGAACAAACCTAACCTGTCCATTATCAAACATCTTTACCAAATATGTGCGAGGACCACATAGCTTCACTACTCTTCCTAGTAACCACTTTACCCATTTATGGTGATGGTTCTTCACTCTCACCTTCTGGTTTAATTTCACACTCCTCTCTTTTACTCTACCTCTATTATGATTCTCTTTCTGTCTTAGTTGTGTCTCTTCTACGGACTATGCCAAATTTGGTTTTAACAACGAGAATCTGGTTCGTGGCTGTCGTTTGAGAAACAACTCTGCTAGTGTTCTACCAGTAGTTGCGTGAGGAGTATTACAATACGTTATTAGAAAATTAGCTAATTTGTGGTCCAATGACAACTGGCGTTTCTTTGGATTTGGATCCAACATGTGTTTTATGAGACCACGTTTTACAATTTGTACAGTGCGCTCTGCTGCACCATTCAAGGCAGGGTGGTACAGTGGAACCTTGGTATGTTTCACACCATTTTTACTCGTGAACTGTGCAAATTCTTCTGAACGAAATTGTGGTCCATTATCCGAAACAATTTCTTCTGCGAGGCCAAATGAAGAAAATAATCTTCGTAAAATGTCTAATGTTTTACTTGTTATTTTCCACATTGGAAACGCCTCGACCCACTTCGAATGGCTATCAATCACAATGAACAATTGTTGTCCTTCTAGCTCAGCAAAATCAGTATGTAGCCTTTGCCACATCCTGGGAGGCCATTTCCATGGCTGTAATGGTACTGGTGGTGGTTGCTTGCTTACCGATTGACATGTCGTACACCAACTGACGATGTACTCTGTATCTTTATCAAGACCTGGCCACCATAAATAACTGCGTGCAAAACTCTTGGTCTAGCACATTTCCAGGTGCTGGTCATGGAGGTCTCCTAATAATTTGGACCTGAATTTATTTGGTATAACCACTCTTGCACCCCACATGATACAATCTTTATCAACTGATAATTCATTCCTACAAATGAAGAATGGATGAATATCTTTGCCTGTTACCTGGTTTGGCCATCCATTTACAATATAATCATACACCTTTGACATAACTGGGTCACGTTTGGTTGCTCTACTAATCTCTTCAGCTGTGACTGGCAGTTCATCAATGTATGAAAAATAGAACACCTCTTTCCTATCGGGTGTAACTTGTGATGGGAAAGGCAATCTAGACATTGCATCAGCATTACTGCGGTCAGCTGATGGTCTGTATTCAATATCATATGTATATGCTGACAAAATCAAAGCCCATCTCTGCATTCGGGCTACAGCTAATGTTGGAACTGGGGACTTTGGATGGAAGATTGCTGTCAGGGGCTTATGGTCCGTAACGAGAGTAAACTTACGACCATACAAGTGTTTGTGGAATTTCTTGACCCCAAAAATTAATGTCAAAACTTTCCTTTCGATTTGCGCATAATTACTCTCACTAGCACTGAGAGTGCATGAAGCAAAAGCAATTGGTCTCTTCTCCCCACTATGTAATACATGAAAGATTACTGCCCCAACTCCATACGGAGAGGCGTCACATGCTAGCTTGATCTTAAATATGTCATAGTGAATTAACATGATGCTCTCTACCAATTTGCTTTTAAATTCCTTGAATGCTGTATCGCATTCTTTTGACCACTTCCAATGGACCTGTTTTTTCAAGAGTTCATTCAGTGGATGTAATACTGTAGCCAAATTTGGAAAAAACTTCCCATAATAGTTCAAAAGACCCAAAAATGATCAAAGTTCAGTGACATTCTTAGGAGTGGGTGCATTTCTGATTGCATCCAGTTTTTCCTTGGTTGGGTGTAAACTATCTTTGTCGACTCTGTACCCTAAGTACTCCACAGAGTTTTGAAATAACTCACACTTGCAAGCAGCCACTCATACTCTGTGCTTCTCTAGCCATTTGAGGATTTCATTCAATATATTATTATGAATTTGCCTATTTGGTTCTGAAATTAGTATGTCATCTAAATAACATACTACCCCTTCAATACCTTGCAAAATCTGGTTCATTTCTCCTTGAAATATGGCAAGGGCGGAAGACACTCTAAATGGTAGCCTATTAAATTGATATAGACCTAGATGAGTATTTATAGTCAAGCTTGACTTGGATTCCTCATCTAGTTCAAGCTGTAAGTAGGCATTCATCAGATCCAACTTTGAGAAAATCTGACCCCGTGAGAATGTTGTGAACAAATCTTCTATATTTGGCAATGTATTGGGGACATTACCCTCAAGAACCTGGTTTACGGTGACTTTATAATCACCACATAATCTTACCTTACCATCGGACTTAGGTACAACAACAATGGGTGTAGCCCAATTATATCTTAGAAATAATGTTCTCAGTCTCTAGTCTTTTGAGTTCTTGCTCAACATTCTCCTTGAGTGCATATGGTACGGGACGTGGCTTGCAGTAAACCGATCTAGCGTCCTTCTGTACCCTGACACTCGCCTTGAAGCCTTGGATCGAACTGCCCGTTTCGCAGAACACCTTCGGATAATTCTTGATGACATCATCCTTTGATGCAAATCTCGTTTCAACACGACAAATCTCTCTTCAATCCAGCTTCAGTGATCCCAACCAATTTCTTCCTAGTAAGGCAGGCTTGTCTCCTGCCACTACTATTAGAGGCAAGCTCTGAAATTGATCCTTGTATGTCACCGATACGGTGATACGACCTACCACCAGAATGTTCTCTCCCGAGTAGCCTCGCAGCTCTATCTTGGATTTCTCCAATGGGAAATGACCCAATTTGTCGAGGTATAGCGACTCCGGTGCTACACTCACAGATGCACCAGTGTCGATTTCCATGGGTATCTTGAATCCTGCAACATCGATGTGGATTATGATACTTTTCGAATCGCCGTCCGTTAACCTCGTGCTCCTGATGCCGTTTAATTCTAACATCTCCTTGTCCTGTTGTTCTTCTTCCATGCTATGTAGTCTCTGGAAATTTCTACTCATAGCTTTGAAAGCTGGTTTACCCTTCAGTTGACATGCCTTCGCAAGATGCCCAGTTTTCTTGCAGACGAAACACTCTGCCTTCACATATGGACAACTTTGAGCAATGTGTTGACCCAGGCACCTATAGCAGGACGTCAATGCTCTGTTCCAGTTTCTGAGATTTTGGGGCCCTAACCCTAACCCTTTTACTTTGAATCTGCAGGCGATTTATCTCGGTTGTCTGATGACTGAAATTAGTATGAAATTGGTCAGCCATGCTCATCGACCTAGCTGTCTGACAAACCAAATCAAAAGTCAAGTTAGGCGTCGTCAATAACTTTCTTCTGATCGCATCATTTTTCATTCCACAACAAAGCGGTCTCGCAATGCTCGGTTCTGAAAGTTTCCGAAATTACAGTGAATAGATAGCTTTTTAATGCTACAATGTATTCACTGATATTTTCTTTGGTCTTCTGATTTCGTATTCCGAAACAATAACTGTTATATATGTATACTTGTATTTACTCTGTACAGCCACCAGAGTGCTCATCCCCTGGAGTCCCAAGGGATCTCCTAATGCCTTGGGAGCACAGGTATTTAAGGAGCCTTCACAGGTTGGAGAAGCCCTCTGGAGACTTACAATAAAAGACCAAGGTCACACTTTACTTTGAGCTCACAGTGTTCAGTCTGACTCTTTCTCCATACACAACAACTAACGCGACGAGATACAGATAGCGAACCCAAAGATGCAGAGAACAGTGGGCATCTTGGAGAAATTCTCGGAGGGAGGTGATTGGGAAACTTTTGTGGAGCGACTCGACCAATACTTCGTGGCCAACGAGCTAGATGGGGAAGAGAGCACTGCCAAACGAAGGGCGAAACTCCTCACCATCTGTGGGGCACCAACGTATGGCCTCATGAAGAATCTGCTCACTCAAGCGAAACCCACAGAGAAATCGTATGACAATTTGTGCATACTGGTCCGAGAGCATTTGAACCCGAAGGAAAATGTTCTGATGGCGAGGTACAGATTCTACACCTACAAAAGGTCTGAAGGCCAGGAAGTGGCGAGTTATGTCGCCGAGCTAAGACACCTTGCAGGATGTTGCAAATTTGATGGACATTTGGAGCACATGCTCAGAGACTTTTTCGTACTTGGCAGTGGCCACGAAACCATACTTCGCAAACTTTTGACTGTAGGGACCCCAAACTTGAGTAAGGCCATAGCGATAGCCCAAGCGTTCATTGCCACCAGTGACAATACGAAGCAAATCTCTCAGCACACAAGTGCTGCTACAAGTACTGTGAGCAAAGTGATGTTGTTTTCGAATTGTAACGTACAGGGCAGGTAAAACATACCTGCAGCTGCACGTCCGCAGATGACTCAGAGTCCACCATCAAGGGTGATGAATGCAAGGCCATTAACACCTTGTTGGCGCTGCGGGGGTAATCATCGATTCCATTCATGCCATACAATGAGTACGTTTGCAAGGGCTGTGGAACAATGGGATACATTCAACGAGTGTGCAGGCGAGCTGCAAAGCCTGTTGAACCTGCAAACCACCATGCTGCAGAGGAGGACAGATCCACAGCAGATTAGGATGAATCAGAGCCTCAGTTAGACGAGGCAGAGGTACATGGGGTGCACACATTCACCACGAATTGTCCCCCGATAATGCTGAATGTTGAACTAAATGGACTCCTGGTGTCAATGGAGCTGGACACGGGCGTGAGCCAGTCCACCATGGGCAAAAAGACTTTCGAAAGGTTGTGGTGCAACAAGGCCTCAAGGCCAGTCTTAACTCCAGTTCGTACGAAACTAAGAACTTACACGAAAGAACTGATTTCTGTAATCGGCAGTGCTACCGTAAAGGTCTCCTACAATGGAGCGGTGCACAAGCTACCACTCTGGGTGGTACCGGGCGATGGTCCCACGCTGCTCGGCAGGAGCTGGCTGGGAAAGATACGCTGGAACTGGGACGACGTCCGAGCGCTATCGCCCGCTGACGACACTTCGTGTGCTCAGGTGTTAAACAAATTTCCTTCGCTGTTCGGACCAGGCATCGGGAAATTCCAAAGAGCAAAAGTACAGATCCACCTAATTCCGGGGGTGCGACCCATCCATCACAAGGCGAGAGCAGTACCATACATGATGATAGAAAGGCTTGAGATCGAGCGAGACCGGCTGCAAAGAGAGGACATCATTTCTCCGATCGAGTTCAACAAGTGGGCAGTCCTATCATTCCAGTACTCAAGGGAGACGGCACCGTCAGAATCTGTGACGATTACAAAGTAACTATCAATCGTTTCTCCCTGCAGGACCAATATCCACTACCAAAGACCGATAACCTCTTTGCAACAGAGGAAAGACGTTCACGAAGCTGGATCTGACTTCAGCCTACATGACGCAGGAACTGGAGGAATCATCGAAGGCCCTCACCTGCATCAACATGTACAAAGGTCTTTTTGTTTATAACAGATGCCCGTTTGGAATCCGATCAGCGGCGGTGATATTCCAGAGAAACATGGAAAGCTTACTGAAGTCGGTCCCGCACATCCTGGTCACAGGTCAGAACACAGTCGAGCATCTGCAGAACCTGGAGGAGGTTCTTAGTCGACTCAACCGCTTGGGACTCAGGTTAAAATGCTCGAAGTGCATTTTCCTGGCACCTGAAGTGGAGTTCCTGGGAAGGAGGATTGCGGCGGATGGCATCAGGCCCACCAACGCGAAGACGGAGGCAATCGAGAACGCACCGAGGCCACAGAACGTGACGGAGCTGCGGTCGTTTTTGGGACTCTTGAACTACTTTGGTAACTTCTTACCGGGTCTCAGCACACTGTTAGACCCACTGCATGTCTTACTATGAAAAGGGGACAAATGGGTTTGGGCAAAAGCCAAGAAAATGCCTTTGTAAAAGCTAGAAAATTGTTATGCTCAAACAAATTGCTTGTGGTGCATGATCCATGTAAGCATTTAGTATTAGCATGTGATGCGTTGTCATATGGCGTCGGGTATGTATTGCAACAAGCTAATGATTTCAGGAAACTGCAACCAGTTGCTTATGCATCCAGGAGTCTGTCTAAGTCTGAGAGAGCCTATAGCATGATTGAGAAAGAAACGTTAGCGTGTGTCTATGGGGTAAAGAAAATGCATCAATACCTGTTTGGGCTAAAATTCAAATTGGAAATGACCATAAGCCACATATATCCCTGTTCTCCGAGAGTAAAGGGATAAAAACCAACGCATCGGCCCGCATCCAGAGATGGGCGCTCACGTTGTCCGCATACAACTACGCCTCCCACCACATGCCAGGCACAGAAAACTGCGCTGATGCTCTCAGTAGGCTGCCATTGCCCACCACGGGGGTGGAAATGGCGCAGCCCACAGATCTAGCCATGGTTATGGAAGCATTTGAGAGTGAGCAATCATGCATCGCTGCCCGGCAGATCAAAACCTGGACAAGCCAGGACCCCTTATTATCTCTAGTCAAAAGCTGTGTGCTTCACGGGAGCTGGTCCAGTGTCCCAGTGTAAATGCAGGAAGAGATAAAGCCGTTCCAGCGGCGCAAAGATGAAATGTCTATACAGGCAGACTGCCTTCTGTGGGGCAATCGAGTAGTGTCCCAAGAAAGGCAGAGACACCTTCATCAATGACCTCCACAGTACCCACCCAGGCATTGTAATGATGAAAGCGATAGCCAGATCCCACGTGAGGTGGCCCGGTATCGATGCAGACTTAGAGTCCTGTGTTCACAGATGTAATACATGCTCGCAGTTAAGCAATGTACCCAGGGAGGCACCACTAAGCTTATGGTCTTGGCCCTCCAAACCGTGGTCTAGAGTACACTTCAACTATGCAGGCCCGTTCTTGGGTAAAATGTTCCTTGTAGTTGTAGATGCGTACTCCAAGTGGATTGAATGTGAGATAATGTCGGCTAGCATGTCCACTACCACTACTGAAAGCCTGCGGGCCATGTTTGCCACATACGGCCTACCTGATGTCCTGGTGAGTGACAACGGGCCATGTTTTATCAATGCTGAGTTGAAAAAATTCATGACCCGTAACGGGATCAAACATGTCACATCTGTCCCGTTTAAACCAGCGTCCAATGGTCAGGCAGAGAGAGCAGTGCAAACCATCAAGCAAGGCTTGAAGAGGATAACTGAAGGCTCACTGCAGACTCGCCTATCCCGAGTCCTGCTTAGCTACCGCACGAGAGCCCACTCACTCACTGGGATCCCACCTGCTGAACAGATCATGAAAAGAGCACTTACGACAAGGCTCTCGTTAGTTCACCCTGATCTACATGAACAGGTCGAGAACAGGCGGCTTCACCAAAGTGCATACCATGATACCATGGTTGACCAGGAAGCAGAACCCATCATCCACAGCAGCCCAGAAGGGCCCAACACACCAGGCACCCCAGTAAGGCCAGCTGCACAGCAGCCCAGCGAGGGCCCAACAAGTGATTCAACAACATGAGCTTTCACACCGAGACGATCAACCAGGGCAAGAAGGGCCCCAGATCGACTCACATTATAAATAGTTACACTTTTGACTTTGGTGGGAAGTGTTGTTATATATGTATACTTGTATTTACTCTGTAACACCACCAGAGGGCTCATCCCCTGGAGTCCCAAGGGATCCCATAATCCCTTGGGAGCACAGGTTTTTAAGGAGGCTTCACAGGTTGGAGAGGCACTCAGGAGACCTGCAATAATAGACCTAGGTCACACTTTACTTTGAGCTCACAGTGTTCAGTCTGACTCTTTCTCCATACACAACAATAACGTCCAGCAATTTCTAACGGAACGGGGCTGTAATGTTGTTCTAACTTAGTTAGAATCTGTTTCAGCATTGTATCCTTTGGCTTGTCGGGCACAAGAAAATTTATCAGAGTTTCAAACAAGTTGGGCCCGGCCTAAGTTAAGAATATAGCTCTTTTCCTTTCCAACACTGTCCAGTTATTGTCTTCATTACTGGAAATTTCGATGATATTATTTGCAATGAAAAACATTTCTAGCCGATCCACATATGGTCTGAAACTTTCACGGTCGCGTTGAAATGCCCCTAAATGCCGTATAACTCCCATAGGGGCAGCCATTTTGACTCTGGCAGTTTAGCCAAGTGTACTCATAATTTACCTCGGATTTGTAGCTGTTTCCAAAAACAGAGAGGCTCTCAAAGTCTCTCTGTCGGCTGGCTGAATCCTTCACCAACAAAAATTTCAGCTTTGTATTATCCGATTACATCCCATTCTCGTCGCCAAATGTCATATCTTCGGAGAGCACACAACCTGTAAGATGGCTGCCGGTTCCGGAATCTTCTGATCTGCTGGTCAGGTGACCTGCTCTTTTTTAAACAGCACTAGCTGCAGTAACACAGGCGTCCACAGTGTGGAGCTACAGACATTACATTACCAAATTGTATCATTTCACACTTCATCTGCCACATGTCTACCCATTTTACCAGTCAGTCTATGTCCTCTTGAAGTCTGTTACTATCCTCCTCATTGTCTACTACATTTCCAAGTTTCTTATCATATGCAAACTATGAAATTATGCCCTACACACTTAAGTCCAGGTCATTAATATATATCAAAAAGAACAGTGATCCCAATACCGACCCCTGGGGATACCACTGCAAATTTCCCTCCAGCCTGAAAAGCAACCATTCCTCACATCTCTCTGCTTTCTGACCCTCGCCCAATCGAGTGTCCATGCTACCACTGCCCCTTTAATCCAACGGGCTTTAATTTTGCGAACAAGTCTATTATGTAGACGCACATTGGAGGGGGCTAAGGTTAGATCCTTGGGGTCTCCAGGAGTAATGGTGCAGGTGATTCTCTGGCCACGACTGGATAGATAGGAATGGAAATGCTGTGGAAATCTCAGCAGGTCAGGCAGCATCTGTGGAGAGAGAAACAGAGTTAATGTTTCGGGTATGTGACCCTTCGTCAGAAATTCATCGACCTGAAACGTCGACTCTGTTTTTCTCTCCACAGATGCTGCCTGACCCGCTGAAATTTCCAGCATTTTCCGTTTTTATTTCAGATTCTAGCATCCGCAGTATTTTGCTTTTGTGGACAGGAATGGAACCAGAGGAGGGTTGTCCCACCCAGCTGGACCACGGAGTTATGCTACAACTATATAAAGTATTGGTGAGGCCACACCTGGAATACTGAGTGCAGTTTTGGTTTCCATATTTACGAAAGGATATACTTGCTTTGGAGGCAGTTCAGAGAAGGTTCACTAGGTTAATTCCGGGGATGAGGGGGTTGATTTATAAGGAAAGGTTGAGTAGGTTGGGCCTCTACTCATTGGAATTCAGAAGAATGAGAGGTGATCTTATCGAAACGTAAGATTATGAGGGGGATTGACAAGGTGGATGCAGAGAGGATGTTTCAACTGATGGGGGAGACTAGAACTAGAGGGCATGATCTTAGAATAAGGGGCTGCTCATTTGAAACAAGCATGAGGAGAAATTTCTTCTCTCAGAGGGTTGTAAATCTGTGGAATTCGCTGCCTCAGAGAGCTATGGAAGCTGGGACATTGAATAAATTTAAGACAGAAATAGACAGTTTCTTAACCGATAAGGGGATAAGGGGTTATGGGGAGCGGGCGGGGAAGTGGAGCTGAGTCCATGATCGGATCAGCCATGATCGTATTAAATGGCGGAGCAGGCTCGAGGGGCCTTATGGCCTATTCCTGCTCCTATTTCTTAAGTTCTTATGTTCTTAGGAGAGAGGTTGGAGGGGCATGATGTGGTCAACCGTGTCACAGGCTGCAGACTGATTGAATAGGATAAGGAGGGATAGCTTACCACAGTCACAGGGAATGTCATGCAGCAATTACAGTGAATCTCCCTGCGATCAGCCACTGGGAAAGTCGTCACTAGAGTCCTCAACCCTCTTCTCCCCATGGCCGAGGAGCTCCTCCCAGAGTCGCAGTGTGGATTTCGTCCCCTCTGGGGCACAACAGGCATGATCTTTGCAGCGCGACAGCTGCAGGAAAAATGCAGGGAGCAGCACCAGCCCTTATACATGGCCTTCTTCGAACTTACAAAGGCCTTTGACCCTGCCAACCGCGAGGGTCTATGGAGCATCCTCCTCCGTTTTGGATGTCCCCAAAAGTATGTCACCATCTCTCCCTTGCTCCACGACAATGGATCCACCACAGACCCAATTCACGTCCGGACTGGGGTCAAGCAGGACTGCGTCATTGCCCCAACCCTCTTCTCGATCTCCCACGCTGCCATGCTCCATTTCACAGTTGACAAGCTCCCCGCTGGAGTGGAACTAAACTACAGAACCGGTGGGAAGCTGTTGAAACTTCGCCATCTCCAGGCCAGGTCCAAGACCACTCCAACCCCTGTCGTCGAGCTACAGTACGCGGACGATGCCTGTGTCTGTGCACACACAGAGGCTGAACTCCAGGACATAGTCGACTTATTTACCGAGGCGTATGAAAGCATGGGCCTTACGCTAAACATCAGTAAGATAAAGGTCCTCCACCAGCCTGTCCTCGCCGCACAGCACTGCCCTCCAGAAATCAAGATCCGCGGCGTGGCCCTGGATAACTTCCCTTATCTCGGGAGCCTCCTATCAACAAGAGCAGGCATTGACTACGAGATCCAACACTGCCTCCAGTGAGCCAGTGCAGCCTTTGACTGCCTGAGGAAAAGAGTCTTTGAAGACCAGGCTCTCAAAACTGTCACCAAGTTCATGGTCTACAGGGCTGTGGTAATACCTGCCCTCCCGTATGACTGAGACGTGGACCATGTACAGCAAACATCACAAGTCACTGGAGAAATACCACCAGCGATGTCTCTGCAAGGTCCTACAAATCCCCTGGGAGGACAGACGCACAAACATTAGCGTCCTCGTCCAGGCCAACATCCCCAGCATTGAAGCACTGACTACACTTGATCAGCTCTGCTGGGCAGGCCACACGAGACTCCCAAAGCAAGCGCTCTACTCAGAACTCGTCCACCGCAAACGAGCCAAAGGCGGGCAGAGTAAATGTTACAAGGACATCCTCAAATAGTCCCTGATAAAGTGCGACATCCCCACTGACACCTGGGAATCCCTGGCCATAGACCGCCCTAAGTGGAGGAAGTGCATCCGGGAGGGCACTGAGCACCTCGAGTCTCATCGCTGAGCATGCAGAAATCAAGGGCAGGCAGCGGAAAGAGCGTGCGGCAAACCAGTCCCACCCACCCTTTCCCTCAATGACTGTCTATCCCACCTGTGACAGGGACTGTGGCTCTCGTATTGGACTGTTCAGCCACCTGAGGACTCATGTTAAGAGTGGAAGCAAGTCTTCCTCGATTGCGAGGGACTGCCTGTGACGATTTGTGACTTTGACGAGGGCTGTTTCAGTGCTGTGACAGGGGGCGGAAACCCAATTGGACTCGAGCATGGAGTTGTAGGCACGGATTTGAGAGGCGACAACACATTCAAAGAATTTGGAGAGGAAAGGGAGGTTTGAGGTGGGGCGGTAGTTTCCAGGGACAGAGGGGTCAAGGGATTTTTTGAGGAGAGGGGTGATGACAGCAGATTTGAAGGGGAGAGGGGGACATTACCCGAGGAGAGGGAACTATTAACAATATCAGCTGACAGAAAGGGAGGTTGGGTGGTCTGCGGCTTAGTGGGAATAGGCTCGAGGGAGGAGGAGTGAGCTCAGAGAGGGCATGAGGAGAGACAGGAAAGCATCTAGAGAAAGGTAAAAGTTCAGGGCTAGGACAGGGGGGCATCGTTAGAGAAAGTTTGACCTGGTGGGCTTGGGGAGGGGAGTGAAGTGGATGGTCTCAGTCTCTGTGACGAAGAAGTTCATGAGCTCCTCGCCCTGGGTGCAAGGTCCACATTCTCACCTCTCTCTGGGCACAGACGTTTCTATTGATTTCCCTATTAGCTTTGTTAGTGACTATCTCATACTGATTGCCCCTAAGAAGGGAGTTAGGTAGGGAGTTCCAGGATCCTGACACACTGACACTGAACAAGGTATGATATAGGGCCAAGTCGGGGTTCTGTGTGACGCGATGTAAGATTTCTAAATCTCTGGCATTAAATTGACAGCAAGACCAATTCTTTTAAAACAATTTTGAATAAGTGTATTAAACACACACATACATGTGAATAGTCTATTGAACACAACATCAGTCTATTATTATACTGAGTTACAACAGATACAATGATGTTACAATAATAAAGGTATACATCACTTCCCTCTGGCAAAGCACATGGCCTGCTCCTTTGTCTGTAGCGAGAGGTCTTGCTTTTTGCCATGTGCTTAAGAAAAGGGAGCCACAGCAATCTTTGGCTTGACATTATGCCATTGTTTCTCAGAAAGCCTCAGGATTGGGTCTTGGTTTCCAGGGCCTTTCCTGATTGGCTTCTCCTCATACGTGTGTCTGTCTGGAGGGCCAATGCCATTCCTTGATTAGGTTCATCATAGGCAGTCCCTTGGAATCGAGGAAGACTTGCTTCCACTCTTACAATGAGTCCTTAGGTGGCTGAACAGTCCAATATGAAAACCACAGTCCCTGCCACAGGTGGGACAGATAGTTGTTGAAGGTAAGGGTGGGTGGGACTGGTTTGCCGCACGTTCCTTCCGCTGCCTGCGCTTGTTTTCTGCATGCACTCGGCGATGAGACTCAAGGAGCTCAGCGCCCTCCCAGATGCACTTCCTTCACTTAGGGCGGTCTTTGGCGAGGGTCTCCCAGGTGTCAGTGGGGATGTTGCACTTTATCAGGGAAACTTTGAGGGTGTCTTTGTAACGTTTCCTCTGTCCACTTTTGGCTCATTTGCCGTGAAGGAGTTCCAAGTAGAGCGCTTGCTTTGGCAATCTTGTGTCTGGCATGTGGACAATGTGGCCCACCCAGCGGGGCTGATCAAGTGTGGTCAGTGCTTCGATGCTGGGGATGTTGGCCTGCTAAAGGACGCTGATGTTGGTGCACCTGTCCTCCCAGGGGATTTATAGGATCTTGTGGAGGCATCGTTGGTGGTATTTCTCCAGCGACTTGTGGTGTCCACTGTACATGGTCCATGTCTCTGAGCCATACAGGAGGGCTGGTATTACTACAGCCCTGTAGACCATGAGCTTGGTGGTAGATTTGAGGGCCTGGTCTTCAAACACTTTTTTCCTCAGGCGGCCGAATGCTGCGCTGGCGCACTGGAGACGGTATTGAATCTCCTCATCGATGTCTGCTTTTGTTGATAAAAGGCTCCCGAGGTATGGGAAATAGTCCACATTGTCCAGGGCTGTGCCATGTTCGTCGACATCCTCCGCCTGTGCACGACGACATGCAAGCCGTCATCCTTACCAACGGATCCATCACAGACCCAATCCACATCTGGACCGGGGTCAAACAGGGCTGCGTCATCGCCCCAACCCTCTTCTCAATCTTCCTCACTGCCATGCTCCACCTCACACTCAACAAGATTCCCACTGGAGTGGAACTAAACTACAGAACCAGTGGGAAGCTGTTCAACCTTGATTAGGTTAAAGGCTCTCCAATTAAATTCTTTTCTAGTTTGGTGAGTTTCAAAGCTGTTAAGTATCGAATAATTCCATGAGGCTAAGTACAGTGAGCTAGTTCAGGCATGACCTTACTCCAGTTTATTTATTCACAAAGTGAGGATTCAACATGGCTGCCAACATTATATATATTATGTATGAATAAAGGTTCAAACTGAGTACTGTTTAACTAAGCAAGGTACAACCTTGCTTCTGCTTTATTTTGGCCCAAAGAGTCTGACTCACTAAATGGCTGGCCTTTTATACCTGAGCAGCACCATGTGTGTGCTGCTCAGTGGCCCCCAGCAATTATACCATCTGTTGGCTACAAACAGCATGTACATACATGACAATACCCCTCTCTGAGATCTTATCACAGTCTTTCACAGGTTGAGATGGTCCGGTGCTTTACGCTCCCGGGTTGACCGTCTCAGTTCGATTCCGGCCTTGGGTGAATGTGCAGAGTCTGTTGTGGCTGGTGGCTGGATGATTGACTTGTTGGGGGTGGCAGTGGCCATGTCAGAAATTGCATGTCCATTTTTATTGAACAAGTCCGTGATGGAAATTCCGGGTTCACTGATGACCCTTGAATCCACTGAAGGCTGCTGGCAGGTTGGTTGGTCGTCGACGGTTTCTTTGTCCGACTACTCTGGCTCCTCTGTGTGCCTCAGCTTTGTTTGGTCCACGTGTTTCCTGCAAGTTTGCCCATTCTTGAGCTTAATAACAACTTGGCCATGACCATACCAGCGATTCATTTGGGACACTGACCATAATTCAACACATATACAGGATCATTAACAGAAATCTCACGTGACATAGTTGCGCGATCGTGGTACCCTTGTTGACTCTGTCTTCTGTATTCTACATGATTATTTAAATCCGGGTGTACAAGAGATAACTTGGTCTTAACATCTCTTTTCATCATGAATTCAGCAGTCGAGACCTCTGTGAGTGTGTGGGGTCTTGTCCTGTAACTCAGCAGTGTACAGGACAAGCGGGTCTCCAGTGACCCTTGGGTTACTCTCCTCATGCTTTGCTTGATAATTTGTACTGCACGTTCTGCTTGCCCGTTGGACGCAGCTTGAATGGTGCTGACCTTACATGTTTTATGCCGTTAAATTTTACAAACTCCTGAAACTCCTGACTGGTGAAGAACAACCCATTGTTGCTCATCACTATGTCAGGCAGACCATGTGACGCGAACATGATATTGAGATTCTCTATGGTTGCCGTGGACGTGCTGGATAACATGATTATGCATTCTATCCACTTCGAATAAGCATCCTCCACCACTAAACACATCTTGCCAGGAAGAAATCTACATGGATCCTGGACCAAGGTTTGGATGGCCATGACCACAGACTCAGCGGCGATTCCACTGGTGCTTTGCTGAGCTGCATGCAGGTGTTGCACTGATGCACGCATGCTTCCAGCTCAGAGTCAATTCCTGGCCACCAGATGTGGGACCTGGCGATGGCCTTCATCATCACAATACCAGGGTATGTGCTATGTAACTCACGCATAAACTTCTTTCTCCCTTTCTTAGGCATTACAACTCGATTGCCCCACAATATGCAATCTGCTTGAATAGACAGTTCGTCCTTGCGACGAATGTACAGTTTGGTCTCCTTGCACATTTGCTTGGGTATGGCAGACCAATCCCCTTTGAGGAGGAAACCCTTTACCACGATAAAATCGGGTCCTGGCTGGTCCAGGTCTTAATTTGTTGAGCCGTGACAGGTGTACCTTCACTCTCAAAAGCATCCATGATTAACATTAGATCTGCCGGTTGTGGCGTTTCCACCTCCAGTGTGGCAACGGCAACCAGCTCAAAGCATCGGCACAATTCTCGGTGCCAGGTCTGTGGCATAACCATAGGCAGATAATGTCAGCACCCACCTTTGGATGTGGGATGAAGCGTTGGTATTGATACCTTTGCTCTCGGAAAACAACAAAATGAGCAGCTTGTGATCGGTCTCTAATTCGAACCTCAAACCAAATAGGTATTGATGCATCTTTTTAACACCGTACACACACGCTAAAGCTTCTTTTTCTACCATACTGTAAACTCGCTCTGCTTTAGACAAACTTTTGGATGCATACACAACAGGTTGAAGTTTCCCTGACTCATTGGCTTGTTGTAATACACAACCAATTCCATATGACGATGCGTCACAGGCCAAAACTAAACATTTACTTGGGTCATAATGTATCAGCAGCTTGTTCGAGCAAAGCAGATTAGTGGCTTTCTCGAAGGCTCTGTCTTGCAATGCGCCCCAAATCCAGTTGTTGCCTTTTCTCAATAGCATGTGCAATGGTTCCAAGATGACATCCTGATTACCTGTCATGACTCCAAGGAACATCTGAACAACCTGGAAGAGGTTCTACTGCATTTGGAAAGAGTGGGACTCAATTTAGGGAGGAAGTTACCAAAGTAGTTGAGTAGACCCAAGAACGAACGCAGCTCCGGCTTGGGTGCATTCTTGATGGCTTTGGTTTTCATGTCAGTCGATCTGATGCCGTCAGCGGCGATTTTCCTCCCGAGGAATTCGACCTCCGATGACATGAAGACACACTTCGAGCGTTTCAGTCTGAGTCCCACTCTGTCCAAATGCAGTAGAACCTCTTCCAGCTTGTTCAGATGTTCCTTGGAGTCATGACAGGTGATCAGGATGTCATCTTGGAACATGACAGTTCTGGGAACAGACTTAAGTCGACTTTCCATATTGCTGCAGCCGAGCGAATGCCAAACGGGCACCTGTGTTAAATAAACAGTCCTTTGTGCATAAGTCTCTTCAACATCTCGACCAACTCCTGCATCATATAGGCTGATGTCAAGTCCAGTTTTGTGAATGACTTCCCTCCGGCTAGCATCGCAAACAAGCCATCAGCCTTCGGTAATGGGTACTGATCTTGTTTCGAAACCCTGTTGATCGTAGCCTTGTAGTCTCCACAGATTCTGACTGTGCCATCACTTTTCAGCACAGGAACATTCATTAAATTTGACCGGTGATATGATCCCTTTACGCTGGAGTCTGTTCAGTTCAATTTCAACCTTCTCCCTCATCAGATATGACACTGCCCGAGCTTTATGGTGGATGGGTCTTGCATCTGAGTCCACGTGGATCTGCACCTTGGCTCCCGTGAAGTTGCCGATACCTGGTTCGAACAGCGAGGGGAACTTGCTCAATACTTGGGCACATGTATCCTCCTCCGATGACAATGCCTTTATGTCATTCCAGTCGCATCTGATTTTCTCCAACCAGCTCCCACCGAGCAGAGTTGGGCCATTGCCTGGAACAATCCACAGCGGTAACTCATGAACCGCACCATTATACGACATATTAATTTGTGCACTGCCAATCGCCTTTATCAGTTCTTTGGTGTACGTGCGCAGCTTGGCGTTAACAGGGCTCAGCCTGGGCCTCACAGTCTTAGTATCCCACAGCTTATTAAATGCCCTCTCGTTCATGATCGATTGACTCGCCCCGTGTCCAGTTCCATCGATACCGGTATCCATTAAACTTCACATTAATCAAATTTGGTTTACTCTTGGTTATGAAAGAGTACAGTCCATACACTTCCTCCTCTGGTATCTCAGATTGTGTATCTGGATCCGCGCTAGTCTGACTCTCATCCTCCACGTGGTGTGTCGCCTGCTCATCTTCGGACACTTGCGCTGGAGATGCCCCACTCTCAGACAACCTTTGCAACTATATTGCTTCAATCGGCACTGCTGGTGCCGATGATTTCCCCCACAACGTCAACATGGAGAAGTCAGATACATTCCCGCTGGTGGACTTTGGGCAGCCACAGGTTTCGCCAACACAGCCGGATAGGCCCTGCCATGTGTCGCTCTGCTGAACGCCGAATCAATCGCGTTTACAGTACTTGCCGAGGTTCAGTTCTTCACCGATATTTGCTTTAAACTCCTGTCCATCGTCATACATGATTGACCGATCTGGATGGCCCTTTTTAAATCCAACTCCTCCACCGCCAGAAGTTTGCACAGGATCACGTCGTGGTTGATACCGATAACAAAGAAGTCCTGCAGCATGTCTGCCAACACCGTCCCGAACTTGCACGGTCCCGCTCGACGTCTCAGGTCGGCAACGAATTCCGCCGTGCTCTGGCCCTCCGATCGAACGTGTGTATAAAACCTTTATCTCGAGATGATGATGCCGTCATCTGGCTTAAGTTGCTCCCATACCAATGTACACAACTCCTCGTACGTTTTCTCTGTTGGATCACTTGGCATGAGTAGATTCTTTATCAAACTGTAGATCTTTGACCCGCACACAGTGAGGAACACGGTCCGGGGCCGATCTGCATCGTCGACCCCCTCCGTTTTGTTGGCCACGAAGTACTGGTTCAAACGGCTCACAGAGTCTGCCCAATCTTCTCCCTCCACGAATCGCTCTAAAAATCCAATCGTGCTCATTTTGCTTCTGCTTTATTTAGGCCCAAAGTGGCTCACTCACAAAATGGCTGGCCTTTTATACTGCGTGCTGCTCAGTGGTCTCCAGCAATGATACCATCTGGTGGCTACAAACAGAATGTACATACATGACAATATACACGGCTTGCACGTGTCTGCCAGTGACCATTAGGACTCCGACAGTCACGCCTTCCGGTGGCAGGTAAAACCCAGTTAACATACATAACATCATCCTCCCCAAAGTCCTTGGTACAGGTTGTATTTACAAGTTGTGACAGTAGGGCCTTCCGCTCCCTGGTTGATCTTCTCAGTTCGAACCCAAGCTTGGGTGAGTTAGGAGGACCATTGCTGCATTGCGGAGCAGTCGGTCTGACAGGACTGTCGGGGATGGTAGGTTCGTCTTCGTGAATGACACAAGGGTCAACTGATGGTTGGATGTGTGTTGGTTGGTTGATGATGATACGATCTTCAATTTGTTCTAGGTTGTCAGTAAATCGCAGTTTGGTTTGGTCAATGTGCCTCTTGCACGTTTGGCCATTTAACAGTTTGACTACAAACACCCTGTTCCCCTCCTTGGCCAAAACCGTGCTAGCAACCCACTTTGGACCATGACCATAATTCAGGACAAAGACAGGGTCATAAATAGCAATGTCACATGATACGGCCGCACAATCGTGGTGCCATTGCTGCCCTTGCCTTCAGGTTTCGACGTGATCATTGAGATCCGGGTGTACAAAGGAGAGCCTGGTTTTGAGGCCTTTCTTCATTAACAGCTCGGCAGGAGGGACCCCGGTGAGCGAGTGGGGTCTCGTCCGGTAACTGAGCAGAATGCAGGACAAGCGGGTCTGTAGGGAGAAGTGAGTCACGCGTTTTAGGCTCTGCTTAATGGTTTGGACAGCCCGCTCTGCTTGACCATTAGACGCTGGCTTGAAAGGGGCAGATCTGAAATGCTTGATGCCATTACGGGTCATAAACTCGTGGAACTCCGAACTGGTGAAACTCAGTCCGTTATCGCAGGGAGGCCATGGGTGGCGAACTTGGCCCGGAGACTTTCAATAGTGGCTGGACATGCTGGATGACATGATTATGCATTCAATCCATTATCATTACTACTAAAAATATTTTGCCAAGAAAGGGGCCGGCAAAGTCTATGTGGATCCTTGATCACGGTTTGGATGGCCATGACCACAAACTCAGCGGAGTCTCCACAGGTGCGTTACTCAGTTGCATGCAAGTGTTGCACTGATGCATGCATGACTCCAAGTCCCGGGCTGCCAAACGTGAGACCTGGCAATGGCCTTCATCATGACAATGCCTGGGTGGGTACTGTGAAAATCTCGAACAAAAGTTTCCCTGCCTTTTTTTGGCATAACAACACGATTACCCCATAACAGACAATCAGACTGAATAGACAATTCATCTTTGCAGCAGCTATTAGGCTTAATTTCATCCTGCATTTCCCTGGGAATGGCAGACCAATTTCCATTTAGGACACACCTTTTTACGCTTGACAGTACAGGATCGTGGCTGGTCCAGGTCCTAATTTGGCGAGCCGTGACGGGTGACTCCTCGCTCTCGAAGGCATCCATGACCAGCAGCAAGTCTGCAGGCTGCGGCATTTCCACCCCGGTTGTGGGCAATGGTAGCCGGCTAAGCGCATCAGCACAGTTTTCAGTGCCTGGCCTGTGGTGGATGACATAATCATAAGCTGATAATGTCAGTGCCCATCTTTGGATGCGGGACAAGGCATTGGTGTTTATACCTTTGCTCTCAGAAAACAATGAAATGAGCGGCTTGTGGTCTGTTTCAAGCTTAAACCAAAGCCCAAACAGGTATTGGTGCATTTTCCTAACCCTGTATACGCATGCTAAAGTCTCTTTCAGCCTCAGACAGACTTCTGGACGCATATGCAATTGGTTGGAATTTGCCTGATACATTGGCTTACTGGAGCACAAAACCGACCCCATAGGATGAGGCATCGCAGGCCAGCACTAACTGCTTACATGGGTCGTAGTGTACCAATAATTTATTGGAACATAGCAGGTTCCTGCCCTTCTCAAAGGCTCTGTCTTGAGATTTGCCCCAAACTCAGTCATTACCCTTTCTAAGCAACATATGCAAGGGCTCTAGCAAGGTAGAAAATTACCAAAATAGTTGAGAAGACCCAGGAACGAACGCAGCTCCGTCACATTCTGGGTGCATTCTTGATGGCCTCTGTCTTCCAGTCATAGGCCTGATGCCGTCTGCTGCAATCTTTCTCCCCAGGAATTCAACTTCTGGTGCCATGAAAACGCACTTGGAGCGTTTTATCCTGAGTCCCACTCTGTCCAGGTAACGTAGAATCTCTTCCAGGTGTTCAGTGGCATCGTGACCAGTGATCAGGATGTCATAGAAACATAGAAACATAGAAAATAGGTGCAGGAGTAGGCCATTCGGCCCTTCGAGCCTGCACCGCCATTCAATGAGTTCATGGCTGAACATGCAACTTCAGTACCCCATTCCTGCTTTCTCGCCATAACCCTTGATCTCCCTAGTAGTAAGGACTTCATCCAACTCATCTTGGAACACGACGGTTCTCAGGACGGACTTCAGCAAAATCTCCATGTTTCTCTGAAATATGGCTGCCACTGAGCGAATTCCGAAAGGGCTTCTGTGGTATATAAACAGTCCTTTGTGCGTGTCGATGCACGTCAGTTTTTTTGACGATTCAACCAGCTCCTGTGTCATGGTCCAATTTGGTGAACGACTCCCCCCCCTCCCCACCCTGCTGGCATTGCAAACAGGTCATCAGCCTTGGGTAACAGGTACTGATCCTGTATCGTGACTCAGTTGATCATTACCTTGTAGTCCCGGCAGATCCTGACCGTGCCCTCATTTTTCAACACCGGGACAATTGGACTGGCCCATTCGCTGAACTCGACTGGTGAAATGATTCCTTCCCGTTGAAGTCTGTCCAGTTCGATCTCGACCTTCTCCCTCATTATGTACGGAACCGCCCGAGCCTTGTGATGAAAAGGCCGTGCATCGGGGCCAAGGTGGATCTGCACCGTGGCTCCCGTGAGGTTGCCGATGCCTGGTTCGAACAACGAGGGAAACTTGCTCAGCACTTGAGCACACGAAGCATCATCCACTGATGATAAGGCTTTAATTTCGTTCCAGTTCCATTTAATTTTCTCAAGACAACTCCTGCCGAACAGCGTTGGGCCATTGCCTGGAACGATCCACAACGATAAATCACGCACAGCTTCATCGTACGATACCTTCACTGCCGCACTGCCAATGACTGGTATGAGCTCTTTGGTGTAGGTATGCAGCTTCGCATTGATTGGGCTCAGTCTGGGTCTTTTTGCCTTAGTGTCCCACAGCTTCTCTAAAGCCCACTGGCTCATTATTGACTGACTCACACCCGTGTCCAATTCCATGGATACTGGAACCCCATTTAATTTAGCATTATCGGAGGACTTTTGGTAAAAGAATGTACCCCATAAACTTCTTCTTCCTGTAATTCTGGTTGAGTTGCCTGTGCCGCTTGATCCATGCTGGATCGATCATCCTCTGCCACGTGGTGTGTCACAGCACGCTTGCTCGGTTGCGGACACATTCACCGAAGGTGCCCCGTTGTTGCACAGCCTTTGTACACGTATTGCTTGAATTGGCATTGATGGGCCCGATGATAGCCCCCACAATGCCAACAAGGTGACGTTTGATTCACCCCTGATGGTGGACTTTGAGCAGTTACAGGTCGTACGAACGCGGACGATTAGGCCCTGCCATGTGTTGCTCTGCTTGCCAACGATATTATTTTATGTGCAGTACTTGCCGGTGAGTTTTGATGCTGGGAAGATATCTGTTTTGAGTTTTTGTCCGTGGACATGCATGCCTGGGCGATCATTATGGCCCTGCTCAGGTCGAGAGACTCAGCAGCCAGCAGCTTTCGAAAGATGACCTCCTAGCCAATGACAAGCACGAAAAAGTCCCGCAGCATTTCCTCCAATGCAGCTCCGAAGTTGCACAGCCCAGCGACGTGTCTCAGGTCGGCGACAAATTCCACCTCCTGGCCCTCGGAGTGATTCTGTGTATAGAAACGATGCCTCGCCATAATGATGCTTTCCTTTGGTTTAAAGTGGTTCCGAACCAGTGTACACAATTCATCGTAAGTCTTATCCATTGGTCAAGTCGGTGAAAGTAGATTCTTGATAAGGCCATAAATTTTTGACCCACAAACGGTGAGTAGAACCGCCCTGCACTTAATTGCCTCATCAGTTCCTTCCAATCCGTTGGCTACGAAGTACTGGTCGAGCTGATCAGTGAAATCCTCCCAGTCTTCCCCTTCCACGAATCCCTCCAAAGTTCCAACAGACATGGTTGCGTGAAAGTTCGTATTTTTGACTCGTCGCCAATTGTTAAGTATCGAATAACTCCACGATAAGCTCCGAGATGCGGAGGAACTTCTTCACCCAGAGAGTGGTGAACCTGTGGAATTCTCTACCACAGAAAGTTGTTGAGGCCAATTCACTAAATATATTCAAAAAGGAGTTAGATGAGGTCCTTACTGCTAGGGGGATCAAGGGGTATGGCGAGAAAGCAGGAATGGGGTACTGAAGTTGAATGTTCAGCCATGAACTCATTGAATGGCGGTGCAGGCTAGAAGGGCCGAATGGCCTACTCCTGCACCTATTTTCTATGTTTCTATGTTTCTATGTAAGTACGGTGAGCTGGTTCAGGTTCCAGTTTATTTATTCTCAAAGTGAAGATTCAACATGGCTGCCAACATTATATTCACGGCTTGCACATGTCCGCCAGTGACCATTAGGACTCCGACAATCGCGCCCTCTGGTGGCAGGTAAAACCCAGTTAACATAAATAATAAAAGCCATGCTTCCTTTGTTCCTTGGGCTCCTCCCAGCCAGGAGACATGAACTTGGGGAAGGTATCCATTGTGCCTCTGCAAACTTGTCTTTTCGTATAATCTACACTTTTAACATTTTTATATATATATATATATATATATATATGGGAAGTGGTCCACTGTCTGTCCCACCTGTGACAGAGACTGTGGTTCTCGTATTGGACTGTTCAGCCACCTAAGAACTCATGCTAAGAGTGGAAGCAAGTCTTCCTCGATTCCGAGGGACTGCCTATGATGATGATATATATACACACAGAATCAATGTTATCATTACCAAACACTTTTACTCTTCCAGCGGAGAGGATGGTGAAGGTGGGGAAGTTCCCACAACATCGCTGCTCCTGTCCTATTGGGTGGGGAGGTTGCAGGGGAGGGAGCTCCGGTCCGATGAACCTTGATGAAGTTGCCGCAGGGCATTGTGTAGGTCGTACTTACAACGGCCGCAGTGGTGGAGGGACTGGATATTGGGACCAGTGCTAGGGGAGAATGTGACGGGCGTTGAGCGATGTGAGGGTGTGTCAGACTTGCTGGACTGGATGCAAATAGACAAGACAGGTCGGCAACATTTGGGAGATTTGTCCGCTGGGCGACGCTCTGTAAGGATCCTCAAAATAGCTACTCATTGTGAGTCGGGGAAAAAAAAAGGAAAGATTTGGATTTATATAGCGTCTTTCACGACCACCGAACATCCCAAAGCGCTTTACAGCCAATGAAGTACTCTTGGAGTGTAGTCAATTACTCCTCAGATAACGAAGCAGTCCATGCCCACATGTAGCAAGACCTGGACAATATCCAGGCTTGGGCTGATAAGTGGCCAGTAACATTCACGCCACACAAGTGCCAGGCAATGACTATCTCCAACAAGAGAGAGTCTAAGCACCGCCCCTTGACACTCAACACCATCACCATCACCGAACCCCCCACCATCAATATCCTGGGGGTCACCATTGACCAGGAACATAACTGGACCAGCCACATAAATACTGTGGCAACAAGAGCAGGTCAGAGGCTGGGTATTCTGTTACGTGTGACCCACCTCCTAACACTTCAATTTCTTTCTAACAGAAAGAAGCACTTGCATTTATAGAGCGCCTTTCACGACCACCGGACGTCTCAAAGTGCTTTACAGCCAATGAAGTACATTTTGGAGTGTAGTCACTGTTGTAATGTGGGAAACACGGCAGCCAACTTGCGCACAGCAAGCTCCCACAAACAGCGATGTGATAATGAGCGGATGATCTAATTTTGTTATGTTGATTGAGGGATAAATACTGGCCAGGACACCGGGGATAATGCCCCAGCTCTGCTTCAAAATAGTGCCCTGGGATCTTTTAGGGGGCAGGAAGGCAAGTTCGACTGCAGTTGGAAGGTAGAAGGGTGAAATTATACTTGGAGCAGATGCGGGACCTGGAGGGGTTATCTTATTCTCTCTCGTTCTTCTCCTTGCTGCAGGTTTGGGCTCTACCTGCAAACTTACACAGTGGGCGTTGAAGAGAAAATAGAATTGACGCCAGCCCTGAGGTCGATCCAGACCATAAGCCATTTGGTGAGTAACTCTCCTAACTCTCATTTCGTGACCTGCATTTCTATAGCGCCTTTCACGACCTCAGGATGTCCCAAAGCGCTTTACAGCCAATGAAGTACTGTTGTAATGTGGGAAACGCGGCAGCCAACGTGCGCACAGCAAGCTCCCACAAACAGCAATGTGATAATGACCAGATAATCTCTTTGTTATGTTGAGTGAGGGATAAAAATATTGGCCAGGACACCAGGGATAACTCCCCTGCTCCTCTTCAAAATAATGCCATGGGATCTTTTACATCCACCTGAGAAAGCAAACGGGGCCTCAGTTTAACATCACATCCGAAAGATGGCACCTCCAACAGTGCAACTCTCCCTCAGCATAGCACTGGAGTATCAGCCTAGATTTTATGCTCAAGTCCCTGGAGTGGGACTTGAACCCACAACCTTCATGACTCTGAGGCGCGTGTGCTACCCACTGAGCCATAGCTGACACAAATAGCCCATGATCTCTTTTAACTGTGGGACAGTGAACTGCTCAATGAGTGCTTATGTGTCCACCCAGACCCGAAGGATCTGTGGTTTCAAGCCCTGGTTTGAGTTGTATTAGCAGATCAGGGGCTGTGGTGGTTAATTGGGGCAGGGGATGGCTGGGAGGCGGTTTACAGTCCTCCTGCATCACCTGCACTTTCTGCTCAGTTCACCATCCGGAGACTCCTCTTGCAAAGTCAGATGAGGACCTGGATGGGGCTTGGTTGCGCTGATCCCCATGATGGAATAGCTTATGTCGGAGGTTTTGTGGGGTAACAAAGGTGCGCGGCAGTGCCCTTGGAATTGTGGAACAGCTACTGTGGCTCGGCACCATTGTGCTCCCGCGCATCGTGCATTATGGGAACATAAGACCATAAGAAATAGGAGCAGGAGTCGGCCATACGGCCCCTCGAGCCTGCTCCGCCATTCACTAAGATCATGGCTGATCATTGATCACCCGGTCGCCATATCCCTTGATTCCCTTCGACCCCCAAAAATCTATCGCTCTCTGAGGGATGCTGAGACCTGAGGCTTACTCAGCACGTGGTGCAGAATAATGTGTCCCCGACACACTTGCAGCGCTCCAAGCCTGACCTTTAGGTCAGTGCTGTGCCCCTTGACGCATCAGCAAACAGTTAACCTCAGCTGAGGAGGATCACCCTCGTGTTCGTTCCTGGCTCTTAAAAGGGACGACGGCATTGTTTCTCTGTTGCTACCGGTGCCTGGACTGCTGTTGAGCTGCTTTGGGACATAGGCACTGTGCAGAATCAGTTTCGTAAAGGGGCATAAAAACAGAGAATGCTAAAAATCATCATCATAGACAGTCCCTCGATATCGAGGAAGACTTGCTTCCACTCTAAAAATGAGTTCTCAGGTGGCTGTGCAGTCCAATACAAGAACCACAGTCCCTGTCACAGGTAGGACAGATAGTCGTTGAGGGAGGGGGTGGGTGGGACAGGTTTGCCGCACGCTCTTTCCGCTGCCTGCGCTTGATTTTTGCATGTTCTCGGCGATGAGACTCGAGGTGCTCAGCGCCCTCCCGGATGCACTTCCTCCACTTAGGGTGGTCTTTGGCCAGGGACTCCCAGGTGTCAGTGGGGATGTTGCACTTTATCAGGGAGGCTTTGAGGGTGTCTCTGTAACGTTACCCCTGCCCACCTTTGGCTTGTTGCTGTGTAGGAGATCCGAGTAGAGCGCTTGCTTTGGGAGTCTCGTGTCAGGCATGCAGACAATGATACCTGCCCAGCGGAGCTGATCGAGTGTGGTCAGTGCTTCAATGCTGAGGATGTTGGCCTGGTCGAGGACGCTAATGTTGGTGCGTCTGTCCTCCCAGGGGATTTGTAGGATCTTGCGGAGACATCGTTGGTGGTATTTCTCCAGCGACTTGTGGTGTCTACTGTACATGGTCCATGTCTCTGAGCCATACAGGAGGGCGAGTATAACTACAGCCTTGTGGACCATGAGCTTGGTGGCAGATTTGAGGGCCTGGTCTTCAAACACTCTCTTCCTCTGGCATAAAAACAGAAAATGCTGGAAATACTCAGCAGGTCAGGCAGCATCTGTGGCGAGAGAAACAGAGTTAACGTTTCAGGTCGATGACCCTTCATCAGAACCAGGAAAAGTTAGAGCTGTGACACGTTTTTAAGCAAATGTAGGGGCAGGGAAAGGCGGGAGGGAAGGAAAGAAAAATAAGGGAAGGTTTGCGATAGGGTGGAAGGCAGGAGTGATTAAACGTCAAAAGGGATGATGGTGCAAGAAAGAAGAAAGAAAGACCTACATTTATATAGCACCTTTCACGACCACCGGACGTCTCAAAGTGCTTTACAGCCAATGAAGTACTTTTGGAGTGTAGTCACTGTTGTAATGTAGGAAACATAACAGCCAACTTGCGCACAGCAAGCTTCCACAAACAGCAATATGATAATGACGGGATAATCTGTTTTTGTGATGTTGATTGAGGGATAAATATTGGCCAGGACACCGGGGAGAACTCCCTTGCGCTTGTTTGAAATAGTGCTGTTATGTAATGATGTGTGTATCGTCCCAGTACCTTAAATGTATTGTAAGTACTATGCCACACCACAGAGGGCGCTGCAGTGGGAAACCCTGGTAGTACCTGTAACAGGCACTATATAAGGCTGACCACCACACCTGAGAGGCACTCTGGAGCTGAACAATAAAGGACGACGGTCACAGCAGTTAGATTTACACCAGACTGTGTGGAGTCAGTGATTTGTGTGCTAGATACACCACATTGGCAACGAGGAAGCGGACGAACTCCACGCAACCATGGCTACTCTGGGCTCGCTAAAGGATTTTACCATGGGCAATGATTGGGAGGCCTTTACGGAAAGGCTCGAGTACTACTTCATAGCAAACGACCTGACGGAGGACACATACGCAATGAGAGAGAAGCGTAAGGCGATATTGCTCTCCAGTTGTGGCGATGAGGTTTACTGTCTCGTCAGGGATTTGCTGGCACCTTGGAGCGCCAGGGACAAGTCATATGAGGAGCTGATTGAACTCATTCGTGACCAGTTGAAACCGAAGGAGAGCATCCTCACGGCCAGATACAAATTTTACCATCACTGCAGACCCGAGGGCCAGGATGTCACCAAATATGCTGCAGACCTCAAGAGACTCGCGGCGCCGTGTGATTTTGGGGCACACCTTGACGAGGCTTTGTGGGACGTTTTCGTTATGGGGATTGGCCACGAGGGCCTCCTTCACAAGCTGCTGGCCACGGAACCCACAGTCACTCTGACAAAGGCCATCGCCATCAGCCAGGCATATATGACCTCGACTTGCAGCACCAACCAAATAATCCACACAGTCTCGAACCCGGCAGGCACTGTCCACAGGATAGCGCCCACCATGGACAAAACTGCAGAACGTGGCTTTGCCCGGGGCAGAGAGCATGGACCTCGGGATCCTGGAGCTCAGAGTCCGCCGAGGGGGGCCAATCAAGCAGCACCATGCTGGCGTTGTGGAGGAAGCCATGGGGCTCACCGGTGCAGGTTTGTGGAGTACACGTGCAATACCTGCCACGTTAAAGGCCACCTTCAGCGTATGTGTAAAAGAAATCAGACTCACCGTGTGGCTGAGGAGATGGGGGATGATCCACTGTTCAGCGAGAAGCAGGTGGAAGAAGATGAGGTGCTTGGACTGTATACGTGTACCGACGATTCGCCCCCAGTGATAAGTGAAGTAAAAATCAACGGAGTCCCAGTGAGTATGGAAGTGGACACGGGCTCGGGTCCGTCGTTGATGAGTCAGAGAACTTTTGATAAACTGTGGATTAACCCAGCTGCACGACACAAGCTGGTCCCGGTCACGGCGAAGCTGCGTACCTACACCAGGGAACTAATACCTGTTCTCGGCAGAGCGATGGTGCAGGTATCCCAAGGGGACGAGACGCACGCTTTACCTTTGTGGGTCGACACTCCTCGGCCGGAGGTGGATGGGGATGGTCCGTGGGAGCTGGGAAGACTTCACCACTCCATAGGCTGCTGCTCCCCGGGGTGCTGCCGTGCCCCTGGTCCCCAGAGAGCAGCGCCAACCGAGCTGGAGCTGCAGCCTCAATCCCCCCACAGGCAAGTCCCAGGCCCGGACCTCACACAGAGACCCTGCAGCCTCAATCCCCCCACAGGCAAGTCCCAGGCCCGGACCTAACACAGAGACCCTGCAGCCTTAATCCCCACAGGCAAGTCCCAGGCCCGGACCTCACACAGAGACCCTGCAGCCTTAATCCCCACAGGCAAGTCCCAGGCCCGGATCTCACACAGAGACCCTGCAGCCCTAGCCCCCACACGCAAGCAGCCCTGCACAGAGAGGCCCAAGGGGGGGGTGGGGGTTGAGCCGGCGGGGCGCTGCGGGCGGGGTGCTGAGGGATCCAGGGCCCGGCGGATCGCAAGAGCCCCGCAGAGGAGCTGTTAGCGTCGGGCGGCGGCAGCAGCTGGAGGTCGGGGGCTACGGAGGCCGCGGGGGACACGGTACGTGCGACCTCTGGAGAGGCCACGACGGCCGCAGGAGAGGCGGCAAGTCAGGTGGCAGCGGAGGGGAGCGGAGGCTGCGGCGGCGGCATCGAAGGTGGCGGTTGTCTTGCGTCCAGGTGGAGGGGGGGAAGGTGATGTTATGTAATGATGTGTGTATCGTCCCAGTACCTTAAATGTATTGTAAGTACTATGCCACACCACAGAGGGCGCTGCGGTGGGAAACCCTGGTAGTACCTGTAACAGGTGCTATATAAGGCTGACCACCACACCTGGGAGGCACTCTGGAGCTGAACAATAAAGGACGAAGGTCACAGCAGTTAGACTTACACCAGACCGTGTGGAGTCAGCGATTTGTATGCTACATACACCACATGTGCCATGGGATCTTTTACATCCACCTGAGAGAGCAGTCGCGACCTCGGTTTAATGTCTCATCCGAAAGACCGCAAGGCAAAAGGAGATGGTAATGGGGCAAATTAAGAAACAGAAGATGGGTCAAGATAGGGTGTAAGTGGAAATGGCAGAATCATCAACAGCTGCCGTGGGAAAGAGAAAAAAACATCAGTTCAACAATGTCAAACCAAAACATCTGCCGCTATTTTTATTTTCCTGTTTGTATTCTCTCTTTCGCCTCTGCGCCCACTTCTTTGGCCGGGAGTCTTCCCCCCACACAGCTGCTCCTTTCTGCCATGTTCAGAATTCTCGCCCCACCTGGACCCCTCCCTCTGGCCTCTCGCCCTCTCTCGATCTTTTCATTGTGAACTGCCGGCATGCCATTGGCCGTCTCAATTTCTCTGCTCCCCTCACTCACTCCAACAAACCGGCTGAGTATTTGCAGCATTTTCTCTCTTCATTTCAGGTACCAGCATCCGCCGTGGCCCTGAAATCCTGGCCTCACCGTGTCAGTGTGGGATACGCACGGGCCCGGCGAGGCTTCGGGGTGCGAAGCGCATTCGCCAAAAAACGGCTTTTCCAATCTGTCAAGATGCCTCTTGAGGTAAAGAGTGTTTGAAGATCAGGCCCTCAAATCTGCCATTAAATTCATGGTCTACAGGGCTGTAGTGATGCCCACCCTCCTGTATGTCTCAGAGACGTGGACCATGTACAGTAGACACCTCAAGTCGCTGGAGAAATACCACCAACGATGTCGCCGCAAGATCCTACAAATCCCCTGGGAGGACAGACGCACCAACGTTAGCGTCCTCGACCAGGCCAACATTCCCAGCATTGAAGCACTGACCACACTCGATCAGTTCCGCTGGGCAGGCCACATTGTCCGCATGCCAGACACGAGACTCCCAAAGCAAGCGCTCTACTCGGAACTCCTTCACAGCAAACGAGCCAAAGATGGGCAGAGGAAACGTTACAGGGACAGCCTCAAAGCCTCCCTGATAAAGTGCAACATCCCCACTGACACCTGGGAGTCCCTGGCCAAAGACCGCCCTAAGTGGAGGAAGTGCATCCGGGAGGGCGCTGAGTCTCATCGCCGAGAGCATGCCGAAATCAATCGCAGACAGCGGAAAGAGCGTGCGGCAAACCAGGCTCCCCACCTGTGACAGGGATTGAGTTGTGTGTGCAATGACTGTTAGACTGAGAACTGTTTAACTCCAAGAGGTATGGCCTTGGCTCTGCTTTATTAAGGCCCAAAGTGACTAATATACAAAATGGCTGGCCTTTTATACTTGGGCTGCACACACGTGCATGCAACTCAATGGCATCCAACAGTGACGCCATCTAATGGCTAGTGATCCCAAAAGTACATACATGACAATACACCCCTCTGCGATATTAACACAGTCTTTCACAAATTGAGATGGTCCGGTGTTTTACGCTCCCGGGTTGACCATCTTAGTTCAACTCCAGCCTTGGGTGAGTGTTCAGAGTTTATTGTGACTGGTGCCTGGGTGGCTGACCTGTTGGGAGTGGCAATGCTCATTTCAGGGATTGAAAGTCCATTTTCATTGAACATGTCAGTAATTGAAAGTCCCGATTCACTGACGATCACTGAGTCCTCTGATGACTGGGGGTGGGTTGGTTGGTCGTCGATTGTCTCTTCCTCCGACTGTTCCGGTTCGTCTGTGCACCACAGCTTTGTCTGATCCATATGTTTCCTGCATATTTGCCCATTTTTGAGCTTGACAATAAATACTCTGTTGCCGTCCATGGCCATGACAGTACCAGCGATCTACTTGGGACCCTGACCATACTTCAGAACATATACAGGATGATTTACAGAAATATCGCGTGACACAGCTGCGTGATTGTGATACCCTTGCTGACTTTGTCTTTTATATTCAACATGGTTATTCAAGTCAGTGTGTACTAGAGATAGCTTGATCTTAAGACCTCTCTTCATCATTAGTTCAGCAGATGAGACCCCGGTAAGCGTATGTGGTCTTGTCCTGTAACTAAGCATTATGCATGACAGTCAGGTCTGCAGTGACCCTTGGGTTACTCGCTTCATACTCTGCTTTATGATTTGGACAGCACGTTCTGCTTGCCCATTGGATGCAGGTTTGAACGTTGCTGATCTTATATGTTTGATAACATTGAGTTTCATGAACTCTTGAAACTCCCGACTGGTGAAACACGATCCGTTGTCGCTAACAACGATGTCAGGCAGATCATATGTCACGAACATTCTCAATGATAGCTGTGGATGTGCTGGATGACATGATTATACACTCTAACCACTTCGAATATGCATCCACCACAACTAAAAGCATCTTCCCCAGGAAGGGACCTGCAAAGTCTATGTGGATCCTGGACCAAGGTTTTGACGGCCACGACCACAGACTCAGCGGCGATTCCGCTGGTGCTTTGCTGAGCTGCATGCAAGTGTTGCATTGATACACACATGATTCCAGCTCAGAGTCAATTCCCGACTACTGTCCATGAGACCTAGCGATGGCTTTCATCATTACAATGCCGGGATGTGTGCTATGTAGCTCACGTACAAATTTCTCTCTCCCTTTCTTGGGCATAACAACATGATTGCCCCACAGTATACAATCCGACTGAATAGACAGTTCGTTTTTGCGTCGAATGTAAGGTTTGGTCTCCTCGCACATTTGCTTGGTATCACCTTTGAGGATGCAACTCTTCACCACCAATAAAATCGGATCCTGGCTGGTCCAGGTCTTAACTTGTTGAGCTGTGACAGGGCTTCCTTCACTCTCAAAAGCATCCATAACTAACAATAGGTCCGCCGGTTGTGGCGTTTCCACCTCCGGTGTGGGCAACGGCAGACTGCTCAGTGCATCGGCACAATTCTCAATGCCAGCTCTATGGCCAATGACATAATCATAAGCAGATAATGTCAGCGCCCATCTCTGGATGCGGGATGAAGCATTGGTATTGATACCTTTGTTTTCAGAGAACAGTGAAATGAGCGGTTTGTGATCTGTCTCCAGTTCAAACCGAAGACCAAACAGGTACTGATGCATCTTTTTAACCCCATACACACAGGCTAGTGCTTCTTTCTCTACCATGCTGTAGGCTCTTGCTAACTTAGACAAACTTTTTGAAGCATACACGACTGGCTGAAGTTTACCCGATTCATTAGCTTGTTGGAGCACGCAACCAATTCCATATGACGAAGCATCACAGGCCAGTACTAAACGTTTACATGGGTCATAATGTACCAGTAGCTTGTTAGAGCAAAGCAGATTAGTGGCTTTCTCAAAAGCTCTGTCTTGAGACGCACCCCACACCCAGTTGTCGCCTTTTCTTAGCAGCATATGCAGTGGTTCTAATAAGATGCTCAATCTAGGTAGGGAGTTACCAAAGTAGTTGAGTAGACCCAGGAACGAACGCAGCTCCGTCACATTCTATGGCTTGGGTTTTCGCGTCCATGGGCCTGATGCTGTCAGCAGCAATTTTCCTCCCCAGGAATTCGACTTCCGGTGCCATAAGGACACACTTCGAGCGTTTCACTCTGAGTCTCACTTTGGCAAGACGATGTAGAACCTCTTCCAGGTTGTTCAGATGTTCCTCGGATTCATGACCTGTGATCAGGATGTCATCTTGGATCATGACGGTTCTGGGAACAGACTTCAATAGACTCTCCATGTTCCTCTGAAATATTGCTGCGGCCGAGCGAATTCCAAAAGGACACCTGTGATAAATAAACAGTCCTTTATGCGTCTCGACCAGCCTCTGTGTCATGTAGGCCAATGTCAGGTCCAGTTTGGTGAACGACTTCCCCCCGGCTAGCGTTGCAAACAAGTCATCAGCCTTCGGTAACGGGTACTGATCCTGTTTCGAAACCTTGTTGATCATGGCCTTGTAGTCGCCACAGATTCTGACTGTGCCATCACTTTTCAGCACAGGAACAATGGGGCTGGCCCATTCATTAAATTCAACCGGTGATATGATCCCTTCACGCTGGAGTCTGTCCAGTTCAATTTTGACCTTCTCCCTCATTATATACAGAACTGCCCGAGCTTTATGATGGACAGGTCTTGCATCCGAGTCCATGTGGATCTGCACCTTGGCTCCCGTGAAGTTGCCGATGCCTCGTTCGAACAGTGAGGGAAACTTGCTCAGTACTTGGGCACATGTATCTTTCTCCACAACAATGCCTTAATGTCTTTCCAATCGCATCTGATTTTTTCAAGCCAGTTCCCGCCGAACAGCACTAGGCCATTATTTGGGACAATTCACAGCGGTAACTTGTGAACCGCACCGTCATATGATACTTTAATTGTGGCACTGCTAATCAGCATTATGAAATCTTTGGTGTACGTGCGCAACTTGGCATTGACTGGACTCAGCCTGGGCCTCACAGTCTTAGTATCCCACAGCTTGTCAAATGCCCTCTGGCTCATTATTGATTGACTCGCCCCTGTGTCTAGTTCCATCGATACTGGCACCCCATTAAATATCACGTGATCATTATCGGTTTGCTCTTAGTTAGGAACGAGTACAGTCCATATACTTCCTCCTCTGGTATCTCGGATTGCGTATCCGGATCTGCGCTAGTCTGACCATCATCCTCCATGTGGTGTGTCGCAGCACGCTTGCTCATCTGCGGACACTTGCGCTGGAGATGCCCCAATCTCAGACAGCCTTTGCAACTGTATTGCTTAAATCGGCACTGCTGGTGCCGGTGATTTTCCCCACAACGCCAACACGGAGAAATCAGATGCATTCCTGCTGGTGGACTTTGGACAGCCACAGGTTTCACATACACCTTCGGGTAGGCCCTGCCATGTGCCGCTCTGCCAAACGCCGAATCAATCATATTTATAGTACTTGCCGAGTTTCGATTTTTCACTGATATCTGCTTTAGACTTCTATCCATTGTCATGCATGACTGAGCGATCGTGATGGCCCTGTTCAAGTCCAACAACTCCACCGCCAATAGTTTACACAGGATCACCTCGTGGTTGATGCCGATTACAAAGAAGTCCTGCAGCATGTCTGGCAACACAGCCCCGAACTTACATGGTCCCGCTAGACGTCTCATGTCGGCAATGAATTCCGCCGCATTCTGGCCCTCTGAGCGAACGTGTGTGTAAAATCTGTATCTCGAGATGATGATGCCTTTGTCTGGCTTCAGGTGGTCCTGTACCAGTGTACACAATTCTTCATACGTCTTCTCTGTTGGACTCACAGGCAGGAGTAGATTCTTTTTCAAACCATAAATTTTTGGACCGCAAACAGTGAGGAACACCTCCGGCGCCGATCTGCGTCACCGACCTCCTCCTTTTTTTTGGCCACGAAGAACTGGCTCAAACGGCTCACAAAGTCTGCCCAATGTTCTTCTTCCAGAAATCGCTCCAACAATCCAATTGTGCTCATTTTTGCATGCAAAGGTTCTTGTTGCCTCGTTGCCAAATGTTGCGTATGCAATAACTGTTAGACTGAGTACTGTTTAACTCCAAGAGGTATGACCTTGGCTCTGCTTTATTAAGGCCCAAAGTGACTAATATACAAAATGGCTGGCCTTTTATACTTGGGCTGCACACACGTGCGTGCAGCCCAATGGCCTCCAACAGTGACCCCAATCAAGTGGCTAGTGATCCCAAAAGTACATACATGGCAGACTGTAATTCCTGTATTGGACTGTTCAGCTACTTAAGGACTCATTTTTAGAGTGGAAGCAAGTCTTCCTCAATTCCGAGGGACGCCTATGATGACAGATCTTCCGCATCTGCGGGAGAAGGACATCTGTGCGGGAGCGATTGGGCTATTTGCCCAACTCCTGCCCAGCGAATGTCCTTCAAACTTTTACACCTGGTAAAAGCAGGCGCATAGCTTACTTTTACCGGCGTGAGAGTTTTAATACATATAAAACTTAAATTTAAATACACATTTTTATAGTAACAACCCTGTTCACGAAGGTAAGTTTATTTTAAGCCCCATTAAAATACACAAAAAAAATCCCCCCAGAAATATATTTTTTAAAACATTTGATTAACTTTAATTTCAATTAATTTTAAATATGTGTGGTGTTTTTTAAATGTATTATATTGTGTTTGGGTGATGGAGGGGGTTGTTCTCATTGATTGTAATTGGAACTCGTAAAATCGGAGTTCCCATGACGATCAGTGAGAATATTGCACAGTGATTGGTTGTCCAGGCCCATGTGACTCCAAGACGGGGACACGCTGTGAAGCGTGGGAAAGAAGGCCTCTGACCGGAATCTAAGGTGCCTCCGGGACCACCAGGTACTTTTGTAGAGAGATTTCGGGTCGGAGGCGTTCGTCCGAAGGAATCATCTGGCTGGAATTTCAGGGCAATTTTGTTCTTTTTTTCAGGCAAAGGAATTTTTTCACATACCTCACTAATACTCAAAACAATTTAAATGTATATTTATTTATATTGATACACAATTTAGAATCGGAGCTGCTGGAAGAACCATTTATTCTTTCCTGTCTTGTATCTTTCCTCAAATGTTACTTTGGCTTCCCGTCGGGCTTTGAGTTTCAAAGCAGGATCCCTACAAAATGTCCTTGTTCACAATCGTCTTATCCAGGGGAATGTCAACTGAGTACCTGGGAGGAAGTGTATCCGGGAGGGCGCTGAGCATCTCGAGCCTCGTCGCCGAGAGCATGCAGAAATCAAGCGCAGGCAGCGGAAAGAGCGTGCGGCAATCCAGTCCCACCCTCCCTTTCCCACCACAGTCCCTGTCCCACCTGTGACAGGGACTGTGGCTCTCGTATTGGACTGTTCAGTCACCTAAGGACTCATGTTAAGAGTGGAAGCAAGTCTTCCTCGATTCCGAGGGACTGCCTATGATGATGGTCTGGTTGTCATCAGGTGGTTGTAGTTGTACACTTTCGCAAAGGCCTTGATATTGGACCTGTTGGCCACCACCTTCTTGCCCATTTTGGCTGTCACTTTACCAGGGTAACGATCAACGTCAGCAACAAGAGGAAGACTGTAAGACCTGTCAGAGGTTGCATCATCGACGCTCTTTACGATCACACCTTTGTGTCCAGCATAGCGGCCAGCCAGCACCAGAACCACCTTCCCTGCTTTCATAAACATGCCCATTTCAGCTAGTGCTGCTCAGTCTACCTTTGGCTCTGCCTGGAGGAGGAGGTTCAGATAGGAAGCTGGAACATGCCCTTATTGCCCGGATCACCCTGCTGAATCTACACTGCATGCTCTCTATGGGCTCTGTTATGTATTTAACCCCTTGTAACCTGCATCACACCTGTCCACCAGAGGGCCTACCTGTTGGAGTCCCAAGTGATCCCAGCATCCCTTGGGAGTACAGTATATAAAGCAGGCCTCCCACGAGGTCCTGCACTCTGGAACTACAATAAAGGAGCTAAAGTCACACTTGGTGATTGTCCATATATTATGATTCAATGTTCCCCAGAGATTTGTGCCATTTTTGGGTGGGGCGGAGAGAGAGAGAGCGGCGGGGTTGGAGGTAAGTTGTTGCTATGTGTTTTTTAGTTCTTTTAATGTGTTGGGAGCTGGCTGTATGCTTCACTTTGCAGTCTCAGCTCGCATTGTGTCCCTGGTTACCATGGCAGCCCGATCTTTTTGGCACAGATCAAGGCTCCACCCCCAAAACTAAAGGTCGGGTTAGGCCAGGCCAAAGTGAAGAGATCCAACGGGGAAACTTAGAATATTATTTTTGCCGTACTTAGGCCCCCAAAAATCGGGCGTAACACTTTAAGTACGCCAAAAAAATGCTTTGAGGAAAATTGAGCCCTTAATTTTTAACATTCTTTCTATAGTGGGTATTGAAAACTGCACACAGTCCTCCAACTGTGCATAGATTAATCATTATTTCTTTACTCTTGCACGATGTCCTGATTTATAAAATCCCAAATGCTGTTGTCATTTTAAACAACAACTTGTATTTATATAGCACCTTTAATGTAGAAAACGTCCCACGGCACTTCACAGAAGTGTTTTAAGACAAACCAAATACATTTGACACTGAGCCACATAAGAAGAAATTATGGCAGGTGACCAAAAAGTTGGTCAAAGAGGCAGGTTATAAGCAGCGTCATAAACGAGGAAAGAGAGGTAGAGAGGCGGAGAGGTTCAAGGAGGGAGTTCCAGAGCTTAGGGCTCAGGCAACAGAAGGCACGGCCACCAATGGTTGAGCGATTATAATCAGGGATGCTCAGGAGGGCAGAATTAGAGGAGCGCAGACATCTCGGGGGGGGGGGGGGTGGTGATTGTGGGGCTGGAGGAGATTAGGAGGCCATGGAGGGATTTGAAAACATGGATGAGAATTTTGAAAAGGAGGTGTTGCTTAACCGGGAGCCAATGTAGTTCAGCGAGCACAAGGGCGATGGGTGAGTGGGACTTGGTGCGAGTTAGGACATGGGCTGCCGAGTTTTGGATCACCTCTAGTTTATGCAGGGTAGACTTTGGGAGGCCAGCCAGTAGTGCGTTGTAATAGTCAAGTCTAGATGTAACAAAGGCATGGATGAGGGCTTCAGCAGCAGATGAGCTGAGGCAGGGGCCTTAATGGCTTCTTCTATCTCCTTTCGCGCTCTCATTAAATGATTTATTTGAACTCCTAGATATCTCTGATCAGCCAAGCCTTCAGTGTCTTTCCATTCATTGCACACTCTCATTTCTGGTCTCTCCTCCCATGAAGTTGCACCGATGGCTCTCTCGGGATCTCACTATTGCACACTGGTTGCTAACTGAGCACCAGGACTCCATCAACTCCCCCTGTAGGAGTGCTGCACTGTCGGAGGCCCAGTCTTTTTGATGAGACGTTAAACCGAGGCCCCGTCTGCCCTCTCAGGTGGACGTAAAAGATCCCATGGCGTTTCGACGAAGAGCAGGGGAGTTATCCCCAGTGTCCTGGTCAATATTTCATCATCATACGCGGTCCCTCGAACGAGGATGACTTGCTTTCACATGAGTTCACAGATGTTTCGATGAAGGACCTGTTGTTCCTGTCCTGAACTCCAATTGAGAGGGTGGAAGATGCCTGTGTGTGGATTTTTTTAACGTGTGGTGACCATTGCACATCAGCCACCACACGGACTTGACAGAGCTAGGTCTTTATCCAGTGGCAAGGGTTAACCAGGACGACTGGAGACCTGCTCTGCTGCACGGACTTAGTGCACACACATATTGCAGTGTTGACTGGCCCGTGTTGCCCCTGGGCCCTCGGCTCTTGTGGGCCCTGTACCCTCATTTGCCGCACCTCCGCTACGATATCTTGCCACTCCTCCACCACAAACATTCGCCGCTCCTCTGCCATGATCCCTCATCAATATTTATCCCTCAAGCAACATCACTAAAATAGATCGCTTGGTCATTATCGCATTGCTGTTTGTGTGATCTCGCTGTGTGCAAATTGGCTGTCGTGTTTCCTACATTACAACATTTCAAAAGTACCTAGTTGGCACTTTGTTACCTCTAGACTTGACTATTCCAATGTACTCCTCGCTGGCTGACTTCATCAGTCACCTGAGAACTCATTTTTAGTGTGGAAGCAAGTCATCCTTCACCCCAAGGGACTACCTATGATGATGATGGCTGGCCTCCCACATTCTACCCTACGTAAGCTCGAGGTGATCCAAAACTCTGCTTCCCGTGTCCTAACTCGCACCAATTCCCACTCACCCATCACCCCTGTGCACGTTGACCTACATTGGCTTCTGGTTAAGCAACGCCTCGATTTCAAAATTCTCATCCTTGTTTACAAATCCCTCCATGGCCTCACCCCTCCCTATCTCTGTAATCTCCTCCAGCCCCACAACCCTCCGAGATGTCTGTGCTCCTCCAATTCTGCCCGCCTGAGCATCCCTGATTATAATCGCTCAACCATTGGTGGCCATGCCTTCTGTTGCTTGAGCCCCAAGCTCTGGAACTCCCTCCCTAAACCTCTCCACCTCTCTACCTCTCTTTTCTCCTTCAAGGCGCTCCTTAAAACCTACCTCTTTGACCAAGCTTGCGTTAATCTCTACTTATGCGGCTCGGTGTCAAATGTATCAGCCCATAATACGCCTGTGAAGTGCTTTGGGATGTCTCACTAGGTTAAAGATGCTATATAAATACAAGTTGTTGTGTATAAATGGCAGCTTTTTTTTCTTCTTGTAACCCAACTTGCTTAACCTGCTGCTGCTGTGGAGGAGTGAGGGTGCGAGAAGGGAGGCCATGTTTTCCAATGGGTAGATAAAGTGGGGCGGGGGAGGCCCAGCTCACCTCGGTGACCAGTTTCCTGCTCCCGGGGTCTGCGCTTTCAGTGGGGCACGGGCCATGATTCTGCGCAGGGGCGGAGGGGGCCGAGCGGCCGCTCGCTGGGGGAGGGGGGCTGATATTCGTGGTTGCGGCGGTGCGCACGCACGTGTGTGACTGACGGACTGAGCCGTGTCGATCTCCTGCCGCCGCTTTCAGAACCATGCGTGGAAGGAGCTGCAGAGGGTGATCGGATTGACCATTGGCTTCCTCCGCATGACGAGGAATCCGGAAATCCGCATGCTCTTCGAGAACTACCTGCGCGACGAGCTGTACAATGACCAGGAGAGTATGTTCACCGGCAGCCGGGGCCTCGGTGGGGCGGGGGGAGGGGGCGCAGGAGAGACGGCGTGGTGGGGGGGGAGGAGGGGAGACACAGCGGGAGTTGGGGGCGAGACACGGTGGGGGTTGGGGGGGGGGGAGACACGGCAAGGGTTGGGGGGGGAGCGGAAATAGAGCAGGGATTGGGAGGGAGGGAAGACATGATGGGTGGGGGGGGGGGGAAGGGGAGACATGGCGGAGGGGGGGAAGGGGAGACATGGCGGGGGGGGGAAGGGGAGAGGAGACACAGCGGGGTGTTGGGGGGAGACACGGCGGGGGGGGGCGCAGGGTGAGGGGAGGAGAGACACGGCGGGGGGGGCGCAGGGGGAGGGGAGGGGAGACACAGCGGAGGGGCGCGGGGGGAGGGGAGTGCGGGGGGGCGCGGGGGGAGGGGAGACACGATGGGGGGGAGACACGGCGGGGGGGTGCGGGGGGGAGGGAAGGGGAGACACGGCGGGGGGCGCGGGGGGAGGGGAGACATGGCTGGGGGTTGGGGGGGGAGACACGGCGGGGGGAGGGGTGACATGGCGTGCGGGGGGGGGGTGGGGAGACACGGTGGTGGGGGGTGATACGGCCGGAGGGGGGGAGCAGTCATGGTGGGGAGGGTGACATTGCGGGACGGGTGAGGCACCTTTTCCCACAGGCTAAATAAACAGCATGTAACAAGGCCCTTCGGCCCATCACCTCAGTCCTAGTCCTTCACATGGCACCCTCTCCCTCTCCCTCTCCCTCTCCCCTATCTCCGCTTAACGTGCCTCCTTCTCAAATCCTGCGCCAATTCCCTTCTTAATGCTGCTGTAATCATAGAATCAGAGAAAATTACAGTACGGAAGGAGGCCATTTCGGCCCATTGTGTCCGCACCGCCCAACAAAGAGCTACCCAGCCTAATCCCACTTTCTACTCTGGGTCCGTAGCCCTGTGGGTTACGGCACTTCAAGTGCCCATCCAAGTACTTTTTAAATGTAGTGAGGGTTTCTGCCTCTACCTCACTATCAGGCAGTGAGTTCCAGACCCCCACCACCCCATGGGTGAAGACATTTCACCTCAGACACGACCTTCCCTTAATAAATCCATGCTGACTGTCCTTGATTAACCCAGTCTTTTTAAATGAAGATTTATAATGTCCCTCAGAACTTTTTCCAATAATTTTCGCACCACCGAGGTTAGCAGAGGGGCCGTCAACCAGGGAATACAGTCTCTGCATCAATAGCCATCCGTGGCTAACTAAAGAGATAAAGGACAGTATCCAATTAAAAACAAGGGCATTCAAAGTGGCCAAAACTAGTGGGAGGACAGAAGACTGGGAAGCTTTTAAAAGCCAGCAAAGAATGACTAAAAAATGATTAGGAAGATAGACTATGGGCCCAAATTTGGCCCTCCGGTTTTTTCGGCACTCTCACGTGAGATGCACCAACTTCCTATGCTCAAAACAGCGGCGAAAAGATATCCCCGTATTCTCCCCGCTCTGTCGACTGTGCTTGTGCTTGGCACGGCGTGTCAAATCCATTGGGGGGCGGAGCTAGGGTCCTGCGCTCAAAAGAGTGCCGGCAGCTCAATGCATGCGCACTGGAGGTTTGGTGCATGCACAGTAGCTCCTCTGCAGTGTGGGACCCGATGTCCCGCCCCTATCCCAGGCTGAGTGGTATCACGAGAGATGTCCAGCAGTCCCTCGGAGGAGAAGTCCACCAGTCCCTCGGAGGAGAAGTCCTGCAGTCCCTCGGAGGAGAAGTCCACCAGTCCCTCGGAGGAGAAGTCCTGCAGTCCCTCGGAAGGAGAAGTCCACCTGTCCCTCGGAAGGAGAAGTCCATCAGTCCCTCGGAGGAGAAGTCCATCAGTCCCTCGGAGGAGAAGTCCATCAGTCCCTCGGAGGAGAAGTCCACCAGTCCCTCGGAGGAGAAGTCCATCAGTCCCTCGGAGGAGAAGTCCTGCAGTCCCTCGGAGGAGAAGTCCACCAGTCCCTCGGAGGAGAAGTCCACCAGTCCCTCGGAGGAGAAGTCCAGCAGTCCCTCGGAGGAGAAGTCCAGCAGTCCCTCGGAGGAGAAGTCCACCAGTCCCTCGGAGGAGAAGTCCACCAGTCCCTCGGAGGAGAAGTCCACCAGTCCCTCGGAGGAGAAGTCCACCAGTCCTTTGGAGGGAGAAGTCCACCAGTCCCTCGGAGGGAGAAGTCCTGCAGTCCCTTGGAGGGAGAAGTCCATCAGTCCCTCGGAGGAGAAGTCCTGCAGTCCCTCGGAGGAGAAGTCCACCTGTCCCTCGGAGGAGAAGTCCACCAGTCCATCGGAGGAGAAGTCCACCTGTCCCTTGGAGGAGAAGTCCACCAGTCCCTCGGAAGAGAAGTCCACCAGTCCCTTGGAGGAGAAGTCCACCAGTCCCTTGGAGGAGAAGTCCACCAGTCCCTCGGAGGAGAAGTCCACCAGTCCCTTGGAGGAGAAGTCCTGCAGTCCCTTGGAGGAGAAGTCCATCAGTCCCTCGGAGGAGAAGTCCATCAGTCCCTCGGAGGAGAAGTCCTGCAGTCCCTTGGAGGAGAGGTCCAGCAGTCCCTCGGAGGAGAAGTCCACCAGTCCCTTGGAGGAGAAGTCCTGCAGTCCCTTGGAGGAGAAGTCCATCAGTCCCTCGGAGGAGAAGTCCACCAGTCCCTCGGAGGAGAAGTCCTGCAGTCCCTCGGAAGAGAAGTCCACCAATCCCTTGGAGGAGAAGTCCACCAGTCCCTCGGAGGAGAAGTCCACCTGTCCCTCGGAGGAGAAGTCCACCTGTCCCTCGGAGGAGAAGTCCACCAGTCCCTCGGAAGAGAAGTCCACCAGTCCCTCGGAGGAGAAGTCCACCAGTCCCTCGGAGGAGAAGTCCACCAGTCCCTCGGAGGAGAAGTCCTGCAGTCCCTTGGAGGAGAAGTCCATCAGTCCCGCGGAGGAGAAGTCCAGCAGTCCCTCGGAGGAGAAGTCCACCAGTCCCTCGGAGGAGAAGTCCTGCTGTCCCTTGGAGGAGAGGTCCAGCAGTCCCTCGGAGGAGAAGTCCACCAGTCCCTTGGAGGAGAAGTCCTGCAGTCCCTTGGAGGAGAAGTCCATCAGTCCCTCGGAGGAGAAGTCCACCAGTCCCTCGGAGGAGAAGTCCTGCTGCCCCTCAGAAGAGAAGTCCACCAGTCCCTTGGAGGAGAAGTCCACCAGTCCCTCAGAGGAGAAGTCCACCAGTCCCTTGGAGGAGAAGTCCACCAGTCCCTTGGAGGAGAACTCCACCAGTCCCTTGGAGGAGAAGTCCAGCAGTCCCTCGGAGGAGAAGTCCAGCAGTCCCTCGGAGGAGAAGTCCTGCAGTCCCTTGGAGGAGAAGTCAAGCAGTCCCTCGGAGGAGAAGTCCACCAGTCCCTCGGAGGAGAAGTCCACCAGTCCCTCGGAGGAGAAGTCCAGCAGTCCCTCGGAGGAGAAGTCCAGCAGTCCCTCGGAGGAGAAGTCCTGCAGTCCCTTGGAGGAGAAGTCAAGCAGTCCCTCGGAGGAGAAGTCCACCAGTCCCTCGGAGGAGAAGTCCAGCAGTCCCTCGGAGGAGAAATCCTGCAGTCCCTCGGAGGAGAAGTCCAGCAGTCCCTCGGAGGAGAAGTCCAGCAGTCCCTCGGAGGAGAAGTCCAGCAGTCCCTCGCAGGAGAAGTCAAGCAGTCCCTCGGAGGAGAAGTCCACCAGTTCCTCGGAGGAGAAGTCCACCAGTCCCTCGGAGGAGAAGTCCACCAGTCCCTCGGAGGAGAAGTCCACCAGTCCCTCGGAGTTGACTCCTGCAGCCTCCGTGTTCTGCGATCCCAGCCTGCTGTGTGTTGTGTGCGGCCAGTTCCCTGCGCTCTCTCTCCTGTCCGGGCGTCCCACCCACCTGCACCTATCCCCAATAGACTGGTCTCTCGCACTTGCAGGCCCGCTAACTTCCCGGGCTGAGTTATGAAGGTAGGACTTAAGTTTTATTTTTTATTTATTTAAAAAAAAATTATTATTGATGGTTTTTTGCTTCTTGAATGTTGTTGTGAAGGTGTTTAGTGCTTTGTAAGGTCCTCTCCGCATCCCTTTCACCTCCCCCGCCCCATCTCTGGCTACCTGCGCTGATTTCTTAACTCTCTGCAAGGGTTTTCTGTGCGGCCACAAGTGGCCACATAAGCTGGCCTAAGTTAGTTTGGAGCAACAATTAGCTGTCCAAACTGGCTTAAATGGGCAAAACTGGCGTAGGTGGTTGGTAATGCCCTCTTTTGAAAAAAAAACTAACCCAAAAAAAATCCTAACTAACTCACTAACACTGGCACAAATTAAATGTGCAGAATGGGGATTTTTAAGATACTCCAGAAAAATCAAGTTGCTCCAAAAAAAAAACGGAGCAATTCCTGGGCAAATTTGGGACCTAAGAAAGTAAACTAGCACAAAATATAAAAACAGATAGCAAGGGTTTCTATAGGTATAGAAAAAGAAAAAGAGTGGCTAAAGTAAATGTTGGTCCCTTAGAGGACGAGACCGGGGAATTAGTGATGGGGAACATGGAGATGCCAGAAACTCGATACAAATATTTTATATCAGTCATTACGGTAGAGGACACTAACAATATTCCAACAGTGGATAGTCAAGGGGCTATGGGGGGTAGGAACTTAACACAATCACAATCACTAAGGAGGTGGTTCTCAGTAAGATAATGGGACTAAAGGCGGATAAATCCCCTGGACCTGATGGCTTGCATCCTAGGGTCTTAAGAGAAGTAGCGGCAGGGATTGTGGATGCATTGGTTGTAATTTACCAAAATTCCCTGGATTCTGGGGAGGTCCCAGCAGACTGGAAAACTGCAAATGTAACACCCCTATTTAAAAAAGGAGGCAGACAAAAAGCAGGAAACTACAGACCAATTTGCCTGACATCTGTGGTTGGGAAAATGTTGGAATCCATTATTAAAGAAGCAGTAGCAGGACATTTGGATAAGCATAATTCGGTCAGGCAGAGTCAGCATGGATTTATGAAGGGGAAATCATGTTTGACAAATTTGCTGGAATTCTTTGAGGATGTAACGAACAAGGTAGATAAAGAGGAACCAGTGGATGTGGTGTATTTGGACTTCCAGAAGGCATTTGACAAGGTGCCACATAAAATGTTACTGCACAAGATAAAAGTTCACAGGGTTGGGGGTAATATATTAGCATGGATAGAGGATTGGCTAACTAACAGAGAACAAAGAGTTGGGATAAATGGTTCTTTCTCGGGTTGGCAACCAGTAACTAGTGGGGTGCTGCAGGGATCAGTGCTGAGATCCCAACTATTTACAATTTATATTAACGACTTGGATGAAGGGATCGAGTGTAACGTAGCCAAGTTTGCTGATGATACAAAGATGGGAGGAAAAGAAATGTGTGAGGAGGACACAAAAAATCTGCAAAAGGAAACAGTCAGGCGAAGTGAGTGGGCAAAAATTTGGCAGATGGAGTATAATGTTAGAAAGTGTGAGGTCATGCACTTTGGCAGAAAAATCAAAGAGCAAGTTATTATTTAAGTGGAGAAAGATTGCAAAGTGCTGCAGTACAGCGGGACCTGGGAGTACTTGTGCACGAATAGGGGATAGTAATAGGGGATTCAATCGTAAGGGGAATAGATAGGCGTTTCTGCAGCCGCAACTGAGACTCCAGGCTGGTATGTTGCCTTCCTGGTGCAAGGGTCAAGGATGTCTCGGAGTGGGTGCAGGACATTCTGAAAAGGGAGGGTGAACAGCCAGTTGTCGTGGTGCACATCGGTACCAACGACATAGGTAAAAAAAGGGATGAGGCCCTACGAGACGAATTTAAGGAGCTAGGAGCTAAATTAAAACGTAGGACCTCAAAAGTAGTAATCTCAGGATTGCTACCAGTGCCATGAGCTAGTCAGAGTAGGAATCACAGGAGAACTCAGATGAATACGTGGCTTGAGCAGTGGTGCAGCAGGGAGGGATTCAAATTCCTGGGGCGTTGGAACCGGTTCTGGGGGAGGTGGGACCAGTACAAACCGGACGGTCTGCACCTGGGCAGGACTGGAACCAATGTCCTAGGGGGAGTGTTTGCTAGTGCTGTTAGGGAGGAGTTAAACTAATATGGCAGGGGGATGGGAACCAATGCAGGGAGACAGAGGGAAACAAAATGGAGACAAAAGCAAAAGACAGAAAGGAGATGAGTAAAAGTGGAGGGCAGAGAATCCCAAGGCAAAAAACAAAAAGGGCCACTGTACAGCAAAATTCTAAAGGGTTAAAGTGTAATAAAAAGGCAAGCATGAAAGCTCGGTGCCTCAATGCAAGGAGTATTCGGAACCTAGGACAGGGCTCTGAGCTAGTTAGAGTGGGTGAGAACTCAGATGAACAGGACCCCAAGAAAGAATGCAAAAGGCAGGAGGCAACAGAGCAGAGTAGCACTGGGGTAAGTGTAAACCACAAAGTGACAGGAAGGGACAATATGTATGAATATAAAGGGGCTGCAGGAGGGGTCAAAACTAAAAATCATGGTTTAAAAATTAGTATTAAAACACTACCTAAATGCACGCAGCATTCAAAATAAAGTAAATGAGTTGACGGCACAAATCATTACAAATGGGTATGATTTGGTGGCCATTACAGAAACGTGGTTGCAGGGTGGCCAAGACTGGGAATTAAACATACAGGGGTATCTGACAATTCGGAAAGATAGACAAGAAGGGAAAGGAGGTGGTGTAGCTCTGTTAATAAAGGATGATATCAGGGCAATTGTGAGAGACGATATTGGCTCTAATGAACAAAATGTTGAATCATTCTGGGTGGAGATTAGAGATAGTAAGGGGAAAAAGTCACTGGTGGGCGTAGTTTATAGGCCCCCAAATAATAACTTCATGGTGGGGCGGGCAATAATCAAGGGAATAATGGAGGCATATGAAAAAGGAACGGCAGTAATCATGGGGGATTTTAACCTACATATCGATTGGTCAAATCAAATCGCCTTGAGGAGGAATTCATAGAATGCATACGGGATTGTTTCTTTGAACAGTATGTTACAGAACCTCCAAGGGAGCAAGCTATCTTAGATCTGGTCCTGTGTAATGAGACAGGAATAATAAACGATCTCCGAGTAAAAGATCCTTTCGGAATGAGTGATCACAGTATGGTTGAATTTGTAATACAGATTGAGGGTGAGGAAGTAGTGTCTCAAACGAGCGTATTATGCTTAAACAAAGGGGAATACAGTGGGATGAGGGCAGAGTTGGCTAAAGTAGACTGGAAACACAGACTAAACGGTGGCACAATTGAGGAACAGTGGAGGACTTTTAAGGAGCTCTTTCATAGTGCTCAACAAAAATATATTCCAGTGAAAAAGAAGGGCGGTAAGAGAAGGGATAACCAGCCGTGGATAACCAAGGAAATAAGGGAGAATATCAAATTAAAAACCAATATGTATAAGGTGGCCAAGGTTAGTGGGAAACTAGAAGATTGGGAAAATTTTGAACGACAGCAAAGAATGACTAAGAAAGCAATAAAGAAAGGAAAGATAGATTACGAAAGTAAACTTGCGCAAAACATAAAAACAGATAGTAAAAGCTTTTACCGATATATAAAACGGAAAAGAGTGACTAAAGTAAATGTTGGTCCCTTAGAAGATGAGAAGGGGGATTTAATAATGGGAAATGTGGAAATGGCTGAGACCTTAAACAATTATTTTGCTTCGGTCTTCACAGTGGAAGACACAAAAACCATGCCAAAAATTGCTGGTCACGGGAATGTGGGAAGGGAGGACCTAGAGATAATCACTATCACTAGCGGGGGTAGTGCTGGATAGGCTAATGGGACTCAAGGTAGACAAGTTTCCTGGTCCGGATGAAATGCATCCCAGGGTATTAAAAGAGATGGCGGAAGTTATAACAGATGCATTCATTATAATCTAGCAAAATTCTCTGGACTCTGGGGAGGTACCAGCGGATTGGAAAGCAGCTAATGTAACGCCTCTGTTTAAAAAAAGGGGCAGACAAAAGGCAGGTAACTATAGCCGGTTAGTTTAACATCTGTAGTGGGGAAAATGCTTGAAGCTATCATTAAGGAAGAAATAGCGGGACATCTAGATAGGAATAGTGCAATCAAGCAGACGCAACATGGATTCATGAAGGGGAAATCATGTTTAACTAATTTACTGGAATTCTTTGAGGATATAACGAGCATGGTGGATAGAGGTGTACCGATGGATGTGATGTATTTAGATTTCCAAAAGGCATTCGATAAGGTGCCACACAAAAGGTTACTGCAGAAGATAAAGGTACGCGGAGTCAGAGGAAATGTATTAGCATGGATCGAGAATTGGCTGGCTAACAGAAAGCAGAGAGTCGGGATAAATGGGTCCTTTTCGGGTTGGAAATCGGTGGTTAGTGGTGTGCCACAGGGATCAGTGCTGGGACCACAACTGTTTACAATATACATAGATGACCTGGATGAGGGGACGAAGTGTAGTGTAACAAAATTTGCAGATGACACAAAGATTAGTGGGAAAGCGGGTTGTGTAGAGGACACAGAGGGGCTGCAAAGAGATTTAGATAGGTTAAGCGAATGGGCTAAGGTTTGGCAGATGGAATACAATGTCGGAAAATGTGAGGTCATCCACCTTGGAAAAAAAAACAGTAAAAGGGAATATTATTTGAATGGGGAGAAATTACAACATGCTGCGGTGCAGAGGGACCTGGGGGTCCTTGTGCATGAATCCCAAAAAGTTAGCTTGCAGGTGCAGCAGGTAATCAGGAAGGCGAATGGAATGTTGGCCTTCATTGCAAGAGGGATGGAGTACAAAAGCAGGGAGGTCTTGCTGCAACTGTATAGGGTATTAGTGAGGCCACACCTGGAGTACTGCGTGCAGTTTTGGTCACCTTTCTTAAGGAAGGATATACTAGCCTTGGAGCGGGTACAGAGACGATTCACTAGGCTGATTCCGGAGATGAGGGAGTTACCTTATGATGATAGATTGAGTAGACTGGGTCTTTACTCGCTGGAGTTCAGAAGGATGAGGGGTTATCTTATAGAATCATTTAAAATAACGAAAGGGATAGACAAGATCAAGGCAGAGAAGTTGTTTCCACTGGTCGGGGAGACTAGAACTAGGGGGCACAGCCTCAAAATACGGGGGAGCCAATTTAAAACCGAGTTGAGAAGGAATTTCTTCTCCCAGAGGGTTGTGAATCTGTGGAATTCTCTGCCCAAGGAAGCAGTTGAGGCTGGCTCATTGAATGTATTCAAATCACAGATCGATAGATTTTTAACCAATAAGGGAATTAAGGGTTATGGGGAGCGGGCGGGTAAGTGGAACTGAGTCCACGGCCAGATCAGCCGTGATCTTATTGAATGGTGGAGCAGGCTCGAGGGGCTAGATGGCCTACTCCTGTTCCTAATTCTTATGTTCTTATGTTCTTATGAAACACAAAAGGATAATATGCATACAGTAAGTGATCAGGAAAGCCAATGAAATCTTGGCCTTTATTGCAAAGGGGATGGAGTATAAAAGCAGGGAAGTCTTGCTGCAGTTATACAGGGTATTGGTGAGGCCACAACTGGAATACTGCATGCAGTTTTGGTTTCCATATTTACGAAAGGATACACTTGCTTTGGAGGCAGTTCAGAGAAGGTTCGCTAGGTTGATTCCGGAGAGGAAAAGTTAAATGGGTTGGATCTCTACTCATTGGAATTCAGAAGAATGAGAGGTGATCTTATCGAAACATAAAAGATTATGAGGGGGCTTGACAAGGTGGATGCAGAGAGGATGTTTCAACTGATGGGGGAGACTAGAACTAGAAGGCATCATCTTAAAATAAGTGGCCGCCCATTTAAAACTGAGATGAAGAGGAATTTCTTCTCTCTGAGGGTTGTAAATCTGTGGAATTAGCTGCCTCAGAGACCGGTGGAAGCTGGGACATTGAATAAATTTAAGACAGAAATAGACAGTTTCTTAACCGATAAGGGGATAAGGGGTAATGAGGAGCGAGCAGGGAAGTGGACCTGAGTCCATGATCAGATCAGCCATGATCTTATCGAATGGCGGAACAGCTCGAGGGGCCGTATGGCCTACTCCTGTTCCTATTTCTTATGTTCTTATGTTCTTATAGCCACTCGTGATGAGGGATTCCCTGTTCCAATAACCCTCTGTGTGAAAATGTTTCTTCAAAGTCCCTTCTTTGTTGTGCTGGTGTTAATCCTCAGTGACCCCTTGTTACTGATGCATCAACCAGAGGAAGCAACACAGGCACAACCTCCGAAATCCAGAGACCTCGGGACCGAGATCTTGCCGGTTTTCGGGTTTGTCCGGATTTCGGAACAGAAATCCGACGTCCCGAATCCGGAAACCCCTGTGCAGACCTTCGTGCATTTCCGGATTTAAAATAACACGTAAAATCTAACTGTTCGGACTGGGATAAAACAACACCAATTCACACAATACCTGTACAGACCTTTAAATCGGGAAAAACACCAGTGATGGGGTCAAGTTGGCGTGGGTCCTGATCGAGGGCAGTGGGTGGGTCAGGCTGGTTCGGCTCGGGTCACACGTGGGTCAGGGTCGTGGGGCATTCCCAAACGCTCAGACCCATCGCATGTCTGCATTTGCGCCATTTAAAAAGAAAAAAAAAACAGACTTCCGGATTTCGGACGTCCACTCGAGCGATCTGCACGTTGTCCATTTCTTGGAACATTCCTGTTTTTAGAACTCCGGATTTTGGAGTTCGTCACAGTTGACTGTCTCAAACCCTTCAGATGTTTGACAACCTGTCCCACCCACCACCCCCCCCACCCCCCCTGCTACCCCAGCAGATGAAATTATTGTCATCATCATAGGCAGTCTCTCGAAACAAGGATGACTTGCCTCCACACCAAAAAAGGATAAGTTCACAGGTGTTTCAATGTTCCAGATCCCGAACTAATATTCAATGGTGGAAACTGCCTGTGTGTGGATTTTTTTAACGTGTTGTGGCCATTGCACACCAGCTACCACACGGGCTTGACAGAGCTAGGTCTTGGTCCAGTGGCAAGGATTACCCAAGACGACTGGAGACCAGCTCTGCTGCACAGACCCAGCACGCACACACATCGCAGTGTGGGCTGGCCCGTGCTGCCCCTGGGCCCTCGCCTCTTCTGGCCCCGAACTCACGCCTCTCCTGGGCCCCGATCACATCCCTCTACAGTCTCTCGCCGCGCCTTCGCCCCGACCTCCCCGCTCTTGCTGTACCTGCCCATGCTCCAATCACCGACCTGGACCTTGATGACATTTATCTTCGCTGCCGTTACCCTCCTGCACCAGCTCGCACTGCTCCCCGTGGCCGCTCGCCGCTCTTTTTATGGCCCCGACCTGCCGCTGGTGTTCTCACGCAAGTCGGGGCCTCCACGCTGCTGAATCCATTGTACACCACTGGATGTGCCACAGTTTGTCACAAAACAGCTCACGAGTAAACAGTCATAGAATCTTACAGCACAGATGGAGGCCATTCGGCCCATCGTGCCTGTGTTGGCTCTTTGAAAGAATTACCCAATTAGTCCCACTCCCCCTCTCTTTCCCCGTAACCCAGCAAATTGATCCTTTTCCAAGTATATATATCCAATTCCCTCTTGAAAGTTATTATTGAATCTGCTTCCACCAATCCTTCAGGCAGCGGGTTCCCGATCACAACCATTCGCTGAATAAAACAAATTCTCCTCGTCGCCCTCTCATTCCCCTCTCATTCTTTTGCCAATTATTTTAAGTCTGTGTCCTCTGGTTACCAACCCTTCTGCCAGTGGAAACGGTTTCTTCTTCTTTACTCTGTCAAAACCCTTCTTTTTGTGATGTATGCACCTGTGAGTTCGTAGAGCTGTTGCACCTGCATTTTCTGCCGTCTGGAAGAGTCCGTGCTCCATGTTTGTATACAGTGTGTGAGATTGCATTATTTAAAGGGGCTGCTCCTCAAATTCTGTTTCCACTTCAGTCCCATGCTCCTGATCTTTGGGCACCCTGTGCGGAGGGGAGTGGGTAAGTCGGAAGGCGTCCTTGTAGGACTGCTCCTGGGCACGGCCAAGGTGGCCCTCAGCCAGACAAGGCAGCGGGCGGTCGAGGGGGTCGTTCAGCCTGACTGCCTGCCTCTCTTCCGCGGTTACATCCGAGCCAGGATGTCCCTGGATATGGAGCACGCGGTGTCCACCGGTACACTCGCGGCCTTCCGCGAGAGGTGGATGCCGGAGGAACTGGAGTGCATCATCACCCCCGGCAACCAAATTTTAATTTGATTTGGCAAGGTTGCCTTAAAGTTTACTTGGAAATTTGTGGGTTCTAGTGCCTTTACCCAAAGGGGGCATGGCTTAAAGTTATAATTTAAAAATAGTTGTAGAGCTGTTGCATTGGGAGTGTCTTAGCCAGTCACGTGATATTCACAAGACTCAATAAAACCCAAGTCAGTTGGGTTCGAGGGATCCACGATGAGGCAGGTGGTTGTGAGCCTGGTGGATGAACTGGTAATGTGTAGTGTGATTGTTAAACCTTTGCTAATAAACCAACTAGTTCTTAATAGCAATGTGTTGCTAGGAATTCTTAAGCAAAGAACCCGTGAAGCAAATACATTACAATTTTGAACACCTCTATTAAATCTCCCCTTAACCTTCTCTGCTCTAAGGAGAACAACTCTAGTTTCTCCGGTATCTCCACATAGCTGAAGTCCCCCACCCCTGGCACCATTCTCGCCAATCTCCTCTGCACCCTCTCCAAGGCTGTGACATCCAATGCTAAGTGCAGTGAGTTAAACAAAGTCCTGGCTTGTCAGAAGGTTGGGCAGGTGCCCGGCCTGGGTCAATGCTGGGTCCTTGCAGGTGGAATGTGAGCATCACTCTCTGAGCTGAACTGACCTGATTGCCTCCCTCCCTCCTGCTAAAGCTTTTCCGTGTTATTTCCAGACCTGACCAGCTCTCGCCTGATGACCGTGGTGCCCTCTCAGGCCAGCTCCTTCATGCAGCGTGGGAGTGGTCACGGAGAGGAAACTGAGATGATCCAGCTGAAAAGGCGAATCGTGAATGGCCGGCCCCTCATCATCAACTACCTGGTCAACGACCTGCACTTCTGCATGGAAATCCAACAGTAAGTTGGGAGAGGATTGGGTGGCGAGGCCCCAGCGACTTTGGCGATCTGAGCTGATCACGGCACCCGCTGGGTGAACCAGGAAGGATTGTTCCTTAATACTTGAGGCTGACCCCTCCAAGGGGCGTGTATGTGTGGGTGTGCACGTCTGACAGATTGTATGCATTTAATGAGTGTGTGTACTTGTGTGTCTGTGGGCGTGTGTGACTTTGTATGTGTGTGTATGTGTGAGTGAGATTTTGTGTCTGCGTGTGAGTGTGTGTGTGTGTGTGTTTGTGAATGTGTGAGTTTGCATATGAGTCGGTGTGTGTGTAAATGTGTGTGTGCCTGCATGTGTAAGTGAATGTGTGACACTGAGTATGCATGTGTCTGAGTGAGTGTGTCAGATTGACTGCAAGAGTATGTGTGTATGCGTGATTGTCGGAGTTCTTATGTCAGAGTGTAGGTTAGATCCAGAGTAAAGCTCCCTCTACACTGTCCCATCAAACACTCCCAGGGCAGGTCGGGTTGGTGTGTGTGTGGCGTGAGCTGTGTCCAGACGCTGGGCCGTGTGTGCTGATGATTTTGCTGCTGTTTCAGTTACGTGTGGCGAGCGGAAGCGGCGATCTTGATGGTTCGCATGGGGATGCACGACAACATTTACGAAGGACTGCTTCGGGCCAAAGCGGAAATGATCATCAAACTGTTCATCCAGTCGGACATGCCGCCGCGGGTCAGGGTGAGCAGTGCTACTTCCTGGGCAGGCCCTGCACCTTCCTGCCCCCTCCCCCTGACCCCCAACCCCCCCGAGTAATGCCGTGGGCACTGACCGTGGCGAGCCCCTGGGGTCACTGGGCCCAGTGCCCCGTGCCTCTCCTGCCGCTGAGTTCTCAGCCTGGCCACTAGGTGGAGACGTCTCCTACCTTCAGACTGCGGGAGGTGAAAGGCAGCGACAATTACCACGGCAACGGAGAGGCAGACTTCGGGTTCCCAGCTTTAGTTGCACCTCTTCCCGCAGCTTTCAACATGTTCGATCCCCCGCCGCCCGTTCCCGTGACATCCAATCCTGTGACCTTCAATCAGGCGATCTTCGATCTATACCCCAGCGAGTCCAGGCCCCGAGCTCCATACCCGACCCCGGGCCACTTACCTCAATCCAGGCCCCATACCCCAATCCAGGACCCCAGGCCCTGTACCCGACACCGGGCCCTGTACCTGACCCTAGGCCCTGTACTCAACCACAGGCTCCGTACCTGACCCCAGGCCACTTACCTCAATCCAGGCCCCATACCCCAATCCCGGACCCCAGGCCCTGTACCCGACACTGAGCCCCATACCCGACACCGGGCCCCGTACCTGACCCTAGGCCCCGTACTCAACCTCAGGCTCCGTACCTGACCCCAGGCACCGTACTTCAATCCAGGACCCCAGGCCCCGTACCCGACACCGGGCTCCGTACCCGACAGCGGGCCCCGTACCCGACCCCAGGCACCGTAACTGACCCCCAGGCTCCGTACCCGACCCCCCAGGCCCCGCACCCGACCCCCAGTCTCCGTACCCGACCCCAGGCTGCGTACCTGACCCCCAGGCTCCATACCTGACCCCCAGGCTCCAAACCCGACCCCCAGGCTCCGTACCCGACCCCCAGGCTCCGTACCCAACCCCAGGCTCCGTACCCAACCCCAGGCTCCGTACCCAACCCCCATTCTCCGTACCCGACCCCCAGGCTCCGTACCCAACCCCAGGCTCCGTACACGACCCCCAGGCTCCATACCCGACCCCCAGGCTCCGTACCCGACCCCCAGGCTCCGTACCCAACCCCAGGCTCCGTACCAGACCCCCAGACTCCGTACCCGACCCCCAGGCTCCGTACCCGACCCACAGGCTCCATACCCGACCCCGGGCTCCGTACCCGACTCCCAGGCTCCGTACCCGACTCCCAGGCTCCGTACCCGACTCCCAGGCTCCGTACCCGACCCCGGGCTCCGTACCCGACTCCCAGGCTCCGTACCCGACCCCGGGCTCCGTACCCGACTCCCAGGCTCCGTACCCGACCCCGGGCTCCGTACCCGACTCCCAGGCTCCGTACCCGACCCCGGGCTCCGTACCCGACTCCCAGGATCCGTACCCGACTCCGGGCTCCGTACTCGACTCCCAGGCTCCGTACCCGACCCCGGGCTCTATACCCAACCCCCCAGGCCCTGTACCCGACCCCCAGGCTCCGTACCCGACCCCCAGGCTCCGTACCCGACCCCCAGGTCCCATACCCGACCTCGGGCCCCGTACCCGACCCCCAGGCCATGTACCCGACCCCCAGGCCCCGTACCCGACCCCCAGGCTCCATTCCCGACCCCCAGGCCCCGTACCCGACCCCCAGGCTCCATTCCCGACCCCCAGGCCCCGTACCCGATCCCCACGCTCTGTACCCGACCTCGGGCCCCGTACCTGAACTCGGGCCCCGTACCTGACCCCCAGGCTCTCAGGCGCCCTATCCAACCCCCAGGCTCCGTACCCGACCCCAGGTCCCGTACCCGACCCCAGGCCCCGTACCCGACCCAAGGCCCCGTACCCGACCCCAGGCCCCGTACCCGACCCAAGGCCCCGTACCCGACCCCCATGCCCTGTAAGTGACCCCCAGGCCCCATACCCGACTCCCAGGCCCTGTACCCGACCCCCAGGCTCCGTGCCAAACCCCAGGCTCTGTACCCGACGTCGGGCCCCGTACCCAACCCCAGGCCCCGTACGTGACCCCCAGGCCCCGTACCCGACCCCAAGCCCTGTACCCGACCCCCAGGCTCCGAACACAACCCCAGGCTCCGTACCCGGCCCCCAGGCCCCGTACCCGACCCCCAGGCTTCATACCCGACTCCCAGGCCCCGTACCCGACCAGCAGGCTCCGTACCCAACCCCCAGGCTCCGTACTCGACCCCAGGCCCCGTACCCCAATCCAGGACCCCGGGCCCCGTACCCGACACAGGGCCCTGTATCCGACCCAGGCCCCATACTCGACCCCAGGCCCTGTACCCGGCCCCACGCCCCATATTTGACCCCAGGTCCCGTACTCAACCACAGGCTCCGTATCTGACACTGGGCCCCGTACCCGACCCCAGGCACCGTACCTTACCCCCAGGCTCCGTACCCGACCCCCAGGCTCCGTACCCAACCCCAGGCCCCGTACCCGAGCAGCAGGCTCCGTACCCGATCCCCAGGCTCCGTACTCGACCCCCAGGCTCCGTACCCGACACAGGGCCCTGTACCCGACCCAGGCCCCGTATCTGACCCCCAGGCTCCGAACATAACCCCAGGCTCCGTACCCGACCTGGGGTCCCGTACCCGACCCCCAGGCCCGGTACTCGACCCCCAGGCTCCGTACCCAACCCCCAGGCCTCGTACCCGACCCCCAGGCGCCGTACCCAACCCCCAGGCCCCGTACCCGACCCCCAGGCTCCGTACTCGACCCCAGGCCCCGTACCCCAATCCAGGACCCCAGGCCCCGTACCCGACACCGGGCCCCGTACCCGACCCCAGGCACCGTACCTTACCCCCAGGCTCCGTACCTGACCCCCAGGCTCCGTACCCAACCCCAGGCGCGGCACCCGACCCCCAGGCTCCGTATCCGACCCCGGGCAACGTACCCGACTCCCAGGCTCCGTACACCAATCCAGGACCCCAGGCCCCGTACCCGACCCCAGGCCCCGTACCCGACCCCCAGGCCCCGTACCCGACCAGCAGGCTCCGTACCCGACCCCCAGGCTCCGTACCCGACCCCCAGGCTCCGTATCCGACCCCGGGCTCCGTACCCGACTCCCAGGCTCCGTACACCAATCCAGGACCACAGGCCCTGTACCCGACCCCTGGCCCCGTACCCGACCCCCAGGCTCCGTACCCGACCTCGGGCCCCGTACCTGAACTCGGGCCCCGTACCTGATCCCAGGCCCTGTACTCGACCCCAGGCCCCATACCCGACCCCAGACTCTGTACCCGACCCCCAGGCTCCGTACCCAACACCGGGCCCCAATCCAGGGCCCCGGGCCCCGTACCCGACACAGGGCCCTGTACCCGACCCAGGCCCCGTATCTGACCCCAGGCCCCATACTCGACCCCAGGCCCAGTACCCGGCCCCAAACCCCATACCTGACCCCAGGCCCCGTACTCAACCACAGGCTCCGTACCTGACCCCAAGCCCCATACCTCAATCCAGGACCCGGGCCCCGTGCCCGACGTGGGCCCTGTACCCGAACCCAGGCACTGTACCTGACCCCCAGGCTCCGTACCCGACCCCCAGGCTCCGTACCCGACCCCCAGGCCCCGTACCGAACCCCCAGGCTCCGTACCCGACCCCCAGGCCCCGTACCCGACCCCCAGGCTCCATACCCGACTCCCAGGCTCCGTACCCGACGTCGGGCCCCGTACCCAACCCCAGGCCCCGTACGTGACCCCCAGGCCCCGTACCCGACCCCCAGGCTCCGAACATAACCCCAGGCTCAGTACTCGACCCCAGGCCCCGTACGTGACCCCCAGGCCCCATACCCGACCCCAAGCCCTGTACCCGACCCCCAGGCTCCGAACATAACCCCAGGCTCCGTACCCGGCCCCCAGGCCCCGTACCCGACCCCCAGGCTCCGTACCCGACTCCCAGGCCCCGTACCCGACCAGCAGGCTCCGTACCCAACCCCCAGGCTCCGTACTCGACCCCAGGCCCCGTACCCCAATCCAGGACCCCGGGCCCCGTACCCGACACAGGGCCCTGTATCCGACCCAGGCCCCATACTCGACGCCAGGCCCTGTACCCGGCCCCACGCCCCATATTTGACCCCAGGTCCCGTACTCAACCACAGGCTCCGTACCCGACACTGGGCCCCGTACCCGACCCCAGGCACCGTACCTTACCCCCAGGCTCCGTACCCGACCCCCAGGCTCCGTACCCAACCCCAGGCCCCGTACCCGACCAGCAGGCTCCGTACCCGATCCCCAGGCTCCGTACTCGACCCCCAGGCTCCGTACCCGACACAGGGCCCTGTACCCGACCCAGGCCCCGTATCTGACCCCCAGGCTCCGAACATAACCCCAGGCTCCGTACCCAACCCCCAGGCCTCGTACCCGACCCCCAGGCGCCGTACCCAACTCCCAGGCCCCGTACCCGACCAGCAGGCTCCGTACCCGACCCCCAGGCTCCGTACTCGACCCCAGGCCCCGTACCCCAATCCAGGACCCCAGGCCCCGTACCCGACACCGGGCCCCGTACCCGACCCCAGGCACCGTACCTTACCCCCAGGCTCCGTACCCGACCCCCAGGCTCCGTACCCAACCCCAGGCGCGGCACGCGACCCCCAGGCTCCGTATCCGACCCCGGGCTCCGTACCCGACTCCCAGGCTCCGTACACCAATCCAGGACCACAGGCCCCGTACCCGACCCCTGGCCCCGTACCCGACCCCCAGGCTCCGTACCCGACCCCCAGGCTCCGTACCCGACCTCGGGCCCCGTACCTGAACTCGGGCCCCGTACCTGATCCCAGGCCCTGTACTCGACCCCAGGCCCCATACCCGACCCCAGACTCTGTACCCGACCCCCAGGCTCCGTACCCAACACCGGGCCCCAATCCAGGGCCCCGGGCCCCGTACCCGACACAGGGCCCTGTACCCGACCCAGGCCCCGTATCTGACCCCAGGCCCCATATTCGACCCCAGGCCCAGTACCCGGCCCCAAACCCCATACCTGACCCCAGGCCCCGTACTCAACCACAGGCTCCGTACCTGACCCCAAGCCCCATACCTCAATCCAGGACCCGGGCCCCGTGCCCGACGTGGGCCCTGTACCCGAACCCAGGCACTGTACCTGACCCCCAGGCTCCGTACCCGACCCCCAGGCTCCGTACCCGACCCCCAGGCCCCGTACCCGACCCCCAGGCTCCGTACCCGACCCCCAGGCCCCGTACCCGACCCCCAGGCTCCGTACCCGACTCCCAGGCTCCGTACCCGACGTCGGGCCCCGTACCCAACCCCAGGCCCCGTACGTGACCCCCAGGCCCCGTACCCGACCCCAAGCCCTGTACCCGACCCCCAGGCTCCGAACATAACCCCAGGCTCCGTACCCGGCCCCCAGGCCCCGTACCCGACCCCCAGGCTCCGTACCCGACTCCCAGGCCCCATACCCGACCAGCAGGCTCCGTACCCAACCCCCAGGCTCCGTACTCGACCCCAGGCCCCGTACCGCAATCCAGGACCCCAGGCCCCGTACCCGACACAGGGCCCTGTATCCGACCCAGGCCCCATACTCGACCCCAGGCCCTGTACCCGGCCCCAAGCCCCATATTTGACCCCAGGTCCCGTACTCAACCACAGGCTCAGTACCCGACACTGGGCCCCGTACCCGACCCCAGGCACCGTACCTTACCCCCAGGCTCCGTACCTGACCCCCAGGCTCCGTACCCAACCCCAGGCCCCGTACCCGAGCAGCAGGCTCCGTACCCGATCCCCAGGCTCCGTACCCAACACAGGGCCCTGTAACCGACCCAGGCCCCGTATCTGACCCCCAGGCTCCGAACATAACCCCAGGCTCCGTACCCGACCTGGGGTCCCGTACCCGACCCCCAGGCCCCGTACTAGACCCCCAGGCTCCGTACCCAACCCCCAGGCCCCGTACCCGACCCCCAGGCGCCGTACCCAACCCCCAGGCCCCGTACCCGACCAGCAGGCTCCGTACCCGACCCCCAGGCTCCGTACTCGACCCCAGGCCCCGTACCCCAATCCAGGACCCCGGGACCCGTACCCGACACAGGGCCCTGTATCTGACCCAGGCCCCGTATCTGACCCCAGGCCCCGTACCTCAATCCAGGACCCCAGGCCCCGTACCCGACACCGGGCCCCGTACCCGACCCCAGGCACCGTACCTTACCCCCAGTCTCCGTACCCGACCCCCAGGCTCCGTACCCAACCCCAGGCGCGGCACCCGACCCCCAGGCTCCGTATCCGACCCCGGGCTCCATACCCGACTCCCAGGCTCCGTACACCAATCCAGGACCCCAGGCCCCGGAGCCGACCCCAGGCCCCGTACCCGACCCCCAGGCTCCGTACCCGACCTCGGGCCCCGTACCTGAACTCGGGCCCCGTACCTGATCCCAGGCCCTGTACTCGACCCCAGGCCCCATACCCGACCTCAGACTCTGTACCCGACCCCCAGGCTCCGTACCCAACACCGGGCCCCAATCTAGGGCCCCGGGTCCCGTACCCGACACAGGGCCCTGTACCCGACCCAGGCCCCGTATCTGACCCCAGGCCCCATACTCGACCCCAGGCCCTGTACCCGGCCCCAAACCCCATATCTGACCCCAGGCCCCGTACTCAACCACAGGCTCCGTACCTGACCCCAAGCCCCATACCTCAATCCAGGACCCGGGCCCCGTACCCGACGTGGGCCCTGTACCCGAACCCAGGCACTGTACCTGACCCCCAGGCTCCGTACCCGACCCCCAGGCTCCGTATCCGACCCCCAGGCCCCGTACCCGACCCCCAGGCTCCGTACCCGGCCCCCAGGCCCCGTACCCGACCCCCAGGCTCCGTACCCGACTCCCAGGCCCCGTACCCGACCCCGGGCTCCGTCCACGACTCCCAGGCTCCGTACCCGACCCCGGGCTCCGTACCCGACTCCCAGGCTCCATACCCGACTCCCAGGCTCCGTACCCGACTTCGGGCTCCGTACCCGACTCCCAGGCTCCGTACACGACCCCGGGCTCCATACCCAACACCCAGGCCCTGTACCCAACCCCCAGGCACCGTACACGACCCCCAGGCCCCGTACCCGACCTCGGGCCTCGTACCCGACCCCCAGGCTCCCAACCCGACCCCCAGGTTCCGTATCCGACCCCGGGCCCCGTACTCGACCCCAGGCCCCGTACCCGACCCCAGGCCCCGTACCCGACCCCCAGGCTCCATACCCGACACCCAGGCTCCGTACCCGACCCTGGGCCCCATACCCGACCCCCAGGTTCCGTACCCGACCTCGGGCCCCGTACCTGAACTCGGGCCCTGTACCTGACCCCCAGGCCCTGTACCTGACCCCAGGCCCCATACCCGACCCCAGGCCCCGTACCCGACCCCAGGTCCTGTACCCGACCCCAGGCCCCGTACCCGACCCAAGGCCCAGTACCGGACCCCCAGGTCCTGTACGTGACCCCCAGGCCCCGTTCCCGACTCCCAGGCCCTGTACCCGACCCCCAGCCTCCGTGCCCAACCCCAGGCTCCGTACCCAACCCGGGGTCCCGTACCTGACCCCCAGGATCCGTACACAACCCCAGTCTCCGTACCCGACCCCGGACCCCGTACCCGACCCCGGACCCCGTACCTGACCACGGGCCCCGTACCCGACCCCCAGGCCCCGTACCGGCCCCCAGGCCCTGAACCTGACCCCAGGCACCGTACCCGACCCCCAGGCTCTGTACCTGACCCCCAGGCCTCGTAGCCGACCCCAGCCCCGTACCCGAACCCAGGCCCCGTACCCGACCCGCAGGCTCTATACCCGACCCCCAGGCTCCATACCCAAACCCCAGGCCCCGTACCCGACCCCCAGGCGCCGTACCCAACCCCCAGGCTCCGTACCCAACCACAGGCCCAGTACCCAACCAGCAGGCTCCGTACCCGACCCCCAGGCTCCGAACCCGACCCCCAGGCGCCGTACCCGACCCCCAGGCTCTGTACCCGACCCCCAGGCGCCGTACCCAACCCCAGGCCCCGTGACCTGACCAGCAGGCTCCGTACCCGATCCCCAGGCTCCGTACCCGACCCCAAGGCTCTGTACCCAACACCAGGCTCCGTACCTGACCCTAGGCCCTGTACTCGACCCCAGGCCCCGTACCCCAATCCAGGACCCCGGACCCCGTACCCGACACAGGGCCCTGTACCCGACCCAGGCTGCGTACCTGACCCCCAGGCTCCGTACATGACCCCAGGCCCCGTACCCGACCCCCAGGCCCCGTACCCGACCCCCAGGCTCCGTACCCAAACCCAGGCTCCGTACCCGACCCCCAGGCTCTGTACCTGATCCCCAGGCTCCGTACCCGAACCCCAGGCCCCGTACCCGACCCCAGGCTCTGTACCCGACTCCCAGGCTCCGTACCCGACCCCGGGCCCCATACCCGACCCCCAGGCCCCGTACCCGACCCTGGGCTCCGTACCCGACTCCCAGGCTCCGTACCCAACCCCGGGCTCCTTACCCGACTCCGAGGCTCCGTACCTGACTTCCAGGCTCCGTACCCGACTCCCAGGCTCCGTACCTGACTTCCAGGCTCCGTACCCGACTCCCAGGCTCCGTACCCGACTTCCAGGCTCCGTACCTGACTCCGGGCTCCGTACCCTACTCCCAGGCTCCGTACCCGACCCCGGGCTCCGTACCGGACCCCCAGGCCCCGTACCCGACCCGCAGGCTCCGTACCCGGCCCCCAGGCTACGTAACCGACCCCCAGGTCCCATACCCGACCTCGGGCCCCGTACTCGACCCCAGGCCATGTACGCGACCCCCAGCCCCGTACCCGACACCCAGGCTCGGTACCCAACCCTGGGTCCCGTAACCGACCCCCAGGCTCCGTACCCGAACCCAGGCCCCGTACCCGACCCCCAGGCCCCGTACCCGACCCCCAGGCTCCGTATCCAACCCCAGGCGCGGTACCCGATCCCCAGGCTCCGTAACCAACCCCCAGGCTCCGTACCCAACCCCATACCCCGTACCCGACCAGCAGGCTCCGTACCCGACCCCCAGGCTCCGTACCCGACCCCTAGGTGCCGTACCCAACCCGCAGGCTTCGTACCCAACCCCAGGCCCCGTACCCGACCAGCAGGCTCCGTAGCCGATCCCCAGGCCCCGTACCCGACCAGCAGGCTCCGTACCCGATCCCCAGGCTCCGTACCCGACCCCCAGTCTCCGTACCCGACACCCAGGCCCCGTACCCAACCCCAGGCCCCGTACCCGACCAGCAGGCTCCGTACCCAATCTCGGGCCCCGTACCCGACCTCGGGCCCCGTACCTGTACCCCCAGGCCCCGTACCTGACCCCCAGGCCCTGTACCCGACCCCCACGCTCCATTCCCAACCCCCAGGCTCTGTATCCGACCTCGGGCCTCGTACCCGACCCCCAGTCTCCGTACCCGACCCCAGGCCCCGTACCTGACCCCAGGCCCTGTACCCGACCCCCAGGCTCCGTACCCGACCCCCAGGCTCCGTACCCGACCCCAGGCCCCGTACCCGACCCCCAGGCTCCATACCCGACACCCAGGCTCCCAGGCTCCCAGATTCCGTACCCGACCCCCAGGATCCATATCCGACCCCAGGCCCTGTACCCGACCCCCAGGCTCCGTATCCGACCCCAAGCCCCGTACCCGACCCCAAGCCCCGTACCCGACCCCAGGCACCGTACCCGACCCCAAGCCCCGTTACCGACCCTGGCCCCATACCCGACCTCGGGCCCTGTACCCGGCCCCAAGGCCCCGTACCCGACCTCGGGCCCCGTACCCGACCCAGGGCTCTGTAACTGACCCCAGGCCCCGTACCCGACCCCCAGGCTCGTACCCGACACCCAGGCTCTGTACCTAACCCCAGGCCCCGTACCCGACCCCCCAGGCCCCGTACCCGACCCCCCAGGCCCCGTACCTGACCCCCCAGGCCCTGTACCCAACCCCAGGCCCCGTATCCGACCCGCAGGTTCCGTACCCGAGCCCCAGGCTCCGTACCCGACCCTCAGGCTCTGTACGCAACCCCAAGGCTCCGTACCTGATCCCCAGGCTCCGTGCCCGACCCCCAGGCCACATAACCGACCCCAGGCCCCGTACCCGACCCCAGGCCCCGTACCCGACCCCAGGCCCTGTATCCGACCCCAGGCCCCGTTCCGACCCCAGGCCCAGTAACTGACCCCCAGGCCCTGTACCCGACTCCCCCAGGCCCCGTACCCGACCCCGGGCCCTGGACCCGACCTCGGGCCCCGTACCCGACATCCGTTCCCGTACCTGACCCCCAGGCCCCTTACCCGACTTCGGGCCCCGTACCCGACCCCAGGCCCTGTACCCGACCCCGGGCCCTGTACCCCACTCCAGGGCCCAGTAAATATCTCTATGTCGAGTGATTGAGAGGAGCTACCCCGGTTGTGATGCTCTCTCCAGTCAGAGCTACTCCATTTTACGTTAACTTATGATTATCTCTCCACCAATTCCTTTGCTTCATCAGTGGATGTGGATCTGAAAGCAAACAATGCCAGGTGGACATCTAAAACTGGTGTTGCATCGCATGAAGGAAATTCCTTTCTCTCACATCTTTGCATTTAGAATAACAGTTATAAACTTGCAGTCTGCATTTGTTAAAATTCTTACAAGTAGAGGAATTGCCTGGCCCCATGGATCTGTACCCCAGTGAGAGTCAGCACCTTCAGGAGAAGGGGGGGGGGGCATGGATCTGTACCACAGTGAGAGTCAGCACCTTCAGGAGAAGGGGGGGGGGGCATGGATCTGTACCACAGTGAGAGTCAGCACCTTCAGGAGAAGGGGGGGGGGGGCATGGAACTGTACCCCAGTGAGAGTCAGCACTTTCAGGAGAAGGGGGGGGGGCCATGGAACTGTACCCCAGTGAGAGTCAGCACCTTCAGGAGAGGGGTGGGGGGGCATGGATCTGTACCCCAGTGAGAGTCAGCACCTTCAGGAGAAGGGGCGGGGGGGCATGGATCTGTACCACAGTGAGAGTCAGCACCTTCAGGAGAGGGGTGGGGGGGCATGGATCTGTACCACAGTGAGAGTCAGCACCTTCATTTCAACTCCTTTGGCCGCCTTTTCTCCGTAGCCCTTGATACCCTTATCTAACAACAATCTATCCATCTCAGTGTGTAGTAAAAGTGTTCCATCACTTCACTCTTTAATGGCCTGGCCCTAATTTGAAGGTTATGCACTCTTTTCATGATTTCTCCACCAGAGAAAATAGTTTCTATCTAATCCCTTTATTTTAAAAACGTTGATCAGATCACCCTTCAATCTTCTAAACTCGAGGGAATACAGGCGCAGTCTATGCAACCTGCCCTCGTAAATTAACCCCTTAAGTCCCGGTATCATTCTGGTGAATAAGAACATATGAATATAAGAAATAGGCCCCTCGAGCCTGCTCCACCATTTAATACGATCATGGCTGATCCGATCATGGGCTCAGCTCCACTTCCCTCCCTGCTCCCCATAACCCCTTATTCCCTTATCGGTTAAGAAACTGTCTATCTCTGTCTTAAATTTATTCAATGACCCAACTTCCACAGCTCTCTGAGGCAGCGAATTCCACAGATTTACCACCCTCTGAGAGAAGAAATTTCTCCTCATCTCAGTTTTAAATGGGCGGCCCCTTATTCTAAGACCATGCCCTCTAGTTCTAGTCTCCCCCATCAGTGGAAACATCCTCTCTGCATCCACCTTGTCAAGCCTCATAATCTTATACGTCGATAAGATCACCTCTCAGTCTTCTGAATTCGAATGATTAGAGGCCCAACCTCCTCAACCTTTCCTCATAAGTCAACCCCCTCATCCCCAGAATCAACCTAGTGAATCTTCTCTGAACTGCCTCCACAGCAAGTATATCCTTTCATAAATATGGAAACCAAAACTGCCGCAGTATTCCAGGCGTGGCCTCACCAATACCCTGTAAAATCTGTGCTGCCAAGGCCCATACATCCTCCCTAAGAGGCGGTGCCCAGAACTGAAGGAAGTACTTCAGATGGGGTCTGACCAAGGCTCTGAATAACTTGATTATAACATTGCAAAATATTATTTAAATGGGGAGAGATTACAAAGTGCTGCTGAAGAGAGGGACCTGTGGGGTCCTCGTACATGAAACACAAAAAGTTAGTATGCAGGTACAGCAAGTTATTGGAAGGTAAATGGAATGTTGGCCTTTATTGCAAGGGGGGATGGAGTATAAAGGCAGGGAAGTCCTGCTACAACTGTACAGGGTATTGGTGAGACCACACCTGGAGTATTGTGTACAGTTTTGGTCTCCATATTTAAGGAGGGATATACTTGCATTGGAGGCAGTTCAGAGAAGGTTCACTCGGTTGATTCTGGAGATGAAGGGGTTGACTATTATCTGAATGGTGACAGATTAGGAAAAGGAGAGTTGCAAGGAGACCTGGGTGTCATGGTACATCAGTCATTGAAGATTGGCATGCAGGTACAGCAGGCGGTTAAGAAAGCAAATGGCATGTTGGCCTTCATAGCGAGGGGATTTGAGTACAGGGGCAGGGAGGTGTTGCTACAGTTGTACAGGGCCTTGGTGAGGCCACACCTGGAGTATTGTGTACAGTTTTGGTCTCCTAACCTGAGGAAGGACATTCTTGCTATTGAGGGAGTGCAGCGAAGGTTCACCAGACTGATTCCCGGGATGGCGGGACTGACCTATCAAGAAAGACTGGATCAACTGGGCTTGTATTCACTGGAGTTCAGAAGAATGAGAGGGGACCTCATAGAAACGTTTAAAATTCTGAAGAATGTTCCCAATGTTGGGGAAGTCCAGAACCAGAGTTCACAGTCTAAGGATAAGGGGTAAGCCATTTAGGACCGAGATGCGGAGGAACTTCTTCACCGAGAGTGGTGAACCTGTGGAATTCTCTACCACAGAAAGTTGTTGAGGCCAATTCACTAAATATATTCAAAAAGGAGTTAGATGAGGTCCTTACTACTAGGGGGATCAAGGGGTATGGCGAGAAAGCAGGAATGGGGTACTGAAGTTTAATGTTCAGCCATGAACTCATTGAATGGCGGTGCAGGCTAGAAGGGCCAAATGGCCTACTCCTGCACCTATTTTCTGTGTTTAGACAGGTTAGATGCAGGAAGAATGTTCCCAATGTTGGGGAAGTCCAGAACCAGGGGTCACAGTCTAAGGATAAGGGGTAAGCCATTTAGGACCGAGATGAGGAGAAACTTCTTCACCCAGAGAGTGGTGAACCTGTGGAATTCTCTACCACAGAAAGTAGTTGGAGCCAATTCACTAAATATATTCAAAAAAGAGTTAGATGAAGTCCTTACTACTCGGGGATCAAGGGGTATGGCGAGAAAGCAGGAAGGGGGTACTGAAGTTGCATGTTCAGCCATGAACTCATTGAATGGCGGTGCAGGCTAGAAGGGCCGAATAGCCTACTCCTGCACTTATTTTCTATGTTTCTATGACTTATGAAGAAAGATTGAGCAGGTTGAGCCGATACTCATCTGAGTTCAGAAAAATCAGAGGTGATATTATTGAAACATATCAGATTCTGAGGGGGCTCAACAAGGTGGATGCAGAGAGGATGTTTCCACTCGTGAGGGAATCTAGAACTAGGGGGCATAGTTTCAGAATAAGGGGCCGTCCATTTACGATGAGATGAGGAGGAATTTCTTCTCAAAGGGTCGTGAATCTTTGGAATTCTCTACCCCAGAGAGCTGTGGAGGCTGGGTCATTGAACATATTTAAGGTGGAGATAGACAGATTTTTGAACAATAATGGAGTAAGGGGTTATGGGGAGAGGGCAGGGAAATGGAGTTGAGGCCAAGATCAGATCAGCCATGATCTTAATAAATGGTAGAGCAGGCTCGAGGGGCCGTATGGCCTGCTCCTGCTCCTATTTCTTATGTTCTTATGTATTCCAGTCCCTAAAGGCCACATTCCTCAGCCTTGGTGATGACATTTTGTAGCTGTGCACTAGCTTTTGGTGCTTCCTCTACAAGGATAGCCAAACTTTTTGTTTCTCCAAATTTCCTAGCCCTAGAAATTGGGCTCCTTCACACCTCCCATTATGGGAGCTGACGCGGCGAAATGAACGACTCCCGCTAACTTCGGCCTGGAGGTTTGCGTCCCGATCTCCTTCGCCCGGAGATCGAGACGTCATCGCCATACACATCGCCCTGGTTAAGCCCCGGACCCGCACTTTGATTCTGCCCCTTGCAACATCGCCGGGCAAGCTGTTGTCGGGGAGGCCGGGGAGCTTCTTGGAGGCGCAAGTTAAAGGGGAGCTGGCCGAGGTAAGTACTAATATTTATACAGTGCTGTTTTCCAATGTTTTTCATCCCTCTCTGGCCACGATCAATCAGCACGGCTCTGTTGCAGGGCGTGGAGCTGATCGGGTCGGCTCTGTCGCCAAGTTTGCTGGCGATACAAAGATGGGAGGAAAAGCAATGTGCGAGGAGGACACAAAAAATCTGCCAAAGGACATAGACAGGCTAAGTGAATGGGCAAAAATTTGACAGATGAAGTATAATGTTGGAAGGTGTGAGGTCATGCACTTTGGCAGAAAAAATCAAAGAGCAAGTTATTATTTAAATGGCGAAAAATTGCAAAGTGCTGCAGTACAGCGGGACCTGGGGGTACTTGTGCATTAAACACAAAAGGTTAGTGTGCAGGTACAGCAAGTGATCAGGAAGGCCAATGGAATCTTGGCCTTATTGCAAAGGGGATGGAGTATAAAAGCAGGGAAGTCTTGCTACAGCTATATAAGATATTGGTGAAGCCACACCTGAAATATTGCGGCAGTTTTATTTTCCACATTTACGAAAGGATATACTTGCTTTGGAGGCAGTTCAGAGAAGGTTCACTAGGTTGATTCCGGAGATGAGGGGGTTGACTTATGAGCAAAGGTTGAGTAGGTTTGGCCTCTACTCATTGGAATTCAGAGGTGATCTTATCGAAACTTATAAGATTATGAGGGGGCTTGACAAAGTGGATGCAGAGAGGATGTTTCCACTGATGAGGGAGACTCGAACCAGAGGGCATGATCTTAGAATAAGGGGCCGCCCATTTAAAACTGAGATGAGGAGAAATTTCTTCTCTCAGAGGGTTGTAAATCTGTGGAATTTGCTGCCTCAGAGAGCTGTGGAAGCTGGGACATTGAATAAATTTAAGACAGAGATAGACAGTTCTTAACCGATAAGGGAATAAGGGGTTATGGGGAGCGGGCAGGGAAGTGGACCTGAGTCCATGATCGGATTAGCCATGATTGTATTAAATGGCGGAGCAGGCTCGAGGGGCCGTATGGCCTACTCCTGCTCCTATTTCTTATGTTCGTATGTCGCAGGCCATGGGGCTGATGGAGTCAGATGGCGGTTGCCGTTGGGGACCAGCTCACTGGGCCAAATGCAGGGCCTGCGATGATGGGCCTCCCCTTTAAGGGAGGGAAGGAGCCTCAGAATGCGGCAGCACTGCATCACTCCCACCCTGCGCTGCAGGACGGAAGTGCTGCACTTGATTTAGTTATTTCCTGAAGAGCAAACACCAGGGGCTGGATTTTCGGTCGCCTGCCACCCCTCTTAGCGCCCCGGAGGGGCATCAATGGCGACGGAAAGTACGTGTGCCCGTGTGGCCATCTTTCAGCGTCCCGCCGGGACGTTCGGGTTTGCGGGCGCCACACGGGAGAGGCGAGCCGGTGAGCAACACCTCTGGTTGCGACAGCGGCTCGTTATTTGGACTGCGCCCAATCTGGAGTGCCCCCTAGTGGGACCGCCTGGGAAAGCGGGCAGTCCGAGCTGCGGCGGTCGCAGTGGGGGAAGGAATGTTGACCTGAGGTAAGTGTGACTGTTTTTCATTTTGTTTTTCTTTTGGCGATTTAAGTCGTGGTCGTGTCAGTAATGAATCGGGAATGTTTTTGGTGGGTTTCTTTCAAATTTTTTTTCTCCATGGGTTGGGGCGCTCCGAGGCCGACTGTTTAGCTCGGGGCTTTTCAGTGGCTCAGCCGGCCTAGCGCCCTGAGAGAGGTGTGGAACGCTGCGCTCCAAACACAGGACGCACCTGGTGAATTTTGCGGCTGGAGATGCAAACCGTTTCCCAGCGCCAAGTTTAACCACAACAGAGGCGCGAACCAATTTCCACCACTACATTTTTTAAAAGCTGGGTATTATTAGCATCTGGCGCATCTGATTACCATCATCATCATCATCATAGGCAGTCCCTCGGAATCGAGGAAGACTTGCTTCCACTCTTAACATGAGTCCTTAGGTGGCTGAACAGTCCAATACGAGAACCACAGTTTCTGTCACAGGTGGGACAGACAGTCATTGAGGGAAGGGGTGGGTGGGACCAGTTTGCCGCACGCTCTTTCCGCTGCCTGCGCTTGATTTCTGCATGCTCTCGGCGATGAGGCTCAGCGCCCTCCCGGATGCACTTCCTCCACTTAGGGTGGTCTTGGGCCAGGGACTCCCAGGTATCAGTGGGGATGTCGAACTTTATCAGGGAGGCTTTGAGGGTGTCCTTGTAGCGTTTCTGCTGCCCACCTTTGGCTCGTTTGCCTTGAAGGAGCTCCGAGTGGAGCAGTTGCTTTGGGAGTCTCATGTCTGGCATGAGGACTATGTGGCCTGCCCAGCGGAGCTATCGAGTGTGGGCAGTGCTGGGGATGTTGACCTGGTTGAGGACGCTAACATTGGTTCGTCTGTCCTCCTGATTACCAGCTTTCAAAGGCTAGCGTCCCAAATGAGCTCCCGAATTTCTCTCCCCCCCACCCCCATCCCCGGGTCTCTCGCCATTTAGAAAATATTCGATCGATCTTTCTTGGATCCAAAGTGGCTGGCCTCACATTTCCCCACATTGAACTGCATCTGCCACAGATTTACCCACTCACTTAGTCTATCAACGTCCCTTTGCAACTTGCTTCTCTCATCAACAGAACTTACCACGCAATCTATAAACGTGGATATACAACTCTCGATTCCTTCATCCAACCCATCGATAAACTGTAAGAGGTGGTTTGCAGGGGGTCAGCTTTCCCTTCTGACCTTATATGAGCAGTTCCGAATCGCTCCCACACCCTTGGTTCTAGACACTGGAATTATGAAGGGACTGTGACAGACTTGGACAGACAATCGGTTTCAAGGTAGGAAGCAGGTATGGCTTTATTGTGTTTAAAAAGAAGTAAAAGGCACACCTTTAATAACACACACAGACCAATACACACTGAGGGGTACAACACATTGAATAAATTGTCAAATTGCAGCCTGTGGGGAAAAGAATACAGCTTAAACTCTAAATGGGGTAAAGAGGCGAATGCAGATGCATTTACACAAGTTATCCCAGCCTCCCCCCTCCCAATTCCCCTAACTAACTAAGTTATAGCTCTGAGGGTTCAGGGGCCATGCTCACCAATCCCTTTTGACAGTTGCCGGTGAATCGCGGTTTCGGGGTTTGCTGCACTTGGCCTTCGAGGCGAGCCGTACCCCGGTCGGAGGAGAGGACTTCGGACTGCATAGTCTTCGGTTGGGGTGCGCCCGTTGATGCGGTAAGTTGCGTTTTGGATGTATGGGGTAAGTACCCACTTTCTTTGGTTAGGAATAGTTTTAGTTCGTCCCTTTTGGTAATTTCTCACCCGTTGGCCATTCCGAAGTAGATTGTAGAGTGGAAATAAATGTCGATTCTTCGGTTTTTGCTGAGTTGGTTGCAGTTGGTCGTTTCGCTGGTTGTGGTGGCCCGGGTTGTCAATTTTGTTGCTGACAACCTTCTATTTCGTGGGCCTCGTTCTCAGTCGGTCCTTGATGATTTCTTATAGTTTCCTTCACTACTCCATTTCTTCACTCCCCACCTCCGGCTGCTTGTGTCTGTCTGTGTTTGAGTCTGTGTTCTGCTTTCTGTGTTCTGTTCCTTGGTAAAACTGGGAATAGATATACCCACAAAAGGCTTCCTTATCTCCCACCAAATCTAGCCTAGCTAACTGAAACTTGATTAAGTGGTTTTAATCTGGCGTTAATAGGCTTTTCGAAGTTGATGAGCTCTCCATTGTGCTAGTCTGGCTTTGGGTCCTCAGGGTGCGGTGATAAATGTTTCTTCCATCGTTGATTGTTTAAATGCTAATGTTTTCAAGGGGCAAGTTTCAAGGGTATACAGTTCCCAGGCAATTTGATTAGTTCCAATGTCCAAACTGGCCCTTTAGATATTGACCCCACCCCTTTTCTTGCAGACCCAACATACACCTTTTAAAAATCCCAAATTCGATTAAAGTTTGTAGTTTCTTCCATGTGCACTTTAGGATTTCAAACTTTCTGGTAGATAGTTCCAAATTAAATTCCCTTTCCTATGAGTCCAAACACTGGGGGGGGGGGGGGTCCTCCATGAATGCATCCCCTTTTATCCCCTGCAGGCCTCGTCTGCCCCTTTAAAATTCATTTGTGTCCCAAAGTTTTCCTTCCATTTTAAAAGTCCAGAAAGGTATTCTTCTCCTCTGCAAGGGAAAGGTACCTGGAATCTTTGCGAGATATTGGTAAATTCTACAAAACCGAGTGAAAAGCTGAGGCCCCAGCACAGATCCCTGGAGCAACACTTGTCCCATCCCACCAATCAGAGAACAAACCCTGCAGCCCTACTCTCTGTCTCCTACCCAATTTCTAACGCATGTCCCAAGGTTACCTCCAATTCCATGTAATAATCTCTTCGGTGGAACCTTATCAACTGCCTTCCTGAAGTCCACATTGACAATATCCATAGACAGTGACTTGAGGTGTCTACTGTACATGGTCCATGTCTCTGAGCCATACAGGAGGGCGGGTATTACTACAGCCCTGTAGAGCGAGAGCTTGGTGGCAGTTTTCAAACACTCTTTTCCTCAGGCGGCCGAAGGCAGACGTACCAAATTTAGCGTCCTTGACCAGGTCAACATCCCCAGCATTGAAGCACTGACCACACTCAATCAGCCCCACTGGGCAGGCCACATTGTTCGCATGCCAGACACGAGACTCCCAAAGCAAGCACTCTACGTGGAGCTCCTTCACGGCAAACGATCTAAAGGTGGACAGAGGAAATGTTACAAGGACACCCTCAAAGCCTCCCTGATAAAGTGCAACATCCCCACTGACACCTGGAGTCCCTGGCCAAAGATTGCCCTAAGTGGAGGAAGTGCATCCGGGAGGGCGCTGAGCACCTCGAGTCTCGTCACCGATATCATACAGAAATCAAGCGCAGGCAGCGGAAAGAGCGTGCGGCAAACCTGTCCCACCCACCCTTTCCCTCAACGACTATCTGTCCCACCTGTGACAGAGACTGTGGTTCTCGTATTGGACTGTTCAGCCACCTAAGGACTCATGTTAAGAGTGGAAGCAAGTCTTTCTCGATGCCTATGATGATGATGATAATCCATAGACACACCGCTATTCACCATGTTAGTGACCTTTCATGATCAATCAGACATGACCTGCCTTTCACAAACCCATGCTGATTGCACCTGACATACTCCAATAATTTGGAATATTGTGGCAAGTGCTCACTATATTTAAAATATATGTATTTATATCGCGCCTTTCACAGCAACAGAATGCCCCAAAGCGCTTTACAGCCAATGAGGCACTTTTGGAGTGTAGTCACTGTTGTAATGTGGGAAACGTGCAGCAAGCTCCCACAAACAGCGATGTGATAATGACCATATAATCTGTTTTTGTTATGTTGGTTGAGGGATAAATATTGACCAGGACACCGGGGATAACTTCTTCTTCAAAATAGTGGCCATGGGATCTTTTACATCCACCTGAGAGGGCAGACGGGGCCTCGGTTTAACGTCTCATCCGAAAGACGCTACCCACTGACCTCTCGATACTGGGCAGATACTCTGGTTAATGTGTCAACTGTGGCTCAGTGCGTTGCACTCTCGCCTCTGAGTCAGAAGGTTGTGGGTTCAAATGCCACACCAGGGACTTGAGCACCTAAATCCAGGCTGACACGCCAGTGCAGTGCTGAGGGAGTGCTGCACTGTCGGAGGTGCCGTCTTTCGGATGTTAAACCGAGGCTCCATCTACTCTCTCAGGTGGACGTACACGATCCCGTGGCACTATTTCAAAGAAGAGCAGGGGAGTTATCACCGGTGTCTGGGACAATAACCCTCAACCAACATAACAAAAACAGATTATTTGGGTCATTATCACATTGCTGTACGTGGGACCTTGCTGTGCGCAGATTGGCTGCCTCGTTTCCCACATTACAACAGCGACTACACTCCAAAAGTACTTCATTGGCTGTAAAGCACTTTGGGACGTCCGGTGGCTGTGAAAGGCGCTATATAAATGCAAGTCTTTAAGACCACTTTAGGCCTTTGAAGCGGAACCATAAAACATGTACAATGTGATACTTCTGTCTTGTCCGCTTATGTTTCTTTCCCTCACTCCTCTCTCCATGGACAGGTGAATATCTCAGACCACGAAAAAGATTGGATCATCATGGAAGTTCGACACGGCAAACTGGACCCTAGCCTGTTCCACACCGCCCGCATGGCCGTCATCTGCCCTCTCCTCCACTTCTGGAAAAGGTCAGCCCCCAGGCAGCACGGAGCGCCGACACACAGCCCGTTCGCGGCACAGGGTCAGACTGACCATAAGAACATAAGAAATAGGAGCAGGAGTAGGCCATACGGCCCCTCGAGCCTGCTCCGCCATTCAATAAGATCATGGCTGATCTGATCATGGACTCAGGTCCACTTCCCTGCCCGCTCCCCATAACCCCTTATTCCCTTATCGGTTAAGAAACTGTCTATTTCTGTCTTAAATTTATTTAATGTCCCAGCTTCCACAGCTCTCTGAGGCAGTGAATTCCACAGATGTACAACCTTCTGAGAGAAGAAATTCCTCCTCATCTCAATTTTAAATGGGCGGCCCCTTATTCTAAGATCAAGCCCTCTAGTTCTAGTCTCCCCCATCAGTGGAAACATCCTCTCTGCATCCACCTTGTCAAGCCCCCTCATAATCTTATACGTTTCGATAAGATCACCTCTCATTCTTCTGAATTCCAATGAGTAGAGGCCCAACCTACTCAACCTTTCCTCATAAGTCAACCCCCTCATCTCCTGAATCAACCTAGTGAATCTTCTCTGAACTGCCTCCAAAGCAAGTATATCTTTTGTAAATATGTAAGCCAAAACTGCACGCAGTATTCCAGGTGAGGCCTCACTGATACCCTGTAAAACTGTAGCAAGTCTTTCCTGCTTTTATATTCGACTGGCAGCACCTCGGGATCCTGGGCGCCAGTCCTAGCCATGGAGTTGCATTTGGGTAACTGGGGGGAGGGTGGTGGGGTCTTTAGGTTGGGTAGGTCTTACTCAACCGACATGGACATGATGGGCCGAGTACTCGTGAATCTCCTCTGCACCCTCCTGTAAGGTGGTGACCAGAACTGCACGCAGTAGTCCAGCTGCGGACTAACTGGTGTGTAGGAGGGACCTGTTTCCCGTAGCGCTTTGGGCCGAATGGCCTCGTTCAGTGTCGTAATTTTCTATGATTCTATGATACAACCGAAGGTATTGGTGAGGCCACACCTAGAATACTGCGTACAGTTTTGGTTTCCATATTTAAGAAAGGATATACTTGCTTTGGAGGCAGTTCAGAGAAGGTTCACTTGGTTAATTCTGGAGATGAGGGGGTTGACTTATGAGGAAAGGTTGAGTAGGTTGGGCCGCTACTCATTGGAATTCAGAAGAATGAGAGGTGATCTTATTGAAACGTATAAGATTATGAGGGGGTTTGACAAGGTGGATGCAGAGAGGATGTTTCCACTGATGGGGGAGACTAGAACTAGGGGGAATAATCTTAGAACAAGGGGCCGCCCATTTAAAACAGAGATGAGGAGGAATTTCTTCTCTGAGGGTTGTAAATCTGTGGAATTCGCTGCTTCAGAGAGCTGTGGAAGCTGGGACATTGAATAGATTTAAGACAGAAATAGACAGTTTCTTACCTGATAAGGGAATCATCATCATCATAGGCAGTCCCTCAGAATCGAGGAAGACTTGCCTCCACTCTAAAAATGAGTCCTTAGATGGTTGAACAGTGCAATACGAGAACCACAGTCCCCGTCACAGGTGGGACAGATAGTCGTTGAGGGAAGGGGTGGGTGGGACTGGTTTGCCGCACGCTCCTTCCGCTGCCTGCGCTTGATTTCTGCATGCTCTGGGCGATGAGACTCGAGGTGCTCAGCGCCCTCCCAGATGCACTTTCTCCACTTAGGACGGTCTTTGGCCAGGGGACTCCCAGATGTCAGTGGGGATGTTGCATTTTATCAGGGAGGCTTTGAGGTTGTCCCTGTAACGTTTCCTCTGCCCACCTTTGGCTCGTTTGCCGTGGAGGGAATAAGGGAGCGGGCAGGGAAGTGGACCTGAGTCCATGATTAGATCAGCCATGATCGTATTAAATGACGGAGCAGGCTCGAGGGGCCGTATGGCCTACTCCGGCTCCTATTTCTTATGTTTGCTCGGCAACTTCTGAGGGCAGTTAAGAGTCAATCAGATTGATGTGAGACTGGAGTCACATGTAGGCCCAGACCGGGAACAGATGGCAGATTTCCTTCTCCAAATGACATCAGTGAACCAGTCAGGCCGCTTCAGGGACACGTTCATCGACACCGGCGTTCCAAATATTGTGATTAAAAACTGAACTCAACTTCTCAATCTGCGGCTGTGGGATTTGAACCCGCGTTTCTCTGGCTTATTCGTCCAGGCTTCGGGATTACTAGTTGAGGTTGAACCTAACAACAACAACAACTTGTATTTATATAGCGCCTTTAACGTAGCGAAATGTCCCAAGGCGCTTCACAGGAGTATTATGGTATAAAACTTTTGACACTGAGCTGCATAAATAGAAATTAGCGCAGGTGACCAGAAGCTCGGTGAAAGAGGTAGGTTTTAAGGAGCGTCTTGAAGGAGGAAAGAGAGTTGGAGAGGCGGAGAGGTTTAGGGAGGGAGTTCCAGAGCTTGGGGCCTCGGCAACAGAAGGCACAGCCTCCAATGGTTGACTGATTACAATCAGGGATGCTCAGGAAGGCAGAATTAGAGGAGTGCAGACATCTCGGGCAGTTGTGGGACTGGAAGAGATTACAGAGATAGGAAGGGGTGAGTTCATGGAGGGATTTGAAAATAAGAATGAGAATTTTGAAATCGAGACGTTGCTTAACTAAGGCACATTAAAGGCAATGTGGAGGTTGCATTAACTATGCTGCACCTGACCTGGTGCGGACAGAAGGGAGCAGTGTTGCTCTGACCACTGAAGGCAGTAACGTGGTGCATGCATCTCCCTGTAACCTGCTAGCCAATCACGTCTCAGTTATGTTTTCGGTACGACCTTACAAACACACAGGCTTGAAGATGGCTGATGACTTCAGGGAGCCGATTACACTCTCAGTGCCCAGAATTGTTCCCTCTGTCTCATCGTAAAGATTCAGAACCAATCTAGCAGCTCAAAACTGGGCATCCATGAGGTGCTGTGGGCTGTCAGCAGTAGCTGAATTGTATTCCACCACAATCTATAACCACATGGCCCCTCCCTCACTCTACCATTACCATCCAGCAGAAGACCAACCCTGGTTCAATGAGGAGTGTATAAGAGCATGCCAGGGGCAGCACCAGGAGTACCTAAAAATGAGGTGCCAACCTGAGGAAGCTGCAACACAGGACTCATCATCATAGGCAGTCCCTCGGAATCGAGGAAGACTTGCTTCCACTCTTAGAATGAGTCCTTTGGTGGCTGAACAGTCCAATATAAGAACCACAGTCTCTGTCACAGGTGGGACAGATAGTCGTTGAGGGAAGGGGTGGGTGGGACTGGTTTGCCACATGCTCCTTCCGCTGCCTGCACTTGATTTCTGCATGCTCTCGGCGAAGAGACTCGAGGTGCTCAGCGCTCTCCCGGATGTACTTCCTCCACTTAGGGTGGTCTTTGGCCAGGGACTCCCAGGTGTCGGTGGGGACGTTGCACTTTATCAGGGAGGCTTTGATGGTGTCCTTGTAACGTTTCCTCTGTCCACCTTTGGCTCGTTTGCCATGAAGGAGTTCCGACTAGAGCGCTTGCTTTGGGAGTCTCGTGTCTGGCATGCGGACAATGTGGCCTGCCCAGCGGAGCTGATCAAGTGTGGTCAGTGCTTCAATGCTGGGGATGTTGGCCTGGTCGAGGATGCTAACGTTGGTGCGTCTGTCCTCCCAGGGGATTTGTAGGATCTTGCAGAGGCATCGTTGGTGGTATTTCTCCAGCGACTTGAGGTGTCTACTGTAAATGGTCCATGTCTCTGAGCCTAACAGGAGGGCGGGTATTACTACACCTCTGTAAACCATGAGCTTGGTAGTGGATTTGAGGGCCAGGTCTTCAAACACTCTTTTCCTCAGGCGGCCGAAGGCTGCGCTGGCGCACTGGAGGCTGTGTTGAATCTCCTCATCGATGTCTGCTTTAGAAACATAGTACATAGAAAATAGGTGCAGGAGTAGGCCATTTGGCCCTTCGATTCTGCACCACCATTCAATATGATCATTGTTGATAAGAGGCTCCCGATATATGGGAAATGGTCCACGGTGTCCAGGGCCGCGCCGTGGATCTTGATGACTAGGGGGCAGTGCTGTGCGGCGAGGACAGGCTGGTGGAGGACCTTTGTCTTTCGGATGTTTAGCGTAAGGCCCATGCTTTCATATGCCTCAGTAAATCCGTTAACTATGTCCTGGAGTTCAGCCTCTGAATGTGCGCAGGCGTCGTCCGCGTACTGTAGTTCGACGACAGAGATTGGGGTGGTCTTGGACCTGGCCTGGAGACGGCACAGGTGGAACAGCTTCCCACTGGTTCTGTTGTTTAGTTCCACTGCAGCGGGGAGCTTGTTGATTGTGAGGTGGAGCATGGCAGCGAGGAAGATTGAAAAAAGGGTTGGGGCGATGATGCAGTCCTGTTTGACCCCGGTTCGGACTACATGCATGCTAAACAAGGGAAGCAGCATGTTATAGACAGAGCTCAGCAATCCCACAGCCAATGGATCAGATCAAAGCTCTGCAGTCCTGCCACATCCAGTCGTGAATGGTGATGGACCATTAAACAACTAACGGGAGGAGGAGGCTCCATGAATATCCCGATCGTCAATGATAGCGGAGCTCAGCACGCGAGTGCAAAAGAAAAGGCTGTAGCATTTGCAACCATCTTCAGTCGGAAGTGCCGAGTGGATGATCCATTTCGGCCTCCTCCTGAGGCCCTCACCATCACAGAAGCCAGTCTTCAGCCAATTCGATTCACTCCATGTGCTATCAAGAAACGGCTGAGCTCACTGGATACAGCAAAGGCTATTGGTCCCGACAATATCCCGGCTGTTGTGTTGAAGGCTTGTGCTCCAGACAGGTACGGGAGCACAGTGGTTAAATTACTGGACTAATGATCCAGAGACACGAGTTCAAATCCCACCATGGCAGCTGGGGAATTTAAATTCAGTTAATTAAATAAATCTGGAATAAAAAGTGAGTGTCAGTAATGGTGACCATGTAACTTCCGGATTGTCGTAAAAACCCATCAGGTTCACTAATGTTCTTTACGGAAGGAAATCTTCCATCCTTGCCTGGTCTGGCCTGTATGTGACTCCAGACCCACAGCAATGTGGTTGACTCTTAATTGACCTCTAAAATGGCCCAGCAAGACACTCACTTGCAACAAACTGTTACAATAAAACCGGACAGACCACTTGGCACCGGTTACGGACAGCATAATGGCACACCCAGCACAGTCGACCCTGCAATGTCCTCCTCACCAACATCTGGGGACTTGTGCCAAAAGTGGGAGAGCTTCCCCACAGACTAGTCAAGCACCAGCCTGACATAGTACTACTCACAGAATTATACCTTTCAGCCAATGTCCCAGACTCCTCCATCACCATCCCTGGGAGTGTCCTGTTCCCAGGGGCCGGACAGATCCACCCAGGGTGCTGGCCGTGGTATATTGTTTATGACATCACAAACACACAGGATTTCACAAGATGGCTTCCACACAGGAACTTGTCAGGCGACCTGACACCTGATGTCTTTATTGTATTGGCTGCATTACCACTAAGTGGAATTATATTACAGCGGCTCAGTGGTACACAGTCGGGAGGGATTGGCCCTGGGAGTCCACACCCCATGAAGTCCCACGGCTTCAGGTCAAACACGGGCAATGAAACCTCCTGCTGATTACCACTCCCACCTTCCCTCAGCTGATGAAATGGCTGGGTGCACTGGAACAGAAAACAGAGTCAGGATAAATGGTTCATTTAGTAATCAGAGGTGTGCCGCAGGGATCAGTGCTGGGACCCAGCTATTTACAGTTTATAGTAACGACTTGGAAGAAGGGACTGAGTGTAACATAGCCAAGTTTGCTGACGATACAAAGATGGGAGGAAAAGCAATATGTGAGGAAGACGCAAAAAATCTGCAAAAGGACATAGACAGGCTAAGTGAGTGGGCAAAAATTTGGCAGATTGAGTATAATGTCGGTGTAAAGTCCTGACCCTGCAGTACAGACTTACATGAGGCATATGATGAAGTCAAGGTCACTCTGGACCTGCACCTTTATTTCACAGCTCTCGAGTGCCACACTTGCCTGAGACCTGCCTTTATATACCTGTGTGGAACAGGTATGCAGTGTCTCCTGCAAGTGCACCCCTGGTGGTAAAGTATGCTTGTGGTTACAGGTCATATGTAGTTACAGTCATGTATAGCATGGTAAGATACAGTTATATACAGCAGTGTGAGATACATGACAGTCGGAAAGTGTGAGGTCATGCACTTTGGCAGAAAAAAAATCAAAGAGCAAGTTATTATTTAAATGGAGAAAGATTGCAAAGTGCTGCAGTACAGCAGGACCTGGGGGTCCTTGTGCATGAAACACAAAAGGTTAGTGTTGTGTATGGAGAAAGAGTCAGACTGAACACTGTGAGCTCAAAGTAAAGTGTGACCTTAGTCTTTTATTGCAGGTCTCCAGAGTGCCTCTCCAACCTGTGAAGCCTCTTTAAATACCTGTGCTCCCAAGGGATTATGGGATCCCTTGGGACTCCAGGGGATGAGGCCTCTGGTGGCTGTACAGAGTAAATACAAGTCCACATCGATAACAACACTCCTCACCCACCCCCCCCCCCAAAAGTCAATAGTGTAACTATTTACAATGTGAGTTGATCTGGGGCCCTTCTTGCCCTGGTTGATCATCTCGGTGTGAAAGCTGATGTTGTTGAATCATTTGTTGGGCCCTTGCTGGGATGCTGTGCAGTTGGCCTTGCTGGGCTGCCTGGTGTGTTGGGTCCTGCAGGGCTGCTGTGAATGATGGGTTCTGCTTCGTGGTTAACCGTGGTGCCGGTTGCCACTGGTGTGTGTGTTGGGGGATCAAAAAATAGTAGGGTTACTCAGGATAGTCCGTGAATCTGAGTTTGATTTGGTCCAAGTGATTCCGTTGAATGAGTCCATTTGAAAGTTTGACCCGAAACACCCTGCTCTCCTCTTTGGCCACGACAGTGCCGGGAAGCCACTTGGGACCTTGTCCATAATTTAATACAAATACAGGATCATTGATTTCGATCTCGCATGACACATTTGCGCTGTCATGGGATGCACTTTGTTGAAGCCGCCTGCTCTCTACCTGTTCATGTAGATCAGGGTGAACTAACGAGAGCCTTGTCTTAAGTGCTCTTTTCATGAGCAGTTCAGCAGGTGGGATCCCAGTGAGTGAGTGGGGTCTCATGCGGTAGCTAAGCAGGACTCGGGATAGGCGAGTCTGCAGTGAGCCTTCAGTTACCCTCTTCAAGCCTTGCTTGATGGTTTGCACTGCTCTCTCTGCCTGATCATTGGACGCTGGTTGAAACGGGGCAGATGTGACATGTTTGATCCCGTTGCGGATCCTGAATTCTTTGAACTCAGCACTGGTAAAACATGGCCCGTTGTCGCTCACCAGGATATCAGGTAGGCCATGTGTGGCAAACATGGCCCGCAGGCTTTCAGTAGTGGCAGCGGACGTGCTAGACGACATTATCTCACATTCAATCCACTTGGAGTACGCGTCTACAACCACAAGGAACATTTTACCCAAGGACGGGCCTGCATAGTCGATGTGTACCCTAGACCACGGTTTGGAGGGATAAGACCATAAACTTAGCGGCGCCTCCCTGGGTGTATTACTTAACTGCGAGCAGGACTCTAAGTCCGCATCGATACCAGGCCACCACACTTGGGATCTGGCTATCGCTATCATCATTACAATGCCTGGGTGGGTACTGTGGAGGTCAATGATGAAGGTGTCTCTGCCCTTCTTGGAGACCACTACTCGATTGCCCCACAGAAGGCAGTCTGCCTGTATAGACATTTCATCTTTGCGCCGCTGGAACGGCTTTATCTCTTCCTGCATTTCCACTGGGACACTGGACCAGCTCCCATGAAGCACACAGCTTTTGACTAGAGATAATAAGGGATCCTGGCTTGTCCAGGTTTTGATCTGTCGGGCAGTGACGGGTGATTGCTCACTCTCAAATACTTCCATAACCATGGCTAGATCTGCGGGTTACGCCATTTCCTCCGCCCCCCCCCCGGTGGGCAATGGCAGCCTACTGAGAGCATCAGCGCAGCTTTCTATGCCTGGCCTGTGGCGGATGGCGTAGTTGTATGCGGACAACGTGAGCGCCCATCTCTGGATGCGGGCCGTTGCGTTGATATTTATCCCTTTACTTGGAGAACAGGGATATAAGTGGCTTATGGTCAGTTTCCAATTTGAATTTTAGCCCAAACAGGTATTGATGCATTTTCTTTACCCCATAGACACATGCTAACGCTTCTTTCTCAATCATGCTGTAGGCTCTCTCAGCCTTAGACAGACTCCTGGATGCATAAGCAACCAGTTGCAGTTTCCCAAAATCATTAGCTTGTTGCAATGCACACTCGACGCATCACATGCTAGTACCAAACGCATACAACACAAGCAATTTGTTAGAGCATAACAATTTTCTCGCTTTTACAAAGCCATTTTCTTTGGGTTTGGGGCAAAAGCCTTCGTCCCCTTTTCGTAGTAAGACATACAGTGGTTCTAACAGTGTGCTGAGACCCGGTAAGAAGTTACCAAAGTAGTTCAGGAGTCCCAGAAACGACCGCAGCTCCGTCACGTTCTGTGATCTCGGTGCGTTCTCGATTGCCTCCGTCTTCGCGTTGGTGGATCTGATGCCATCCGCCGCAATCCTCCTTCCCAGGAACTCCACTTCAGGCACCAGGAAAACGCACTTCGAGCAATTTAACCTGAGGCCCACGTGGTTGAGTCGACTAAGGACCTCCTCCTGGTTCTGCAGATGCTCGACTGTGTTCCAACCTATGACCAAGATGTCATCCTGGAAGACCACAGTGTGCGGGACCGACTTCAGTAAGCTTTCCATGTTTCTCTGGAATATCGCTGCCGCTGATCGGATTCCAAACGGGCAACTGTGAGGAACAAAAAGACCTTTGTGCGTGTTGATGCAGGTGAGCGCCTTCGATGATTCCTCCAGTTCCTGCATCATGTAGGTTGAAGTCAGATCCAGCTTCGCAAATGTCTTTCCTCCCACCAGCATTGCAAAGAGGTCATCAGCCTTTGGTAGTGGGTATTGGTCCTGCAAGGAGAAACGATTGATAGTTACTTTGTAATCGCCACAGATTCTGATGGTGCCGTCTCCCTTTGAGGACTGGGACGATAGGACTGGCCCACTTGTTGAACTCGATCAGGGAAATGATGCCCTCTCTTTGCAACCAGTCTAGCTCGATCTCTACCCTTTCTCTCGCCTTGTGATGGATGGATTGCACCCCCGGAATTAGGTGGATCTGCACTTTTGCTCCATGGAATTTCCCGATGCCTGGTTCGAACAGCGAAGGAAATTTGTTTAAGACCTGGGCACACGAAGTGTCGTCAGCGGGCGATAGTGCTCGGACGTAGTCCCAATTTCAGTGTATCTTTCCCAGCCAGCTCCTGCTGAGCAGCGTGGGACCATCACCTGCTATTACCCAGAGTGATAGCTTGTGCACCGCTCCATCGTAGGAGACCTTTAGGGTAGCACTGCCAATTACAGGAATCAATTCTTTCATGTAAGTTCTTAGTTTCGTGCAAACTGGAGTTAAGACTTGCCTTGAGGCCTTGTTGCACCACAACCTTTCGAAAGTCTTTTTGCCCATGATGGACTGGCTCGTGCCCGTGTCCAGCTCCATTGACATCGGGAGTCCATTTAGTTTAACATTCAGCATTATCGGGGGACAATTCGTGGTGAATGTGTGCACCCCATGTACCTCTGCCTCCTCTATCTGAGGCTCTGGTTCGTCATGATCCTCCGTGGATCTGTCCTCCTCTGCAACATGGTGGTTTGCAGATTTAACAGGCTTTGCAGCTCACCTGCACACTCGTTGGAGGTGTCCCATTGTTCCACTGCCCTTGCAAATGTACTCTTTGAATCAGCATGAATGGAAACGATGATCACCCCCGCAGCGCCAACAAGGTGTTAATAGCTTTGCATTCATCACTCTTGATGGTGAACTCTGAGACATCTGCAGACGTGCAGCTGCAGGTATGTGTGACCTGCCCTGTACGTTACGATTCGAAAACAACATTACTTTGTTCACAGTACTTGTAGCAGCACTTGTGTGCTGAGAGATTTGCTTTGTATTGTCACCGGTGGCAATAAACGCCTGGGCTATCGCTATGGCCTTACTCAAGTTTGGGGTCTCTGCAGTCAAAAGTTTGCGAAGTATGGTTTCGTGGCCAATGCCAAGTATGAAAAAGTCTCTGAGCATGTGCTCCAAATGTCCTTCAAATTCGCAATATCCTGCAAGGTGTCTTAGCTCGGTAACATAACTCGCCACTTCCTGGCCTTCAGACCTTTTGTTGGTTTAGAACCGGTACCTCACCATCAGAACGCTTTCCTTCGGGTTCAAATGCTCTCGGACCAGTGTGCACAAATCGTCGTATGATTTCTCCGTGGGTTTCACTGGAGTGAGCAGATTCTTAATGCGGCCATACGTTGGTGCCCCACAGATGGTGAGGAGGATCGTTTGGCAGCGCTCTCTTCCCCATCTAGCTAGTTGGCCATGAAGCATTGGTCGAGTCGCTCCACAAAAGGTTTCCAATTAACTCCTGCTGAGAATTTCTCCAAGATGCCCACTGTTCACTGCATCTTTGGGTTCGCTATCTGTATCTCGTCGCCAGTTGTTGTGTATGGAGAAAGAGTCAGACTGAACACTGTGAGCTCAAAGTAAAGTGTGACCTTAGTCTTTTATTGCAGGTCTCCAGAGTGCCTCTCCAACCTGTGAAGCCTCTTTAAATACCTGTGCTCCCAAGGCATTATGGGATCCCTTGGGATTCCAGGGGATGAGCCCTCTGGTGGCTGTACAGAGTAAATACAAGTTTACATATATAACAGTTAGTATGCAGGTACAGCAAGTGATCAGGAAAGCCAATGGAATCTTGGCCTTTATGGCAAAGGAGATGGAGTATAAAAGCAGGGATGTCTTGCTACAGTTGTACAGGGTATTGGTGAAGCCACACCTAGAATACTGCGTGCAGTTTTGGTTTCCATATTTACCAAATAATATACTTGCTTTGGAGGCAGTTCAGAGAAGTTTCACTAGGTAGATTCCGGGGATGAGGGGTTTGACTTATGAGGAAATGTTCTGTAGGTTGGGCCTCTACTCATTGGAGTTCAGAAGAATGAGAGGTGATCTCATCGAAACGTATAAGATTATGAGGGGGCTCGACAAGGTGGATACAGAGAGGATGTTTCCACTGATAAGGGAGACTAGAACTAGAAGGCATGATCTTAGAATAAGGGGCTGCCCATTTAAAATTGAGATGAGGAGGAATTTCTTCTCTGAGAGGCTTGTTAATCTGTGGAATTCGCTGCCTCAGAGATCTGTGGAAGCTGGGACATTGAATAAATTTAAGACAGAAATAGACAGTTTCTTAAACGATAAGGTGATAAGGGGTTATGGGGAGCGGGCAGGGAAGTGGACCTGAGTCCATGATCGGATCAGCCATGATCTTATCGAATGGTGGAGCAGGCTCGAGGGGCCGTATGGCCTACTCCTGCTCCTATTTCTTATGTACTTATATAGCAAATTCTCACCTCCTGACTCCCCAAAGCCTTTCCACCATCTACAAGGCACAAGTCAGGAGTGCGATGGAACCTCTCCACTTGCCTGGCTGAGGGCAGCTCCAACAATTCTCAAGAAGCTCAACACCATCCAGGACAAAGCAGCCCACTTGATCAGCACCCCAACCACTACCTTAAACATTCACTCCCTCCACCACCGGCACACCATGGCTGCAGTGTGTACTATGGACAAGATGCACTGCAGCAACTCGCCAAGGCTTCTTCGGCAGCACCTCGCAAACCCACGACCTCTACCAATTAGAAGGACAAGAGCAGCAGGCGCATGGGAACACCACCACCTCCATGTTCCCCTCTATCTGGACTTGGAAGTATATCGCCGTTACTTCATCGTCACTGAGTCAAAATCCTGGAACTCCCTTGCTGACAGCACTGTGGTTCACCACCACCTTCTCAAGGCAATAAATGCTGGCCTTGTTAGTGACGCCCACATCTTGTGAACGTATAAAATAAAGTACTGCCCCTCCGACAGTGCAGCAATCCCTCAGTACTGCCTCTCTGAAAGTGCAGCACTCCCTCAGTACTGCCCCTCCAACAGTGCAGCACTCCCTCAGTACTGCCCCTCTGACAGTGCAGCACTCCCTCAGTACTGCCCCTCTGACAGTGCAGCACTCCCTCAGTACTGCCCCTCCGACAGTGCGGCGCTCCCTCAGTACTGTCCCTCCGAAAGTGCAGCACTCCCTCAGTACTGCCCCTCCGACAGTGCGGCACTCCATTAGTACTGCCCTTCTGATAGTGCAGCACTCCCTCAGTACTGCCCCTACAACAGGATAGTGCTCCCTCAGTACTGCCCCTCCGACAGTGCAGCGCTCCCTCAGTACTGCCCCTCTGACAGTGCAGCACTCCCTCATTACTGCCCCTCCGACAGTGCAGCACTCCCTCAGTACTGCCCCTCTGACAGTGCAGCACTCCCTCAGTACTGCCCCTCCGACAGTGCAGCACTCCCTCAGTACTGCCCCTCCAACAGTGCAGCACTCCATCAGTACTGCCCCTCTGACAGTGCAGCACTCCCTCAGTACTGCCCCTCCGACAGTGCAGCACTCCCTCAGTACTGCCCCTCCGACAGTGCAGCACTCCCTCAGTACTGTCCCTCTGACAGTGCAGCACTCCCTCAGTACTGCCCCTCCGACAGTGCAGCACTCCCTCAGTACTGCCCCTCCAACAGTGCAGCGCTCCCTCAGTACTGGCCCTCCGACAGTGCAGGCCTTGTTCAATACTGCTGCTCTGACAGTGCAGCACTCCCTCAGTACTGCCACTCTGACAGTGCAGCACTCCCTCCAGTGGGCCCTCAGTAATGCCCCTCCGACAGTGCAGTGCTCCCTCAGTACTGCCCCTCTGATAGTGCAGCACTCCCTCAGTACTGCCCCTCAGACAGTGCAGCGCTCCCTCTGTAATGCCCCTCCGACAACGCAGTCCCTCAGTACTGTCACTCCGACAGTGCAGTGCTCCCTCAGTACTGCCCCTCCGACAGTGCAGCACTCCCTAAGTACTGGCCCGTCGACAGTGCAGCACTCCCTCCAGTGGGCCCTCAGTAATGCCCCTCCGACAGTGCAGTGCTTCCTCAATTCTGCCCCTCTAAAAGTACAGCACTCCCTCAGTACTGCCCCTCTGATAGTGCAGCACTCCCTCAGTACTGCCCCTCAGACAGTGCACCGCTCACTCTGTAATGCCCCTTCGACAATGCAGTCCCTCAGTACTGTCACTCCGACAGTGCAGCGCTCCCTCAGTACTGCCCCTCCGACAGAGCAGCACTCCCTAAGTACTGGCCCGTCGACAGTGCAGCAGTCACTCAGTAAATCCCCTCCGACAGTGCAGCACTCCCTCAGTACTGTCCCTCCGATAGTGCGGGACTTCCTCAGTATTTCCCCTCCGACAGTGCAGCACTCCCTCAGTATTACCCCTCCGACAGTGCGTCACTCCCTCAGAACTGACTCTCAGACAGTGCAGCACTCCCGAAGTAATGCACCTCCGACAAAGCAGTCCCTCAGTACTTCCCCTCTGACACTGCAGCACTCCCTCAGTGCTGCCCCTCAGATAATGCAGCACTCCCTTAGTACTGTCCATCTGAGCAGTACTGTGCACCCTCATTAATGCCCCTCCAATTGTGCAGCACTCCCTCAGTACCGTCCGTCTGACAGTACAGCGCTCCCTCAGTACTGCCACTCCGACAGTGCAGCGCTCCCTCAGTACTGCCCCTACGACTGTGCAGCACTCCCTCAGTACTGGCCCTCCGATATTACAGCGCTCCCTCGGTACTGTCCCTCCGACAGAGCTGCGCTCCCTCAATACTGCCCCTCCAACAATGCACCGCTCCCTCAGTACTGGCCCTCCAACAGTGCGGCGCTTCCTCAGTACTGCCCCTCCGATAGTGCGCTACTCCCTCAGTACTGTACTTCCGACAGTGCAGCACTCCCTCAGTACTGCCCCTCTGACAGTGCAGCACTCCCTCAGTACTGCCCGTCCGACAGTGCGGCGCTCCCTCAGTACTGTCCCTCCGAAAGTGCAGCGCTCCCTCAGTACTGTCCGTCTGACAGTACAGTGCACTCTCGTTAATGCCCCTCCGACAGTGTAGCGCTCCCTCAGTACTGCCCCTCCGACAGTGCTGCACTCCCTCATTACTGCCGCTCCAATAGTGCAGCGCTCACTCAGTACTGCCTCTCCGACAGTGCAGTGCTCCCTCAGTACTGCCCCTCCGACAGTGCAACGCTCCCTCAGTAATTCTCCTACAAAAGTGCAACACTCCTTCCGTACTGCCCCTCCAACAGTGCACCACTCCCTCAGTACTGGCCCCCTGACAATGCAGCGCTCCCTCAGTAATTCCACTCCGACAGTGCAACACTCCTTCCGTACTGCCCCTCCAACAGTGCACCACTCCCTCAGTACCGGCCCCCTGACAATGCAGCGCTCTCTCAGTAATTCCACTCCGATAGTGCGGCATTCCCTAAGTACTATCCCTGCGACAGTGCGGCATTCCCTAGGTACTGTCCCTCTGACGATGCAGCATTCCCTCAGTACTGCCCCTCCGACAGTGCAGCACTCCCTCAGTACTGCCACTCCGACAGTGCATCAGTCCCTCAGTACAGCCCCTCCAACAGTGCAGCACTCCCTCAGTACTGACACGCCGACAGTGCAGTGCTCCCTCAGTAGTGGCGCTCCCTCAGTACAGTCCCTCTGAGTGTGGCACTGCCTCAGTACTGCCCCTCCGACAGCGCAGCATTCCCTCAGTACTGCCCTTCTGCAGTGCAGACCTTGTTCAGTACTGACCCACTGACAGTGCAGCAGTCCTTCAGTACTGTCCCTCCAACAGTGCAGCGCTCCCTCAGTTATGCCCCTCCGACAGTGCAGCACTCCCTCAGTACTGACCCTCCGACAGTGCAGCGCTCCCTCTGTAGTGGGCCCTCAGTAATGTCCCTTCGACAGTGCAGTGATCCCTCAATTCTGCCCCTCCAAAAGAGCGGCACTGCCTCAGTACTGCCCCTCCGACAGCGCAGCACTCCCTCAGTACTGCCCTTCTGCCAGTGCAGACCTTGTTCAGTACTGACCCACTGACAGTGCAGCACTCCCTTAATACTGCCCCTCCGACAGTGCAGCAGTCCTTCAGTACTGTCCCTCCAACAGTGCAGCGCTCCCTCAGTTATGCCCCTCCGACAGTGCAGCACTCCCTCAGTACTGCCCCTCAGACAGTAAAGCGCTCCCTCTGTAATGCCCCTCCGACAACGCAGTCCCTCAGTACTATCAAGAAAGACTGGATCAACTGGGCTTGTATTCACTGGAGTTCAGAAGAGTGAGAGGGGACCTCACTGAGACATTTAAAATTCTGACGGGTTTGGACAGGTTGGATGCAGGAACAATGTTCCCAATGTTGGGGAAGTCCAGAACCAGGGGTCACAGTCTAAGGATAAGGGGTAAGCCATTTAGGACCGAGATGAGGAGAAACTTCTTCACCCAGAGAGTGATGAACCTGTGGAATTCTCTACCACAGAAAGTAGTTGAGGCCAATTCACTAAATATATTCAAAAGGGAGTTAGATGAAGTCCTTACTACTCGGGGGATCAAGCGGTATGGCGTGAAAGCAGGAAGGGGGTACTGAAGTTTCATGTTCAGCCATGAACTCATTGAATGGCGGTGCAGGCTAGAAGGCTGAATGGCCTGCTCCTGCACCTATTTTCTATGTTTCTATGTTTCTACTGTTCCTCCGACAGTGCAGCGCTCACGCAGTAAATCCCCTCCGACAGTGCAGCACTCCCTCAGCACTGTCCGTCTGACAGTACAACGCTCCCTCAGTACTGCCACTCCGACGATGCAGCATTCCCTCAGTACTGCCCCTCCGATAGTACAGCATTCCCTCGGTACTGTCCCTCCGACAGTGCAGTGCTCAATCAATACTGCCCCTCCAACAATGCAGCACTCCCTCAGTACTGTCCCTCTGATAGTGCGGCGCTCCCTCAGTACTGCTCCTCCGACAATGCGGCGCTCCCTTATTACCGCCCCTCCGACAGCGCAGCATTCCCTCAGTACTGCCCTTCTGCAGTGCAGACCTTGTTCAGTACTGACCCACTGACAGTGCAGCAGTCCTTCAGTACTGTCCCTCCAACAGTGCAGCGCTCCCTCAGTTATGCCCCTCCGATAGTGCAGCACTCCCTCAGTACTGACCCTCCGACAGTGCAGTGCTCCCTCTGTAGTGGGCCCTCAGTAATGTCCCTTCGACAGTGCAGTGCTCCCTCAATTCTGCCCCTCCAAAAGAGCGGCACTGCCTCAGTACTGCCCCTCCGACAGCGCAGCACTCCCTCAGTACTGCCCTTCTGCCAGTGCAGACCTTGTTCAGTACTGACCCACTGACAGTGCAGCACTCCCTTAATACTGCCCCTCCGACAGTGCAGCAGTCCTTCAGTACTGTCCCTCCAACAGTGCAGCGCTCCCTCAGTTATGCCCCTCCGACAGTGCAGCACTCCCTCAGTACAGCCCCTCCAACAGTGCAGCACTCCCTCAGTACTGACACGCCGACAGTGCAGTGCTCCCTCAGTAGTGGCGCTCCCTCAGTACCGTCCCTCTGAGTGTGGCACTGCCTCAGTACTGCCCCTCCGACAGCACAGCATTCCCTCAGTACTGCCGCTCCGACAGTGCAGCACTCCCTCAGGACTGCCACTCCGACAGTGCGGCATTCCCTCAGTATTGCCCCTCCGACAGTGCAGCATTCCCTCAGTATTGCCCCTCCGACAGTGCAGCGCTCCCTCAGTACTGTCCCTCAGACAGTTCGGCACTCCCTCAGAACTGACTCTAAGATAGTGCAGCTCTCCCTCAGTAATGCACCTCCGACAAAGCAGTCTCTCAGTAATGCCCCTTTGACAGTGCAGCGTTCCCTTAATATACCAATCCGACAGTGCAGCACTCCCTCGGTACGGTTCCTCTGACAGTTCAGCGCTTCCTCAGTACTGTTCCTTCGGCAGTGCAGTGCTCTCTCAGTACTGCCCCTCCGACAGTGCAGCAGTCATTCAGTACTGTCCCTTCAACAGTGCAGCGCTCCCTCAGTTATGCCCCTCCGACAGTGCACCACTCCCTTGGTACTGCCCCTCCGACAGTGCGCCCTCCCTCGGTACTGCCCGTCCGACAGTGCAACGCTCCCTCCGTACTGTCCCTCCGACAGTGCGGCACTCCCTTGGTACTGCCCCTCCGACAGTGCAGCACTCCCCAGTACTGCTGCTCCGACAGTGCAGCACTCCCTCAGTACTGCCACTCCGACAGTGCATCAGTCCCTCAGTACAGCCCCTCCGACAGTGCATCAGTCCCTCAGTACAGCCCCTCCAACAGTGCAGCACTCCCTCAGTACTGACACGCCGACAGTGCAGTGCTCCCTCAGTAGTGGCGCTCCCTCAGTACAGTCCCTCTGAGTGTGGCACTGCCTCAGTACTGCCCCTCCGACAGCGCAGCATTCCCTCAGTACTGCCCTTCTGTAGTGCAGACCTTGTTCAGTACTGACCCACTGACAGTGCAGTAGTCCTTCAGTACTGTCCCTCCAGCAGTGCAGCGCTCCCTCAGTTATGCCCCTCCGATAGTGCAGCACTCCCTCAGTACTGACCCTCCGACAGTGCAGCGCTCCCTCTGTAGTGGGCCCTCAGTAATGTCCCTTCGACAGTGCAGTGCTCCCTCAATTCTGCCCCTCCAAAAGAGCGGCACTGCCTCAGTACTGCCCCTCCGACAGCGCAGCACTCCCTCAGTACTGCCCTTCTGCCAGTGCAACATCCCTCCGTACTGTCCCTCCGACAGTGCAGCACTCCCTTGGTACTGCCCCTCCGACAGTGCAGCACTCCCCAGTACTGCTGCTCCTACAGTGCAGCACTCCCTCAATGCTGCCCCTCAGATAGTGCAGCACTCCCTTAGTACTGTCCGTCTGAGCAGTACTGTGCACCCTCATTAATGCCCCTCCGACAGTGCAGCACTCCCTCAGTACCATCCGTCTGACAGTACAGCGCTCCCTCGGTACTGCCACTACGACAGTGCAGCGCTCCCTCAGTACTGCCCCTCCGACTGTGCAGCACTCCCTCAGTACTGCCCCTCCGACAGTACAGTGCTCCCTCGGTACTGTGCCTCCGACATTGCAGCGCTCCCTCAATACTGCCCCTCCAACAATGCAGCACTCTCTCAGTACTGTCACTCCGACAATGCAGCACTCCCTCAGTACTGCCCCTCCGACAGTACAGTGCTCCCTCGGTACTGTGCCTCCGACATTGCAGCGCTCCCTCAATACTGCCCCTCCAACAATGCAGCACTCTCTCAGTACTGTCCCTCCGACAATGCAGCACTCCCTCAGTGCTGCCCATCCGACAGTGCGAGAATCCCTCAGTACTGCCCCTCTGACAGTGCAGCACTCCCGCAGTACTGCCACTCCGACCGTGCAGCACTCCCTCAGTACTGTCCGTCTGACAGTACAGTGCACCCTCGTTAATGCCCCTCCGACAGTGTAGCGCTCCCTCAGTACTGCCCCTCCGACAGTGCTGCACTCCCTCATTACTGCCGCTCCAATAGTGCAGCGCTCACTCAGTACTGCCTCTCCGACAGTGCAGCGCTCCCTCAGTACTGCCCCTCCAACAGTGCAACGCTCCCTCAGTAATTCTCCTACAAAAGTGCAACACTCCTTCCGTACTGCCCCTCCAACAGTGCACCACTCCCTCAGTACTGGCCCCCTGACAATGCAGCGCTCCCTCAGTAATTCCACTCCGACAGTGCAACACTCCCTCCGTACTGCCCCTCCAACAGTGCACCACTCGCTCAGTACTGGCCCCCTGACAATGCAGCGCTCCCTCAGTAATTCCACTCCGACAGTGCAACACTCCCTCCGTACTGCCCCTCCAACAGTGCACCACTCCCTCAGTATCGGCCCCCTGACAATGCAGCGCTCTCTCAGTAATTCCACTCCGACAGTGCGGCACTCCCTAAGTACTATCCCTGCGACAGTGCGGCATTCCCTCGGTACTGCCCCTCCGACTATGCAGCATTCCCTCAGTACTGCCGCTCCGACAGTGCAGCACTCCCTCAGTACTGCCACTCCGACAGTGCATCAGTCCCTCAGTACAGCCCCTCCGACAGTGCATCAGTCCCTCAGTACAGCCCCTCCAACAGTGCAGCACTCCCTCAGTACTGACACGCCGACAGTGCAGTGCTCCCTCAGTAGTGGCGCTCCCTCAGTACAGTCCCTCTGAGTGTGGCACTGCCTCAGTACTGCCCCTCCGACAGCGCAGCATTCCCTCAGTACTGCCCTTCTGTAGTGCAGACCTTGTTCAGTACTGACCCACTGACAGTGCAGTAGTCCTTCAGTACTGTCCCTCCAGCAGTGCAGCGCTCCCTCAGTTATGCCCCTCCGACAGTGCAGCACTCCCTCAGTACTGACCCTCCGACAGTGCAGCGCTCCCTCTGTAGTGGGCCCTCAGTAATGTCCCTTCGACAGTGCAGTGCTCCCTCAATTCTGCCCCTCCAAAAGAGCGGCACTGCCTCAGTACTGCCCCTCCGACAGCGCAGCACTCCCTCAGTACTGCCCTTCTGCCAGTGCAGACCTTGTTCAGTACTGACCCACTGACAGTGCAGCACTCCCTTAATACTGCCCCTCCGACAGTGCAGCAGTCCTTCAGTACTGTCCCTCCAACAGTGCAGCGCTCCCTCAGTTATGCCCCTCCGACAGTGCAGCACTCCCTCAGTACTGACCCTCCGACAGTGCAGCGCTCCCTCTGTAGTGGGCCCTCAGTAATGTCCCTTCGACAGTGCAGTGCTCCCTCAATTCTGCCCCTCCAAAAGAGCGGCACTCCCTCAGTACAGCCTTCCGACAGTGTAGCTCTCCCTCAGTACTATCTCTCCAACAGTGCAGCACTCCCTCAGTACTGCCCCTCAGACAGTAAAGCGCTCCCTCTGTAATGCCCCTCCGACAACGCAGTCCCTCAGTACTATCAAGAAAGACTGGATCAACTGGGCTTGTATTCACTGGAGTTCAGAAGAGTGAGAGGGGACCTCACTGAGACATTTAAAATTCTGACGGGTTTGGACAGGTTGGATGCAGGAACAATGTTCACAATGTTGGGGAAGTCCAGAACCAGGGGTCACAGTCTAAGGATAAGGGGTAAGCCATTTAGGACCGAGATGAGGAGAAACTTCTTCACCCAGAGAGTGATGAACCTGTGGAATTCTCTACCACAGAAAGTAGTTGAGGCCAATTCACTAAATATATTCAAAAGGGAGTTAGATGAAGTCCTTACTACTCGGGGGATCAAGGGGTATGGCGTGAAAGCAGGAAGGGGGTACTGAAGTTTCATGTTCAGCCATGAACTCATTGAATGGCGGTGCAGGCTGGAAGGGCTGAATGGCCTGCTCCTGCACCTATTTTGTATGTTTCTATGTTTCTACTGTTCCTCCGACAGTGCAGCGCTCCCTCAGTACTGCCCCTCCGACTATGCAGCATTCCCTCAGTACTGGCCCGCCGACAGTGCAGCAGTCACGCAGTAAATCCCCTCCGACAGTGCAGCACTCCCTCAGCACTGTCCGTCTGACAGTACAACGCTCCCTCAGTACTGCCACTCCGACAGTACAGCGCTCCCTCAGTACTGCCCCTCCGACTATGCAGCATTCCCTCAGTACTGCCCCTCCGATAGTACAGCATTCCCTCGGTACTGTCCCTCCGACAGTGCAGTGCTCAATCAATACTGCCCCTCCAACAATGCAGCACTCCCTCAGTACTGTCCCTCCGATAGTGCGGCGCTCCCTCAGTACTGCTCCTCCAACAATGCGGCGCTCCCTTATTACCGCCCCTCCGACAGCGCAGCATTCCCTCAGTACTGCCCTTCTGCAGTGCAGACCTTGTTCAGTACTGACCCACTGACAGTGCAGCAGTCCTTCAGTACTGTCCCTCCAACAGTGCAGCGCTCCCTCAGTTATGCCCCTCCGACAGTGCAGCACTCCCTCAGTACTGCCCCTCCGACAGCGCAGCATTCCCTCAGTACTGCCCTTCTGCAGTGCAGACCTTGTTCAGTACTGACCCACTGACAGTGCAGCAGTCCTTCAGTACTGTCCCTCCAACAGTGCAGCGCTCCCTCAGTTATGCCCCTCCGATAGTGCAGCACTCCCTCAGTACTGACCCTCCGACAGTGCAGTGCTCCCTCTGTAGTGGGCCCTCAGTAATGTCCCTTCGACAGTGCAGTGCTCCCTCAATTCTGCCCCTCCAAAAGAGCGGCACTGCCTCAGTACTGCCCCTCCGACAGCGCAGCACTCCCTCAGTACTGCCCTTCTGCCACTGCAGACGTTGTTCAGTACTGACCCACTGACAGTGCAGCACTCCCTTAATACTGCCCCTCCGACAGTGCAGCAGTCCTTCAGTACTGTCCCTCCAACAGTGCAGCGCTCCCTCAGTTATGCCCCTCCGACAGTGCAGCACTCCCTCAGTACTGACACGCCGACAGTGCAGTGCTCCCTCAGTAGTGGCGCTCCCTCAGTACCGTCTCTCTGAGTGTGGCACTGCCTCAGTACTGCCCCTCCGACAGCACAGCATTCCCTCAGTACTGCCGCTCCGACAGTGCAGCACTCCCTCAGGACTGCCCCTCCGACAGTGCGGCATTCCCACAGTATTGCCCCTCCGACAGTGCAGCATTCCCTCAGTATTGCCCCTCCGACAGTGCAGCGCTCCCTCAGTACTGTCCCTCAGACAGTTCGGCACTCCCTCAGAACTGACTCTAAGATAGTGCAGCTCTCCCTCAGTAATGCACCTCCGACAAAGCAGTCTCTCAGTACTGCCCATTTAACAGTGCAGCGTTCCCTTAATATACCAATCCGACAGCGCAGCACTCCCTCGGTACGGTTCCTCTGACAGTTCAGAGCTTCCTCAGTACTGTTCCTTCGGCAGTGCAGTGCTCTCTCAGTACTGCCCCTCCGACAGTGCAGCAGTCATTCAGTACTGTCCCTTCAACAGTGCAGCGCTCCCTCAGTTATGCCCCTCCGACAGTGCACCACTCCCTTGGTACTGCCCCTCCGACAGTGCGCCCTCCCTCAGTACTGTCCCCCTGACAGTGCAGTGCTCCCTCAGTAATTCTCCTGCGACAGTGTGGCACTCCCTCAGTACTGCCCCTCTGACAATGCAGCATTCCCTCGGTACTGCCCGTCCGACAGTGCTACATCCCACCGTACTGTCCCTCCGACAGTGCAGCACTCCCCAGTACTGCTGCTCCTACAGTGCAGCACTCCCTCAGTGCTGCCCCTCAGATAGTGCAGCACTCCCTTAGTACTGTCCGTCTGAGCAGTACTGTGCACCCTCATTAATGCCCCTCCGAGAGTGCAGCACTCCCTCAGTACCATCCGTCTGACAGTACAGCGCTCCCTCGGTACTGCCACTACGACAGTGCAGCGCTCCCTCAGTACTGCCCCTCCGACTGTGCAGCACTCCCTCAGTACTGCCCCTCCGACAGTACAGTAGTACAGTGCTCCCTCGGTACTGTGCCTCCGACATTGCAGCGCTCCCTCAATACTGCCCATCCAACAATGCAGCACTCTCTCAGTACTGTCCCTCCGACAATGCAGCACTCCCTCAGTACTGCCCCTCCGACAGTACAGTGCTCCCTCGGTACTGTGCCTCCGACATTGCAGCGCTCCCTCAAACTGCCCCTCCAACAATGCAGCACTCTCTCAGTACTGTCCCTCCGACAATGCAGCACTCCCTCAGTGCTGCCCATCCGACAGTGCAGCACTCCCTCAGTACTGCCACTCCGACAGTGCATCAGTCCCTCAGTACAGCCCCTCCAACAGTGCAGCACTCCCTCAGTACTGACACGCCGACAGTGCAGTGCTCCCTCAGTAGTGGCGCTCCCTCAGTACAGTCCCTCTGAGTGTGGCACTGCCTCAGTACTGCCCCTCCGACAGCGCAGCATTCCCTCAGTACTGCCCTTCTGTAGTGCAGACCTTGTTCAGTACTGACCCACTGACAGTGCAGTAGTCCTTCAGTACTGTCCCTCCAACAGTGCAGCGCTCCCTCAGTTATGCCCCTCCGACAGTGCAGCACTCCTTCAGTACTGACCCTCCGACAGTGCAGCGCTCCCTCTATAGTGGGCCCTCAGTAATGTCCCTTCGATAGTGCAGTGCTCCCTCAATTCTGCCCCTCCAAAAGAGCGGCACTGCCTTAGTACTGCCCCTCCGACAGCGCAGCACTCCCTCAGTACTGCCCTTCTGCCAGTGCAGACCTTGTTCAGTACTGACCCACTGACAGTGCAGCACTCCCTTAATAGTGCCCCTCTGACAGTGCAGCAGTCCTTCAGTACTGTCCCTCCAACAGTGCAGCGCTCCCTCAGTTATGCCCCTCCGACAGTGCAGCACTCCCTCAGTACTGACCCTCCGACAGTGCAGCGCTCCCTCTGTAGTGGGCCCTCAGTAATGCCCCTTCGACAGTGCAGTGCTCCCTCAATTCTGCCCCTCCAAAAGAGCGGCACTCCCTCAGTACAGCCTTCCGACAGTGTAGCTCTCCCTCAGTACTATCTCTCCAACAGTGCAGCACTCCCTCAGTACTGCCCCTCAGACAGTAAAGCGCTCCCTCTGTAATGCCCCTCCGACAACGCAGTCCCTCAGTACTATCAAGAAAGACTGGATCAACTGGGCTTGTATTCACTGGAGTTCAGAAGAGTGAGAGGGGACCTCACTGAGACATTTAAAATTCTGACGGGTTTGGACAGGTTGGATGCAGGAACAATGTTCACAATGTTGGGGAAGTCCAGAACCAGGGGTCACAGTCTAAGGATAAGGGGTAAGCCATTTAGGACCGAGATGAGGAGAAACTTCTTCACCCAGAGAGTGATGAACCTGTGGAATTCTCTACCACAGAAAGTAGTTGAGGCCAATTCACTAAATATATTCAAAAGGGAGTTAGATGAAGTCCTTACTACTCGGGGGATCAAGGGGTATGGCGTGAAAGCAGGAAGGGGGTACTGAAGTTTCATGTTCAGCCATGAACTCATTGAATGGCGGTGCAGGCTGGAAGGGCTGAATGGCCTGCTCCTGCACCTATTTTGTATGTTTCTATGTTTCTACTGTTCCTCCGACAGTGCAGCGCTCCCTCAGTACTGCCCCTCCGACTATGCAGCATTCCCTCAGTACTGGCCCGCCGACAGTGCAGCAGTCACGCAGTAATTCCCCTCCGACAGTGCAGCACTCCCTCAGCACTGTCCGTCTGACAGTACAACGCTCCCTCAGTACTGCCACTCCGACAGTACAGCGCTCCCTCAGTACTGCCCCTCCGACTATGCAGCATTCCCTCAGTACTGCCCCTCCGATAGTACAGCATTCCCTCGGTACTGTCCCTCCGACAGTGCAGTGCTCAATCAATACTGCCCCTCCAACAATGCAGCACTCCCTCAGTACTGTCCCTCCGATAGTGCGGCGCTCCCTCAGTACTGCTCCTCCAACAATGCGGCGCTCCCTTATTACCGCCCCTCCGACAGCGCAGCATTCCCTCAGTACTGCCCTTCTGCAGTGCAGACCTTGTTCAGTACTGACCCACTGACAGTGCAGCAGTCCTTCAGTACTGTCCCTCCAACAGTGCAGCGCTCCCTCAGTTATGCCCCTCCGACAGTGCAGCACTCCCTCAGTACTGCCCCTCCGACAGCGCAGCATTCCCTCAGTACTGCCCTTCTGCAGTGCAGACCTTGTTCAGTACTGACCCACTGACAGTGCAGCAGTCCTTCAGTACTGTCCCTCCAACAGTGCAGCGCTCCCTCAGTTATGCCCCTCCGATAGTGCAGCACTCCCTCAGTACTGACCCTCCGACAGTGCAGTGCTCCCTCTGTAGTGGGCCCTCAGTAATGTCCCTTCGACAGTGCAGTGCTCCCTCAATTCTGCCCCTCCAAAAGAGCGGCACTGCCTCAGTACTGCCCCTCCGACAGCGCAGCACTCCCTCAGTACTGCCCTTCTGCCACTGCAGACGTTGTTCAGTACTGACCCACTGACAGTGCAGCACTCCCTTAATACTGCCCCTCCGACAGTGCAGCAGTCCTTCAGTACTGTCCCTCCAACAGTGCAGCGCTCCCTCAGTTATGCCCCTCCGACAGTGCAGCACTCCCTCAGTACTGACACGCCGACAGTGCAGTGCTCCCTCAGTAGTGGCGCTCCCTCAGTACCGTCTCTCTGAGTGTGGCACTGCCTCAGTACTGCCCCTCCGACAGCACAGCATTCCCTCAGTACTGCCGCTCCGACAGTGCAGCACTCCCTCAGGACTGCCCCTCCGACAGTGCGGCATTCCCACAGTATTGCCCCTCCGACAGTGCTGCATTCCCTCAGTATTGCCCCTCCGACAGTGCAGCGCTCCCTCAGTACTGTCCCTCAGACAGTTCGGCACTCCCTCAGAACTGACTCTAAGATAGTGCAGCTCTCCCTCAGTAATGCACCTCCGACAAAGCAGTCTCTCAGTACTGCCCATTTAACAGTGCAGCGTTCCCTTAATATACCAATCCGACAGCGCAGCACTCCCTCGGTACGGTTCCTCTGACAGTTCAGAGCTTCCTCAGTACTGTTCCTTCGGCAGTGCAGTGCTCTCTCAGTACTGCCCCTCCGACAGTGCAGCAGTCATTCAGTACTGTCCCTTCAACAGTGCAGCGCTCCCTCAGTTATGCCCCTCCGACAGTGCACCACTCCCTTGGTACTGCCCCTCCGACAGTGCGCCCTCCCTCAGTACTGTCCCCCTGACAGTGCAGTGCTCCCTCAGTAATTCTCCTGCGACAGTGTGGCACTCCCTCAGTACTGCCCCTCTGACAATGCAGCATTCCCTCGGTACTGCCCGTCCGACAGTGCTACATCCCACCGTACTGTCCCTCCGACAGTGCAGCACTCCCCAGTACTGCTGCTCCTACAGTGCAGCACTCCCTCAGTGCTGCCCCTCAGATAGTGCAGCACTCCCTTAGTACTGTCCGTCTGAGCAGTACTGTGCACCCTCATTAATGCCCCTCCGAGAGTGCAGCACTCCCTCAGTACCATCCGTCTGACAGTACAGCGCTCCCTCGGTACTGCCACTACGACAGTGCAGCGCTCCCTCAGTACTGCCCCTCCGACTGTGCAGCACTCCCTCAGTACTGCCCCTCCGACAGTACAGTAGTACAGTGCTCCCTCGGTACTGTGCCTCCGACATTGCAGCGCTCCCTCAATACTGCCCATCCAACAATGCAGCACTCTCTCAGTACTGTCCCTCCGACAATGCAGCACTCCCTCAGTACTGCCCCTCCGACAGTACAGTGCTCCCTCGGTACTGTGCCTCCGACATTGCAGCGCTCCCTCAAACTGCCCCTCCAACAATGCAGCACTCTCTCAGTACTGTCCCTCCGACAATGCAGCACTCCCTCAGTGCTGCCCATCCGACAGTGCAGCACTCCCTCAGTACTGCCACTCCGACAGTGCATCAGTCCCTCAGTACAGCCCCTCCAACAGTGCAGCACTCCCTCAGTACTGACACGCCGACAGTGCAGTGCTCCCTCAGTAGTGGCGCTCCCTCAGTACAGTCCCTCTGAGTGTGGCACTGCCTCAGTACTGCCCCTCCGACAGCGCAGCATTCCCTCAGTACTGCCCTTCTGTAGTGCAGACCTTGTTCAGTACTGACCCACTGACAGTGCAGTAGTCCTTCAGTACTGTCCCTCCAACAGTGCAGCGCTCCCTCAGTTATGCCCCTCCGACAGTGCAGCACTCCTTCAGTACTGACCCTCCGACAGTGCAGCGCTCCCTCTATAGTGGGCCCTCAGTAATGTCCCTTCGATAGTGCAGTGCTCCCTCAATTCTGCCCCTCCAAAAGAGCGGCACTGCCTTAGTACTGCCCCTCCGACAGCGCAGCACTCCCTCAGTACTGCCCTTCTGCCAGTGCAGACCTTGTTCAGTACTGACCCACTGACAGTGCAGCACTCCCTTAATAGTGCCCCTCTGACAGTGCAGCAGTCCTTCAGTACTGTCCCTCCAACAGTGCAGCGCTCCCTCAGTTATGCCCCTCCGACAGTGCAGCACTCCCTCAGTACTGACCCTCCGACAGTGCAGCGCTCCCTCTGTAGTGGGCCCTCAGTAATGCCCCTTCGACAGTGCAGTGCTCCCTCAATTCTGCCCCTCCAAAAGAGCGGCACTCCCTCAGTACAGCCTTCCGACAGTGTAGCTCTCCCTCAGTACTATCTCTCCAACAGTGCAGCACTCCCTCAGTACTGCCCCTCAGACAGTAAAGCGCTCCCTCTGTAATGCCCCTCCGACAACGCAGTCCCTCAGTACTATCAAGAAAGACTGGATCAACTGGGCTTGTATTCACTGGAGTTCAGAAGAGTGAGAGGGGACCTCACTGAGACATTTAAAATTCTGACGGGTTTGGACAGGTTGGATGCAGGAACAATGTTCACAATGTTGGGGAAGTCCAGAACCAGGGGTCACAGTCTAAGGATAAGGGGTAAGCCATTTAGGACCGAGATGAGGAGAAACTTCTTCACCCAGAGAGTGATGAACCTGTGGAATTCTCTACCACAGAAAGTAGTTGAGGCCAATTCACTAAATATATTCAAAAGGGAGTTAGATGAAGTCCTTACTACTCGGGGGATCAAGGGGTATGGCGTGAAAGCAGGAGGGGGGTACTGAAGTTTCATGTTCAGCCATGAACTCATTGAATGGCGGTGCAGGCTGGAAGGGCTGAATGGCCTGCTCCTGCACCTATTTTGTATGTTTCTATGTTTCTACTGTTCCTCCGACAGTGCAGCGCTCCCTCAGTACTGCCCCTCCGACTATGCAGCATTCCCTCAGTACTGGCCCGCCGACAGTGCAGCAGTCACGCAGTAAATCCCCTCCGACAGTGCAGCACTCCCTCAGCACTGTCCGTCTGACAGTACAACGCTCCCTCAGTACTGCCACTCCGACAGTACAGCGCTCCCTCAGTACTGCCCCTCCGACTATGCAGCATTCCCTCAGTACTGCCCCTCCGATAGTACAGCATTCCCTCGGTACTGTCCCTCCGACAGTGCAGTGCTCAATCAATACTGCCCCTCCAACAATGCAGCACTCCCTCAGTACTGTCCCTCCGATAGTGCGGCGCTCCCTCAGTACTGCTCCTCCGACAATGCGGCGCTCCCTTATTACCGCCCCTCCGACAGCGCAGCATTCCCTCAGTACTGCCCTTCTGCAGTGCAGACCTTGTTCAGTACTGACCCACTGACAGTGCAGCAGTCCTTCAGTACTGTCCCTCCAACAGTGCAGCGCTCCCTCAGTACAGCCCTTCCAACAGTGCAGCACTCCCTCAGTACTGACACGCCGACAGTGCAGTGCTCCCTCAGTAGTGGCGCTCCCTCAGTACCGTCCCTCTGAGTGTGGCACTGCCTCAGTACTGCCCCTCCGACAGCACAGCATTCCCTCAATACTGCCGCTCCGACAGTGCAGCACTCCCTCAGTATTGCCCCTCCGACAGTGCAGTGCTCCCTCTGTACTGTCCCTCAGACAGTTCGGCACTCCCTCAGAACTGACTCTAAGACAGTGCAGCTCTCCCTCAGTAATGCACCTCCGACAAAGCAGTCTCTCAGTACTGCCCCTTTGACAGTGCAGCGCTCCCTTAATATACCAATCCGACAGGTCAGCGCTTCCTCAGTACTGTTCCTTCGGCAGTGCAGTGCTCTCTCAGTACTGTCCCTCCGACAGTGCAGCAGTCCTTCAGTACTGTCCCTTCAACAGTGCAGCGCTCCCTCAGTTATGCCCCTTCGACAGTGCACCACTCCCTTGGTACTGCCCCTCCGACAGTGCGCCCTCACACAGTACTGCCCCCCTGACAGTGCAGTGCTCCCTCAGTAATTCTCCTGTGACAGTGCGGCACTCCCTCAGTACTGCCCCTCTGACAATGCAGCATTCCCTCGGTACTGCCCGTCCGACAGTGCAACATCCCTCCGTACTGTCCCTCTGACAGTGCAGCACTCCCTTGGTACTGCCCCTCCGACAGTGCACCACTCCCTTGGTACTGCCCCTCCGAATGTGCAGCACTCCCCAGTACTGCTGCTCCTACAGTGCAGCACTCCCTCAGTGCTGCCCCTCAGATAGTGCAGCACTCCCTTAGTACTGTCCGTCTGAGCAGTACTGTGCACCCTCATTAATGCCCCTCCGAGAGTGCAGCACTCCCTCAGTACCATTCGTCTGACAGTACAGCGCTCCCTCGGTACTGCCACTACGACAGTGCAGCGCTCCCTCAGTACTGCCCCTCCGACTGTGCAGCACTCCCTCAGTACTGCCCCTCCGACAGTACAGTGCTCCCTCGGTACTGTGCCTCCGACATTGCAGCGCTCCCTCAATATTGCCCCTCCAACAATGCAGCACTCTTTCAGTACTGTCCCTCCGACAATGCAGCACTCCCTCAGTGCTGCCCATCCGACAGTGCGAGAATCCCTCAGTACTGCCCCTCTGACAGTGCAGCACTCCCGCAGTACTGCCACTCCGACCGTGCAGCACTCCCTCAGTACTGTCCGTCTGACAGTACAGTGCACCCTCGTTAATGCCCCTCCGACAGTGTAGCGCTCCCTCAGTACTGCCCCTCCGACAGTGCTGCACTCCCTCATTACTTCTGCTCCAATAGTGCAGCGCTCACTCAGTACTGCCTCTCCGACAGTGCAGTGCTCCCTCAGTACTGCCCCTCCGACAGTGCAACGCTCCCTCAGTAATTCTCCTACAAAAGTGCAACACTCCTTCCGTACTGCCCCTCCAACAGTGCACCACTCCCTCAGTACTGGCCCCCTGACAATGCACCGCTCCCTCAGTAATTCCACTCCGACAGTGCAACACTCCCTCCGTACTGCCCCTCCAACAGTGCACCACTCCCTCAGTACTGCCCCCCTGACAATGCAGCGCTCCCTCAGTAATTCCACTCCGACAGTGCAACACTCCCTCCGTACTGCCCCTCCAACAGTGCACCACTCCCTCAGTACCGGCCCCCTGACAATGCAGCGCTCTCTCAGTAATTCCACTCCGACAGTGCGGCACTCCCTAAGTACTATCCCTGCGACAGTGCGGCATTCCCTAGGTACTGTCCCTCTGACAATGCAGCATTCCCTCAGTACTGCCCCTCCGACAGTGCACCACTCTCTCAGTACTGCCCCTCCGACAGTGCAGCACTCCCTCAGTACTGCCACTCCGACAGTGCATCAGTCCCTCAGTACAGCCCCTCCAACAGTGCAGCACTCCCTCAGTACTGACACGCCGACAGTGCAGTGCTCCCTCAGTAGTGGCGCTCCCTCAGTACAGTCCCTCTGAGTGTGGCACTGCCTCAGTACTGCCCCTCCGACTGCGCAGCATTCCCTCAGTACTGCCCTTCTGTAGTGCAGACCTTGTTCAGTACTGACCCACTGACAGTGCAGCAGTCCTTCAGTACTGTCCCTCCAGCAGTGCAGCGCTCCCTCAGTTATGCCCCTCCGACAGTGCAGCACTCCCTCAGTACTGACCCTCCGACAGTGCAGCGCTCCCTCTGTAGTGGGCCCTCAGTAATGTCCCTTCGACAGTGCAATGCTCCCTCAATTCTGCCCCTCCAAAAGAGCGGCACTGCCTCAGTACTGCCCCTCCGACAGCGCAGCACTCCCTCAGTACTGCCCTTCTGCCAGTGCAGACCTTGTTCAGTACTGACCCACTGACAGTGCAGCACTCCCTTAATACTGCCCCTCCGACAGTGCAGCAGTCCTTCAGTACTGTCCCTCCAACAGTGCAGCACTCCCTCAGTACTGACCCTCCGACAGTGCAGCGCTCCCTCTGTAGTGGGCCCTCAGTAATGTCCCTTCGACAGTGCAATGCTCCCTCAATTCTGCCCCTCCAAAAGAGCGGCACTGCCTCAGTACTGCCCCTCCGACAGCGCAGCACTCCCTCAGTACTGCCCTTCTGCCAGTGCAGACCTTGTTCAGTACTGACCCACTGACAGTGCAGCACTCCCTTAATACTGCCCCTCCGACAGTGCAGCAGTCCTTCAGTACTGTCCCTCCAACAGTGCAGCGCTCCCTCAGTTATGCCCCTCCGACAGTGCAGCACTCCCTCAGTACTGACCCTCCGACAGTGCAGCGCTCCCTCTGTAGTGGGCCCTCAGTAATGCCCCTTCGACAGTGCAGTGCTCCCTCAATTCTGCCCCTCCAAAAGAGCGGCACTCCCTCAGTACAGCCTTCCGACAGTGTAGCTCTCCCTCAGTACTATCTCTCCAACAGTGCAGCACTCCCTCAGTACTGCCCCTCAGACAGTAAAGCGCTCCCTCTGTAATGCCCCTCCGACAACGCAGTCCCTCAGTACTATCAAGAAAGACTGGATCAACTGGGCTTGTATTCACTGGAGTTCAGAAGAGTGAGAGGGGACCTCACTGAGACATTTAAAATTCTGACGGGTTTGGACAGGTTGGATGCAGGAACAATGTTCCCAATGTTGGGGAAGTCCAGAACCAGGGGTCACAGTCTAAGGATAAGTAGTAAGCCATTTAGGACCGAGATGAGGAGAAACTTCTTCACCCAGAGAGTGATGAACCTGTGGAATTCTCTACCACAGAAAGTAGTTGAGGCCAATTCACTAAATATATTCAAAAGGGAGTTAGATGAAGTCCTTACTACTCGGGGGATCAAGGGGTATGGCGTGAAAGCAGGAAGGGAGTACTGAAGTTTCATGTTCAGCCATGAACTCATTGAATGGCGGTGCAGGCTGGAAGGGCTGAATGGCCTGCTCCTGCACCTATTTTCTATGTTTCTATGTGTCTACTGTTCCTCCGACAGTGCAGCGCTCCCTCAGTACTGCCACTCCGACTATGCAGCATTCCCTCAGTACTTCCCCTCCGACAGTGCAGCGCTCCCTCAGTACTGCCCCTCCGACTATGCAGCATTCCCTCAGTACTGCCCCTCCGACAGTGCAGCACTCCCTCAGTACTGCCACTCCGACAGTGCATCAGTCCCTCAGTACAGCCCCTCCGACAGTGCAGCGCTCCCTCAGTACTGTCCCTCAGACAGTTCGGCACTCCCTCAGAACTGACTCTAAGATAGTGCAGCTCTCCCTCAGTAATGCACCTCCGACAAAGCAGTCTCTCAGTACTGCCCCTTTGACAGTGCAGCGCTCCCTTAATATACCAATCCGACAATGCAGCACTCCCTCGGTACGGTTCCTCTGACAGTTCAGCGATTCCTCAGTACTGTTCCTCCGGCAGTGCAGTGCTCTCTCAGTACTGCCCCTCCGACAGTGCAGCAGTCCTTCAGTACTGTCCCTTCAACAGTGCGCCCTCCCTCAGTACTGCGCCCCTGACAGTGCAGTGCTCCCTCAGTAATTCTCCTGCGACAGTGCGGCACTGCCTCAGTACTGCCCCTCTGACAATGCAGCATTCCCTCAGTACTGCCCGTCCGACAGTGCAACATCCCTCTGTACTGTCCCTCCGACAGTGCAGCACTCCCTTGGTACTGCCCCTCCTACAGTGCAGCACTCCCTTGGTACTGCCCCTCAGATAGTGCAGCACTCCCTTAGTACTGTCCGTCTGAGCAGTACTGTGCACCCTCATTAATGCCCCTCCGACAGTGCAGCACTCCCTCAGTACCATCCGTCTGACAGTACAGCGCTCCCTCGGTACTGCCACTACGACAGTGCAGCGCTCCCTCAGTACTGCCCCTCCGACTGTGCAGCACTCCCTCAGTACTGCCCCTCCGATAGTACAGTGCTCCCTCGGTACTGTGCCTCCGACATTGCAGCGCTCCCTCAATACTGCCCCTCCAACAATGCAGCACTCTCTCAGTACTGTCCCTCCGACAATGCAGCACTCCCTCAGTGCTGCCCATCCGACAGTGCGAGAATCCCTCAGTACTGCCCCTCCGACAGTGCAGCACTCCCTCAGTACTGTCCGTCTGACAGTACAGTGCACCCTCGTTAATGCCCCTCCGACAGTGTAGCGCTCCCTCAGTACTGCCCCTCCGACAGTGCTGCACTCATTACTGCCGCTCCAATAGTGCAGCGCTCCCTCAGTACTGCCTCTCCGACAGTGCAGTGCTCCCTCAGTACTGCCCCTCCGACAGTGCAGCACTCCCTCAGTACTGTCCGTCTGACAGTACAGTGCACCCTCGTTAATGCCCCTCCGACAGTGTAGCGCTCCCTCAGTACTACCCCTCCGACAGTGCTGCACTCCCTCATTACTGCCGCTCCAATAGTGCAGCGCTCCCTCAGTACTGCCTCTCCGACAGTGCAGTGCTCCCTCAGTACTGCCCCTCCGACAGTGCAACGCTCCCTCAGTAATTCTCCTACAAAAGTGCAACACTCCTTCCGTACTGCCCCTCCAACAGTGCACCACTCCCTCAGTACTGGTCCCCTGACAATGCACCGCTCCCTCAGTAATTCCACTCCGACAGTGCAACACTCCCTCCGTACTGCCCCTCCAACAGTGCACCACTCCCTCAGTACCGGCCCCCTGACAATGCAGCGCTCTCTCAGTAATTCCACTCCGACAGTGCGGCACTCCCTAAGTACTATCCCTGCGACATTGCGGCATTCCCTAGGTACTGTCCCTCTGACAATGCAGCATTCCCTCAGTACTGCCCCTCCGACAGTGCACCACTCTCTCAGTACTGCCCCTCCGACAGTGCAGCACTCCCTCAGTCCTGCCCCTCCGGCAGTGCGGCACTCCCTCAGTACTATCCCTGTGAAGTGCGACACTCCCTCAGTACTGTCCGTCTGACAGTACAGCACTCCCTCGGTACTGTCCCTCCCACAGTGCAGCGCTCCCTCAATACTGCCCCTCCAACAATGCGGCGCTCCCTCAGTACTGTCCCTCCGACAGTGCGGCGCTCCCTCAGTACTGCCCCTCCGACAATGCGGCGCTGCCTTAGTACTGCCCCTCCGACAGTGCAGCACTCCCTCAGTACTGCCCCTCCGGCAGTGCAGCACTCCCTCAGTACTGCACCTCCGACAACGCAGCACTCCCTCAATACTGCAACTCCGACAGTGCGGCACTCCCTCAGTACTCTCCGTCCGACAGTGCGCCCTCCCTCAGTACTGGCCCCCTGACAGTGCAGCGCTCCCTCAGTAATTCCCCTCCGACAGAGCGGCACTCCCTCAGTAATATCCCTGCGACAGTGCGGCACTCCCTCAGTACTGTCCTTCTGACAATGCGGCACTCCCTCAGTACTGCCCCTCTGACAATGCAACGTTCCCCCCGTACTGTCCCTCCGACAGTGCGGCACTCCCTAAGTACTGCCCCTCCGACAATGCAGCACTCCCTCAGTACTGTCCGTCTGATAGTACAGTGTACCCTCATTAATGCCCCTCCAACAGTGCAGCACTCTCTCAGTACTGCCCCTCCGACAGTGCAGCGCTCCCTCAGTATTCCCCTCCGACAGTGCAGTACTCCCTCAGTATTACCCCTCCGATAGTGCGTCACTCCCTCAGAACTGACTCTCAGACAGTGCATCACTCCCTCAGTAATGCACCTCCGACAAAGCAGTCCCTCAGTACTTCCCCTCTGACAGTGCAGCACTCCCTCAGTGCTGCCCCTCAGATAGTGCAGCACTCCCTCAGTACTGTCTGCATGAACAATACTGTGCACCCTCATTAATGCCCCACCGACTGTGCAGCACTCCCTCAGTACTGCCCCTCCGATAGTACAGCGCTAACTCGGTACTGTCCCTCCGACAGTGCAGCGCTCCCTCACTACTGTCCCTCCAACAATGCAGCGCTCCCTCAGTACTGTCCCTCCGACAGTGAGGAACTCCCTCAGTACAGCCCCTCCGACTGTGCAGCGCTCCCTTAGTACTGCCCCTCCGACAGTGCGCGACTTCCTCAGTACTGCCCCTCCGACAGTACAGCACTCCCACAGTACTGCCCCTCCGATTTTGCAGCGCTCCCTCAGTACTGCCCCTCCAACAGTGCGGCACTCCCTCAGTACTGCCCCTCCGACAGTGCAGCGTTCCCTCAGTACTGCACCTCCGACAGTGCAGCATTCCCTCAGTACTGCCGCTCCAAAAGTGCAGCGCTCCATCAGTACTGCCCCCCGACAGTGCAGCGATCCCTCAGTACTGCCCCTCCGACAGCACAACACTCCCTCAGTACTGCCCCACCGACAGTGCAGCACTCCCTCAGTACTGCACCTCCGTCAGTGCAGCACTCACTCAGTATTCCCCTCCATCAGTGCAGTTCTCCCTCAGTATTATCCCTCCGACAGTGCGTCACTCCTTCTGGACTGACTCTCAGACAGTGCAGCACTCCCTCAGTAATGCACCTCCGACAAAGCAGTCCCTCAGTACTGCCGCTCCAACAGTGCAGCGCTCCCTCAGTACTGCCCCTCCGACAGTGCAGCACTCCCTCAGTACTGCCCCTCCGACAGTGCAGCACTCCCTCAGTACTGTCCGTCTGACAGTACAGTGCACCCTCGATAATGCCCCTCCGACAGTGTAGCGCTCCCTCAGTACTGCCCCTCCGACAGTGATGCACTCCCTCAGTACTGCCGCTCCAATAGTGCAGCGCTACCTCAGTACTGGCCCTCCGACAGTGCAACGCTCCCTCAGTACTGGCCCCCTGACAATGCACCGCTCCCTCAGTAATTCCACTCCGACATGGCAACACTCCCTCAGTACTGACCCACCTACTGTGCAGCACTCCCTGAGTACTGCCTCTCCGACAGTGCAGCACTCCCTCAGTACTGACCCACCTACTGTGCAGCACTCCCTCAGTACTGCGCGTCCGACAGTGCAGCACTCCGTCAGTACTGACCCACCTACTGTGCAGCACTCCCTCAGTACTGCCCCTCCGACGGTGCGGCACTCCCTCAGTACTGCCCCTCCGACAGTGCAGCACTCCCTCAGTACTGCCCCTCCGACAGTGCAGCACTCCCTCAGTACTGCCCGTCCGACAGTGCAGCGCTACCTCAGTACTGCCCCTCAGACAGTGCAGCACTCCCTCAGTACTGCCCCTCCGACAGTGCAGCGCTACCTCAGTATTGCCCCTTCAACAGTGCAGCACTCCCTCAGTACTGACCCACCTACTGTGCAGTACTCCCTCAGTACTGCACTGAGGTGTCAGCCTGGATTAGGTGCTGTTGTATCTGGAGTGGGGCTTTGAAGCAGATTGCGACCCAATAAGTTCGATGACGGTGCTCGGTGTTACAATCAGTGTGGGAACCACTGCAATAAAGACAGTGGGAATAATGCTCTTCAAATATTTTTATCAGGAGCCAGTCATTTTGATGTCTCTCTCCCTCTCTCTTTCACTCCTTGGCCTTCCCACAGGTTCTATCATCAGAATTTATTGAGCATATTTGGCAAACCCATCATTCGATGGAGGAAGGAATACGTCTCTCCCAATTACGTCCACCCATCTTTTCGAGATGAGTTCCATAAGATAATCCAACAATTTGGTGCAGGTAAGGATTGGTCGAACTGGGAATGGAAAGGATAGAGGCCACTTGAACACATGTTGCACCTCAGTTACTCTGCCGAGACTTCCTATCACTCCCTCATTGTCAACCAAACCAAACCTGGCACTGTATCTTATAGCAGAGCCTTTGCGGTCCGATCGGATGACAGTGTCTTCTGCCTGCTGACTAAAGATTCTGCATGAAGAGCATTGGCCCAGTGTCGGTTCCTTTGGCGGGAAGACCTCAATGTCAGCCACACTGATCAAACACAACACAACAGTGCACTATTCTGAGGTTGGGGCTGAAGCCCAATGTTGGGACACTGTAGAGGAAGTTTTACTCCGTATCTAATCCGTGCTGTACCTGCCCTGGGAATGTTTGATAGGACAGTGTAGAGGGAGCTTTACTCTGTATCTAACCCGTGCTGTACCTGCCCTGGGAGTGTTTGATGGGACAGTGTAGAGGGAGCTTTACTCTGTATGTAACTCGTGCTGTACCTGCCCTGGGAGTGTTTGATGGGACAGTGTAGAGGGAGCTTTACTCTGTATGAAACCCGTGCTGTACCTGCCCTGGGAGTGTTTGATGGGACAGTGTAGAGGGAGCTTTACTCTGTATCTAACCCGTGCTGTACCTGCCCTGGGAGTGTTTGATGGGACAGTGTAGAGGGAGTTTTACTCTGTATGTAACCCGTGCTGTACCTGCCCTGGGAGTGTTTGATGGGACAGTGTAGAGGGAGCTTTACTCTGTATGTAACCCCTGCTGTACCTGCCCTGGGAGTGTTTGGTGGGACAGTGTAGAGAGAGCTTTATTCTGTATCTAACCCGTGCTGTACCTGCCCTGGGAGTGTTTGGTGGGACAGTGTAGAGAGAGCTTTATTCTGTATCTAACCCGTGCTGTACCTACAAAAGCAAAATACTGCGGATGCTTGAATCTGAAATAAAGACAGAAAATGCTGGAAAGCTGAGCGGGTCAGGCAACATCTGTAGAGAGAAACAGAGTTAACGTTTCGGGTCGATGACCCTTCGTCAGAACTGGCAAATGTTCCAAAGGAGCATTCTTAAGGAACACTGAAAGGGGGAGGGGAGGAAAGATAACAAGGGAAGGTCTGTGAATCGGGTGGAAGACAGGAGAGATCAGTCTTTACGGTAGAGGGCACTAACAATATTCGAACAGTGGACAGTCAAGGAGCTATAGGGGGGAGGAACTTAACACAATCATAATCACTAAGGAGGTGGTACTCAGTAAGATAATGGGACTAAAGGTAGATAAATCTCCTGGACCTGATGGCTTGCATCCTGGGGTCTTAAGAGAAGTAGCAGCAGGGATTGTGGATGCATTGGTTGTAATTTACCAAAATTCCCTGGATTCTGGGGAGGTCCCAGCAAATTGGAAAACTGCAAATGTACCGCCCCTATTTAAAAAAGGAGGCAGATAAAAAGCAGGAAATTATAGACCAGTTAGCCTAACATCTGTGGTTGGGAAAATGTTAGATTCCATTATTAAAGAAGCAGTAGCAAGACATTTGGATAAGCAAAATTCGGTCAGGCAGAGTCAGCATGAATTTTTCGTATTTGACAAATTTGCTGGAATTCTTTGAGGATGTAACGGACAGGGTGGATAAAGGGGAACCAGTGGATGTGGTGTATTTGGACTTCCAGAAGGCATTTGACAAGGTGCCATATAAAAGGTTACTGCAGAAGATAAAAGTTCACGGGGTTAGGGGTAATATATTAGCATAGATAGAGGATTGGCTAACAAACAGAAAACAGAAAGTCGGGATAAATGGTTCATTCACAGGTTGGCAACCAGTAACTAGTGGGGTGCTGCAGGGACCCCAATTATTTACAATCTATATTAGCGACTTGGAAGAAGGGACTGAGTGTAACGTAGCCAAGTTTGCTGATGATACAAAGATGGGAGGAAAAGCAATGTGTGAGGAGGACACAAAAAAAAAATTTGCAGAAGGACATAGACAGGCTAAGTGCGTGGGCAAAAATTTGGCAGACGGAGTATAATGTTGGAAAGTGTGAGATCATGCACTTTGGCAGAAAAAAAACAAAGAGCAAGTTATTATTTAAATGGAGAAAGATTGCAAAGTGCCACAGTACAGCGGGACCCGGGGGTGAGCCACTCACCATACAACAGCTCGACAAACCCGTGAGCATGCTCACAGGTACATACATTACTGTACTTCCTCTTTATTTTGAAGCATGGTATCCATACAATATTTCAATAGGTTACTTCTCACAATTACAATGTTACAAATTCGGCTGCTGAGCCCGAACATCTTGTTGTAAGCTTTGAGCTTCCGTCTGCTCCAACCTCCATTTCTTTGCTGTTGGCTGGCTTTACCCATTTTTTATATTTTTATTTGACTCCAGAGACCGTCTTGAGGAATTTCTGTTTTCAGGGTGTGTAGCCCAGGATTCCTGACGTTGATCTTGCTGTGTCCTCTTGAGTTTCCTTGGAACCCTTACATCCGTCCTCATGTTAGTTTTCTTCCCCAGGCCTTGGAATTCTCAGTTGTCAATATCCTGACTAGTTGGTTTGCGATTTCTCATTGATCTTCTCAGCTGAAGCCCAACTCCACCTCCTCCCTCCCCTCAGAAGATACAGAGTCTCTGCGAGATTGTCCATACCCGCAGAACCACCTTCAATCAGCTGCAGCCGAGGTGATGGGGATATGGATGTGGTGTTTGTTGGAGTACTTGGACCTGCCAACTCGCTCTGACTCATAATCATCTACTTGTGGTACCAAAGGTGCATCACTCGCTCGAAACATTTGAGCCACATGAACCTTCCTTTTGTATTCACAAATTTTGACCATTGTCCTGCTTGGTGCCACATACCCGAATATGACCATTGACCATTGTTCCATTTGTGTGGACTTGCCCTTTTCAATGGATTGAGAACTCTGACCTGATCGCCCTCCTGAAAGCACCGCTCTTTGATATCGAAACGAGAATGATGTTTCTGCACCGATTGTGTCTTCACTAACTTAATAGACAAGTTTGATTACCATAACCTGAGATGCGTCCTCAGTCTACGCTTCATCAATAATTCAGCAGGTGTGTACCCTGTTGTCGAATTGGGTGCAGTTCTGTATTTGAAAGCAAAATTCACTAACCTATGTTTCATGCTCACCGATGATCCAGTCTGTCGAACTTGTTTCCGCAAAGCCTCCTTGACAATCCTGACCGACTTTTCAGCTGCACCATTCGAAGCAGGATGATATGGTGCTTTCAATGTGTGTTTGATACCGTTGTGTCTGGCAAAATTTGCAAATTGCATGGGACGAAATTGTGGCCATTATCTGACACATCCAACATTATCCGAATATGTGCATTGTATCCCTTGATTCCCTCGTATGAGTCTTCAAACATATTAGCATATTTCTCCAGCAGAGTATCTAGCCGAGACTTAACCATTTCTGTACCAATCCAAATGAAGCACTCTTAGCCATCTTTGCCCATAGGTGTCGGCCGATTGCCGTATTTCGCTACAACAATAGGAAATCTTGCTTGTTGCCGCTGGTATTGTACTGTACACTCCATTTGTCCAAACATCTAGTTTCTCCCCTGAATATCGTTTCAGCTTCGCTGAGCTTGTCTTTAGTGGTATGCTTCTGAGATTCTTGTAAGATCAGGCCCTCAAATCTGGCACCAAGCTTATGCTCTACAGGGCTGTAGTGATACCCGCCCTCCTGAACGTGAACCATATACAGTAGACACCTCAAATCGCTGGAGAAGTACCACCAACGATGCCTCTGCAAGATCCTACAAATCCACTGGGAGGACAAACGCAACAACGTTAGTGTTCTCACTCAGGCCAACATCCCCAGCATCAAAGCACTGACCACACTTGACCAGCTCCGTCGGGTGGGCCACATTGTCCGCAAGCCCGACCAAAGACTCCCAAAGCAAGCGCTTTACTCAGAACGTCTACACAGCAAGCATTTCCCAGGTAGGGAGAGGAAACGTTTCAAGGACACCCTCAAAGCCTCCTTGATAAAGTGCAACAACCCCATCGACACCTGGGAATCCTTGGCCCAAGACAGCTCTAAGTGGAGGAAATGCATCCGGGAGGGCACTGAGCCTTGAGTCTCGTCGCCGAGAGCATGCAGAAACCAAGCGCAGGCAGCGGAAGGAGCGTGTGGCAAACCAGATTCCCCACCCACCCTTTCCTTCAACGACTGTCTGCCCCACCTGTGACAGAGACTGTAATTCCCGTATTGGACCGTTCAGTCACCTGAGAACACAATTTTAGAGTGGAAGCAAGTCTTCCTCGATTTCGAGGGACTGCCTATGATGATGTAATACACATCCTGACTTATTATTGAATAATCAGCCGCTGTATCTATTGTCATATTAATCCATCAATTATTAATCAGTACTAACGTTCTGAAATCCTGACATCAGGAATGTATTGCCTTGCCCTTCACTGCATATACACCAACACCCGCAGTGTTCTGATTGGTTTCCACTCAGAGAAGTCTTTGATTATCGTTGGGCCTGTGATTGGATTTACATGTGGCTGCAATGTGTCCCCTTACTTGGCACCGGTAGCAACTTGCCCACTTGAACCCACACTGTTGTGCGCTATGGTTGCCATAAAACTATGACATCTATTTTTCTTGGTTTCATAACTCTCTCACTGACTAGGGCTCACGATCTTCCATGTTTCTTCAGCCCTGTGGCTGTGAATCGCTATTACTGCCGATAATGGGTAAAATTCCTTAATATTTTTCTCTGCCATTTTCGTGGCTTTCTTGCAAGCTCTCTCAAAAGAGAGATTATCCATATCAAACAATTTTGACTGGATGTGTTATACACACTAATTTATCTCAAAAAGCCCTGTTTAGGAATACTCTAAAACTGAAGTGTAGAGGCAATTTTCTTATGGCAACAATGTATTCACTGATGGTTTCATCAGGGCTTTGGTATCTCACTGCAAACTTCTAGCTCTCCGCTATTTCTAAAGGCTGTGGTTCAAAATGATTCTCCAATATCTATAGTATGTCTGAGAATGAAGCATCCTTAACCTATCTTGGGGTTAACAAATTCACTAAGATACCATAATTCTCTGCTCCAATCATGACTGTCAGAATAGCTTTCATCCTCTCCTGAACTGCTTGATTCCTTAACTGCAAATCTGCCACACATGCTGGGACTTTATTGCCTTCATTAGCTCTAAAAACAACATCTGCAGTCTTTCACTGTAGGATCTAAACCATTCCTTATTCTTGTCAAATGCTCCCAAATTACTGACATAATTCGTTGTCACATCCATGTTGCCTTCTTAGCTTAATAACCATTAATCACTCTGAATATTCTTGAATTGCTTTCAATGAATTGCTCCGCAGACTGTAACGAGTGGGTTGCTACAGGGATCAGTGCTGGGGCCCCAACTATTTACAATCTATATTAATGACTGAGATGAAGGGACCGAGTGTAATGTAGCCAAGTTTGCTGATACAAAGATGGATGGGAAAGCAAATTGTGAGGAGGACACAAAAAATCTGCAAAGGGATATAGACAGGCTAAGTGAGTGGGCAAAAATTTGGCAGATGGAGTATAATGTGGGAAAATGTGAGGTTATTCATTTTGGCAGAAAAAATAAAAAAGAAAATTATTATTTAAATGGAGAGAAATTACAAAATGTTGCAGTACAGAGGGATCTGGGGGTTCTTGTGCATGAAACACAAAAAGTTAGTATGCAGGTACAGCAAGTAATCAGGAAGGCAAATGGAATGTTGGCCTTTATTGCAAGGGGGATGGAGTATAAAAGCAGGGAAGTCCTGCTACATCTGTACAGGGTATTGGTGAGGCCACACCTGGAGTACTGCGTACAGTTTTGGTTTCCATATTTACAAAAGGATATACTTGCATTGTAGGCTGTTCAGAGAAGGTTCACTAGGTTGATTCCTGAGATAAAGGGGTTGACTTATGAAGAAAGATTGAGCAGGTTGGGCCTATACACATTGGAGTTCAGAAGAATGAGAGGTGATCTTATTGAAACATATAAGATTCTGAGGGGGCTTGACAAGGTAGATGCAGAGAGGATGTTTCCACTCGTCGGGGAATCTAGAACTAGGGGGCATAGTTTCAGAATAAGGGGTTGCCCATTTGGAACTGAGTTAAGGAGGAATTTCTTCTCTCAGCGGGTCATAAAGCTGTGGAATTCTCTGCCCCAGAGAGCTGTGGAGGCTGGGTCATTGAATATATTTGATAGACAGATTCTTGAACGATAAGGGAGTGAAGGGTTATGGGGAGCGGGCAGGGAAGTGGAGTTGAGGCCAAGATCAGATCAGCCATGATCGTATTGAATGGCGGAGCAGGCTCGAAGGGCCAAATGGCCTAGTCCTGCTCCTATTTCTTATGTTCTTAAATGGCTTACTCGAAGCTCTTTTTGTCAGCTCCACACTGTTCACTCCTCACAAAAGAAATGGTACTGCAGATTCTCATTCGGGAATCACCCTGCCGATACATCCTCTCGCTGGGCACCACTTGCAATTGCCTTCAAAAGGAAATTCCACCAAAATGTCTTCATAAAGAAACTCCCATTCTCATTGCCATTTTGTAATGTATTTGCTTCATGGGTTTTTTGCTTAAGAATTCATAGCAACACATTGCTATTAAGAACTAATTGGTTTATTAGCAAAAGGTTTAACAACCACACTGCACATTGCCAGTTCATCCACCAGGCTCACAACCACCTGCCTCATCGTGGATGACCTAGACCCAACTGGCTGGGGTTTTATTGAGTCTTGTGAACTCCACCTGACTGGCTAAAGCCACTCACAATGCAACAGCTCTACCAACCTGTAAGCATGCTCACAGGGGCATACATTGCAGGAGTTCACGTATGCGGACTGAATGGAGGGGTTTTAGCAAAGCGATCACGGTGGGAAGGGAGGAGGTAAAAGGGGCAGGTGTTGCATCTTCTGCGCTTGCATGGGACGTTGCAGCAGGGAAGGGAGGGGATGCTGGGGCTAACTGAGGAATGGACCAGGGTGTCGCGGACGGAGCTGTCCCTTCGAAACGTATAAAATTCTGACTGGGTTGGATAGACTGGATGTGGGGAGGATGTTTCCCTGGGACTTGGAAGTCTAGCACAAGGGGTCACAGTCTCAGGATACGGGGTAGGAAATTTAGGACCGAGATGAGGAGAAATGTTTTCACTCAGAGGGTGGTGAACCTGGGGAATTCTCTACCACAGAAGGCTGTGGAGGCCAAGTCACTGAATATATTGAAGAGGGAGTTGGATAGATTTCTAGAAACAAATGGCATCAGTGGGTATGGGGAACAGGCGGGAATATGGTGTTGAGATAGAGGATCAGCCATGATCATATGGAATGGTGGTGCAGACTCGAAGGGCCGAAGGGCCTACTGCTCCTATTTTCTATGTTTCTATGTTTGGAATGTTGAGAGGGGAGGGGAAGATGTGGTGGGATTGCTCTGGAGGTTGGGGTAAATGGTGGCAGATGGTGCGGTGAATGTGGAGGCTGCTGGGGTGAGAGGAGAGGCAACGTGGAACCCTGTCGTGGTTGTGGGAGGACAGGGAAGCTGCATCGAGCTTGTGATGTCCCTGCCCTCCTGCTCTGTGCGGCAAGGTGCATTCAGAAACTGAGTCAGCCGACCTCACGAATTGTGAAATATTAGCAAACTAGTTGATGCGAAATGTTCTGCGTGTGCTTGCTCTAATATTGTTAGCTGCGCTACGTTAAGTAACTATCCTCGTCCATGCCTGTGTTTTCCAGAGGACTTCCCAATACTCAGGTTCACGCTAGCCAAAGGGATTCAGCTGCTCATGCCGAACGAGAAGCCAAAGACTTCTCCTGCAGGTAAGGTTTAGTCCAAAACTGACCCCAATGGGAAGCTGTTGCAATAACTTCATTTTGACATTTTTATATGGAGGACTGCCAATTTGGGAGAGACTCCTTCACCTGTGCTTTATATTGCTGGTCATCAATTGTAGATTCATGTGCTTGTGGGAATGATTCTCACTGTGTCTCTCTGCCTCTCCGTTCATCTCTCTCTGTGTTTCTGTCAGTCTCTCTCTCTGTGTTTCTGTCATTCTCTCTCTGTGTTTCTGCCAGTCTCTCTCTCTGTTTCTTTCAGTCTCTCTGTGTTTCTGTCAATGTCTCTGTGTTTCTGTCAGTCTCTCTCTCTGTGTTTCTGTCAGTCTCTCTGTGTTTCTGTCAATGTCTCTGTGTTTCTGTCAGTGTCTCTCTCTGTGTTTCTGTCAGTCTCTCTCTGTGTGTTTCTGTCAGTCTCTCTCTGTGTATCTGTCGGTCTCTCTCTCTGTTTCTCTCAGTCTCTGTATGTTTCTGACAGTCTCTCTGTGATCCTGTCAGTCTCACTCTCTGTTTCTCTCAGTCTCGCTCTGTGTTTCTTTAAGTGCCTCTCTGTGTTTACGAACATACGAACAATGACGGTCAGGCAAAGACCATCTGGTCCATCGAGCCTGTCCCACACAATTGCGATACCTTGTGTATCACAACATATACACTCCAAACCATGTGATCTCCTGGGAGAGGCAAACAAACAGATAAAAAACCCAGCCAATTTTGGAAATAAAATTGGGGAAATTCCTCTCCGACCCATCTAGGGGATCAAAACTAGTCCAGGAGATCAGCATCATCATCTTGCTTCCACCCTAAATATGAGTCCTTAGGTGGCTGAACAGTCCAATACGAGAACCACAGTCCCTGTTACAGGTGGGACAGATAATCGTTGAGGGAGGGGGTGGGTGGGACTGGTTTGCCACACGCTCCTTCCGCTGCCTGCACTTGGTTTTTGCATGCTCTCGGCGATGAGACTCGAGGTGCTCAGCGCCCTCCCAGATGCATTTCCTCCACTTAGGGCGGTCTTTGGCCAGGGACTCCCAGGTGTCACTGGGGATATGGCACTTTATCAGGGAGGCTTTGAGGGTGTCCTTGTAATGTTTCCTCTGCCCACCTTTGGCTGGTTTGCCGTGAAGGAGTTCCGAGTAGAGCGCTTACTTTGGGAGTCTTGTGTCTGGCATGCGAACAATGTGGCCTGCCCAGTGGACCTGATCAAATGTGGTCAGTGCTTCAATGCTGGGGATGTTGGCCTGGTCGAGGGCGCTAACGTTGGTGCGTTTGTTCTCCCAGGAGATTTGTAGGATCTTGCAGAGATATCGTTGGTGGTATTTCTCCAGCGACTTGAGGTGTCTACTGTACATGGTCCATGTCTCTGATCCATATAGGAAGGCTGGAATTACTACAGCCTTATAGACCATGAGCTTGGTGACAGATTTGAGGGCTGCACTGGTGCACTGGAGGCGGTGTTGAATCTCGTCGTCAATGTCTGCTCTTGTTGATAAGAGGATCTTGATGACTGGGGGCAGCACTGTGGTGGAGGACAGGTTGGTGGAGGACCTTTGTCTTACGGATGTTTAGCATAAGGCCCATGCTTTCGTACGCCTCAGTGAAGATGTTGACTATGACTTGGAGTTCAGCCTCTATGTGCGTAGACGCAGGCGTCGTCCGCATATTGTAGCTCGATGACAGTGGTTGGGACAGTCTTGGACCTGGCCCGGAGGCGATTGAGGTTGAACAGGTTGCCACTGGTTCTGTAGTTTAGTTCCACTCCAGCGGGGAGCTTGTTGACAGTGAGGTGGAACATGGCAGCGAGGAAAATTGAGAAGAGGGTTGGGGCGATGACGCAGCCCTGTTTGACCCCGGTCCGGACGTGGATTGGGTCTGTAATGGATCCGTTGGTAAGGATCAAGGCCAGCATGTTGTCGTGGAGCAGGCGGAGGATGTTAAGGAACTTTTGGGGGCATCCGAACACCTCGAAAAATCCCTGTCCCATGTCCCCGCGGACGCCAAACTGATCCTCCTCGGTGACTTCAATGCCAGGGTCGGCAAGGACACAGCACTCTGTGGAGGCGTGATTGCCAGAGAGGGGGTAGGGAAAGCCAATTCCAGCGGTACCGTGCTCCTGACAAAATGTCCAGAGCATGAACTTGTCATCACCAACACCTTGTTCCGCCAGAGGGACATGTACAAGGCATCGTGGCAACACCCTCGCTCCAAACACTGGCACGTGCTCGACTATGTCATCGTCCAAGCCAGGGATCGCAAGGATGTGCACATCACCTGCACCATGACAGGAGCTGACAACTGCTGGATGGACTACCGCCTAATCTGATCCATCATTGACATTAATGTAGTCCCAAAGTGGAAGGGACAGCAGAAGCAGTGCCGCAAAAAAGTCAATGCTGGGACACTTAAAAACCCAGCTAAGAGAGCCCTATACAGCCAGCGCCTCACAGCTAACCTGGCGTGCCTTGATGACCCTGAGACACAGAATGCCCACAGCACTTGGTCTGCCCTCCAGGCCTCCATAACCAGTGCCTGCGAAAAGACGCTCGGTCACTCAACCCAAGAAACACCAGGACTGGTTTGATGAGAATGACCAGGAGATCCAAGAACTAATAGATCGCAAGCACAGGGCATTTCTGAGCCTTAAACAACAACCCAACTCGGGAACAGCAAGGCAGCGTTACAGATGACTTAAGGCCAAGGTCCACCAAAAAACCCGGGACCTAAAGAACAGATGGTGGATGGAGAAAGCACAGGAGATACAGCAGCTGGCCGACAGCCATGATGTGCGAGGATTCTTCATCGCAGTCAAGACCACCAACAGTACAAACACTCAAGGACTCACCCCACTGCTGGCCAAGAATGGGGAAACACTCATCAAGGACACCGAGGCAGTCAGGGTCCGCTGGATGGAGCATTTCGAAGATCTCCTCAATCGAGACTCTGCCTTTGACTCGAGTGTTCTTGACTCCATCTCGCAGCATGCTACCCACCACCACCTCAGTGAGACCTCAACACTGCACGAGGTAGAAAAAGCCAAAAGACAGCTTAAGAACAACAAGGCTATGGGTGCGGACGGAATCCCTGCTGAGGATTTGAAGTATGGCGGAGAGGCATTGTTGGTGCGAATACACAACCTCATCTCCCTCATCTGGAGGGAGGAGAGCATGCCGGGAGATCTCAGAGATGCAGTGATCGTGACCACCTTTAAAAAAGGGGACAAGTCCGACTTCGGCAACTACAGAGGAATCTCCCTGTTATCAGCCACTGGGAAAGTCGTCGCTAGAATCCTCCTCGACAGTCTTCTCTCTGTGGTTGAGGAGCTCCTCCCAGAGTCACAGTGCAGATTTTGTCCTCTATGGGGTACAACGGACATGATATTTACGGTGCGACAACTACAAGAGAAATGCAGGGATCAGCACCAGCCCTTATACATGGCTCTCTTCGAACTTACAAAGGCTTTTGACACTGTCAACCGCGAGGGTCTGTGGAGCATCCTCCTCTGTTTCGGATGCCCCCAAACGTTCATCACCATCCTCCAGGAGATCACTCTGGCCTTGAATTCCCTGCAGTACCTACCTTCTGGAAGAGGTGATCTCCGCTGCAGAAAGAAACAAACCCTGCTTTCGTTTGAAGATATTCAGCGAGTCTGCATCCATTTCATGAAATGGCTGCTTGTTCCAGAGGTCCACTATTCTCTGGGAAAAGACCCACCTCCTGACGTCGAACCTAGGTCTAGCCCTGGTCCTGCCTAACCTCTTTAATTGAAATAAGCGGTCAGCTGGAACACTGTCTATTCCCTTCATTATCTTATAAACCTCAATCAGATCCCCCAAAGTCTACCACTGGTGACCGATCTCCAAATAGATCCAAATCCATCGATAACTACTCTTTGCCTGCGTCCTGCCAGCCAGTTCTGAATCCAACTCAATATATTTCCATTAATACCAGAGGCTCCGATCTTATAGAGAAGCCTCTTATGCGGTACCTTCTCAAAAGCTTTTTGGAAATCTAAGTCGACAATGAAGATGTTGACTATGACTTGGAGTTCAGCCTCTATGTGCGCAGATGCCAACTTTGTAACTTCCTCAAAAAATACAATTAAATTTGTGAGACATGACCTCTTTTTTTATGAAGCCATGTTTGGTGTCCCAAATATGTCCCTCGCTATCCAAGTATTCATATATTGCATCCCTTATGATTTCTTCAAGCATCTTCCCTATTACTGATGTTAAACCGTTGGGACTCTCGTTACCCGGGTCTGCCTTGTCACCTTTTTTAAAAATGGGGACGACATTAGCCTCCTTCCAATCTGTAGGAACCTATCCAGAGTGCAGTGAGCTATTAAACATACAGGTCAGGGACTCGCACAGCACATGTTCCATCTCCCGGAGGACCCTCGGGTGGCTATCATCCGGCCTGGCTGCTCGATCCATTTTCAAGTTCTTAATTCTCTCTTAACACAGTATGTTTATCTCTGTTAATGTTTCTAAGAAAACTAATACAGGTGCAGCATCCCGAATCCGAAACCCTTGGGACTGAGGCCATTCCAGATTCCACGTTTTTCCGGACTTTGCAACGTCTTTCTGACGTCACCAATCCGGAAACACCCGAGCCCAGGTTCGTTTAGTTCCGGATTTGAGAATGTCAGGGGGAGGGGTGAGGGGGTACCTGCCAAGGAGCTGTTTGGGCCGTCCGGGGCCTGCTGAGGAAGTCGTCGTCGGGCCAGCCCCGCCAAGGGTGTTGTTGGGCGGGGCCCCACTGAGGAGGTGTTCGGGCAGGGCCCACTGAAGAGGTGTTTGGGCGGGGCCCACTGAGGTGGTGTTTGGGCGGGGCCCACTGAGGAGGTGTCCGGGCAGGGCCCACTGAGGTGTTTGGGCGGGACCCACTGAGGTGGTGTTCGGGCGGGGCCCACTGAGGTGGTGTTCGGGCTGGTCCCACTGAGGTGGTGTTTGGGCGGGGCCCACTGAGGTGGCGTTTGGGCGGGGCCCACTGAGGAGTTGTTCGGGCGGGGCCCACTGAGGTGTTTGGGCGGGGCCCACTGAGGAGGTGTTTGGCCGGGGCCCACCGAGGAGGTGTTCGGGCGGGGCCCACTGAGGTGTTTGGGCGGGGCCCACTGAGGTGGTGTTCGGGAGGGGCCCACTGAGGTGGTGTTCGGGCGCGTCCCACTGAGGAGGTGTTTGGCCGGGGCCCACCGAGGAGTTGTTCGGGCGGGTCCCACTGAGGAGGTGTTTGGGCGGGGCCCACTGAGGTGGTGTTCGGGCGGGTCCCAGTGAGGAGGTGTTTGGCTGGGCCCTGGCGAGGAGGCCTTGAGGTAAGTACAGCGGTAGTGGGGCTAGGTGAGAGGCGGTGGGGCGAGGCCCGAGGTTGGGCAGTGGCGGTGCCCCGAGATCGGCAGGATTGTCGGCTCCGGATTCTGGAACATTTTACGGAACCTGGACGACCCTGCCACCGATTGACCCGGATTCTGGAAGATTCTGGAACTCCGGATTCTGGACGATGCACCTGTATTAAATTTTAATATTTGAGCATCATCTTCAAGGGTGAAGACTGATGCAAAGTGCTCATTTAATATTTCTGCCATTCTCAGTGAGTCCTTTGTAACCTGTCCTTGAACACCTGGCAGTGGCCCAGTAAAGTCTTTGATCGTTCTCTGACTCTTCACCTAACCGAAAAAGTTCTTCCCATTACTGCCACAACCCTTTTTACCATTAGCCTTTTGCTTGATCTAATAGCAACCTTTGTTTTCTTTAGTTGTTCCTTGTATTCACCTTGTTTATTCAAGTATAAAGGGGGAGTCATTCGATCATGCCTCAGTTGGGGCGGTGTCCCGGGCGGGGTGGTAAATTTTGCGCCGGAAAATGGTTTGCGCCTGCCGCCGAAAATTCACCAGCTGGGCCGGGAGTGTGGGGCGTAGCGCTAAGGGAGGCGTTGTATACCTCTCTCAGGGCGCTAGGCCGGCTGAGCATGGGAAAATTCCAAGCTAAAGAACTGGCCTTGGAGCACCAAAGCACAGGCCTGGGGCGGTGGGGGCAGGGCGGGGGAACCTGGACATACCCACTAAAAACATTCCCAATACATAGCTCATGCTGCCACAACATAAATCGCAAAAAAAAAAAAATGAAAAAACAATCACACTTACCTCAGGTCGACATTCCTTCCCTCACTGCGGCCGCTCCAGCTCGCAACGCCCGCTTTCCCAGGCAGTCCCACTAGGGTGCGCTACGGGTCAGGTGGCAACCAAACATCGAGCCGATGTCGCAACATGGGACGTTGCACGCCGGCTCACCTCTGCCGGGCGATAATGCTCCATGCCCACTGTCCATACCGGCACCAAATGTCCCGGCTGGGCGCTGGATGCAATTCCACCCCTAAATGTTTTCAATTGATAGAAACATTTCTGTTTACATTCTATTTGTCTTTGTACAGAGCCAGTCAGCCCTCTTGGCTTTTTATCGCAGCACATTTACCTTCTCTTGATTTGGGGTACATGTTTGCTTTCCACATTTTTCATCTTGTTCTCAAATACTTTGCATTTATATTCAACATAGTTCTCATCAGTACTGAGGAGGGTTAGCCAATTTAACCCTTCCAAGTCATCTGCCATTTTGGAGAAGTTTGCCCTTCTGAAATCCGGTCCGAATTGGAGGTTCTCAGAACCTTTAGTTGCACTAGCCAATTGGAACCGTATAATGTTGTGATCACTGTTGCCCAGATGTTCCCCCCCACATGGAGGCCGGATACGAGGTCAGGCTCATTACTAAACACCAGGTCCAATATATGATTACCCTCGATAATTCATGAACGAGTGTTTTCTGCCAATGTCTATCTGTGTGTTTCTGCCAATGTCTCTTGTTGTGTACGTAAATAAACAGACTAACTGAAACAGGAGTATTTTAACTTAACTGTGTCCTTTATAGCAACTCCCAAAATTGTGTCCCGAACCAGCATGTTTACAGTAGTGTGTGAATAGCTCCCGCAGGATCCTAATGCCTGTCTAGTGTCCTGTAACAAACAAATAGAGTATGAACACAACATATTTCCCCGTTTCTGAAAACACAGTCTATGAACTGACAAAGTCCTTGAGATAGCCAGGCTGTGTTCTGATATGCTGAGACCGGCGTGGAGCTTGCGGTGTTTGATCCAGGTTTTTGGTTGCGAAACAGAACATTGCCTCTGTTCCATTCTGCTGGTCTGTTGGCCTGTGAGTTGGGATCAGTCTACGAGCGTTCCATCGAGTTTCATCATTGAGCTTGTAGGTATGAGGGCTGAACTTTCGCCCGATCTGTTTTGGAGGCGAAAGTGAAGATGTGGTTTGGCGCTTAACTCTGACCCAATCTCCGTTCTTCAGTTGGGGCTTTTGAGCACGTCGTTTTGTGTCAGTGGTTACTGTTGGTACTATCTCAAGATGTGCCACCAGAGGCCACAGCAGTGGAAGACTCGTAGGGTACCTGTACAGGTGTGCCTGGCCTAGTATAAAAGGCAAGCCACCAGGTGTGATCCTCACTCTGGAGTTAACTAATAAAGGACTAAGGTCACTACAGTTTAAGTACAACACATTGCCTCGTGAAGTCATTTTTAGAGCATCTAAGGACACAACAACTGGCGACGAGATTATGAACTTTCACGTGGAAATGGCTACCCTTGGTACATTGCAGCAGTTCACCGATGGTGATGATTGGGATACCTTTGTGGAGAGGCTGGAACATTTCTTCACAGCAAACAACCTGGCAGGCGATAATCCGGCCACACTGGCTGATAAGCACAGAGCTATCCTGCTAACCAGTTGTGGGCCCAATGTCTATGGCCTCGTCAGGGACTTGCTGGCACCAGTGAAGACAACGACCAGTCGTACAAGGAGCTCGTAACCCTGATCCAGGAGCAACTCAAGCCCAAGGAGAGCATCCTCATAGCCAGACACCGGTTCTACACCCACCGAAGGCCTGAAGGCCAGGAAGTCGCGAAGTACACCGTAGACCTCAGGAGGATGGCAGCACTGTGCAAGTTCGGCACCCATCTCAACGAAGCGCTGCGGGACATTTTTGTCATTGGAATCGGCCATGAGGGCCTTCTTCATAAGCTACTGTCGATGGATACCACAGTCACACTGCAGAAAGCTATCTCTGTGAGCCAGTCATTCATGACCTTGATCTGTGAGCAGGATAGTGCGGCACTTATCAGCCAGTGAGGCCGGATCGTCCCTTGCCAGGTCATTTGCTGTGAAGAAGTGTTCTAGCCTCTCCACAAAGGTGTCCCAATCATTATCATCGGCGAACTGCTGCAATGTACCATGGGTAGCCACTTCCACGTGAAAGTTCGTAATCTCGTCGCCAGTTGTTGTGTCCTTAGATGCTCTAACAATGACTCCACGAGGCAGTGTGTTGTACTTGAACTGTAGTGACCTTAGTCCTTTATTAGTTAATTCCAGAATGAGGATCACACCTGGTGGCCTGCCTTTTATACTAGGCTAGGCACACCTATGAGTAACCTACAAGTCTCCCACTGCTGTGCCCTCTGGTGGCACACCTTGAGATAGTATCAACAGTAGCCATGTAGAATACATGACAGATGAGGTCACTGAACTTGTAGCGATTTCTGGCCATTTGGAATGCAGGTCATGTACTACAACAAGGAAACGCTGGTTCTGTGAAGCTGCTTCAACTGGACTGAAGTTATCCAACTGAAGTTGTTGCCATGGTCTTTGTGGCCATGGAATGGGCTTCAATGGCGATGCTCGGATATTTGTGGCCTTTTTGCTCAGACTGCATGCTTCACAGTGTGAGACAAGCTCCTCGATGCGAGTGTCAATCCCAGACCACCATACTGAATCGCGGCATCTTTGCTTCATATGGACAATGCCAGGGTGTCCATTGTGTGCCAATGCGAGAACGCGCTGTTGAAGTGACTTGGGAATTACTGCTCTATCACCACGAGCTAGGCAGCCATCGTTCTAAACGGAAAATTCACCGCGAAGTCTGTGGAATGTTTTCAGCTCTTCCGAAATTTGCTTAGGCCACTCCGTCTGGAGGAAGTGGCACACGTTCTGGAGCATAGCATCACTCTGTGATCCGTCGCAGGAGACGAGGTTTCTGATGGACTGAGTGATGATCGACGTGACATATGTGTCGTCATCTGTGAACAAGTCAGCACCAGAGTCCAAAGCAGGTGTCGAGCAGCTGAGCATGTCAGCTACGTGGTTGCGACTGCCAGCAATGTACTGTACAGCAAAGTTATACTGATAAAGGCGATCTGACCATCGGCTGATTCGTAGTGGCCTGTGCCCGGATCCAGTTGTAGCCAGTAACGTAGTTAGTGCTTAGTGATCCGTACGGAGGGTAAATTTCCTGCCATAGAGCTAGATGTGCCAGCGTTCACATGCTTAGATGCAAGCAAGTGCTTCGCGTTCCCCTGAAGAGTATTTACATTCTGCAGGCGAGAACGTGTGAGAGACGAAGGCTACTGGGCGTTCCAGGCCGTCAACCCATTACAAGAGCACAGCACCCATGGCGGTGCCTGATGCATCCGTGGTGACGTACATAGTGGCATTCGGATCAAAGTGCGCGAGGATAAGAGCGGATGTGATTTTCTCCTTGAGCGTGGTGAATGCCTGAGCCTGGGAATCTGTCCATTCCCAAGGGACGTCCTCGCGCAGCAACTTGTGAAGTGGTTCGGCAATGTGCGCGTGGTGTGGGACGAACTTCAGATCGAAGCTGCACGTGCCGAGGTATGATGAAAGTTCTTTGACGCTGGTAGCCTCCTGCATTTGCTGGATCACGGCAATTACCTTGTGCTGTGACTCTGTAGCCCAGAAAGTTTATTTCTCCAACAGCGAATGTACACTTATGGGCATTAAGTGTAATGTTACGTGTAGCAAGTCTAACCATAACTGTGTGAAGTCGCTGGTCATGTTCTTCCATTGTCTATCCATGGACGACGATGTGGTCAAGCAGATTGAGGGCTCCCTCTGTGCCTGCTAGCATAGTAGTGACAGTCTTCTGAAATGCACTTGGTGTAGAAGATAGTCTGAAGGGCATGCGTCGATATTGATACGGACCATCATGCATCGTGAATGCCGTGAGTGGTTTGCTGTTCTCTGCTAGGGGTATTTTCAGGTAACTGTTGAGTTTCGTAAAAACTATTGAGCCGTGGAATTCTGAAGACAATTCGTCGATGGTAGGAAGAGGGTACTTGTTGGGGATGATGGCCTTGTTGACCTCTTTCAGGTCGATGCATAGGTGGATCTCCCCATTTTTCCGGCAAGCAATGACTAAGTTCGAGATCCAAGGTGAGGAGTCGATGCTCTCAATGATTCCCTGAGATTCAAGTCGCGTTAATTCTGCGGATACTTGGTCGCGAACCGCGAATGGGAGACGGCGAAGTCGCTGCGTAACCGGTTTGACGGAAGGGTCAATGTGGGGACGATGGCAGAATTTTGTTATCACTCCAAACCCTGTGAAGATTGAGGGATACTGCTTGTCAAAGTCCACCGTGTACACAGGTGTGCCGGTTGGGTCATAAACTTTGAACCCAAGCTTGTCAAAAAGGTCAACAGCCATGAGGCTTCGTCCCTTCGTGACATGAAAGGAAACGTTCGCCAATGTTATGCCCTTGTAGTATATCGGGACAGATATGACCCCAAGTACCTCAATTTTGGAGTTGGAGTACGCATGTAGAGTGGAAGTTGCGGGCTGCAGTTGACAGTGTGTGAAATGGGTTTTGTACACAGCCTCGCTCAATATGGAGACTTTGGCTCCAAGGTCAATGAGGAGGCAGCAGGGCATGCCATCAATGTTTACCTCACAGTCCTTGAATTTGCCCGAACTGATGTGCGAAATGTCACAAACGGTGTGAACCATACTGGATTCATCACTATCGGGATTGTCACATGTCGAATATGCTGCAATTAGCGACAGTCACTAGCAAAATGGTTCATTTTACCACATGCAGAACATTTCTTCCCACGCGCAGGGCAGTTAGGACTCTTGGCTGAATGTGATCAGTCCCCACAGTTAAAGCAGTGGAAGTTAGGCCCGCAATCCATAGTGGGAGGCTTATTACTAGCCCTGGGTCTCTGCTGTGATTTCCGCTTTGGACGAACGCCTTGCACATGGGCTGTAGCTGCTGTCTGCTGCACAGGGGAGCAGGGGGTCTGATCGCTTTAAAATCGGAAAGCGCTGATTCGATTTGGATGGCCAAATTAGTTGCTTTGTCCAATATCAATTTGTCATCCTCCATTAGCAATCGTTCCCGAATTCGAGGGATCGTTATGTTCTTAATAATCTGATCCCTGATCATTTCTTCTGTGAGTGCTCCAAAGTTGCATGTAGCAACCAGTTCGGTTAATGAAATGATGTACTGTTTGGTTCACCGTTCGCTTGCTCCCTTTGATGAAATTTCTATCTCTCCATCATGATACTTTTCTTTGGCCCAAAATATTTTTCTAGGGCACTTACTGCTTTGTCGCAGGACTCCGTGTCTTCGATTTGGCCAAAGATGCGTTGGCCTTCGATGCCGAGGCAGTGGATAAGTATTGCACGGCGGCGAGCTGGTGTTACATTGTCGCCGTCTAACCCACTCGCCGTGATGTATGTAGAAAAACTTTCTATCCATCTTGGCCACGAAATTGGAGGTTCCCCGGTGTGGAGAGAGGGGTGGGGGTGGGGGTGTGGCTGGGGTAGAGAAGTTAATTTGATTCATCCTAGTTGCCAAATTATGTTCTGTATGTAAATAAACAGACTAACTGAAACAGGAGTATTGTAATTCACTGTGTCCTTTATAGCAACTCCCAAAATGGTGTCCCAAACCAGCATGTTTACAGCAGTGTGTGAATAGCTCCCGCTGGATCCTAATGCCTGTCTAGTGTCCTGTAACAACAAACAGAGTATGAACACAACACCTCTTTCTCTGTTTCTGTCAGTCTCTCTCTGTGTTTCTGTCAGTATCTCTGTCTTTCTGTCAGTCTCTCTTTCTGTCTTTCTGTCAGTCTCGCTCTCTGTGTTTCTGTCAGTCTCTCTGTATTTCTGTCAGTGTCTCTCTCTGTGTTTCTGTCAGTGTCTCTCTGTGTTTCTGTCAGTCTCTCTCTGTGTTTCTGTCAGTCTCTCTCTCTGTTTCTGTCAGTATATCTCTGTGTTTCTGTCAGTCTATCTGTGTTTCTATCAGTCTCTCTCTCTGTGTTTCTGTCCGTGTCTCTCTGTGTTTCTGTCAGTCCCTCTCTCTCTGTGTTTCTGTCAGTCTCTCTGTATTTCTGTCAGTGTCTCTCTGTGTTTCTGTCCGTCTCTCTTTCTGTGTTTCTGTCAGTCTCTCTTTCTGTGTTTCTGTCAGTCTCTCTCTCTGTATTTCTGTCAGTATCTCTCTCTATGTTTCTGTCAGTCTCTCTCTCTGTTTCTGACAGTATATCTCTGTGTTTCTGTCAGTCTCTCTGTGTTTCTATCAGTGTCTCTCTCTTTGTGTTTCTGTCAGTGTCTCTCTGTGTTTCTGTCCGTCTCTCTTTCTGTCTTTCTGTCAGTCTCGCTCTCTGTGTTTCTGTCAGTCTCTCTGTGTTTCTATCAGTGTCTCTCTCTTTGTGTTTCTGTCAGTCTCTCTCTGTATTTCTGTCAGTGTCTCTCTCTGTGTTTCTCTCAGTCTCTCTGCGTTTCTGTCAGCCTCTCTCTGTGTTTCTGTCAGTCTCTCTCTGTGTTTCTGTCAGTCTCTCTCTGTGTTTCTGCCAGTCTCTTCCTCTGTGTTTCTGTCAGTGTCTCTCTCTCTCTGTTTCTCTCAGTCTCTGTGTTTCTGTCAGTGTCTCTGTGTGTTTCTGTCACTCCGAGGTCCCTTTGTTCCTCTACACTTCTCAGTGTCGTACCATTTAATGTGTATTCCCTTGCTTTGTTAGTCCTCCCAAAATGCATTACCTCACACTTTTCCGGATTAAATTCCATTTGCCACTGCTCTGCCCACCTGACAAGTCGATTGATATCTTCCTGCAGTCCACAGCTTTCTTTTTCATTATCTACCACACAGACAATTTTAGTATCATCTGCAAACTTCTTAATCATATCCCCTACATTCAAGTCGAAATCATTGATATATACCACAAAAAGCAAGGGACCCAGCATTGAGCCCTGCAGAACCCCACTGGAAACAGCCTTCCAGTCACAAAAACACCTGTCAACCATTACCCTTTGCTTCCTGTCTCTGAACTAATTTTGGATCCAAATTGCCACTTTACTCTGAATCCCATGGTTTTTTACTTTTGTGACCAGTCTGCCATGTGGGACATTTTCAAAAGCTGTTATGCTCATAATAAATAGTCAGACCGAGTAGTGTGTGTACTGAGCAAGTGTGACCTTAGCTCCTTTATTGTAGTTCCGGAGAGCAGGTACCTCGTGGGTGGCCTGCTTATATACTGTACTCCCAAGGGATGCTGGGATCCCTTGGGACTCCAACAGGTAGGCCCTCTGGTGGACAGGTGTGATGCAGGTTACAAGGGGTTAAATAAACAACAAAAGCCTCGTTAAACTTGATATACACTACATCATACGCACAGCCCTCATCGATCCTCCTTGCTAACTTCAAAAAAAATTCAATCAATTTAGTCAGACACGACCGTCCCTTAAATCCATGATGACTATCCTTGAATAAAAGAACTAATGAACATCAGAAATAGGAGCAGGAGTCGGCCGTTTAGCCTCTCGAGCCTGCTCCGCCATTCAATAAGATCATGGCTGATCTGATCATGGACTCAGCTCCACTTCCCTGCCCGCTCCCCATAACAGTTGAGTCCCTTATCGCTCAAAAATCTGTCTATCTCCGCCTTAAATATATTCAATGACCCAGCCTCCACAGCTCTCTGGGTCAGAGAATTCCATGATTTACAACCCTCAGAGAAGAAATTTCTCCTCATCTCAATTTTAATGGGCGGCCCTTTATTCTGAGGCTATGTCCTCTAGTTTTAGTTTCCTCTGAGTGGAAATATCCTCTCTGCATCCATCAATCCCCCTTGTCAAGCCCCCTCATTATTTTATATGTTTTAATAAGATCACCTCTCATTCTTCTGAACTCCAATGAGTATAGACCCAACTTACTCAACCTAACTTCATAAGTCAACCCTCTCATCTCCGGAATCAACCTAGTGAACCTTCTCTGAACAGCCTCCAATGCAAGTATATTCTTCCTTAAGTACGGAGACCAAAACTGTACGCAGTACTCCAGGTGTGACCTCACCAATACCCTGTACAGTTGTAGAAGGACTTCTCTGCTTTTATACTCCATCCCCCTTGCAATAAAGGCCAACATTCCATTTGCCTTCCTGATCACTTGCTGTACCTGCATACTAACTGTTATATATGTAAACTTGTATTTACTCTGTACAGCCACCAGAGGGCTCATCCCCTGGAGTCCTAAGGGATCCCATAATCCCTTGGGAGCACAGGTATTTCAGGAGGCCTCACAGGCTGAAGAGGCACTTTGGAGATCTGCAATAAAAGACTAAGGTCACACTTTACTTTGAGCTCACAGTGTTCAGTCTTACTCTTTATCCATACATAACACTAACTTTTTGTGTTTCATGCACAAGGACTCACAGGTTCCTCTGTACTGCAGCACTTGGCAATTTTTCTCCATTTAAATTATAATTTGCTTTTCTAATTTTTCTGCAAAATGAATAACCTCACATTTTCCCACATTATACTCCCTCTGTCAAATTTTTGCCCACTCACTTACCCTGTCTATATCCCTTTTCAGATTTTTTGTGTCCTCCTCACAATTTGCTTTCCTACCCATCTTTGTATCATCAGCAAACTTGGTTAAATTACACTCGGTCCTTTCATCCAAGTCATTAATATAGAATGTAAATAGTTGAGGATCCTGCGGCACCCCACTGTTTACCAACCTAAAAATGATCCATTTATCCCAACTCTCTGTTCTCTGTTAGTTAGCCAATCCAATACCTATGCTAATATATTGACCCCAATCCAGTGAGCTTTTTTCTTGTGCAGTAACCTGTTATGTGGCCCCTTATCGAATGCCTTCTGGAAATCCAAATACACCACATCCACTGGTTCCCCCTTATCCACCCTGCTCATTACATCCTCAAAGAACTCCAGCAAATTCATCAAACATGATTTCCCTTTCATAAAACCATGCTGACTCTGCTTCCTTGAATCGTGATTTTCCAAATGTCCCTCTACTGTTTCCTTAACAATGGACTCCAGCATTTTCCCAAAGACAGATGTTAGGCTAACTAGTCTATAGTTTTTGTCAGCCTCCTTTTTTATATAGGGGCATTACATTTGCAGTTTTCCAATCTGCTAGGTGGGACCGCACCAGAATCCAGGGAATTTTAGTAGATTACAACGAATGCATCCACTATCTCTGCAGCCACTTCTCTTAAGACTCTAGGATGCAGGCCATCACGTCCAGGGGACTTGTCCACCTTTAGTCTCATTATTTTACCTAGTACTGCTTCATTAGTGACAGTGATTGTATTAAATTCCTCCCTCCTTATAGCCCCTTGATTATTCACTAGTGGAATGCTTTTAGTGTCTTCTATCGTGAAGACCAATACAAAATATTTGTTCAACGTCTCTGCCATTTCCCTGTTGTCCATTATTAATTCTCCAGTCTCATCCTCTAGGGGACCAACATTTACTTTAGCTCACCTTTTCCTTTTTATGTACCTGTAGAAACTCTTATTATCTCTTTTTATAATACATGCTAGTTTACTTTCTGTGTATTTTATGACAATTTATCCTTTCCTCAGGATTTTTTACAATAATTTTCCCACCGCTGAGGTTAGGCTGACTGGCCTGTAATTACTTGGTCGATCCCTTTCTCACTTTTTAAACAAAGGTACAACATTAGCAGTCCTCCAGTCCTCTGGCACCACACCTGTAGCCAGAGAGGATTGGAAAATGATGGTCAGAGCGTATGCTATTTCATATTTACTTCTCTTAACAACCTGGGATACATTTCATCTGGGCTTGGGGATTTATCCACTTTCAAAGCTGCTAAGCCCCTTAATACTTCCTCTCTCACTATGTTTATCTCATCTAATATTTCACACTCCTCCTCCCTGATTGCAAAGTCTGCATCACCCCTCTCTTTTGTGTTATTTATGAAGAAAGAGCCAAAGTAAAGTGTGACCTTTGTCTTTTATTGCAGGTCTCCAAAGCGCCTCTCCAACTTGTGAGGCTTCCTTAAATACCTGTGCTCCCAAGGGATTATGGGATCCCTTGGGACTCCAGGGGATGAGCCCTCTGGTGGCTGTACAGAGTATATACATGTTTACATACATAACAACACTCCCCCCCGCCCCAAAGTCAACAGTGTAACTATTTGCAAGGTGAGTCGATCTGGGGCCCTTCTTGCCCTGGTGGATTGTCTCGGGGCAAATACTGGTATTGGTGAATCGTCTGTTGGGCCTTCACTGGGATGCTGTGCAACTGGCCTTCTGGGCTGCCTGGTTTTGTGAATCCTACTGGGCTGCTGTGGATGCTGGGTTCTGCTTCGTGGTCAACCGCGGTGTCGGTTGGCACTTATGTGTGTGTTGAGGGGCCAAAGAAGATAGGGTCCAAAATGGGTTGCTCAGGATAGTCCGTGAATCTGCGTTTGATTTGGTCCAAGTGTTTCTGGTGAATGAGTCCATTTGAAAGTTTGATCCTAAATGCCCTGCTCCCCTCTTTGGTCACAACAGTCCCAGGAAGCTACTTGGGACCTTGTCCATAATTCAATACAAATACAGGATCATTGATTTCAATCTCGTGTGACACATTTGCGCTATCATGATATTGACTTTGTTGAAGCCGCCTGCTCTCTACCTGTTCATGTAGATTGGGGTGAACTAACGAGAGCCTTGTCTTAAGTGCTCTTTTCATGAGCAGTTCAGCAGGTGGGATCCCAGTGACCGATAGGGGTCTCGTGTGGTAGCTGAGCAGGACTCGAGATAGGTGAATCTGCAGTCAGCTTTCTGTTACCCTCTTCAACCTTGCTTGATGGTTTGCACTGCTCTCACTGCCTGACCATTTGATGCTGGTTTAAACGGGGCAGATGTAACATGCTTTATCCTGTTACGGGTCATGAATTCCTTGAACTCAGCACTGATAAAACATGGCGTTGTTGCTCACCAGGACATCGGGCAGGCCGTGCGTGGGAAACATGGTCCGCAGGCTTTCAGTGGTGGCAGCGGACGTGCTTGCCGACATTATCTCACATTCAATCCATTTGGAGTACGCATCTACAACCACAAGAAACATTTTACCCAAGAATCGACATGGACCCTGGACCACGGTTTGGAAGGCCAAGACCATAAGCTTAGCTGCGAGCATGTGTTGCATCTGTGCATGCAGGACTCTAAATCCGCATCGATACCGGGCCACCACACGTGAGATGTGACTATTGCTTTCTTCATTACGATGCCTGGGTGGGTACTGTGGCGGTCACTGACGAAGGTGTCTCTGCCCTTCATGGGAACCAATACCTGATTACCCCACAGAAGGCAATCTGCCTGTATAGACATTTCAGCTTTGTGCCGCTGGAACAGCTTTATCTCTTCCTGATTCCCACTGGGACATTGGACCAGCTACCGTGAAGCACACAGTTTTTGACGAGGTACAATAACGGGTTCTGGCTCGTCCACGTTTTAATCTTCCGGGCAGTGACGGGTGATTGCTCACTCTCAAATGCTTCCATAACCATGACTAAATCTGCGGGTTGCATCATTTCCACCCCCGTGGTGGGCAATGGCAGCCTTTTCAGAGCATCGGCACAGTTTTCTGTGCCTGGCCTGTGGTGGATGGCGTAGTTGTATGCGGACAACGTGAATGCCCATCTCTGGATGCGGGCTGATGCATTAGTATTTATCCCCTTACTCTCGGAAACACAGATATAAGTGACTTATGGTCAGTTTCCAATTCGAATTTTGGCCCAAGCAGATCTTGATGCATTTTCTTTAACCCATAGACACACGCTAACGCTTCTTTTTCAATCATGCTGTAGGCTCTCTCAGCCTTAGACAGACTCCTGGATGCATAAGCAATCAGTTGCAATTTCGCAAAATCATTAGCTTGTTGCAATACACACCCGATGCCATAAGACAATGCATCACATGCTAGTACCGAATGCTTACATGGATCATACAACACAAGCAATTTGTTTGAGCATAACAATTTTCTAGCTTTTACAAAGGCATTTCCTTGGCTTTTGCCCCATACCCATTCATCTCCTTTACGCAGTAAGGCGTGCAGTGTTTCGAACAGTGTGCTGAGGCCCGGTAAGAAGTTACCAAAGTAGTTCAGGAGTCCTAGAAACGACCGCAGCTCCGTCATGTTCTATGGCCTCGGTGCGTTCTCAATTGCCTCCATCTTCACATTGGTGGGCCTGATGCCGTCCGCCGCGATTCTCCTCTCCAGGAACTCCACTTCAGGTGCCAGGCAAACGCACTTAGAGCGTTTTAACCTGAGCCCCATGTGGTTGAGTCGACTAAAAACCTCCTCCAGGTTCTGCAGGTGCTCGACTGTGTCCCGACCTGTGACCAAGATGTCGTCCGGGAAGACCACGGTGTGCGGGACTGACTTCAGTAAGCTTTCTATGTTTCTCTGGAATATCGCCGCTGCTGATCGAATTCCAAACGGGCATATGTTATAAATGAAGAGACCTTTGTGCCTGTTGATGCAGGTGAGGGCCTTTGATGATTCCTCCAGCTCCTGCGTCATGTAGGCTGAAGTCAAATCCAGCTTCGTGAACGTCTTTCCTACCGCCAGCATTGCAAATAGGTCGTCGGCCTTTGGTAGCAGGTATTGATCCTACAGGGAGAAACGATTGATAGTTACTTTGTAATCGCTATAGATTCTGACGGTGCCATCTCCCTTGAGGACTGGGGCAATCGGACTGGCCCACTCGTTGAATTCGATCGGTGAAATTATCCCCTCTTTTTTCAACTGGTCTAGCTCGATCGCTACCCTTTCTCTCATCATGTACGGTACTGCTCTCGCTTTGTGATGAATGGGTCGCGCCCCCCGGAATTAGGTGGATCTGCACCTTTGCTCCTTGGAATTTCTCGATGTCTGATTCGAACAGCGAAGGAAATTTGTTTAAGACCTGGGGACACGAAGTGTCATCAGCGGGCAATAGCGCTCGGACGTTGTCCCAGTTTCAGCGTATCTTTCCCAGCCAGCTCCCGCCGAGCAGCATGGGACCATCGCCCGGTACCACCCAGAGTGATAGCTTGTGCACCACTCCATTGTAGGAGACCTTTACAGTAGCATTGCCGATTACGGTAATCAGTTCCTTTGTATAAGTTCTTAGTTTCGTGCGAACTGGAGTTAGGACTGGCCTTGAGGCCTTGCTGCACCACAATTTTTCAAAAGTCTTTTTGACATGATGGCCTGGCTTGCGCCCATGCCCAGCTCCGTTGACACCGGGAGTCCATTTAGTTCAACGTTCAGCTTTATCGGGGGACATTTTGTGGTAAATGTGTGTAGCCCATGTACCTCTGCCTCCTCGGTCTGAGGCTCTGGTTCGTCGTGATCCGCCGTGGATCTGTCCTCCTCTGCAACATGGTGGTTTGCCGGATCAACAGGATTTGCAACTCGCCTGCACATACGTTGGAGGTGTCCCATTGTACCACAGCCCTTGCAAACGTACCCTTTGAAGCGGCATGAATGGAAACAATGATAACCTCTGCAGCGCCAACAAGGTGTTAATCGTCTTGCATTCATCACCCTTGATGGTGGATTCTGAAACATCTGCGGATGTGCAGCTGCAGGCATCTGTGACTTGCCCTGTACATTGCGATTTGAAAACATCATCACTTTGTTCACAGTACTTGTAGCAGCACTTGTGTGCTGAGAGATTTGCTTCGCATTGTCACTGGTGGCAATGAATGCCTGGGCTATTGCTATGGCCTTACTCAAGGTTGGGGTCTCTGCAGTCAAATGTTTGCGAAGTATAGTTTCGTGGCCAATTCCAAGTACGAAAAAATCTCTGAGCATGTGCACCAAATGTCCTTCAAATTCTCAATGTCCTGCAAGGCGTCTTAGCTTGGCAACATAACTCGCCACTTCCTGGCCTTCAGACCTTTTGTAGGTGTATAACCGGTACCTTGCCATCAGAACGCTTTCATTCAGGTTCAAATGCTTCCGGACCAGTGTGCGCAAATCATTGTATGATTTCTCCGTGGGTTTCGCTGGAGCAAGCAGATTTTTCATGAGGCCATAAGTTGGTGCCCCGCAGACCGTGAGGAGGATCGCCCTTTGTTAGGCAGCGTTCTCTTCTCCATCCAGCTCGTATGTTACGAAGTATTGGTCGAGTCGCTTCACAAATGTTTCCCAATCATCTCCATCTGAGAATTTCTCCAGGCTGCCCACTGTTCTCTGCATCTTTGGGTTCGCTATCTTTATCTCGACGCCAGTTGTTATGTATGAAGAAAGAGCCAGACTGAATACTGTGAGCTCAAAGTAAAGTGTGACCGTAGTCTTTTATTGCAGGTCTCCGGAGTGCCTCTCCAACCTATGAGGCCTCCTTAAATACCTGTGCTCCCAAGGGATTATGGGATCCCTTAGGACTCCAGGGGATGAGCCCTCTGGTGGCTGTACAGAGTAAATACAAGATTACATATATAACAGTTGGTATGCAAGTACAGCAAATGATCAGGAAGGCAAATGGAATGTTGGCCTTTATTGCAAGGGGGATGGAGTATAAAAGCAGAGAAGTCCTGCTACAACTGTACAGGGTATTGGTGAGACCACACCTAGAGTACTGCGTTCAGCGTCTCTTAATAGCCTGGGATACATTTCATCTAGGCCTGGAGATTTATCCACTTTCAAAGCTGCTAAGGCCCTTAATACTTCCTTTCTCACTAATATTTCACACTCCTCCTCCCTGATTGCAAAGTCTGCATCACCCCTCTCTTTTGCGTTATTTATGAAGAAAGAGCCAAAGTAAAGTGTGACCTTTGTCTTTTATTGCAGGTCTCCAAAGTGCCTCTCCAACTTGTGAGGCCTCCTTAAATATCTGTGCTCCCAAGGGATTATGGGTCCCTTGGGACTCCAGGGCATGAGCCCTCTGGTGGCTGTACAGAGTATATACAAGTTTACATATATAACATTTTGTGAAAACAGATGCAAAGTATTCATTAAGAACCATACCCACGTCTTCCACCTCCACACACAGATTACCTTGACGGTCTCAAATATGCTCCACTCTTTTGTTTTCCTCTTGTTCTTAATGTATTTATCAAACATCTTTGGATTTTCCTTGAGTTTCCTTGCCAACATGTTTTCATACACTTTCTTTGCTTTCCTAATTTCCTTTCTGTCAGACTCTCTCTGTATTTCTGTCAGTGTCTCTGTTATGTTCAGAATAAATCCACAGGACCATATCGCAAGCTCAAACTGTTGTGAACTTAGTCTCTTTATTCAGACTCCAGAGTGGGGAAGCAGCATACCTGCGTGCCCCAGGGTGCACAGGTGACCCTTAGGTCTCCCACAGGTGTGCCCCCTAGTGGCATGTCTTACATTTGGGTAAGATCTACCGACATACGTAACAGTCTCTATCTCTTTTCTATAAGTGTCTTTCTGTTTTTGTGTCAGTCTCTCTCTATGTTTCTCTCAGTCTCTCTCTATGTGTTTCTGTCAGTCTCTCTCTCTGTGTTTCTGTCAGTCTCTCTCTCTGTGTTTCTGTCAGTCTCTCTCTGTGTTTCTCTCAGTCTCTCTCTCTGTGTTTCTCTCAGTCTCTCTCTCTGTGTTTCTGTCAGTCTCTCTCTCTGTGTTTCTGTCAGTCTCTCTCTCTCTGTCTCTGTCAGTCTCTCTCTTTGTCTGTCAGTCTCTCTGTGTTTCCGTTTTTATTTTGTTTATTAATGATCTGGATTTTTGGATTGGGGTTACAATTTGCAAATTTTCAGATGATACCAGTGTTAGAACTGTAGAAAATGCTCGTTTGCTTCAGGTAGATCTGAATGTATTGCGAGTCTGGGCTCATGACTAGAGAATGATGTATAACTTAGATAAGTGCAGTGTTATGCATGTGGGCAGGGCAAATGCTCAACATTCACACACCCTTCAGGGAAAGGTATTAAAGATGATGGAGATAGAAATACATTTTGGCATTCTAGTGCATATATCCTTAAAGGTACACAAGCAATGCCGTGCAGCGATAACTAGAGCAAATAGGGTATTGGGGTGTATCCATAGGACAATTGAGCATAAGACAAGGCATACTGCCTCGTCCATGTACAAGACCTTAGTCAGGCCGCAGTTGGAATACTGTGCCCAGTTTTGGTCTCCTCACATGGTGGGTGATATTGAGGCTCTGGAAAGGGTGCAGAAGAGGGCCACTAGACTAATTCCAAGTCTGAAGCATCTTAGTTATCAAGATAGGCTAAAAGTGTTTGGTTCATATACCTTCGAGCAGTGCAGACTTTCGGGGATCTGATTGAGGTTTATAAGATAATGAAGGGAACAGGTGGTGTTTCAGCTGACAGTTTCTTTCAATTAAAGAGGTTAGGCAGGACTAGGGGGCACAAATTTAAGTTGTACAGGGCTAGACCTAGGTTAGACATCTGGAGGTGGGTCTTTTCCCAGAGAATAGTGGACCTCTGGAACAAGCTGCCATTTCATGAGATGGATGCAGACTCGCTGAATACCTTCAAACGAAAGCAGGATTTGTTTCTTTCTGCGGCGGAGATCACCTCTTCCAGAAGGTAGGTCTCTACCTGTCCATCATTGTTCGTATGTTCATATGTCACTCTGTGTTTCTGTCAGTCTCTCTCTGTGTTTCTGTCAGTCTCTCTCTGTGTTTCTGTCAGTCTCTCTGTGTTTCTGTCAGTCTCTCTCTCTCCGTTTCTGTCAGTCTCTCTGTGTTTCTGTCAGTCTCTCTCTGTGTTTCTGTCAGTCTCTCTCTCTCTGTTTCTGTCAGTCTCTCTCTGTGTTTCTGTCAGTCTCTCTCTCACGTGTTTCTATCAGTCTCTCTCTGTGTTTCTGTCAGTCTCTCTGTGTTTCTCTCAGTCTCTCCCTCTGTGTTTCTGTCAGTCTCTCTCTGTGTTTCTGTCAGTATCTCTCTGTGTTTCTGTCAGTCTCTCTCTGTGTTTCTCTCAGTCTCTCTCTCACGTGTTTCTATCAGTCTCTCTCTCTGTGTTTCTGTCAGTCTCTCTCTGTGTTTCTCTCAGTCTCTCCCTCTGTGTTTCTGTCAGTCTCTCTCTGTGTTTCTGTCAGTCTCTCTCTGTGTTCCTGTCAGTATCTCTCTGTGTTTCTGTCAGTCTCTCTCTGTGTTTCTGTCAGTCTCTCTCTCTCTCTGTGTTTCTGTCAGTCTCTCTCTGTGTTTCTGTCAGTCTCTCTGTGTTTCTGTCAGTCTCTCTCTCTGTGTTTCTGTCAGTCTCTCTGTGTGTTTCTGTCACTCACTCTCTCTGCAGTTCTGCCAGTTTTTCTCCTGTGTTTCTGTTAGTCTCTCTCTCTCTGTGTTTCTGTCAGTCTCTCTCGCTGTATTTGTGTCGGTCTCTCACTCCTGTGTTTCTCTCAGTCTCTCTCGCTGTGTTTCTGTCTGTCTCGCTCTGTGTTTCTGTCAGTCCCTCTCTGTGTTTCTGTCAGTCCCTCTCTGTGTTTCTGTCAGTCACTCTCTCTCTGTGTTTCTGTCAGTATCTGTCTGTGTTTCTCTCAGTCTCTCTCTCTGTTTCTGTCATTCTCACTCTGTGTTTCTGTCACTCTCTCTCTCTCTGTGTTTCTGTCAGTCTCTCTCTCCTGTGTTTCTGTCAGTCTCTCTAGCGGTGTTTGTGTCAGTCTCTCACTCCTGTGTTTCTGTCAGTATCTGTCTGTGTTTCACTCAGTCTCTCTCTCTGTTTCTGTCATTCTCACTCTGTGTTTCTGTCACTCTCTCTCTCTCTGTGTTTCTGTCAGTATCTCTCTGTGTTTCTGTCAGTCTCTCTCTGTGTTTCTCTCAGTCTCTCTCTCACGTGTTTCTATCAGTCTCTCTCTCTGTGTTTACGTCTGTCTCTCTCTGTGTTTCTGTCAGTCTCTGTCTGTGTTTCTCTCAGTCTCTCTCTCTGTTTCTGTCATTCTCACTCTGTGTTTCTGTCACTCTCTCTCTCTCTGTGTTTCTGTCAGTCTCTCTAGCGGTGTTTGTGTCAGTCTCTCACTCCTGTGTTTCTCTCAGTCTCTCTCTCTGTGTTTATGTCTGCCTCTCTCTGTGTTTCTGTGAGTCTCTCTCTGTGTTTCTGTCAGTCTCTCTTTCCTGTTTTTCTCTCAGTCTCGCTCTTGGTGTTTCTGTCAGTCTCTCTCTGTGTTTCTGTCAGTCTCTTTCTCACTGTGTTTCTGTCAGTCTCCCCTTGTGTTTCTGTCAGTCTCTCTCTCTCTCTGTGTTTCTGTCAGTCTCTCTCGCTGTATTTCTGTCGGTCTCTTCACTCCTGTGTTTCTCTTAGTCTCTCTCTCTGTGTTTCTGTCTGTCTCGCTCTGTGTTTCTGTCACTCTCTCTCTCTCTGTGTTTCTGTCAGTCTCTCTCTCATGTGTTTCTGTCAGTCTCTCTAGCGGTGTTTGTGTCAGTCTCGCACTCCTGTGTTTCTCTCAGTCTCTCTCTCTGTGTTTATGTCTGTCTCTCTCTGTGTTTCTGTGAGTCTCTCTCTGTGTTTCTGTCAGTCTCTCTCTCCTGTTTTTCTCTCAGTCTCTCTCTTGGTGTTTCTGTCAGCCTCTATCTGTGTTTCTGTCAGTCTCTCTCTGTGTTTCTCTCAGTCTCTCCCTCTGTGTTTCTGTCAGTCTCTCTCTGTGTTTCTGTCAGTCTCTCTCTGTGTTCCTGTCAGTATCTCTCTGTGTTTCTGTCAGTCTCTCTCTGTGTTTCTGTCAGTCTCTCTCTCTCTCTGTGTTTCTGTCAGTCTCTCTCTGTGTTTCTGTCAGTCTCTCTGTGTTTCTGTCAGTCTCTCTCTCTGTGTTTCTGTCAGTCTCTCTGTGTGTTTCTGTCACTCACTCTCTCTGCAGTTCTGCCAGTTTTTCTCCTGTGTTTCTGTTAGTCTCTCTCTCTCTGTGTTTCTGTCAGTCTCTCTCGCTGTATTTGTGTCGGTCTCTCACTCCTGTGTTTCTCTCAGTCTCTCTCGCTGTGTTTCTGTCTGTCTCGCTCTGTGTTTCTGTCAGTCCCTCTCTGTGTTTCTGTCAGTCCCTCTCTGTGTTTCTGTCAGTCACTCTCTCTCTGTGTTTCTGTCAGTATCTGTCTGTGTTTCTCTCAGTCTCTCTCTCTGTTTCTGTCATTCTCACTCTGTGTTTCTGTCACTCTCTCTCTCTCTGTGTTTCTGTCAGTCTCTCTCTCCTGTGTTTCTGTCAGTCTCTCTAGCGGTGTTTGTGTCAGTCTCTCACTCCTGTGTTTCTGTCAGTATCTGTCTGTGTTTCACTCAGTCTCTCTCTCTGTTTCTGTCATTCTCACTCTGTGTTTCTGTCACTCTCTCTCTCTCTGTGTTTCTGTCAGTATCTCTCTGTGTTTCTGTCAGTCTCTCTCTGTGTTTCTCTCAGTCTCTCTCTCACGTGTTTCTATCAGTCTCTCTCTCTGTGTTTACGTCTGTCTCTCTCTGTGTTTCTGTCAGTCTCTGTCTGTGTTTCTCTCAGTCTCTCTCTCTGTTTCTGTCATTCTCACTCTGTGTTTCTGTCACTCTCTCTCTCTCTGTGTTTCTGTCAGTCTCTCTAGCGGTGTTTGTGTCAGTCTCTCACTCCTGTGTTTCTCTCAGTCTCTCTCTCTGTGTTTATGTCTGCCTCTCTCTGTGTTTCTGTGAGTCTCTCTCTGTGTTTCTGTCAGTCTCTCTTTCCTGTTTTTCTCTCAGTCTCGCTCTTGGTGTTTCTGTCAGTCTCTCTCTGTGTTTCTGTCAGTCTCTTTCTCACTGTGTTTCTGTCAGTCTCCCCTTGTGTTTCTGTCAGTCTCTCTCTCTCTCTGTGTTTCTGTCAGTCTCTCTCGCTGTATTTCTGTCGGTCTCTTCACTCCTGTGTTTCTCTTAGTCTCTCTCTCTGTGTTTCTGTCTGTCTCGCTCTGTGTTTCTGTCACTCTCTCTCTCTCTGTGTTTCTGTCAGTCTCTCTCTCATGTGTTTCTGTCAGTCTCTCTAGCGGTGTTTGTGTCAGTCTCGCACTCCTGTGTTTCTCTCAGTCTCTCTCTCTGTGTTTATGTCTGTCTCTCTCTGTGTTTCTGTGAGTCTCTCTCTGTGTTTCTGTCAGTCTCTCTCTCCTGTTTTTCTCTCAGTCTCTCTCTTGGTGTTTCTGTCAGCCTCTATCTGTGTTTCTGTCAGTCTATTTCTCTGTGTTTCTGTCAGTCTCTTTCTCTGTGCTTCTGTCAGTCTCTCTCTCTGTGTTTCTCGCAGTTTCTCTTATGTGTTTCTGTCAGTCTCTCTCTCTCTGTGTTTCTGTCAGTCTCTCTGTGTGTTTCTGTCACTATCTCTCTCTGTTTTTCTTTCAGTCTCTCTCTCTGTGTTTCTGTCAGTCTCTCTGTGATTCTGTCAGTCCAACTGTGTTTCTGTCAGTCATTCTCTCTTGAGTTTCTGTCAGTCAGTCTCTCTCTGTGTTTCTGTCAATGTCTCTGTGTTTCTGTCAGTCTCTCTCTGTGTTTCTGTCACTCTCTCTGTCAGTCTCTCTCTCTGTCTTTTTGTCAGTTTCTCTCTCTCTGTCTTTCTGTCAGTTTCTCTCTCTGTGTTTCTGTCACTCTCTCTCTCTGTTTTCTTTCAGTCTCTCGCTCTGTGTTTCTTTCAGTCTCTCTGTGTGTTTCTGTCACTATCTCTCTCTGTTTTTCTTTCAGTCTCTCTCTCTGTGTTTCTGTCAGTCTCTCTGTGATTCTGTCAGTCCAACTGTGTTTCTGTCAGTCATTCTCTCTTGAGTTTCTGTCAGTCAGTCTCTCTCTGTGTTTCTGTCAATGTCTCTGTGTTTCTGTCAGTCTCTCTCTGTGTTTCTGTCACTCTCTCTGTCAGTCTCTCTCTCTGTCTTTTTGTCAGTTTCTCTCTCTCTGTCTTTCTGTCAGTCTCTTTCTCTGTGCTTCTGTCAGTCTCTCTCTCTGTGTTTCTCGCAGTTTCTCTTATGTGTTTCTGTCAGTCTCTCTCTCTCTGTGTTTCTGTCAGTCTCTCTGTGTGTTTCTGTCACTATCTCTCTCTGTTTTTCTTTCAGTCTCTCTCTCTGTGTTTCTGTCAGTCTCTCTGTGATTCTGTCAGTCCAACTGTGTTTCTGTCAGTCATTCTCTTTTGAGTTTCTGTCAGTCAGTCTCTCTCTGTGTTTCTGTCAATGTCTCTGTGTTTCTGTCAGTCTCTCTCTGTGTTTCTGTCACTCTCTCTCTCTGTTTTTCTTTCAGTCTCTCGCTCTGTGTTTCTGTCAGTCTCTCTGTGATTCTGTCAGTCCAACTGTGTTTCTGTCAGTCATTCTCTCTTGAGTTTCTGTCAGTCAGTTTCTCCCTCTGTGTTTCTGTCAGCCTCTCTCTGTGTTTCTGTCAGTCTCTCTCTCTCTGTTTTTCTTTCAGTCTCTCTCTGTGTTTCTGTCACTCTCTCTCTCTGTTTTTCTTTTAGTCTCTCTCTCTGTGTTTCTGTCAGTCTCTCTGTGATTCTGTCAGTCTCTCTCTGTGTTCCTGTCAGTATCTCTCTGTGTTTCTGTCAGTCTCTCTCTGTGTTTCTGTCAGTCTCTCTCTCTCACACGTGTTTCTATCAGTCTCTCTCTGTGTTTCTGTCAGTCTCTCTGTGTTTCTCTCAGTCTCTCCCTCTGTGTTTCTGTCAGTCTCTCTCTGTGTTTCTGTCAGTATCTCTCTGTGTTTCTGTCAGTCTCTCTCTGTGTTTCTGTCAGTCTCTCTCTCACGTGTTTCTATCAGTCTCTCTCTCTGTGTTTCTGTCAGTCTCTCTCTGTGTTTCTCTCAGTCTCTCCCTCTGTGTTTCTGTCAGTCTCTCTCTGTGTTTCTGTCAGTCTCTCTCTGTGTTCCTGTCAGTATCTCTCTGTGTTTCTGTCAGTCTCTCTCTGTGTTTCTGTCAGTCTCTCTCTCTCTCTCTGTTTCTGTCAGTCTCTCTCTGTGTTTCTGTCAGTCTCTCTGTGTTTCTGTCAGTCTCTCTCTCTGTGTTTCTGTCAGTCTCTCTGTGTGTTTCTGTCACTCACTCTCTCTGCAGTTCTGCCAGTTTTTCTCCTGTGTTTCTGTTAGTCTCTCTCTCTCTGTGTTTCTGTCAGTCTCTCTCGCTGTATTTGTGTCGGTCTCTCACTCCTGTGTTTCTCTCAGTCTCTCTCGCTGTGTTTCTGTCTGTCTCGCTCTGTGTTTCTGTCAGTCCCTCTCTGTGTTTCTGTCAGTCCCTCTCTGTGTTTCTGTCAGTCACTCTCTCTCTGTGTTTCTGTCAGTATCTGTCTGTGTTTCTCTCAGTCTCTCTCTCTGTTTCTGTCATTCTCACTCTGTGTTTCTGTCACTCTCTCTCTCTCTGTGTTTCTGTCAGTCTCTCTCTCCTGTGTTTCTGTCAGTCTCTCTAGCGGTGTTTGTGTCAGTCTCTCACTCCTGTGTTTCTCTCAGTCTCTCTCTCTGTGTTTACGTCTGTCTCTCTCTGTGTTTCTGTCAGTCTCTGTCTGTGTTTCTCTCAGTCTCTCTCTCTGTTTCTGTCATTCTCACTCTGTGTTTCTGTCACTCTCTCTCTCTCTGTGTTTCTGTCAGTCTCTCTAGCGGTGTTTGTGTCAGTCTCGCACTCCTGTGTTTCTCTCAGTCTCTCTCTCTGTGTTTATGTCTGTCTCTCTCTGTGTTTCTGTGAGTCTCTCTCTGTGTTTCTGTCAGTCTCTCTCTCCTGTTTTTCTCTCAGTCTCTCTCTTGCTGTTTCTGTCAGCCTCTATCTGTGTTTCTGTCAGTCTATTTCTCTGTGTTTCTGTCAGTCTCTTTCTCTGTGCTTCTGTCAGTCTCTCTCTCTGTGTTTCTCGCAGTTTCTCTTATGTGTTTCTGTCAGTCTCTCTCTCTCTGTGTTTCTGTCAGTCTCTCTGTGTGTTTCTGTCACTATCTCTCTCTGTTTTTCTTTCAGTCTCTCTCTCTGCGTTTCTGTCAGTCTCTCGTGATTCTGTCAGTCCAACTGTGTTTCTGTCAGTCATTCTCTCTTGAGTTTCTGTCAGTCAGTCTCTCTCTGTGTTTCTGTCAATGTCTCTGTGTTTCTGTCAGTCTCTCTCTGTGTTTCTGTCACTCTCTCTGTCAGTCTCTCTCTCTGTCTTTTTGTCAGTTTCTCTCTCTCTGTGTTTCTGTCAGTTTCTCTCTCTGTGTTTCTGTCACTCTCTCTCTCTGTTTTCTTTCAGTCTCTCGCTCTGTGTTTCTTTCAGTCTCTCTGTGATTCTGTCAGTCCAACTGTGTTTCTGTCAGTCATTCTCTTTTGAGTTTCTGTCAGTCAGTCTCTCTCTGTGTTTCTGTCAATGTCTCTGTGTTTCTGTCAGTCTCTCTCTGTGTTTCTGTCACTCTCTCTCTCTGTTTTTCTTTCAGTCTCTCGCTCTGTGTTTCTGTCAGTCTCTCTGTGATTCTGTCAGTCCAACTGTGTTTCTGTCAGTCATTCTCTCTTGAGTTTCTGTCAGTCAGTTTCTCCCTCTGTGTTTCTGTCAGCCTCTCTCTGTGTTTCTGTCAGTCTCTCTCTTCTGTGTTTCTGTCAGTCTCTCTCTCTGTGTTTCTGTCAGTCTCTCTGTGTTTCTGTCAATCTCGCTCTCCTGTGTTTCTGTCAGTCTCTCTCTCTGTGTTTCTCTCAGTCGCTCTCTGTGTTTCTGTCAGTCTCTCTCTGTGTTTCTGTCAGTCTCTCTCTGTGTTTCTGGAAGTCTCACTCTGTGTTTCTGTCACTCTCTCTCTCTCTCTGTGTTTCTGTCAGTCTCTCTCTCCTGTGTTTCTGTCAGTCTCTCTTGCTGTGTTTGTGTTGGTCTCTCATTCCTGTATTTGTCACAGTCTCTCTCTCTGTGTTTCTGTCAGTCTCTCTCTCTGTGATTCTGTCAGTCTCTCTGTGTGTTTCTGTCACTCACTCTCTCTGCAGTTCTGTCAGTTTCTCTCCTGTGTTTCTGTTAGTCTCTCTCTCTCTGTGTTTCTGTCAGTCTCTTTCGCTGTATTTGTGTCGGTCTCTCACTCCTGTGTTTCTCTCAGTCTCTCTCGCTGTGTTTCTGTGTCTCGCTCTGTGTTTCTGTCAGTCTCTCTCTCTGTGTTTCTGTCAGTCTCTCTGTGTGTTTCTGTCACTCACTCTCTCTGCAGTTCTGCCAGTTTTTCTCCTGTGTTTCTGTTAGTCTCTCTCTCTCTGTGTTTCTGTCAGTCTCTCTCGCTGTATTTGTGTCGGTCTCTCACTCCTGTGTTTCTCTCAGTCTCTCTCGCTGTGTTTCTGTCTGTCTCGCTCTGTGTTTCTGTCAGTCCCTCTCTGTGTTTCTGTCAGTCCCTCTCTGTGTTTCTGTCAGTCACTCTCTCTCTGTGTTTCTGTCAGTATCTGTCTGTGTTTCTCTCAGTCTCTCTCTCTGTTTCTGTCATTCTCACTCTGTGTTTCTGTCACTCTCTCTCTCTCTGTGTTTCTGTCAGTCTCTCTCTCCTGTGTTTCTGTCAGTCTCTCTAGCGGTGTTTGTGTCAGTCTCTCACTCCTGTGTTTCTCTCAGTCTCTCTCTCTGTGTTTACGTCTGTCTCTCTCTGTGTTTCTGTCAGTCTCTCTCTGTGTTTCTGTCAGTCTCTCTCTGTGTTCCTGTCAGTATCTCTCTGTGTTTCTGTCAGTCTCTCTCTGTGTTTCTGTCAGTCTCTCTCTCTCTCTGTGTTTCTGTCAGTCTCTCTCTGTGTTTCTGTCAGTCTCTCTGTGTTTCTGTCAGTCTCTCTCTCTGTGTTTCTGTCAGTCTCTCTGTGTGTTTCTGTCACTCACTCTCTCTGCAGTTCTGCCAGTTTTTCTCCTGTGTTTCTGTCAGTCTCTCTCTCTCTGTGTTTCTGTCAGTCTCTCTCGCTGTATTTGTGTCGGTCTCTCACTCCTGTGTTTCTCTCAGTCTCTCTCGCTGTGTTTCTGTCTGTCTCGCTCTGTGTTTCTGTCAGTCCCTCTCTGTGTTTCTGTCAGTCCCTCTCTGTGTTTCTGTCAGTCACTCTCTCTCTGTGTTTCTGTCAGTATCTGTCTGTGTTTCTCTCAGTCTCTCTCTCTGTTTCTGTCATTCTCACTCTGTGTTTCTGTCACTCTCTCTCTCTCTGTGTTTCTGTCAGTCTCTCTCTCCTGTGTTTCTGTCAGTCTCTCTAGCGGTGTTTGTGTCAGTCTCTCACTCCTGTGTTTCTCTCAGTCTCTCTCTCTGTGTTTACGTCTGTCTCTCTCTGTGTTTCTGTCAGTCTCTGTCTGTGTTTCTCTCAGTCTCTCTCTCTGTTTCTGTCATTCTCACTCTGTGTTTCTGTCACTCTCTCTCTCTCTGTGTTTCTGTCAGTCTCTCCAGCGGTGTTTGTGTCAGTCTCTCACTCCTGTGTTTCTCTCAGTCTCTCTCTCTGTGTTTATGTCTGCCTCTCTCTGTGTTTCTGTGAGTCTCTCTCTGTGTTTCTGTCAGTCTCTCTCACATGTGTTTCTGTCAGTCTCTCTAGCGGTGTTTGTGTCAGTCTCGCACTCCTGTGTTTCTCTCAGTCTCTCTTTCTGTGTTTATATCTGCCTCTCTCTGTGTTTCTGTGAGTCTCTCTCTGTGTTTCTGTCAGTCTCTCTTTCCTGTTTTTCTCTCAGTCTCGCTCTTGGTGTTTCTGTCAGTCTCTCTCTGTGTTTCTGTCAGTCTCTTTCTCACTGTGTTTCTGTCAGTCTCCCCTTGTGTTTCTGTCAGTCTCTCTCTCTCTCTGTGTTTCTGTCAGTCTCTCTCGCTGTATTTCTGTCGGTCTCTTCACTCCTGTGTTTCTCTTAGTCTCTCTCTCTGTGTTTCTGTCTGTCTCGCTCTGTGTTTCTGTCACTCTCTCTCTCTCTGTGTTTCTGTCAGTCTCTCTCACATGTGTTTCTGTCAGTCTCTCTAGCGGTGTTTGTGTCAGTCTCGCACTCCTGTGTTTCTCTCAGTCTCTCTCTCTGTGTTTATGTCTGTCTCTCTCTGTGTTTCTGTGAGTCTCACTCTGTGTTTCTGTCAGTCTCTCTCTCCTGTTTTTCTCTCAGTCTCTCTCTTGCTGTTTCTGTCAGCCTCTATCTGTGTTTCTGTCAGTCTATTTCTCTGTGTTTCTGTCAGTCTCTTTCTCTGTGCTTCTGTCAGTCTCTCTCTCTGTGTTTCTCGCAGTTTCTCTTATGTGTTTCTGTCAGTCTCTCTCTCTCTGTGTTTCTGTCAGTCTCTCTGTGTGTTTCTGCCACTATCTCTCTCTGTTTTTCTTTCAGTCTCTCTCTCTGTGTTTCTGTCAGTCTCTCTGTGATTCTGTCAGTCCAACTGTGTTTCTGTCAGTCATTCTCTCTTGAGTTTCTGTCAGTCAGTCTCTCCCTGTGTTTCTGTCAATGTCTCTGTGTTTCTGTCAGTCTCTCTCTGTGTTTCTGTCACTCTCTCTGTCAGTCTCTCTCTCTGTCTTTTTGTCAGTTTCTCTCTCTCTGTGTTTCTGTCAGTTTCTCTCTCTGTGTTTCTGTCACTCTCTCTCTCTGTTTTCTTTCAGTCTCTCGCTCTGTGTTTCTTTCAGTCTCTCTGTGATTCTGTCAGTCCAACTGTGTTTCTGTCAGTCATTCTCTTTTGAGTTTCTGTCAGTCAGTCTCTCTCTGTGTTTCTGTCAATGTCTCTGTGTTTCTGTCAGTCTCTCTCTGTGTTTCTGTCACTCTCTCTCTCTGTTTTTCTTTCAGTCTCTCGCTCTGTGTTTCTGTCAGTCTCTCTGTGATTCTGTCAGTCCAACTGTGTTTCTGTCAGTCATTCTCTCTTGAGTTTCTGTCAGTCAGTTTCTCCCTCTGTGTTTCTGTCAGCCTCTCTCTGTGTTTCTGTCAGTCTCTCTCTCTCTGTTTTTCTTTCAGTCTCTCTCTGTGTTTCTGTCACTCTCTCTCTCTGTTTTTCTTTTAGTATCTCTCTCTGTGTTTCTGTCAGTCTCTCTGTGATTCTGTCAGTCTCTCTCTGTGTTCCTGTCAGTATCTCTCTGTGTTTCTGTCAGTCTCTCTCTGTGTTTCTGTCAGTCTCTCTCTCTCACACGTGTTTCTATCAGTCTCTCTCTGTGTTTCTGTCAGTCTCTCTGTGTTTCTCTCAGTCTCTCCCTCTGTGTTTCTGTCAGTCTCTCTCTGTGTTTCTGTCAGTATCTCTCTGTGTTTCTGTCAGTCTCTCTCTGTGTTTCTGTCAGTCTCTCTCTCACGTGTTTCTATCAGTCTCTCTCTCTGTGTTTCTGTCAGTCTCTCTCTGTGTTTCTCTCAGTCTCTCCCTCTGTGTTTCTGTCAGTCTCTCTCTGTGTTTCTGTCAGTCTCTCTCTGTGTTCCTGTCAGTATCTCTCTGTGTTTCTGTCAGTCTCTCTCTGTGTTTCTGTCAGTCTCTCTCTCTCTCTGTGTTTCTGTCAGTCTCTCTCTGTGTTTCTGTCAGTCTCTCTGTGTTTCTGTCAGTCTCTCTCTCTGTGTTTCTGTCAGTCTCTCTGTGTGTTTCTGTCACTCACTCTCTCTGCAGTTCTGCCAGTTTTTCTCCTGTGTTTCTGTTAGTCTCTCTCTCTCTGTGTTTCTGTCAGTCTCTCTCGCTGTATTTGTGTCGGTCTCTCACTCCTGTGTTTCTCTCAGTCTCTCTCGCTGTGTTTCTGTCTGTCTCGCTCTGTGTTTCTGTCAGTCCCTCTCTGTGTTTCTGTCAGTCCCTCTCTGTGTTTCTGTCAGTCACTCTCTCTCTGTGTTTCTGTCAGTATCTGTCTGTGTTTCTCTCAGTCTCTCTCTCTGTTTCTGTCATTCTCACTCTGTGTTTCTGTCACTCTCTCTCTCTCTGTGTTTCTGTCAGTCTCTCTCTCCTGTGTTTCTGTCAGTCTCTCTAGCGGTGTTTGTGTCAGTCTCTCACTCCTGTGTTTCTCTCAGTCTCTCTCTCTGTGTTTACGTCTGTCTCTCTCTGTGTTTCTGTCAGACTCTGTCTGTGTTTCTCTCAGTCTCTCTCTCTGTTTCTGTCATTCTCACTCTGTGTTTCTGTCACTCTCTCTCTCTCTGTGTTTCTGTCAGTCTCTCTAGCGGTGTTTGTGTCAGTCTCTCACTCCTGTGTTTCTCTCAGTCTCTCTCTCTGTGTTTATGTCTGCCTCTCTCTGTGTTTCTGTGAGTCTCTCTCTGTGTTTCTGTCAGTCTCTCTTTCCTGTTTTTCTCTCAGTCTCGCTCTTGGTGTTTCTGTCAGTCTCTCTCTGTGTTTCTGTCAGTCTCTTTCTCACTGTGTTTCTGTCAGTCTCCCCTTGTGTTTCTGTCAGTCTCTCTCTCTCTCTGTGTTTCTGTCAGTCTCTCTCGCTGTATTTCTGTCGGTCTCTTCACTCCTGTGTTTCTCTTAGTCTCTCTCTCTGTGTTTCTGTCTGTCTCGCTCTGTGTTTCTGTCACTCTCTCTCTCTCTGTGTTTCTGTCAGTCTCTCTCTCATGTGTTTCTGTCAGTCTCTCTAGCGGTGTTTGTGTCAGTCTCGCACTCCTGTGTTTCTCTCAGTCTCTCTCTCTGTGTTTATGTCTGTCTCTCTCTGTGTTTCTGTGAGTCTCTCTCTGTGTTTCTGTCAGTCTCTCTCTCCTGTTTTTCTCTCAGTCTCTCTCTTGCTGTTTCTGTCAGCCTCTATCTGTGTTTCTGTCAGTCTATTTCTCTGTGTTTCTGTCAGTCTCTTTCTCTGTGCTTCTGTCAGTCTCTCTCTCTGTGTTTCTCGCAGTTTCTCTTATGTGTTTCTGTCAGTCTCTCTCTCTCTGTGTTTCTGTCAGTCTCTCTGTGTGTTTCTGTCACTATCTCTCTCTGTTTTTCTTTCAGTCTCTCTCTCTGCGTTTCTGTCAGTCTCTCTGTGATTCTGTCAGTCCAACTGTGTTTCTGTCAGTCATTCTCTCTTGAGTTT